>NW_027286069.1:59223012-59960512 GCF_022747635.1 Hetaerina americana
CATTTTTTTTTAATGAGCACATAAGCTTGTTGTTATGTTCAACTTGCCTTGCCCTGGTGGCTTTGGAAAGAATCAATCTTATTTTAATGGTTTAAGACTTGAAGGGGAGGTCTGCTTCGACCATTCAACGCACAGTTATTCACAACAGCTTAAGATTTTCGGATCGATTGCCCTGGATCATCTGAAATGAGCGGCTGAGTCTGTTGGATAAATTCGGGCATCATGACAACGTGCTCCTTCGAGCGAGTTTTCCTCACCAGTGTTGAAAAACTGGGTGGACTTTTCCGACAAATTATACTTTGTGATGACATCATATAATGTTGTTCTCGGCTACCTGAAGAACCAAATAATTTTTGTCGCCAAGCGACCTTCGACTACACTTTGAATAAATGATTTTCTTGGGTTATACACCATTTTTCTCAAAATTGTGATCGTTTTGATTTTATGTATGTTCAGTACCTCGAGCTTATTTGGGTTCCAATGGGGTCCTATACATGTGGAATAAACGGCAGGAATTTCAAATTGAATTTTGTCAAGCCGCACACTTTATAGGGCAAGTGTATGTGGTTATCTCCTCTCTTGGTGACTTGTGGCATAGGAAAAACAGGTGTGAATTATTGGTCTAACAAGATTTTCAGATATTACAACATTGCTTTGTGCTTTGATTTGGATAGATTCTTTTTTCACTGCTCTTTGCTCATTCCAATTTGGATTCATCCTAAGGACCTTCTCTCAGACTATTATGAATAAGATTGTTAACTTTAAATTGATTTAAACTGTTTTAATGATGAATTTTCTTTCAAATAGATGACAAGGATGATGAAGAAGGAAATGGTAATGTGACAGGAGGGTCAGGCGCCTCTGGAACAAAAGGAAATGGTGGAGGCCGAACGGCCAACACCCGTGGAATGGGAGAAGTGGGTAAAAAACAGTCTGAAATTTCTTCAAACAAGGCAAACAGCAATGGTGGTAACAGTGCCTTTGGGAATACATCATCAGGTTGTGCAAATGGAAGCAAATCCTCTTTAGAGGACAATTCATCAAACACAAATCCACAGCATTCTACATCTGCACATCCTGTAAGTGAATAATTTCAAAAATACACCTTATATCATTATATTGATTAGATTTTTAACTGTAATTTGTTTTATTAAAACACTAATTTTAATTTAAAATTTTCAATTATTAATGTTTCCATTAAGTTTGTCAAATTTAATTATTTATGTCATTGACTAAATCAATGAATAGTAATAAGAGGGTGATTTGAAAAGTAAGGTCTCCTATTTATTTTTCATAAAAAATCAAATTTATTCTCAAGTTTGCATAAATCTTTGGAAAGGTTGAGCATCTAGCTATTTTTCTGTATAGTTGCCTTGACAATCAATCACGTTTTGCAACCTTATAAGGAGCTTTTTAATACTGGCATCATACTTTTCTCCTGCCGCATTGTGAAGCCAACTGGTGACTGCTTCTCCGATATTAATTAATTGCCAGTTAGTGGCAGTGTATGGTGAGAAGTGTATGGACATCAAAAATGAGTGCAAGTGGTGCAGGGGATTTTTTGATGGCCGGGAAAACATCCACGAATAGCAGCGGTCGGGGTGGCTGAGTTTGCCGTAATCAACGGTGGCTCCAATTGACGAGATGGTGTGCAATAACCAGAGAATCACTTTTCATGAGACAAAGGAAGGCCTTAATGAAGAAAGCGGCTACTTAGCCGTGCAGAATATTGTGTCGGAGGTCCTCGGTTACAACAAGGTGTCTCACCAAAGGAGTGTGTTTGCATCATGACAATGCAAGTCCATATGTCTCACATCAAACGACCATCCTACTCAATGAATTCGGCTGGGATATCATCGACCAACCTCCTTATAGCCTGGACGTTGCCCCCAGGGACTACCACTTGTTTCCTGCTCTTAAAAAACACCTTGGAGGACAGAAATTCAAGTCAGATGAGGAAGTGCACGAAGCAGTTGTCAATTGGCTTCGTGACGCACCGGGAGAAAGGTACGAAGCTGATATTAAAAAGCTGGTTAGAAGGTTGCAAAAAGTGATTGATTGTCATGATGACTAAGTAGAAAAATAGCTAAATCCTCAGCCTTTCCTACGATATACCCGAAGTTGAGAATAAATTTCATTTTTCATGAAAAAAATAAGAGACATTACTTTCCGAATCGCCCTCGTATTTATGTTATTTAGCAAAATCAATAGTGTTCCGGTTCACAATGAGTAAAATTGTTGCTTTACAGGAGGAATGCTACACTTTATTTATGGCCAACAACAACTGGTATCTCTTTATGAGGCTACATCAGATTTTATGTGAGAGACTAACTAAAATGTATGAGAGGGCTGTGGCCTTAGCTGCAGAAGAAGCACGTGAAAGGCAAGAGCGTAAAGAATCTACTGCCGTTGCTTTGCGCCTTAAACCTAAAAGTAAGAGACATTTTTATGGTATCTTTGTAGAAATATTTTTTACAGAACCTGCTCATGCTTTTAAGAATTACCACCTTAGATAACGTTGTTATTCAATAATCTTAGGTAGAATTTATATGCTAGGTTTTTTTGGTTTCTTGAATCGACTCTTCTGCAATTGGCACTGAATATTCCTTAATTTTTTGATAATATTTTCTACCACTAAACATCCTTGACTAATGTTGATATTTCTTAAGTGATAAGTAGTAATCGATTTTAAGTAACTTCATTAATTAAAAATTTTGCTCAAGCTGTCTTAGTGGTTCATTGTTAAGTAGGATAAATTTTCTGCAGCTTTTTAACCTAAAAAGAAGTTTCTTTGCTATTTTATCAGAATGTTGTTATTATCTTGTGGGCCTTAATGGCTGCTGTCCCTGCCTGATTAGAAGCTGATTTACCTAAAATTAGCATAGCAAATTTTTTAACCCTTGAACACCCCTGGGATTTATGGCTGTCTTTAAATACATTTGGAATTTCATTTTTATGAGGGTTGACTGGAAATAGTGGTTGCCATATGTGGTATAAGCATATGAGGTTTGTCCGGAAAGAATCCAGCCATGCAATATTTTGAAAAAAAATAGCCTGCTTCGAACAATGAGGCCTTAGTCCCCATCAAAGGACTCCCCTAGGGACCTCTTACCTTTATCCCAGTGTCTCTTCCACTTTTCAAAACAATCTACAAGGTCCTTTTTTGTAATGGTCATCAGCTGCCTTGTGGCATTCTCTTTGATCTGGTCAACTCAAGAATTTCCTGCTGTAGTGGCAGGGGCTTGCTCCAAGCTGCAAATGATGACACAGGTTCTCTCAAAAAGGTCATAACTGCAAGTGAGTAATGAGTGTATGGCTATGACCCTGAAACACATGCCTAGTAATCCCAACTCTGTCGGTTGTCGAGATAAAGGAACGTGTGAGATCCCAAGGGGAGTACTTCAAAGTACACTAAGGCCTCATTGTTCTAAGTAAGCTATTTTTCTCAAAATACTGCATGGCTGGATACTTTTCTGAGAGACCTCATCTATTTAATACATTTGAAAAGATATGAATTTACCGTAATTCTTGTTGTAATGACTCAAACCTGTGGGAGTGTACAGATTCTTTTGCATTGTAATGAAGCACTCTACATGCACGCTGCAACGGATCAAAAGGGCTGTTGATCTAAAACAGCAGACAGAAATGAGAATCAGATGTGCTCAGTTCTGAGGCACAGGATAGATGCTCCATGTTGTCCTATTGAATGCCTTGTTTTTAATCTGGCAGCATTATCCCACCTTAGAAAACAATTTTTATGCAATTGCTTCATGTCATCTCTCTTCTCATCTCCCTGCTACTCCATTTACATGAAAATTTACACAAAGAGTGGGTTCTCCCCTTAGCATGCAAGGCAAATGGAATGGAAACACTTGCACTGTTAATTCTCTGAAACTTCTTCTAATATATAATAAATGTGGAACTCCAATAGCCGTAAACAGTTTACCTTTCTAAATACCTTTACGGCTATTGGAGTTTCACATTTATTATATATTACTAGCCGTAAGAGCTCATTTCTATCAATATTCTTCTAATATGCTTTGAAAATTCAAAGAGCACTCAAAACTCTGCGTAGAATCATTGCTAAAAATCCTTGTAGAAAATGTATCTAATTTTGATTGATCTTGGGAATTGTGTTTAGTATTTTATAAGATATTCATTCAATCAAAATCATTTTAAACATCTTTTAAGTGCTTAAAAAAATAATACAAATTGCTAATTTCTATAGTGGATTGCATTGTTCTGAGAAGAAAAAGAATATTTTTTCTGAGAATTTGGTTTAAGTTGATTCTTTTTACATTAGAAATTTTTACTATTAACATTGGCTTGGAATGAAGGAGGATGGATCTAGTGTGAGTGAGATGTAATCTTTATATCCCGCTTTGAGAAAATTTTGCAAACTTAAGCTTTTCTCTCATTATTTGACTTAAATATTTCTGATGGTACTTACAGGTGAAATAGAAGTAGAGGATTACTATCCAGCATTTCTAGACATGGTTAAAAATGTATTGGATGGAAATATGGATGCCAGTGCCTATGAAGATACATTAAGGGAAATGTTTGGAATACATGCCTATGTTGCATTTACTCTTGACAAAGTGGTCACGTATGCTGTGAGACAGGTTGGTAAATTATTATGTTCCTTTCAATCAATTAAAAACTGTATGCGTAAAAAACTTTAAGGACTCATCTTTTCATTGTTTTAAGTATGGTATGTATTTCCTCTCTTCCTGTAGCTTCAGCACTTGGTCTCTGATGAGTCCTGCCAAAATTGTGTTGAGTTACTTCTGAGGGAGCAAAGGAGAGCAGCATCTAATGGTGGCTTGAGTGGTGCTGGAGGTCTATGCTCTAATGCTCATCGGAATGCTCCTTTTGAACTTGCGTACCAGAGACAGGCTGAGCATGCCCTTGCCGAGGAAAATTGCTTTAAGATATATGTGGTAGGTTTTAGGATTTTTCATAGTTTTATGCTTTTTCATGTAAAAACTTGGATAATTAATCTATCTCTTCAAGTGTAAAACAGATTCACAGAGTTGTTGATAGGAGATTTATTAACTGCTTTCTTATCATCCATGTTATTGTGAGACTCCCAGGGTGTCTAAAATTAGGTATATTATGGATTTCTTTGAGTTAGGAAGGAGTCAGGAAAACAAGGGGATATTCAAGTTGACCTGAAATTTAAAAGTAAAATGGGCATTTGTTACAAGTAAGCATATTTTATTATGTAAATATATTGCTTAAATCCCAAACCCTTTCATGTTCTCAATTCTGAATCAATTTCATTCAGTGTGAGAAGGTTGGATAAATACATCTTGACAAGTGTCAATAAGTCATGAACTCCATTGTAATGAAGAGTGATGACCTTTTTTTTCCATAAAAGGAGTGAGTGAATGACTTCAATTGTTCGCATTTGAATTACGAAATTAGCCCCCCGAGTGATTTTAATGACCCATTGGGTGGTTTGCCTCCAGCATGGCAAAGATGTAGATGGTAGTAGATAGCCAAGTCTGATATCACTGATAGTTCTGCCATAAGTAGTGGGTCACCTATACAAGCAATTCAATCATGAAAGTTCACAGAATTTGAGAATCTGGTGATTTTTCATTGAATGGGAAATTTCATGTGGGTGGGTATATTGGTGATAGTACAAATTATATTCACATTAAAAATTATTTAGGTACGTTGTTTTAAGGGTTTATTTATACCTGCTTTTTAATTTACATTTTTAAAGTCTCATGCTAAAAAATGAAGCTTTATATTTTGTTTATGTACCTTCAGTAGATGAAAGTAAATATGTAGTTCGTTTTTTTGTTTGATATAGGAATAATAATGGTTGGGATCTTAGCTCCACTGGTTATTCGGACAAAATTGAAAAAATTATTTCCAGAACCATACTGAAGAATTTTTCACACCCTAAAACCTCATTAGAAGATCATAATATCCCTTGGAGATTATCAAATAGAGTATTGAATGCTTTTAGATTGCCACAAAGCCTTGCCTTTTATGCACAAATGAAATTTTTAATAAACATGGTATGCCCTAAAGAAGGCTTAAGTTCCAAAACTATTTAATAATTTGGAATTGAAGGAGGCAGCCAATTGTGGAAAATTATTCTTCAAAGAATTATGCGTGCATACTTTCATTTTCCCAATATGTAGTTTATTGAATACTGGAAATAGTTGATTCACCATGTGATTTTTAACAACTTAAAAAAAATGTCATCACAGTGATTTATTATTGTTATTAATATATTCTCACTAGTGTTAATGCAGAATTTTGTTGAGTGTCTAGGATAATTTTTCAGAGAATTTGTCCCTTAGGAACAAGTTGATTGGGACTTCCAGTCACCAAAGTATGCCCATGTTATCAGTTGAAAATCTCATGAGTCATTCTCTCAGAAGTGAAAAATATATTTATTTTAATCATTGTTTAAAGTTTATCATCTTGTGTAAAGCAAATAAATGTATGCTTAACCACATGGAAGCCAAAATGTAGTATGACCTGCATATTGTGTAATCAATTTTCATGTTAAATGGTTTCTAATGTAGGTTAATTCTAATAGCTGAAGTTTCATTTGCTTGATGGATTGTAGATTTGAACTGCCAATGATTTCTAATATGAAATTGTGTGGAATACCTAATGTGGTAAACCAATTCCTTTCAGTTTATCCAGTAGAAGCAGCATTATATGAGTGGTTTCTCTCCAAAAATTTTATGTGCACATAATAACTTCAAACAATTTGAATCTCTCTTTACATATTTCATATATATTGGAAATCACTTCATGTATACTAGCCCATGCACAACAGCACTAGGGAAAATAGTTTTTTATAGTGCTCGATTTCTTTTTATGCATTCTAAAGTTCAAGTCATAAAAGAAATCCTGACAGGGATCATTTACACTTTTGCAAGTAGTTTTAAGTCCTAACAAGTATTTAAAGTGACAAAAAATGTTGGTGAAAAACCCTATTTACATGATGAACTGGGGGTGGACTTTTCAGTAGCAGTATAGCTGCTTCACAAAGCTGTACTATTGGTGTGGATAAGTGAAAAAAAGGAGTAGTTTTTTTACAACAATGCATGAGAAAATGCTAAAAATGATACAATTAAAAACCAAAAATTTGTATTGTGCTACTCTTTGCTTCCAAAACATTCTGCGAGTATGAAAATACATTTAATTTTGTATCTAAAGCTAAAGCTACCTTTATAATATGGTTAAGGCTGTTTGATGTAAAACTCAAAGAGTATCACTCATAAATGTTTTATTACTGTTAGGCAAGTATCTAGGCATATTCCTAAATAATTTTATTATCAATATTTCAATAAGTACTAAAATTCCTATGATGAAGGCATTAGCTAGTAGGCAGGACATGGAAATGATTGCCACCCCATCCACAAACTTCTTTCCAGGCTGTAGAAAGAAAATAGAAGGAAAGAAAAAGTACAGTAGCGGTGATGGCTTTTGAAATACTTGAACAACTAGTGTCATCCACCGACTTTGGAATATTTCCAACAGTATGTTGCAAACATTCGAGAAGTTATTTTTGAAATGCTATTCCATGCTGTGGGATATCATATATACATTGAAAGTAGGTGGGCAAGGGTTTTGGGCTTACTTACATCAAGGCAATGGTGTAAGCGTTTGTACATAATAGCCGAATACTCAGTGAAATAAAATTTTGCTTATTAAAAAACTTATTTCCTAGAGAAGAGAGAATTTCTATATTAGATAAAAAGAAATTGCAAATTTGTAAAATATTATGCAGAGTTGATATTTGTAAATAGAATGCAATCACATTTTTCTTTATCATTTTTTATAGTAAAAACTTGTTTTAAAATAAATACTTTTCAATAAAATATTTTTTAACTAAATGAGATGTTCAATCAATACTGACCATGTTTGAAAATATTTTATTTTACATATTTTATGCCAATTTTAGTGTGGTATTATATTAGTCAAAATATTGTTAAAAGAAAATATAAGAAAATCTTTGATGAAGAACCCTTTTGCTACCTATGTTTGCTAATCAGAAACCATTTTCAACCAGATTTGTAGCAGGTAAAGAAGTATTAGTAGGTGTGCATGGATTGGCCAGTTCTTTCTAATTTTATTATCTTAAGATTTAAATGAGACTTGAGCCCATAGTTCATCAATTGCGATGAAGTTTCATACAAAAAAATATGAATTTTGGAGTCTTAGTGACATAAGCCTTTACCAGCTTAGAACTGACTGGGGTGAGGTGTGTTTTCAAAGCAAATTGTTGAAATTTATATCTCATGACCACTTCGACTGCAGGAAAAGATTTTCAAAGACAAATATCACCAGACAAAATTGGAAGAGTCCACCGATGTTCTTGAAAAAAAAGCCATTTTTGTGATGAATTTTGTTTTCTTACATATTCCTCCTTTTATCTTGCCTATTTAATCTCATGGAATTTATAGATACAATAACATTGTTGCCTTTTGATTCCCTAATATTAATGAAAATAATTAGAAACAAAAAATTGAACAAAAATCAAACTTCATTTACTTTATATCTGTGAATCAATTAGGAGTATCTAAATAAAAAAATGAAGTGTTGGGGACATTGTAGTCCAGTGGTTAGATCATTGAACTACTGAGTGGAGGGCCTTGGTTTGATTCTCGGGCACACCTCAGGAGACCCTCAGCTTAACCCAAGCATGCAATTTTTCAGGAACAAATCTTGAGGAACCATAGGTGGCACAGGAAAAGGAATGTACCGCTATGTGAATTTCAAATGCTATTGCATAGTGTACTGTGTGAGCTCTACCCTCTTCTATCAAACGAACCTTCAGGTTGATAACTGTGGTGAATTAGATATTTTAAAAGAAATTCATAAATGATGGAAAATGATACCACTGACAAATGGTGTTATGGTAGTTAGTTAAAAGTTGAAAATAAAGTTATTTAAAGATGAAAAGTGTACGTAATTTTCTGGTACGAGATCTCTCTGGGAAGCCATAAACCTGGGAACTGGCCTCTACCCTGATGTGTGGTTTTCACATACCAGTGAGCTTAGTATTACTTGAGCCCTACCTCCACCTATCAAACTGACTTCAGAGCTGATAACTGTTGAAATCTGAAATGTAAGCTATGTATGTCTTAATAAAGAAGACAAGTTCATAACATTCAGCTGATATTGTACTTAGAGCTATAATGAATTAATTGCATTTTGCTTATCATTTTGCCTAAATCCTCTAAAATTAGCAATGTTAAATTCATTTTCTTTAAAAATGCTGATACATTATTACTTCGCTTGAGGAATGTTTTTCGGAATAGTTCTTTCCTAGCCACAGTTGACTTGAATGCTTGCCGAGAATAATTTCTATTTTTTCCTTTTCCATCCAGAGAAAACACTCCTATCAACCCAATCAACGAAGTTCGAGATGCCCATACTGCCTTGTGATGTCATGGTGAATTTTCCCAGATGGTCGCCCCTTTTTGTGGGACATAATGTTTAACTTATGCAAAATTCCATTCGTTTTATTTAACCTGGAGAATGCTATGTGCATTTTCAATTGCTGATAATGGAGTCTTGAAACTTCAAGCTATAATTTAATGCCATAATTTTAGGTTTTTTGAAATGTGGTTCGCTATGCCATTGTAACTAACCATTATCTGTTTTTATGAAAGATATGAAAAATGTATGGTACTGTAATGTGTATCTATAAATTTTGTACATTTATAATTACATCTGGAAACATTCAAAATATTAAATATTGTGCATAAAACTTTTAATAGTGTGAAAATTCTCATCAACCATATAACTTCCAGTTAGGTGCTGATTTCTTTGTAGGTTGCTGAGCTTTCATTTAATTTCTTTTATGAGATGTAATGTTAACATGCAATGTTTGTAATCTAGTGATTTAATATGCTTAATCTTTTTCAGTATAAATATGACTGCCGAATGACAGTGGAGTTACTTGATACTGAAGTGGAGGAACCTGAGGCTGCTACTGAAGCAGAAAAGTGGGCGTATGTGGATAGGTTTGTCTCAGGAAGCACAGGTGGAGAAGTGGACAGTAGAGGTGCTGCAGTACTCATGCGTGGAGATGGTTCTCCTTCTCTGCCCCAGTCAGAGGCTGGACTGCAACAATCCCCTGGTGGAACATCATCCACATCCCGAAAGCCAGTTTTTTTGCCCCGAAACGTTAGGCTGTGGAGGCGCAGAGCAGGTGGTGGTGCATTAGGGTACTGCAGAAATGAGAACCGTGGTGGGGACAGTGTTATGGAGGGTGATTCTCATAGTGTGTCAGATGGTGACTCTCGGAGATGTGGGAAGCAGTCGGGTAAAGGAGGGAAGAGGGAAGACAATGAGATGGACAGGAGGAGGAGTGGTGCTGGAGATGAGGAACAGCAGAAGGATAAGTGCAGGTGTGTCTCAACATTCCAGTTAAAAACAGTGGCTTAATATAGGTTCACATTTTGGCACACAAAATAGTGACTGTAAAAGCTTCATAACTCTTTTTAATGTCTTCTGTGTTCTGTGAGTTTTAACTATCATCTTTCTGCTGTTGTTGTCACCCCTGATACATGATGATGACCACATTTCAAAATTGTATTCAACATAAATGAACAGTATTTCTTGAATAGGCTGTTATTATTCTATTTTCTCACAGTTCAGTGCAAGTAAGGCAGTGAGTTCCATCTTTTCAGTGTTGAATCACTTTCTGTGGTAAACACATCTTAAAATGTCTGACATTGCTCTGAAATATACTTTAGCAATTTTGCTGTTGTTTATTTAATACTCCTTCAAAGTGCATTAAGTATGTTAATAATTATTTCTTCATCAAGCCACTTCCGCTATTGAATTTTAAAATGGAACCCATAAGCATGGGATTTTTAATAGACATGTATCAAAGTCACAAGTTTTTGCCGGGCATAGATGCAGTTTTTATTAACCCTGGAAATATAATTACGTTAATATCACATATGTGTTACATGAATTTTAAAATATGTTAAGTCATGGGCACAATGATAGTAGTATGTTGCAAGTTATGTGGTAGACTTAAGTTAATGGGGTTCTATTATGTAGAAAGTAATTTGACATTTTTAATGTAGTTCATCCATAAGTAATCTTTGTATTTTATTTCTTTGGTAGTTCAATTATGATAATAATTTATTAGTCCTATTACAAGCTTATTATTTTTAAAGATTTTTTCAAATTAGTAATTTGTGCCTTCTAGGTGGTCTCATGTCAGTTTGTTGGAGACCACTGGTCAACTGCTATTTTGTTTATGATTGAGACACGTTTGAGTAGCTTTTATGTATATTCTTTAAAGATACAAAAGTGTCATCTCCTGAAAAGTATTTTCCACCCCAACTTGTCATTTTTTGACTTAATTTTTAGTTCCTGGCTATTGAAGTTTATAAGATATATTCAGTAAATCATGTGTTCCAGTTTCCATTCAAAATCATCATTTTTATTGTTATTTGAGTATGTGAGCATTTTATCTGAGTACAGTAAAAACAAGTTTTTTATAGTTTGATCAGTTCAGGTAATATTTTATATTATCTATGAACTTTTTATGAAATCTAGAACTCGGGCATTCAAAACTAATATATGAAATGATGTTTAATTGTGCCCATAGCTTGGAGGAAGACAAGGCAGATAATGAGGATCGATTGGGAGATGGAGGCAATCTGAGTGAAAGACAGAAGAGATTAAAAAATGCTCCAGGAAGCTATGTATCCTCTGATAATACTGAGTGTCGCTTCAACCTCAATTCATATTCAATGGTATTTGTCATCAACAAAGAAAATTATTTATATAAACGTCAAGCTTTCCAGAGGGCTAGAGAGGTAAGACAATTTATTAAATATAATTATTGATTGGTCATATTAGGTCTGATTAACTCATTAGTATTTAAATATACCTCATGTGTTGGATGTAAGCAGGGCACAAGCAAAATATTAGCAAATGATTTATATTAATTAAATTGCTAGTAATTTACATTATTAGTATTATAAACTATAATTAAACATGAAACCACAAGCAGTCACTAATAGGATATGAACTTGATTCGGTATGGTTTTAAACAATATCATACAAAATCATCATTTCAACAATTGTAGAGACAAAATAGTTTCTTGCAAATGCTTTTCGGACCAATGTGAGCTTAGTAATTACTTGATGGTTCATGTATAATGAATGCTAGTAGAATTGCTATTTACTAATTGGTCCTAAACTTTCATTTTGCATCATGCATCTCTGAAATTGAACAGTGGCATACAAAATGAATTTATGTAGTCTTTCAATGAGGGTGCTTTGTTTTATACCAGAAGAAACTAAAAAGCAGCAGTAAAACAGAAAACCACACCTATCAGGTCAGCACGTCAGTTGTAAAGCTTAAAACTGCATCCTGATGACCGCATTTAAACCAGTTCTAATAAAGAAATTGTTAATGATGTGCTTGTATGTGGTCTTTCAGTGTATGACTAATGCTCATGTTGTAAATGAAAGTGCTAAAAACAAATTTTGCATGTGGCTTGCTTACCCACTCCAAAAGTAAGTGCAGACCTTGTCAGGATGCTGATGACTCCAGATAACCGGGTAATTAGTAGGTATGGAATTGGTGTGAAGAGTGCCCCTATTTTCATTATTCTGAAACCCTATCATGTAATTTAAGTGGGAATACTTTGTTTTTACTATAAATGAACACCATGGCTTGGTGTGTAATTTTGAAGTGTTGTCTAGTAAATCACCAATCCACCTGTTTCCTGGCCACAGCAAAATGCATGATTTGTATGTAATTGCATTGTACCATTATTTTTGTTCATGAAGCAATTTAATGTTCTTACAGCTGTCATAATGTGGGATTGATTCTGGCTAATTAGTTTTCCACTACCATTTGTAAAATTTTGTTCCTTTGAGTGCAATGCAAATTACTGATAAAATTTTTATAGAGTTTTTCTCAAGTTACTGAATGCCCATTTAATATCCCTCATATATTTTTAAAATTTTATGTCCCAGTTTGAAGGTATTGATATTTTTGTCTTTTTCCGCATCAGTAAGTAGACATGGGGAATAATATTAGGTTGTTAAAACAGTGGCCTTAATTTTAAACTGTATTTGTTGAGTTCAAACAATGCAGCGAGCTTTCGCTGTTCATGGTATGGTCTCCATCTGCCAGTCAATATATGTATGAATATTAAGAGTAGTAAAACCATAATATTAATGCAAAATATATTTTCATTTTTTACGTTGTGTACAATTCTTCAAAACACTATACCTTGACTTTTGACAATAAGTTCTTTCAAGGTGACAGAACTGACAGAAACCAAGTTTCAAATTTTTTTTTAAAGTTTGAGTTCAAAAGTTTCATGGTTTCAAAATTATCTCTCTTGATTTCACCAAATTAGGACTTTTAAAGGAGAAACATCAGGAGTAGGTGAAAAATGGTGTTATAATATGTAGAAATGTTTTATATACTCTCTCCAAAGTTTCCTGAACTCTTATCCAGTTGGATAAGAGTTCTGGCAACCGCCATCCCAAATGGAATAAGCCCCATTGATACATTTTTCATGTTCACATTAAATTTAGTACTTTAAGGATAGTAAATTATTGCTTAAAAGAAGATATTTTAGTATTTTATGAGGTCTTTTTGTGTTGTGTAAATTTTAGCATATGTGTGCGAGTGTATCCTGTATTATTGTGCTCATGTTAGCAATACTTTGTAGTAGCTAATTCCTAATGAATTTAAATTGAACATTTTCGATTAATGATAATGGACTGAGAAAGACTGATGAAGTGATCAGTTAGTTCAATTTTCTTCACAAAAAAGCAAATATGCTACATGTTCCAAATTATGAAAGCCTTGACTCCTTGAGTTAGGAAAAGTAATAAAATAAGAACAAAATACAGCCTACAATTGTTTTAATTATTTCATGTGAATCATAATATTTCATATTTTGTTGGAACACACATTGGAACCTCTATTTCTATTGCTGAAGGAACTATGTTATCAATATACCCTTTCTGTTAACATACCTAAAATTTGAAAGCCACATTAGCTTTAATATTGTGCAACTTCCATTTCTTTCAGTCTCATCGCTCAGTGACACAGCGACTAAACAGAAAATTCAGAGGATGGCATGATCGTTGGCTAGTTCGTCATGTTTCTGATGTGCAGAGGCGTTCAACACTTGATTGGCTAATGGGACATGGTGAGGGAGTAGTTCCGAACAGAACTCGCCTAGTGACTGACAATGACCTTTCACGTCCTCCTTACTCCTCGTATAACAGGTACCGAGTAGACCACTTGGTCACCTCTTTGGTATCCTCATTACCGTCCTCGAATGTTGCATCAGAAACTTTGCCTGTGGTCTCATCAACTACATCGGGGTCCTCTACATCTTCTAATTTGATCTCGGGTGGATCATCAGATGTTGTGTCTTCAACATCAAGCCATACACCATCTATTGACTCGTAATGAGCAAATGCGGCAGTGAAATGTGGTTACAAACAACAATGGTCATCCTTGCGTTGAAATTGAATATTTGGTTTCACTCTGCTGTGATATGTGGTTCCCTCTATAAGTTTTCCACAACCAAAATGAGGAAAAGAGATATTTCATGTAGCAGAAAAAGAACCTCTCCAGTGGAGAACTGGAATAAAAGGTCAGGGTTTTAATATCAGATAGCCACAGATCACATTGGTGCTTAATGGTGGTTTCAGCACTTATAAAGTGATGATTATATTAAAACGTTGGTTACAGGTGGCGTTGCAAACTTGTTTTGGAAAGCAACTCTGCTGCATTTAGTGTTGGATATCCTGTGAATTGTGAAGTGTCGTATCTGTGCCTCCTCTTGTATTTAGTGGGGATAAAACAAAAAGCAATACCTCCCTTTTCCCTATTTAAATTGCTCCGTTGTCTAGTTTCCCATTTTGTCTTTTTGTTTTCATCTAAAATTTTATTGTATTGTTTTTTAATCAGTCATATTTTAGCATCTATTGTCACTGCACAAGTCAAGGGGAAGAAAGTTTTGAGGTATATAACATGTACTTAGGCTTGGTTATTAAGTTTATTCCCTTGATCCTTCTTCATTTGTTTAGGAAATGGTAATTTCCTATGGTATCTAAATATGGCTCTTAAAGTTGAAAATAGTACAAAGTCAGAGTGCAGTTGTAATTTATAATAGAAATGGTGCATAGCAATGGCATTCTAAGATTAAGGCCTTTAGGGTGCACCTCCTAGCACTTGTTCTTACATATTCATAACTTGTTTAAAACATTGTGTGGTGCAGTTATAATTTTTGAAATTTCAAAATTTACCATTGAAAATTTTTTGCTTCATTTCTATTATGTAGACAGGTTAACAACTTAAAACATGTATTCTGAGAATTGACCAATTGCATTCAATAACTGTGTTGAATGATTACAATACAGACAAAAGCAAATTGGTATTACCTTTCATCTTGCTGTTTCCAGTGCATCTTTTCATACAGTTGGTTAGGAAAAACAAGTGCAAAAACAGTGCAGCTGAGCCTCTACTTGTGTATGCTTTTGTAGTTGTAGGATTGTGATCTTGGAGGTAGAGTAACCTTTAAATGCATGGTCAAGCAACCTTTTCCCAATTCCCCCTCAGGATATAATTTATAAGGATCTATATATTTGTACATGTGTGTATAGTGATCACAGCATAAATATTTTCAAAAGACTTTACAGTGATGTATTGAAAAGAGAGCAGTTTGTGTTCTCAGGAAACTTAGTATGGTGTTAGTATTTTATTTGCCTCCAAATATAAGCAGATTCCATGATCAGTGGTATGTGGTGAGTGGGTGGAAAGTGCTTTGTCTGGGAGTGAGCTAAAGTTGACTATCTAAATCTCTTCTGTGGTCACATATGTAATATATTTGATGTACAGTACATCTTATCTCTTACACATCTCCTCTCACTCATTAAACCCTAAAAATGATGATACTATTGCAATTACCTTGATCGTGCCAGTCATTATAAAGGGGTGAAGAGTCTGGCATTCAGGTGTAACTGTACAACAACAATAAATACACACTAATTTTGCAAGACCATAATAATCTATCTAGGGTAAAAGTTTTACTTTTTATCAAGGAGAAATACCAAGGAAATGTATTTTTATATGAAATTAATTATTTATGACTAGAGCATTTTTAAAATTATTTAGATGTACATATTAAGCACATCGATGACATGGCCTTAATGCCGCCGACATGCATTGTAGTTTGTTCTTGCATAGAGAAATGTTAAAGATAGTATGTACAAGAATAGAAATTTTATGATCCCCTTGTCCCTTTTTGTGCATTAAGAGTACCAGTTAACTTGTAATATGCCTGGTTTTATGTGTGCCTCTTATGGTTGTGAAGGAATGGGCATGAGGAGAGGAGATAGTGAGTAATGTTTTAGGGGTGTAGTGTGGAAAATGCAATATTGATGATGAATACTCTTCATTCAAGTGAACATAGGTGAGAGATATGAGTGCCTGATGTCCTGCATAAAATTAGTTTTTGATTGAATATTGTTTGGCTTGTGATAGTGTTCAATGAAAGCTTATTTTGTGTTAAATTTTGAAATTTATTTAAATATTAAAATTTGACATTGAAGAGTAATTGAAATAAAATTTGGATGACATTAATAGCTCCTGTAAAATAGATATTTGTGATGTATACTATTTGAAAGCAAACCTCTTGTATAAAATTCCACACCACACCTTTACAAGCATTTTATTTTTAATGTTTTTGTCCCAGTATAGTTGTTAAGTTGTTGTAGCAGTTCTATCCTGGGATGAATCAAGAGGCTTGTATTTCATTAATCATGTCTGCAAATCTTAATCCCTTAATTGCCATTGGAATTATGTGGAATGGCTTTTAGAGGTTGTGAAAGTTGTGTGGTTGTGGTTGGATGTCCATAGAAACTGAATGATTGGCAATAAATAAGGCGAAGTTGGATGCATAAAAATTTCACAATATTTTAACATAATTTGACCTGGTTTAAACCCCCACACAGCTCTCATTCTCCTCTCTTGTACAAAGATTTTGAAAATGAAATCATTCCTTTTATTGTATAACTTCAATGTTTGCAGTTCATTTTAAGAGTTTGAAGGGAAAGCCTCACAATTCCCAGGAGAAAAAGCATGGCCATCATGATCGTGAGACCTTCAAAACATTCTTGTACAATATTATAGATTGTCTTATGTATATCTATACATATACTGTCCATTTTCACAAGTGTAATAAAAGATCTTTTCCATTTGTTTCACAATGATATTTTTGTTTACACTGGGGTGAGCTTTTTTTTTTTTTTTTTTTTTTTGAAAAAAAGTTCAGCTTAACTATGGCCGATAAACAGCAGCTTGCAACCATTAAATGGTTTGGCATGTGAATGATGTCTGTTAGATAAAATCTTCTTCATAGATCATACATTGAGAGTGAACTTTGTGTAAAGGTCTTTGGTATAAAATTACCATATGATATTGCAATCAAAATTAAATGTACAGTCTGCTGTATTTCCATATCCAAATTTAAATGAAATAATATTGAAGATTTTGATGAGTCAAATTCTTTTCAAATAAAAGAATTTTTCATAATTGTGTAGGTGTTTCTCTGTTAATTATAATTCACAAGCAAAATAAATCACTAAAGTAATCTCTAAGATTTATATTCATAGTATGAAAAATCTTGGAAATAAGTGCATATTTGGTTTGCATTAACATAATTGCTAATTAATGTGCATCTTCCTGTTTTCCAGCTGTTAGTTGCAGTTACATTTTAATATTGTAGCCATTGTGAATTTTTCTAATATCTGGCTGTTAGTGCACCATAATCAGTGCATTGTAGGCAAATTTGTCCAACATACCCAAATATGAAACTGGTACATACTAGTGCCCAATAGTTAGCATTTCATTGAAATTGAAAGAAAATCCGAAGATATTCATAATTAAACATACGTTGGTCATATTCACGTCAATAGCGTTTGGTTTGGTAGTTTATATCTTACCCTATCTAATGTGGACTGCATATTTTATATAATGACCTTTTTCTTAAAATTCAATCTTTTAGTCTATGGAAATTAATTCCAAATTGATAGGTATCCATATTATATTGTCAGCAGGGATGGCATTAGGCTCTGTTCTCTGAGTAATGATGCTGGAGTGGCTAAATGGCATCAGTTTTGAAGGAGAATGCCAAGGGTTAAGAAACTTTTCTCTTGTATCTCCCAGGCCATGCTGGCTCCTTTCTGTGTTTAGAGAAATAGTGATAGCTTTCTTTCCTCTCCAACCTCTTTCCCTCTTGTGTGGTTATTAGTTCTGGAATTCAGAATAATTACTTTCCAATTCATCTCAAAAGCTCCTTCAGTGAATTTTAACATTCATAACTCCCAATAACAGTCAAACAGACAATAATTCAAAGGGGTGATTGTATTATAGGATGAGTTGAAGTAGATGCTAATATAGGTGGTGCAGAGAATTCTACAAATTATGTCCAGGAACTGGGTAAGAACTGTAGATGCATACTTTTGACAACAGAACTAACATCAAAATATTTAATATTAGCCAGGAAATAAGGATGGTGATAATGCACGCAATATTGAGGCAAAATAAACTAGGAGAAATAATTTACTTTTTAATGCTAATTTTTAAGTAAAACCATGGACATGCACTTGTGTTCAATATTCATTTTGGCATTTTTCATTGGGCTGCTATTCCTCATATTAGTGGATATGTAAATATCAATTCTTTATCCTCATAGGGTATTTAGGTGGTTTTTGTTGGAGATTTCATTGTAGTTGCTACAGATTGCCAATTCCTAGGTTAAGCGAGTTCTTCACCTCTGAATATTTGTGATTTTTTCATTGTTTTTTTGCTCAATTTTTTCCCTTAAATTGAGTGAATATGAACTAACTTTTTTTCCCATGTCTGGGTTTTCTACCTCAATTTTCAACAATTTATTTCTACGTTGGACCACCTCTCCATTTGTTGGGTTCTATCAACTGTTTAAGTTAGCTTATTTTAGTTGTATTACATGTTGTATTCCTTATGTGGTGGGAAGTGATGGTTTGCATTTGACCCTTCCTTCACCATATTAGTGATGCCTTATTTTCCAGCTGACCACCCCTTCTAATTATTATTTAAAATTTTATCATTCCTTCTTTTCATTTTTGTCTGTCATTCTAATTAATAATCTTAAAAGCATAGATAATTTTAAATAACTAATTTCTATTATAATTATTTCAGATGATGTGATTTCAAATAAATACTTTCTTCCCTTTTTTAAATTTTTCTTATCCAATTTGGAGTGGGGTGGCAGTACTGCCACCCCAACTTGGTGGGGTGGCAGTAGTGCTAGCTTCCTGAATTATTCTGAATACTGCAATAATTCTCTCACCTTGATTATGCCCTAGCTTAACAATTGGTGACCTTAACAAATGACCAGTGCCTAATCCAAGTCAACTTTAATTCTGGAAAACAGGAAAGGAGGGTTTCAAATTCTAGTACCACTGTCACGCCAAAGTGGAGGAGTGAATTGGTTTAGAATTCACAACTGAAGGGGAAGACTCCCCGGAGTATGAATGGAATGTTCATAGAAATTCTTCACTGTGTTCACATCAAAACATACAAAATATCTGTCACTTTATGATTATGTCCTACTTTTGAATATGCAGTTTTAATTCCGGGGACTTTTGTGAGCATGAACATTGCTCTCAATTCTCACTAAATTCCAGGCCGCTCTGATACTTTTTTCAGTCATTTGATGTAGTATTTATTTAATACTCTTGGTCTCCTGAGGCCATTCAACGGTTTGTGAAAGTGGCTTAAACCTACCATTCTCTGATTAGGAAAACACCAGTTGGTATTAGATGTAACCTCTTGTGGTTATCAGCCTTGTTAAATTGTACATATTACGACCTAGCTACATCCAATTAGTGGCCAATGAATTAAAAACTGTCCACCAGCTGTATTTTGTTCATACCATGGAAGTAAAACCACTGCTAGATTTAGAATAGACAGCATGGTTGCTAATTGAATGGAGCATTCAGACCAGTGAACCTGAGGCTCAAATCTGGGTGATACGTTAAATGATTCCAAAGTTTTGTAATTTTTTTCAGTACCCAAAGCTGCTGGCAGCACTGGGAAAGAAGGTGACTCCTGAACCCAGAATGTTTGAATTTCACATTTATGATTATGTACCAAGCGATCTCTACCCTCTCCATAAAAGCAACCCTCTCATGCATAGGACTGGATTGACTATTTATCAGGAACACAGATGTTGCATAGTTTTTGTGTACCACTGATTTTATATCTCACAAAATTTGTTCTCTCCTTAACTCATGGGTGTGATCCAAAACTTTTTTAAGTTCACCAAGATCCAAGCCAACCGAGGCCAAACAGTCCACAGACGAAGACTTTAGTTAACCCTGTTAAGATAGGCTATGAAGGTCATCCACATGCATGCTCTGCCTACACTACCAATCCTATCCAATTATGAAGCACTAGATATTTTAAAAAGTTTTAAATGGGAAAAGACTGATGACAAAAATTAGTAAAACAAAAGAAAGAAAGGACAAAAAATTTACCTTTTAAGTATTTATTCATAATTTCTCACATAAAAGTCTTATGGACATGCAGCTTCAGTCATTGGAATTCAGATACTACAGTATCATGTATTTGTAGTATTAAATCAAAATGCCAAATAGACAAACCACTGAACAGCAGACCTGGAAATGCCTCTAAAGAGGCCTGGACAATAAACAACTTCGTTTTGAGAATTCATCACAAATGTTTTATTACACTATAAACATAATTATGCATACATATTTAGTTGCATTTCTCTTTAAAGTCTAAGAAAATAATTACCTAGGTAGATAACCTAAACTAAATTTGTAAGCTATGTATAATTTTATTTTTCACAGAAAATATATTAAGTAACATTTTTATAAAAAACATGTTCATGGTGTGAAAGAAGACTCGTGCATACAATTATTAAATTATAACATGATATACAAGGCAGTATATAAAGTTCCAAATATTTATGCAGTGAGAATATCAACTCCACTTTCTGTTATGAGAATGGTATGTTCAAATTGAGCAGATCTGCTGTTGTCCACAGTCAGAGCAGTCCAACCATCTTCTAATAAAACTACTTCAGGTGAACCTTGGCCAACAACAGGTTCCACAGTGAAGGTCATCCCAGCTTCCATTTTTCCAGGGTAATCATTATCTAAATCAATCAAAATAAAATTGATTGCTTCATTATCAAGCAATTAGACTTCATTCAACAGAAAATTACCATTCTTTTAAATTGTGAGATTTTGCATTTAGAATCCTTTATTTGAGCTTCTATTTTATTGTCAATATCCAAAGACTTTGGATAACTTAACTTAAAAAAGTAACTCACAAGTATGGTATATATCAGGTGGTCCATGAAAATAACTTCCAATCCCATGGCCAATAAAAGCTGGAATAATAGTTACTCCATTTTTTCTTGCTACGTATTCAATGGTATTGCCTAAAAAAGGTACATAATAATGGTACATTAATTAATGTAGCGGAAGCATGGTCTTTGAAACAAGAAGATAAGTTAAATTAAATACTTTTGAGACATGTGGAAAATGTAAAATAGATCCATAGGAAAATTAGCTAAGTACTAGGCATGGTGAGGGAGGAGAGAAGAATTGTGGGATCAATCGAAGGATACAAGAAAGGTGGACGCAGACCATTTTAATTGGAGATGGAATTTTGAAGCCTGTAATAGTGGGGAAAATATTAGTCAGGTGAGTAGGGAGGAGGGAAATAATAGGTATGTTGAACGGATTAAAGGGGGGTAGAAAGTATGCAGAATTAGGGAAGTGTACTCTAGAAAGGGGTGTGAGGCTGCCATCTTGTTGGGTGAGGCTAATGGTATAGTGAAAATCAATCAACCCATCCAAAACCTACCTTAAACATTAGCAATAATGATATTGTAAAACTTTTTCTTGCATTTCTTTTGAAGATGAGACATTATAAAATGTGATACATCCTACAATTTGATATTGACAGGAAAATGAGAAAAAAATTATATAAAAACGTAATATATTCCATTGAAATCTAGTGTTGCAGATGAGACTCTTTATGTAAACAATTACTCAAAATGAAAAACAAAAATTGAATACAAGGATGTTGAATGTTTATGCCCAATAATGTACTAAATGCATAACTGGGTCCATTGGACCCATTAAGTAAATGATGCAAATTTTCATAACAGATAGAAAAATATGCAAAAATACATTGATATTTTATGGTTGACAGATATATATAAAAATGCATCTAAATTCATTAGTTTTCATGCAAATATACAAAATAACTTGTCCTCCAACAGTAATCACTGGGTCTATTCCTAAGATCAAAGAAGACCACCCAAAAACACTTTATTTCTTCATGGCATGTTCACCATGAGCCTATTTTAATAAAACTAAAGTTTCACTTGCCCTTTTGTACAATTTCATGAAAACTCAATGCTAATCCACCAACTGACAATTCTGTCCTTCATTTTCCAGCAACAGCATGATATACTACCTTGATCAAAAAGTTCCCGGAATAACCACCGTGTGGCGCTCCCATCGTTCCGATTTGAGTTCTGTTTTTTTTGTTAAATTGGTACATCTGTTGTTGATATTCCCTTCAAATCTTAGTGTCATAACTTGACATTTGCAAAAGTTACGTAGCCAAGAGTACATCTATCTCTGTGTGTGTTGGCGATTTTTTACAATTTCAGAAATGGATTTAAATTTGCAACAACGAACTTGTATTAAATTTTGCGTAAAAAACGGATTTAGTGGCGCACGGACGTTGGAAATGTTGGAAAAGTGTTTCGGCAACGATTCTCTAAAAAAAAACGGTCGTTTACCAGTGGCACGAGCGGTTCAGAAGTGGTCGTGAGTCAATCGAAGATGATGAACGCAGTGGCAGACCATCGACATCGAAAGTCGGTGAAAAAATTGATAAAGTAAAAGAAATGTTGGTCAATAACCGCAAATTAACCATCAGAGAAATAGCGGAGGACTTGAACATTGCCTATGGATCCGCCCAAGACATTGTGGTTAATGATTTGGGTTTCCGTCGTGTAGCAGCAAAGTTGGTGCCAAAAGACCTCAATTTCATGCAAAAAAGAGACCGTGTTGACGTCGCAAAAGACATGATTTGCGAGGCTGAATCCGATCCCACATTCATCAAAAGGATCATTACTGGAGACGAGACGTGGGTTTATGAGTACGACACGCAATCCAGACATCAGGCAAGTGAATGGCGTTCACCAAATGAGCCGAGACCAAAAAAACCACGTCGTTTTCAGTCAAAAAAGAAGGCAATGCTGACGGTTTTCATGGATTACAACGGTGTAGTGCATCATGAATTTTTGCCAGAAGGCCAGACAGTAAACAAAGAGTATTATTTGGGCGTTATGAGACGTTTGCGTGAAGCAATTCGCCGAAAGAGACCAGAAATGTGGGCAGAAAACTCGTGGATTTTGCACCATGATAACGCACCGTCGCACAGTGCTATCATTATTCGTAATTTTTTGACGAAAAATGCAACAAATACCATCCAACAGCCACCGAATTCACCTGATTTGGCTCCCTGTGACTTCTTTCTGTTCAATCGAGTTAAAAAACCATTACGGGGAACGCGTTTTAGCAGCCGAGAGGAAGTAATGGAAAAATCGCAGGAAGCACTGATGGACATACCGAAAACCGAATATAAAAAATGTTTCGAGGATTGGATCAAGCGCTGGCATAAGTGTGTTGCAGTCGATGGGGATTACTTTGAAGGGGACAATATAGATTTAGATGAATAAACTTGTATTTTTAATTTTCTGAATAAATTCCGGGAAATTTTTGATCAAGGTAGTACATGTTTTTTCCCTCAGCTATTTCATAAAGTCTGTGTTAATTGATCTGCTACCCACGTTCAATTTTGAGCTACTAAAAGCATGCAAATGGGTGTGTGACTCACCACCATAGAGCATACTACATAGTGGGCATTCCAGAAATAAAATTGCCACACCTAATATTACTATTAATAAAGAAACACCAATTAATATGCACTTTGCAGGGTGGCTAGCAAAACCCAATCCTAATTTCCTTAACTTTTCCAGGTCTGGGATAAAATGGTGCAACTACATAAGAGAGTGGTTGATGACTGAATATTTATGGATCCTATTGTTCTTGATGTACACGTTGCCCACTTAAAAAGACACTTGTTCATGGAAAATTTACATAAAAATGTAACTTATTTTGAAACAAACAATACTGGAATAAGAGTTAACTCAAATCAGTAGCAGAATTGGAATGTTTGCTTGAGCAGTGGCCTTGGTGGTTAAATTACTTATGAACTATGCTTATGCATCAATAAATGATGAAACGATTCTCAGTCTCATGTTGTTGACTTGTACGAGGGTCATCCGGAAAGTAGTACCCGTTCGTGCCGCATGAAGTGCTGACGACGCGAGTAGCCGCTGGACGAGGTCAGATAGCTTCAGTGGCTTGTCTGCCTTCTCTGAGCCAAGTTGCGTGACGCTAGCATTGCCTGTGTTGTTTCTGTGATTGTTTACAATGTTTAAAAAAATTGAGAACGCCGCCAGTTGTGAAGTGAGGGCAGTGATTAAATTCCTCAATGCAAGAAACGTTCGCCCATGTGATATTCATCGCCAATTAAAGGAGGTGTATGGAGACAATGTAATGGACGAGTCGTCTGTTCGGCGGTGGTGTCGCAACTTCAACATGGGGAGGGGGAACACACACGACGATGAGCGTTCGGGGAGACCGTCTGTCATTACAGACCAACTGGTGAGCTCAGTTGACGAATTCGTGAGGAACGATCGGCGCGTCACAATTGATGACATCTGTGAGCATTTTCCCAATGTTTCTCGAACAATTGTTCATGAAATTGTTAAACACCATCTGCATTATGCAAAAATTTGTGCAAGATGGGTCCCTCGCGTATCTCAATGAGCTGGCGGCGAAGGACTATGCAGCAGGAATACAGAAACTTGTCACACGTTATGACAAATGCCTTAATTTGCTTGGAGATTATGTTGAGAAGTAGTTTAAAGTATCCTCTTTCAAATAAAATTTTTTATGTTTGTTAATATTTACTTTTGTGTCTTTATTTCACGAACGGGTACTACTTTCCGGATGACCCTCGTAATTAGCCTGACTCAAGATGATCACTATTTTATCTAAATCAAGTGAATCATATTGTATTTTTACAAGAGGTATAAAAAATTACCTATATTGCAAAAGTATTCTCCTGGTTGGCATATTGCAATAGCTTCTTGAAGACAGCGCTGGGCTGCATTAACCAAATGGTAACCCAAATCGTCCACAGACCCAATCAAAAAGGTGGAAGAGCAGTCACCATGGTACCCATTTAGGAATACCTTGTTAAAAGTAAAATAAATTATTAGTTTCATATTTATATTTGTCATGCAATTTGGAGGGCATAATAGTAAATGTTTAAAGTTAAAATATCCTTATACTTTCAATTTAGGTGACAAAAGTGGGTACAGGAACTCTCAGGGACTTCCAGGAACTATCATCCTTCACAGATTGTACATCTGAACAATTGCTAAGTCCCTTCTCCTTATTAATCATTATACACCTAGAAAACTATAACAAATATTCAATAGGGTATATTAAGCTCATGCAAATGAGCTTCACCATTTACAATTCATCTATTTTGATTTATTTTACATGTGTGGAGGGCGTCCTCATGCAGAAACCCAAGGAACTTGAATTCAAGGTCAAATGCCAATGAAAAAATCTGGAACAATCGAGTTCCAGGTTTTCCATAACAATAACCAACCTTTTCCAAATTATTGTTATATTTTGAATTGTTCAAGCCAAGAATGTTTTTAATTGCAAGTGTATTGCACATCTAGGCTTTGTATGTTTAACACGGTTAAATTTACTGTTTACCATTTCCTGTAGTTTTTCAGTGGTAGATATTTACGAGGTCTGTTCAAAAAGTATCGCAAATTTTGAATTTCCGCGGGTTAATTATATTTGATTTTCGGATTTTTTGTTATGTTATGCTGGTACTTTTGTCACTCACTTATGCCGAAAATTTCAGCCGTTTTGAATGTTAGGTTAATTGTTGACAGCTGTTTTGCTTGGATGTGTTTTGGCTTGTCTTTGATCGTGAGTGAGGGTAATGCCTAGGTATTTAATTGTGTCTACACATTCCATACTGGTGTTCCCAATGCAGTAGGCATTAGGGAAGGAATTGCTCTTTTTCGAACAATTCATAACGAAGCATTTTTTTTTAGTCTAATGGTAAGACCTCAGCTAATAAAGGATGCCAGTATGCACCCAACTGCTTATGAAAAATATCAGTTTGTTTTTTACTAATATATACAGAATATAATATTTACATATTTTTTAGACATTATAATAGAAGTTATTAATTTCATAATCCCAAAGTTGACAATTACATGCAGGTACCCTGGAAAAAAAATTTCTCACTACATGTGTTTGAGCTTTACAGTAATGAAGTGTGCAGAAAAAGGAACTTAAACAGGGCTCATCATTTTACGGAACACCATTCCAGACTTTTTCCCAATGAAAACCCTGTCCTTTTCCTGACTTTTCTCCTTGAGGGTTTCAAATTTGATTATGTATTCTTTGGAGGATCAACAATTCACAAGCCATGGTCATAACTGAAGACAGCCTAGCTATAGTTTCAGTTTTTCCCTAGAGATGCCCATGCATTGGTCAATGATGAACACTAACTGATAGCACAAATAAAAGGAACATTGGAATTCCTGACTTCCATAGAATATTCTTCATTGCCCCATATCAAATTCTTGACTTGTTAAAACCATTTTGGCATTTTCCCCAGTTTTGAGAAATTGAATCAATCCAGACTTTTTTTGATTAGGTATATTTATTTAGCATTACTCCGAAAACAGCACTTTTAAGCCTTTACATTGGACTATTAACAGTTATAACAATGGACACAATGACAAACACCCAAACCCTAGGTGGAAGAAAACTCACTCAGGCAGGAATCGAACCCACAAGCCTTGGGTTCGACCCAGAAAAGAAGGTAACCCCACCACCACCGGGGCCGGCAAATATTTATTTGAAACTTGGGACAGAAGGGGATTTAATCAAATTCAGGTGAGCGGGGTAATGAAATGAATCAAACAAACCCATTCAATTGATTTTTATACTATTTTGAAATGAATTATCGAAAGGTTTCACTACCTATGTGCTAAATGTGGAGCACATTTTTAATTTGGCACATATTTTCAATAATATGTTGTCCACTAAAAACTACCAAAAGTAAATAATAAGAAGAAATCATTATTAATTATAATGTAGCAGTATTAATTATAAGTCTTCAGACAAATTTTTCATTATAGTAGTGTTTGAGTATTTATTTAGAGTATTGTCATACGGGACTTGTTCATACTGTAGAACAGCCGAGTCCTTTGGTCAGTCAAAACCTAGATTAGACTACTAAGTTACTAATTTGTATTTCTTCCTGGAAACAATCAGAATGACTGGAAAATGATCAGAACAGCCTTATTCTTAAGGAAGCCTAAATCCAGT
Organism: Hetaerina americana; assembly: GCF_022747635.1. Lineage (NCBI taxonomy): Eukaryota > Metazoa > Arthropoda > Insecta > Odonata > Calopterygidae > Hetaerina > Hetaerina americana. Next base: position 59,250,595 of record NW_027286069.1, read on the forward strand.
AAGTTTTACCACTAACCTTTCCCAGTTTATTAACCTATGTTTTTAAAATACCTGAAATGCTGATTTCCATGTTCTACTGTACATTTCATAAGGAGTATATTAGTCTAGTTGATGCAGACTTCAACTACTAACTGCATGGACCTGGGTTCAAATCCTATGTGGTGTTTTTGGACACCCTCATCTAAAATTCAAGGGGCATGATTTTCCAAATTATGTCTTCCAGGGAACACTGGTGGTGGCACAAGGAAGGAACTGATCCCTACCTGCCTCAGTTCAGGTGTACAATTTCCCCAGTAATATACAGGATTGGTTTGATAATGACACCTTATTAGGTTTTCTACTTTCCTTGTAACTTTCTACTAAGTTTACTTTTCACTATGGTATTGCCAGTATCATTGCATGGGGCTATTATTCAAAATTATATTTTACAATAAATACATTACATCAAAAAGAAATAGCATTATAAAGACCAAACATTAAAAATACAGCGTACTTATAATTAAGTGGACCGCCGAAGCCTTGAATTTGTGAAATTTAATACCTTTACCAATGAAGTCAATGAACACCGGGCTTCTTTAAAATGATCATGTGCATGTTCATCAAGTTTCTCAACATTCATTACAGTTGTGATCATTCAATGTCAATTTCATAAGCTATTTACGTGTCATTTTTCTTTCTGGAGATTTTGTATTATTCTTCAAAATAATTTCATCATCATCATTGGTCGTTCAATCCTAAGATTGGTTGACTGTAGCCCTCCATCCCACCCTATCTGATGCTAATTGGCTTACTTCCTGGTATTTTTTGCAATGTACTTTCTTCTTTATTTGTCCCATGTATTTTACCTTTGGCCTTCCTCTTCGGACTTTTCCCTATATTTTTCCTGCTATTATATTCTTCATGAATCCATTATGCCTCAGGGCGTGGCTAGTCCATCTGGTTCTTCTTTTTTCTATGGTGTTCCCTGAGGTCCATTCTTCTGTATACTTCTTCATTTCTTATTTTATCCATCCATTTTATCTTAAGCATCCGCCTCCAGCACCAGGTTTCCAAGACTTCTAGTCTTTTCTGGTTTACTTTTCTGATGGCCCATGCCTCTGGCCCATTGAGTGCTGTACCCCGTACGATGTTTTCACATATTGTTTCTTTGTCTGTAGTTGTATCTTCTTTGAACACAGCACTTGTCTTTTCATTATGAATACTCTCTTAGCTTGATGTCTGTAGTAATTCTTCCATCCCATGTGATGGTACTTCCGAGATAGGTGAAGGAATCGACTAGCTCTAATTTTTGTCCTTTCAGTGGGACTACAATATTCCACATCTCTCTTCCACGTACTATGATTTTAGTCTTCTTCTTGTTTATACTCATGTTATATCTTTGTAGAACTTAATCAAATACGTTTAGTGACCTTTGAAGATCCTCCTGGTTCTCTGCTATCATTGAAATATCGTCTGTGAAGCGTAGCCTTGATCTCTTCTCCATTGATCCTGATTCCGTTTAATCCAATGCCATGCGCTTCTCCTATTGCCTCCTCCAGGTACATGTTGAACAATTCAGGTGAGAGGTTGTATCCTTGTCCTACCCCTTTTTTAATTTTAGCCTCTATACGGCTTCCATTTCTCATTTGCTTTGCGGCTACTGGCTTCTTGTATAGCTGATAGATTATTCTTCTGTCATTGTAATCTACTGCGAGTTTTTCCAGCTGTCCAAATATCTTGTTCCATTCAACATTGACAAAGGCTTTCTCCAAGTCCATGGATGGCACATACAGTGGCTTGTTGTTTTCTCTATCATGATTCTCAGACTGAGTATGGCTTCCCTGGCTCCTCTGTTCTTCCTAAAGCCAAATTGTTTCTCTGATAGGTTATCTTCAATTTTCCTTTCCATCCTTCGACTTATTATTCACACAAGTAGTTTTGATCCATGTGACACAAGACTCAAGGTTCGGTGCTCCTTAAACTTCTCTGTCCTCATCTTCTTTAGTATCGCGATCATCACACTCCTTTGAAAGTCTTCAGGAAGTCTTCTGTCTTTGTAGCTATCTTTGATTATTCCATATAGATTGACCTTGGCTTTGTTTCCGAGATCTTATGAAACATCCTCTTTCTTAAGGTATTCTCGGAAACAAAATACATTTATGAAAATAATTTTTTTTAAAGTAAAAAATAAAAAGTTTTCATACCGCTTTCAAATTTAATATTATTCGTTCACAAAGTTAAACAAAAAAATATATTCACAAGCTCTGCAATATGTGAAAAATTTTAATACCTTAATTAATGGAGATAAGCAAAAGAAAGGTCATCTTTCAAAGAAAATAATTACGTGCTTCTTGTGAACTAGTTTTTTGTATTTACTTATTCCTCAAGCAGTGACTAGTACTGAAAGATATTTAATGGCAGCACTTAGTCATAATTAAAAATTATTTTTGTTTCATCTAAGAATAACCCTTGCCACACAGTAAATACCCATCTGTGAAAATAACAAAGACGACATCCATGCATCAATCATACTAGTTTTGAACTTTTGTTTGTAATGTAAATACACACATTTATATTCCTTGGTTGCACCCTAGACCTACATCAGTGACATCGGAAGTAGAATATTCCATGCTAGATTTGATAATGGTAAGCCTGTGTTAACTTCATACGAAGTGACAACAGTTAGTTACATTTAAGTCTTGAGAATTTTAATGAAAACATTACCGTTATATCGACATTAATAATGTCTCCATCTTCAAGCGGTCGATCATCTGGGATACCATGACAGGCTACGTTATTAACAGAGGTGCACACCGACTTCGGGAATCCGCGGTAATGCAAGGGCGATGGATACGCATTGTTTTCGATGGCCAAGGTATGCACTAAATGATCAATTTCATCAGTTGTTATTCCTGCCTAGAATTTTATTGAACTTGATTACTTTCCTACATATTAACCAAAATTATAAGGACATCAAAGACATTTATAATTAACCGACACTGATTTATTAATAATTTTTAGAACATATCACCTATTAACGTATTCCTTACCCACCATAATAAATTTTCCAACAGCATTTAAAATTTCTTTGGCTAGTTTACATGATTCGCGAAGGCATCTTATCTGTTCTTTGTCCTTAATTTCAGGTTTCCCATATCCCTGGTTGGATAGCTGGCTATCGTCGTAAATTGGTCGATTAATGTGAGGTGGCACCTCTCTCCCAGGGGAGACATATCCAGGATGAACAATGCTGTACCTCCCAAAACTATGCCTGATAATAAAATGATCACATTACTCCAAATATGCTAAAATGTAGGGTGAAATGTTGGCTTTCCCCCTGCTCTTACTTATTTGTTTTTCCCCATAACGTCCTGGAGAATATATGAGATGAACCTTTACACTTCACCTGTGCACAGAGTAATTTGGATGGTAGATAAAGTTTCCGAAAAAGTACATTTAAACTCATTTGCTGAATAGCTTAAAAAGCCTATAACAACCTAGAAACACTCATTTAGGTGCCGTGTGCACTTTCGTGTCGCAGATGTTACTTTAAAAATTTGATTTTCCGAGGTTCTAATCGTAAGGCAATAATATTGTTTATGTCTTGTCCATGTTTAGTATTCTAAATTACACGTAGCCGCGATTGATTGCACTCTTCTGCAATAACATTCCCTACAGTATTTTTGCCTCCTTCCCACTGCCACAAGCGCACCCCCTCGTTGTTTTTCACTTGTCTTCCTTTTGATTTGGTACGTTTGTCATTTCTCTTTTCAATTGAAGTTGAATTTGTGTTGGCACGGGTGAAGCAAACAGGCTTGAGTTTCTGATTTTTATTAAGAAGACTAGGTTAAAATATAATTTTGAAGAACTCAATTCTTGAGTCACGACAATCAGAAGTTCTGTGATGTGATTCGAATCCTGCAAACCAATTCGGCATACGTTACTTTGAGGTCTCATTAAAAACTACCACCATAAGATATGGTAAGTTAGCAATTACTTGATACTGTCTCTTGTAGTTATTAAGAAGTTTTTTTAAATATTAATTGCTGAAATGCATTTATTAGATGACTACAGTAGGAAGGGGGAGGGGCAATTGGGGTTCCAAAGACGTATCAGCCCCACTTAGACGACCTGGTGAATCCTCCCGTGCTAGTGGTGGGGAAGAAGACATCATAATGAGAGAATTAGAAAATTTAGATATCAGCGACCAAAGAAAGTTTGAAACTATCGAAGATCAAATCAGAAAATACTGTGTCAATCGAGAACATCTTTGGTAAGCTAAACGTGGTTTCCGTAGTGCTTAACGGATTTTATTATGTTAAAACGAAATTTATTTCAGGAAAATATGCCAGAAAATGTATGAGGCGGGTGCTAAAGACAGAAGTATGATTCAGAAAGTGGTGAAGTTTTGGAGTAAATTATCTTTCTTCGAAATTAACGATGTGAAGTTGAGATCGGTATTAATGTCTACAGCTCAGAAGGATTTCGAAGGTGAGTTAATTCATCAGTATTTGCATAAACCTTTCAGCCTTGAATTATTTTTTACCTGCAATTGCGTTGCTGGAAGTTGAATTTCCCACAAAAGAGTTACAATGAGATGGTGCTTGAGACCATCCTACAGAAACACAATTATCAATATTCTATCTGTAACGGTAGGTTTCGGATGGACATAACTTATAGAATGGTACATTTCCTTGCCTCTTCTAAGTGAACAACCTGAGATCTGGCAATAACTTTCTTCATTTCTATACAAATTCTTCCTCCCTTCTGTCCATCATGGCTAACCTATCTCATAATGAAACTCTAAAATAGAAAACCTTTGTAATTCCACGGTTTTTTTAGACTCTATTTGGGTTTCGACGTTCAATATCATTATCTGGTCAGATGCAGGAATAGGATAGGTATGTTGGAAACCCAGGTCTTCCATTCTGTCCAACACACCTATCCTACTCCTACCCTTCCTTATCCTGCCTAACATTCTCCTCTCTATCACTGTCTTCAACAATCCCTGGAAATCAAAATACTGCATCCATATTTCTTGCCTCCTTTGAATGTTCCATGGATCCCCTTATGTTGGCTATCTTGCCTAGTATTTCCTCAATTGTTAACATTTATTTCCATTTCACCTTTCGAACCTTCTCCACACACTTTCAAAATCCTCCAGTCTATGCCTATCTGCTTGCTTTAATGACCATTTTTCTGCACCCTAGAAAACCACATTCCATGTCAAAGTTTTAACAAGCCTTTTCTTAACATCGTTTTTCAGCATCCCCATCATCAATCATCTCCTGGTAAAAATCTCTTTGCCAAATGCACTTCTTCCTATTATGCCCCCAAATACTCTGACCATTTTGGTCCAAAATACTTCCGAGATAGTTAAACTGCTCCCTCAGTTCTAGTTTATGAACACCTATTTTAATTTACTATTTCAGGCTTAACTTTTTCAGGCTTCACTTTGTAGAATTGTGTGATGTCCGTATTAAATGAGTTTGTAATTTTCCACTGACTTTATTTTAAGGTACAATGTGTTTCATTGACTTGTAGCATCATCAGGCACTTTATGATGCCACAAGTTGGTGAAATGCATAGCACCTTAAAATAAAGTCTGTGGAAAATTAATAACTCATTAAATATGAACTCTTATTTTAATGTTGGCTTGGCTTTTCACTTTCAATCTACTCCTATTATATTCAATATATTCAGTAATTCTACTCAATTCACCCTATCGAATACTGTCTAGAAATCTATGAAACTAATTTATACATTCTGCTTGCATTCTATGTTCCTCCATATTAGTGACCTCATTACAGCTATTTCATCATGCATGCCATTCCCCTTTCGGAGCCGTAATTGATCATCCCCTAAGTGATCTTTGCCCTCCATATTCTCATTGATGACCCTGAGAACCAAGTTAGCTGCAGGTAAAATCAAGCCTATTTTTTATGTTTCTTACATATGGCTGCCTTGCCCTTTGTTGAGATGAGAACCAACAAATGAAATCTTCTGGCCAATTCCACTCTCGTAAATGCTACTAATTAGTCCATGAAAACTTTTCCTCACACCTTACCCTAAACCTTTAAATAATTCTGCGGGAATGTTGTCCACCCCCGCAGCCTTATTTGATTTCAATTCCCTTAATTTTGTGCCCTTTTTATCTCACTATTGAGTAAGCCATAATCTAAGCTATCCTGATCTATCTCATTTTCACTTTCCATCTCTAAGCTTGCTTGTCTTGTGTCTTTAACATATAGTTACAGTAGATATTCCCTCCATCTCTTGAATCTTCCCTGATTCAAAAAATACATGTATTGTGGATGTCTCTTATTCCTCGTATCCTCTTCTATATTTTGCAATTAATTCATTAATTCTAACTAATTCAATCCATTGAATGCCTTCTAGAAATCTACGAAGAAACAAACATCCTGATTGTTTGTGTACTTTTGATCCTCTCTGTTAGTGACCTCATTACTGCTATATCATCACATGTGCCCCTCCCCTTTCAGAACCCACGCTGATCATCCCTTAAGTAATCATTGGCCTTCTCTTCTATGGAATAGGAACTATCACTGAAGGTTCCATGCTGATTCTAGGAATTACTGTTGTGTGTGTAGGTTTGTTGGACTTCAGTTTCACCCCCAGTCCTGTATTAGGATTTTTCCTTATTTCTACCGCTTCTCTTATAAGTCTCAGAAAATAGCCTTTTTCTCTTTCCAGCACTTATGTTTGGTCAAACTCAATGTATGTCCTGGTTCTGACCCTGAATGTTCGGCAATTGCATAGAGGAAAATGCTATTTTCCGAGACTTATAAGAGAAGTGGTAGAAATCATGAAAAATTCTAATAATTTCAACGGTGAGGATGGCTACACCCTGACTTCAACGTGGAAAAGGGTAATTCCTCCTTATCGCCAAGAAACAGCCAATCAGAGCATTCTGGGTTAGCCAGCGTCTCCTATATATAGTGGCCAAATTGCATCAAAGATCACTTTGACCGGAAAACACCTTCAGGACTGGGGGCGAAATGTTTGTCCAACAAGCCAACCTATGCAGCAGTAATTCCAAGAAGCAGTATGAAGCCTTCACCAGATAGATGTTGTGGAAGCCTTAAGTTTAATGAGGAACTAACACTGTTCTGATGAAATATACTAGCCTTATTCCTCCCTCATAAATGCTATGCATTAGTTCATGAAAACCTTTCCTCCCACATTTTCTTAAACCATTAAGTAATCCTGTGGAAATAATATTGATTATTATGATGAAAATCAATCCTCAAAAGTGGGGAGGCTATAATTTTACTTTGGTGGGGGTATAATCAGATGCGTGTAGTTTTCTCATTGTTCATGAATAACAAATTATCTTCACTCCATTTATTCATACAGTCAATGTTGCTTTGAACTACTGCATGGTTTAGGTTCATGAAGGAGGTTAGGTAAGTTGTATCATCTACATATGCAATTAACCATTAATAAAATAATTTGGGAAGTTGTTTATATATGAAAGGAAAAGTAGGGGACCCAGAATAGATCGTTGAGGGACATCTATCTCAATCATCAAGGGATTAGAAATTACAACTGATTTTGATTGAGCTGAGTATAATTTAACTGTTTGTGACCTTCCTGTCTGTTAAGATTTCATCCATTGGTTTGCTAGTATGAGTAGTAGTTTTAGGGAAGAAGACTGACAGCTAAGATCATTTGTACCATTAGGGATGGATGGGAAAGGAATGGTGGAGAGAACCCTGGCATTGGCATTAGCCTACTCTTGTCAAAAGGCACCAAGGGGTTCACAGTTTAATGTCCTATCCGGTGGACACTGTACTCACTCAAAGTGCTCTCCACAAAGCACCTCAAGTAGGGATCGGGATACCACTGAAAAAAATCTGCTGCCTCCGGGATGCGAACCTGGGTCTTCCGGGTGGGAAGTGTGTATGTTAGTCACAGCACTATCCCAATCCCCATTGGTTTGCTATTCCAGAGATTCCATTTTCTCTCATTTCCTTGTTAGTCCTATTTGATCAACTCAGTCAAAAGTCTTGTTAAAGTCATAGAAAACACCAATTGCATTAAAAATTAAATGAAAAATACAATGTATTTTTCCACTGTCTTTTATTCACGTACAACCAGTTTCAACGCTCAAGCTTCAAAGGTTGAAACTGGTTGTACGTGAATAAAAGACAGTGGAAAGATACATTGTATTCTTCATTTAATTAAAATGAATTTCCACAAAGTTGAGCCGGAAATAATTGAACCAATTACATTATTGCTTTTGTCAAGTTCAAGTAGGATATTATGAATGAATTTGTATATTGCAGTTCTTATTTATTTTCCATTAATCCCAATTGAGAATCAGAAAGAATATTTAGTTAACTAAGAGAAATTCATTGACTAAATGTGTAATAACATGGATCATTGAAGAATTATCAGTGCTTATTATTTTCAGTTTTTATTTAATTATCAGTATTTTTTTAATTATATTGTTAAATTCTTTGTCATCTGCAGGATGAAGAAAGATAGTTTTAGTGTTGAGAGGCAAACCCTGCAATAGTTCTTTAGGCCTTAGTTGGTGACATTTTTTATCAACCCCATGGTTTTATTTGATGCCAATATCCTTTCTATTAGGCCATCGAGTAAACCTGGACCTAAGCTGTCCTAATCTGCATCATATTCCCCTTCTATGTGTAAGCTTACTGATCTAAAGTCTTTACAATACAGTTCCTCTATACTGCATATCCTTCATTCTATCGTGAATCTTCTCTGGTTCAATTAATATTTTCCCCTACTATCTTTGATTCTTTACAAAGATTTGCCCTATCAGTTCCTGACAGTACTTTCATCTTCCTGTATGGCACACCAATTTCACCCGTTCTCTGTAAGCTTTCCATGTCCATGCTCTCCATCTTCCACAATGCCACTTTCGCCCTATTTGTTTCACATATCTGCTTATTATTGAACTCTTTATACTTCTACCTAACTCTGTATTTACATTTTACACTTTACTTCTCTTGTCTCTTTTTCTAATCATCTCCTCTGTAATCCATGGTTTCCTTGTCCTTTTCCTATTTGTGATTACTCTATTTTAATTTTTGGCTTTCAAGATTCCTTTTTGTCCACATAACCCAGCTCCTTGTCTTCACCCATAATTTTCTCTACAGCCTGCTCCTGCCGATACTCCTTTCTTGTTGTTCTGGTTAATGCTTCTACATTCCATTTCCTAAGCCATTTTCCCAGTTTATCTTTTTGAAATGTAAGCTACACTTCATTGTTAATAAATTGTTATCTAAGTCGGCATCTGCCTCTGTGAAACTGTGAATGGATTGCTATGTACCTAAATCTGTGCCTTAACCTATTATAATGCAACTGATATCTTTTCCAAGCATTTTCCAAGTGTATCGATGCCTATTTTGAATGAAATGTTTTTTAATGATAAAGCCCTTCCTTCTGCAAAAGGCTACTGATTTTTCCCTGTGGTTATTCCCAGGTCATAAACTGTAGTGAACTATCTCACAGCCTCTCTCCCTTTGAGCACCAGAATCTAATGTTTCCTTTCAGGGACACCACAATTATTTCCTCTAACTGACTGAGTTCCCTGTTAATATCTTTCTCCTTATAATTGCTTGGTGGCATGTAGATGTGAACATTGATCAAGTTCATTGCTCGTCTCTAAATTTATAAAAAGTAAAAGCTGAGCCAATATTGATATAGCTTTTGTTTTTACTAGTAATATTCTATTACTTGCCTGCCCTATGTTTCTATGCTTCTCGTACATTTTTGTTTAGTGCTATTGCCATGCCTGACTGTCACTCCACCTCTTCCATTGTATTAATTGAATCCCTGCTATCTTGGGGATCAGGCTAATGCAGTCACTAATGTACTGGCTTCCCACCCAGAGGGCTTGTGTTTGAATCCTAGAGGTGGCAGATATTTTTCAATGGTATCCTGATCCCTATTTGAGGTGCTTTGTGGAGAGCACACCATAAATGAGTGCATTATTGCATTAGACTGTTCATCGGATGGGAGGCTAAACTGTGGACCCATTGGTGCCTTTTGTGAAGGGTTAAGAGTAGGCTAATGCTGCTAATGCCAGGTTTCTCTCCATTCTCATCCAATCTTAATAGTGCAAATGATCTCAGCTCTCATTTGCCACCCCATATAACTTCTACAATGGCACACAATCTTTCCATGTCACTATGCAGAGTTTTAAAATATTTAGATTTCTTAACTGCTTCTCTTGTTTTATAATTTATAATTTCTGTCTTCAATATCTTTCTAACATTTCAAATCCTTATGATCACTGGTTAGGTCTTCTTCTGTGTTTTCTGAGCTGCTGCTGGCCATTTCATCTAGCAAGGATTTCATGACATGATGACCTTGCCTTGCCTTTCCTACTGCCAGGCATGACACTCAGCCAATAGGATGAGTCATTTGCCAATCATCATTGTCTCTATAATGTCAGTCATATCATTCTTGGGATAAATAATTGAGGTGGTTTCCCATTGCTTTCCTCAATAGTTTTTACTTGTTACCATCACCCAATGGCCATCCCATGGGGGTCAAACTTTTTTGCAGGCACTGCACTGAGGAACAGATGCTGCGCTGACTCACTTTCTTCCGGCACCTAAATTTTAATCCATCTGGCATGGGTGACCCTACCAGGAGTAATTATCATTGCTCAATTAGGAGGACAAGTGCAAATATGTACCTCTAACTTTCTATTTCACCTCTGGTATTCTAGTACTCACACTTCTTTTTGTTGCTGCGAGGTTATCTTTTTCAAATCACCATCAAGATTTTGAATAAGTACGTAATTTTATTCATTCCTGAGAGACATTTGGAATGAAACCAATGAAATAGTTATTGATTTTCTTGGTGTGATTACTGTATTGGGTCATTCAATATCCAGTTTCACAGTTTCATCATGCCATGTCTGAAAAAAAACTCTGAATTCTTATAGTGTTTGTTGAAAGAGTGATACCAATTTTTTCTGTGTATAATTGCTGAACTACAGCCGTCGAAAGATATAAAAACTGGATGAAAAATGATGATCGGAATAATTTTTTGTTTATTTAAATTTGGGCCCTATAGTTAGTGAGCAAGTAAACGACTCCTTTTAAAGATCTTGAGGTATGCTTAAATGTGTGTAACATGACAGAATAATACATGGAGAAATTAACGAAGATACACCTATTTTGTTTATTGAAAAAATCTGAAATCATACATGTTGTCTGATGACATGTTTAAATAAATCCTTAAATTTTCAAATTGGGATCATAGAAAACCCTCTATTTAATAAGTACATGTATAAAATAAAATGCATTGTATTGTCTAACACACATCATATTATGGGAGTGTGATAATATATATGAATTATGCTATTTTGGTTAGTGTTCTGACTGTCCAGGAAAATATGTTTTGTAATACAGGGTGCGGCAGCATAACTTCCTTTTTTAAAATGCGTGCCAATCAGGCTGTAGAGGTTGTAGCTAGGTAATAGTGGTCTTATTCGACAGCCGAGGTTCGAATGTTTTCCCCCCGCCCCAGTTAGTCACCATCTTGTGTTAGAACAGTGAGGGTGCAAGTTTGCCGTTGAGGCCTACTTTTCGAATGGATGTTCTGTGATTGAAACCCAATGGGCCTTCCGAAATTGCGTCAATGTAGCCCTGTTGGGCCCTGTCCTGGACTGGAAATCAATTGTTACAGTCAGACAAACCGCAAGTGCGACAAGGTGAAGAACTGGAAACCCATCAGATCACCTAAGAACATTGAGGCAGTGAGAGCCGCCATCTTGCTATCCCCACAGCATTCTGTGCGTAAAAATGCATCAGCCCTTGGGCTTTCTGATTGTTCAATGAGGCGAATTTTTCACGGTGACCTTCATTACCATCATCACAAGTTTGCGATTGTGCAGGAACCCTCTGAATGTGACTTTAATTCTCGGAGGAATGTATGTGAGGCTCTTCTTAAAAATGTTTCTGAGGACGCCATTGTGTTTTTCAGTGATGAAACCCATTTTCATGTGAGTGGATATGCCAACAAACAGAACATGCACTACTGGGCTGACACCTCAGACAGAATTGCATTTAATGCCTTTGCTTTCACCTAAAGTCACAGTTTTGTGTGCCATTTCCTCAGTCGGGATTGTTGGTCCCTGGTTTTTTGAAGAAGAGGTCACAGTGACAGTGAATTCACCATTATGTAAACATGTTGGAGGAATTTGTTTTTCCATGACTTGATGAACTAGACTTAGGGGACATTAGGTTTCAACAGGACAGAGCAACGGCTCACACATCAAGGGCATCAATAGCTTATTGAGGGAATACTTCTCAAAGCACCTCATCTAAATAAGGGGTGAATTTGAGTGGTCAGCTGGCTCTTTTTGAGATCCTGTGTTATGTTGACTGTCCAAGAACCCTAGAAGACCTGAAGGACAATATCTGGGCAGAAATTGCCAATATACCTGCTGCTATGCTGGTAAGGGTCATGGCAAATGACAGAATTCGGCTTATTCAATGTATGGACATTGGGGGGCGTCATCTACCTGGTTTGGTTTTCAAAACTGTATAAAACTAACCTTTAAATATGTACTGACATCAAGAAAAATAATGAAAAGATTGTTTCATAAAATGGGTTTTATTGCGTTTTGGAAAAAGGAAGTTATGATGCTGCTGCTCCTGTATATGCTGGAAGAATAATTTGAAGCAAATGTTGTGGAGAATTCACCACCTAAACGTTGGGTTCCAATTTATAAGAACCCCAGTTTGGAGCCTGTTGCTAAACTATATGAAAAATATAAAGCACTTTCTTGAATCCCATCTGAAACTTCTTTGACATTATTGAATTGCAAATCAGGAATTGGAGAAGGATTTATTTTTGTGTGAGATGTCAGGTTATGTTTTGTTAGGAAAGGCTAAGAAATGTAGGATAGTAAAGTCCATATCTAACCTACCTTAAACAGTAGAACTACCAATAATAATAAACATACCGTACAAATTTGTATTTTGTGCAGATTTTTATATGATATTTTTTCCAAAATACAAAACAAGGTGCACCTCTTGCACAAGAGCATATTTCATTACATATACATCCTGGCAATGTCATTCAGAATTAATCCTACACCCTAACCGCCAAGTACATATGATGAATTCCTGATTACAATGCCTACTTATTCCTCTCAGTTTTAACAACAATCCACCCTTTTTATATCGTTCATGGACACACAGGACGTCCTTTCATCTCCCAATCATTTCATTTGCCTCATTTACTTCCATTTTTTACTTTCTAGATTCAATTAATCAATGTAGCATTGCCATATCCATCTCTTGATGGCCCATTTTCATATATCGCCAATCCATCCACTTTAGGGAGTCCATTTTGGCTTCAGTTGTCCAAGATTTCTCTTTGATTGTATTGATTATGAAAGAAAGGTTCTAGGGGTTTATGCAAATGAGTGGTGTCTTTCCACTTCTTGGTCATTAGTGAATTAAGAAAATTGTGGTTGAAAAATTTGTGCGAGCAAAATATTTCAATTTTTCCATAGCATTTATCCCAGAAAAATTTAAATGAAAACATGCATCATCATTGGATACAAACTATGGAGTTCATTTCAAAATTTTATGTACTAAGTGCATCTGCCCATTGCAAAAAACCTGCTGATCCATGACCAAGGCTTCTTCTTGGGTGCATTGTCATAGGGCAGTCAGCTTTCTTTGAACTGTCACACCCCTGAATGTACATTTTTTGCATCCATAACACCATCATTGCATTTCTCAGACAATTGATCCTGAATTTTGATGGGTTTTGGACCATTCAAATGAAGAATATGTTTTCTTAGCAATAATGATGCCTTTTTAAGTATTGAAAATGCTTCCAACTCTAGTGATAGCTATACACCCCCTGTGCACTGTTTGGTGCAGCCATCTTGTCTGTATTCATAAAGAGTGTTTTCATATTTTAAGTTCAACAATATTTTTTTAACCTCCAATGCAGAGAAAGAACTTGAACACACATTATGCATTCATAGCTTTTTATGTGCAACAAGCTTCCTAATGAAATGAAATCGGAAATTAGAACTTCTTTTAAATAAAACTTGCAGCCCTATGTGTATAATTCTGCCACTAAATACTTAACTGAACAGGTGATATAATTTGATAAATTAATAATGCATACTGTAATATGATTTTTTGTGTCCTATACAATGATGCAACATTCTAATATCTAGACAAATACATTTAGTTACTACATGTAGACAGCTGATAAAAGGTGAGTTATATAATACAGTAGGAGGAAGAATTATTAGTCAGGTTAGGCAGCTCTTGTGTATCAGAATGAGAAGTCAAGAATAAACGAGTTTTCTTTGGTTGTCCATGTATTTTTAATTTAAACTGTTCCTACATTATTTGATTTCTATATGAGAGATTAGATTTGATATTAGTATCTGATGGAAGAATAAAATGGTACTCAACACACCTATCATTATAGTAATATTGTTGTAAGTGCTCAAAAGTTGAATTTGGTTTTAGTTTCTTACCTTATTGAGTTGAGCCATGTGTTTTTGCTCTTCTGATTAGCCAGAAGTAATGTATTTATTCCATTGGTTTATATTAAATTTTGTAGACTTGGTCAACCAGTGGGTAGAGTGCTGGGCTACTGGGTAAAGGTCTGGTTTAATTGTTAGTGACACCTCTTGGAACCCTCAAGCTTCACCCAAGCTGGGAGTACACAATTTTTTGGGTACTTAGTCTTTTTGGGAAACCACAGGTGGCCCAAGGAAAGGAACTGCCCCCTCCCTCACCCTGATGTGTGAGTTTCACATGCTGTTGGAATTGATACTAGGTGAACTCTTTCCTTACCTATCAAACCAAACACATTTGATTACTGTGGTTGGATGTGAAATTTCATTTTGTATTGTAATGTAATTCTCACAAGCTTGTGGAGGCATGCCTTAACCTTACCTATCGTGACTAAAACCTGAGTTTTTTCACAAATATTATTATATTTTTTACAGAGCGTGAAGAAATCCGTGAACATGATCCTGAAAGGTTTTTAAATGCCATTGCCTTATTTGGAGGAATTTTTCATCACATGACCCTGCCTGGAGGGGGTGTATTTATTGTTCTTGTCACCCCTATGATTGAATATTTGGAGTTATTACTAAAAGAAGGCTCAAAAGACAAAGCGTTACGGGAAGCTGAACTAGAAATGCTAGCAAACCAGGTATATGAAACTCTTTTTTACATTTTTGAGGTGGTAAAGGAATAAAATTATGATGCAATGGAAACTCTTAATTAAGGGATATTATTGTTTGTAGGAAATGGAAGTAGAATCAAATTATGTACCATTGCTTTATTTATTATATTTAACAGGACCGCTATAGCATGTTGAGTATACGAGGGTGGTCCCAGAATTATCCAGCCTGATCTAGAGATGGGGGTATTTGTTTGAAAATATCACTGTATTAGAATGTATGCAATCTATAAAGCATATGTTTCAAGTCTGAAGACACCACGTTGTTTAGTATTTGTTTGTCAGCCATCAATAGTTAATGTTTTCAGTGAATTTGTGGAAAGGAGAAAATTGGTCATCGTTGTGTGATGCAATACTTTTATTTGAAGGGCCTCAGCCTAACCAATGTAAAAGCTGAACTGGATTCTACTCTGGGTGAATCTGCTCCTTTGTTTACAACAGTAAAATATTGGGTAGCAGAGTTTAAAGAAGGCCGTATGAGCCGTCAAGACAAGCATCGCATTGGTCAACCAAATGAGGTGATGACCTTAGAAACAGTGAAGAAAACCCACAAAGTGATACTGGATGATTGTCAACTCGAAAATTGGCAAGCTAGCAGACACGGTAGGCATTTCAAAAAGTTCACATCGCATGTTAACTGGCAAGTTGGACACGAGAAAGCTGGGTGCAAGATGAGTGCTCACACTTGAGCAAAACTAGTGTCGTGAAGATGTTTCAATTGAGTGTTGAGCAAAGTTTCACCGCATCAAAGCAGAATTTTTGTGCCATTTCACAACCATGGATGAAATATGGGTCCATTACTTCACACCCGAGACAAAAGAGCTATCAAAACAATGGATTCAGAAGGGAGAACCAGCTCCAAAGAAGGCGAAGACCGTTCCATCTGCAGGCAAGGTCATGGCGTCGGTTTTTTGGGATGCACGTGGGATAATTTTCATAGACTATCTAGAAAAAGGAAAAACTATCAATGGCAAGTATTATGCGAACTTATTGCAACGTTTGAGCAAAGAAACCAAGCAAAAGCAGCCGCAATCGGCTAACAAGGAAGTGTTTTTCTATCAAGACAATGCACTAGTTCACAAATCCATTATTGTAATGGACAAAATTCATGAATTAAAGTTTGAATTGCTATCTCATTTGCCAGATTTAGCCCCCTCAAATTATTTTCTGTTCGTAAACTTGAAAAAATGGCTCGGTGGTCAAAGATTTTCCAACCATGAAGAAGTGATGTTGGCAGTTAATGGCTATTTTTAGGAGCTAGGCAGTCCTTATTATGAAAAGGGTATCAAACTTATTGAACATCACTGAAAAAAGTGTATAAAGCTGAAAGAAGATTATGTTGAAAAATAAATAAATTTTTTTCCAAAATTTTTGTTTTCCATGTTGGGATGGGTATGCTTGGGATTACCCTTGTAAAGCACGGTAGCTAATTAAATTTACTGCGGTTTGACACTGCCCGCTGAATTAGCACATGACAATGCATTGGGTTGTGCCTTGCTGCATATTCCATATGACAAGATTCTTCTTCTGGCACCTTATGGTCATGTGAGATTGTAGATTGAAAAGATGTTGTCCATGTTAAAAATGTTTTCAAGATCATAGCCATCTATATGATAGCAAAAAGCAGTCTGATTCCAATGAGCAACCATTTCAGGATGTTTACTTGTGAATTCACCACCCAGGGTTTTGTAAGTAATAATATTCCAGGTTGGGAAGCAGAGAATCCAACTATTTTATTATTTGAATTTATCAATACTAAGTCTTGGTCGCAAATTGTAGTGCCTTTTCTTTCAACAGAAATCCACTAATGGGTGCATGTTCTGGTAACTGTAGAAGATTAAGACATAGGTTTGATAAATCTTCAAGTTCATCATACTTGAAGTATTCATTTAAGTTCTACCTTTAACTATTACAAAACATAGCATTGTACTTAATTGTTGTTTTCCAGGATACGACTACAGTGTTCAATGGTAAAATGGGTGTCAAATTCTTACATGTCCTCTTCTGTCCCAAAATCTTACATGATACCAGTAAAATGTTGAGCTATAAAAAATATCTGTCAGATTCACTGGGGAAAAATTGGGAAAAAGGACCTCATATTTTTTCACAAAAGTTATAATTGAGTTTTAAAAATCAAGAATGGGAAACTGTCAAATGAATGGTCATCTCCCTGAATCATTCTTCAAAGTACTATATCTGTTTGAATATAAGCCAACCCAATATTTAAGGTGCCCTTCCGGGGATCGTGATGGTGGGGTGGCTAACGTACTGCTCAGCGGGCCCGGGTTCAAATCCTGGTGGAGGCAGATATTTTTTTCAGTTGTATCCCAATCCCAAATTGAGGTGCTTAGTGGAGGGCACTTTTGAGTGAGTATGCCATCCGTCGTATGGGACGTTAAGCTGTGGTCCCCTTGGCATTGTAGTGATGGAGTATGCTAATGCCGGGTTTCTTTCTACCCTTCATCCTTTCCTGTCCATACCTAATGGAACAAATGACCTCAGCTGTCGATCACCTCCCCTAAAACTACTTCTACCAAGATGCCCTTCCTCACCCCCTCCCCCATGAATCACCATTGTATTTTTGAAAAAAATAATTAATTTTTGATAATTTTGAGCTTAGCCATCCTGCCATGCATGGGCAACCTATAATACATTATGCATTGCATTTTGATGAGGGTTGATTGGGAAATAGTGGTAATTATGAGCATATAGATATGTTTTGAAAAGAATTTGACCCTCCAACCTCTAATTGTAATAACCCAAACCTGTGGGAGATAGTAAATTATGCCTGCCAACTATTTTTCAATGATATTGCAAGGGATTACTCTATGGTGCTTTCACACTTTCGCAGCCTCAAAGACTGCTATCTTTGGAGAAATTCATTCTTTTTGGAAGCAAATCTAAAGCAGAATGTCTAATCAAAAAAGTATGGTGGATGCATTATGTTTCTCCATTGCCATTTCGAGTTTAATTTGATTGTGTCATTCTATTAATTCCAAATAGCATCATTTGGTGCTCTTGCATGAGTAATATAATGAATGTCTGTGTAAGGCTTGGAGTTGACGCTTAAGAGAAAATATTTGCAAAGTCTTAGGACTGAAACATTGGTGAATGATTTAATTTCACAGAATTAATATAAAATCATATTAATATTATGAGTAGCTAGACCTTAGAGTAAATTTAATTTTTCACTCATTCTTCTTAGGTATGTCAAATATTAAATAAAGAATAGCTATAAGTAGTCTCCATACCTCATGAGGGGTAAGATGTTGAAGTATTCATGTAAGCACCATACTATTTAGGAGGAAATGGCTTTGCTTGAATTTTATCTCAGAGTAAATACATAAACACTTGGAAAAGATTGATTTAGGCTTTGCCCATAATAAATTAAATGAAGAAAAAGTCCTAAGATGGCTGTGTAAGCTTTTTTCCCAAGGTTAAATGAATTTCAAGATTGAAAAAATTATTATTTTTCACAGGTGCCTCACCCATTCCCCCGGGTCTTTTTATATGTTTGCCTCGAAAAGACTTCTTGCATCTCTTGCCACTCTTCTGCTATTATTTTACCTTTTGGACCCCAAAATCATCTGCTGCAAAATCTTTGCATTTACATTTGTAATTAACTGTCAAGTTGATCTGGCAATCGATCATTCACTCTGACAGCTCCACCTGTGGCTTCAATGAAAAAAAATGTTAATGAATTGATGACCGCAAAACTCAGTGACAAGTTAAACTAATCATAAGAAAATTACACTTTGTAATTAGTAATTAAATATAAAATTTGGTGCTCTAAACTTTTCTTTAGACGTCTCAGCCAATATCCTCCACTTTTATTTGACTCTACTGGTATTTTTAACCCTCTTAGTGCGGCGGGGATTCCTGGGGTACTAGTGAGAAGTGCGAAGGGTAATTTAAGAAAATGTATCACCTTAGGAAAAAAACATTATGAAGTTATTTGTTTAGATATCCATATGCAGTTTTTTTATTTTAAAATATAATATTGTAGTTAATAATGATGTAATACATTTACATCATCTGAAAAATAAATGTAATTATTACCATATTATAAATTTGAAGAATATTTTTTTAGCTATAATATTTCGATTTTTAGACACAAAACTAATATTTTTTTAAAAACATTTTTCAAGAAAACTACGATTTTTAAATATAATAAAGAATCGAAAATACATGTAGAAAATATTATAAATAAATAAAGAAAAACCAGTGAATTGCAAATTTTTTTGTCAGCCTCTGCATAGTTCGATTTTGTTGAAAAGGCTGATATCACTGAGTCAAATTGGGACTTTTCCCCTTTCCTTGAGACTGCGGCAATGTGCTTACAATCTAAAGGCAGAAAAAAACCAAGTTCTAACTTACAGAGAACTGCTGACAATGTAATCCATTACACAGGGCGCAATTGATTAGATAGGATGGACGGCAAGAGAAACCAAAATAATTACAAAGCAGTGCTCTCATTTCCATCGTCTCAACAAAGTCTGAATAAGCAGCTTTATATCAACACCACAACACATTCAAGAGATTACAGATGAAAACAGATTAGTAGCCTTTCAGTGGATTTACGAGCAAACAATTAGGCTGAGCTTCCCGACATGTACAAAACTGAACGAAAAATTATAGTAAGAATTATACTTTTTGAAAAGCATTTAAAATTAATAATAAAAAATTAAAAAATTAATTATGTAATTCTATGGAATTCACCCTATCGATAGCACAAAAACCATAAATCATTAAAGAAAAAACCATGAGTTACAACAATTTAAACAATAGCCTACGCAAGAGCCAATATATCGGCCCGCCGCACTTTTCGCCAGGGATACGAAAGCCGATATATCGGCTCGCCGCACTAAGAGGGTTAACTAACTTTTTACAAACAGCATAATTCATGCCGTGATCTTTCTCTTAAAGTGAAACACTTTTAGTGAAACAATTTTTTGCATATGAATAAATGTAAAATACAGTAATGCATTTCATGCTGAAAAAATAAATTATGTACAAAGTTTATTCAAAGAAAATTGTAAATACATTAAAATAGAGGACGTGAAGCTATTGGCTGTTGAAGAAATTGTCAGAAGAAGAGAATCCTATAGCCAATAAAAATAATTATTATAATTATTTTTATTGGCTATAGGATTCTCTTCTTGTGACAATTTCTGTAAATACATTGTTTTGGAACATGATCATCTTTTCTACTATCATGGAATGAAGCAATTGGGAATGCAAACTCAATTTGTAAAAACAAGAAAGAAAAAAAATAAATAATTTATTACTAATTGTACATACCTAATTACTTTTTACTAGAAAGCTGTCTAGAGACATTTTTGTGCCAACGCTTGAAAATTACAGAAAAATTCCTCTTGGCATTATCATTAAATAAAATTCTGGTCCGCAGAGCAACTGCCATATTATGGTGTTGCTTTGTATGCATGGTACAAAACAGTTTCCCATGACGTCCACATCACATTTAGCAATTCAGCGTTTAGCAGCATCAAGTGTTTGGCAATCATTGATGTGGTGTTGCCTAAGATGATGCATTTCTTGTGTTCTTTGATTCAGGTGGAGAAATTCCTACCCGTTTGGCCCACATATTTGGCATTACACTTACACTGTAAAGGGGATTTTGCACCATTTCCGTGGTCTGTTCTGTTTTCAGGGAGGTGGTTATGTTAGTGGCAAGCTTGATCCTTTTCTTGCGGAGTAAGGAACTGATCAAATTCTCCTTGTAGCCATTGTTGATGGCAATGCTTTTTATTGTATTTAGTTCAAGGTCAAAATACCACGACCGCGGTTGCTATTTATATTTTGTGCCTAATAATGAAAAGACAGTAATTTATTGTTGAAAATGGCTTTATTGTTTTTCAAAGGATTCTCCATGATAACTAATAACTTTTGCATACACACAAACTAATTTTCGTAGCACTTTTTCCACTCCAATTGATGTGCCTCCAAAACATGGTTTTTTAATGCATCAACAGCTTCTTCAGGCAGCTAAAAACGTTGCCCTTGCAATTTTTTCTTGATAAACGGGTGTAAAAAGAAATTATTTGGTGCTAAATCAGGGCCATATGGAAGATGACCCATCAATTTGATGTTTTGGCCAGTCAGATGGGTAGTTTTTTCAGCTGATCTGTGAGAGCTTGCATTGTCATGATGAAGAATGATCCTTCATTGTTGCTTCTTTTTCCGTATTTTACCAAGCACTTCTGGCAAACAAATACTCGTGTACCATTCAGGTTCATTCACAGTTCTACATTGCTCTAATGGTGCGGTTTCCACATGTCCAGTTATTCCCAAGAAACAGGCGATCATTTGCTTTGATGTGCTTAGTGCAAGAATCACTTCTGTCGTATTTCGCTCGTCTTGGAAGAACCATACAGTAGATTGCTCTTTTGTTTCGGGCTCATACACATAAATCCAAGATTCATCACCTGTATAGATGTTAGACACAGCTTTTGATGCAGCACGATTGTATTTGTTGAGCATTTCTTTGCACCAATTCACACAAGCATCTTTTTCAGCTTTTGTCAAATAATGCGGGAACCAATGCAAACAAATTTTTTTCACAGCCATGCTCATGCAATATCTTATTGATGCTCTTCATGCTAATCCCCAAGGATGCCAAAATCTCATGATAAGTCACATGATGATCTTCCTTTACTTGTTCTTGCATCAATTTTTTCTGGCACAACAACTGATTTTGGACGACCTTCACGACTTGCGCCAGTGAGTGAACAGCGGCCATGACGTTACACCAATATTTCACAGTGGCCAAAGATGGGGCTTCATCATCAAAAGTGGAAGTTAGTTGATCGATGCACTCCTGTCTTGATAATCCACGTCAAAAGTCATAAAAAATCATTGCACGAAAGTGTTCACGAGTTAACTCCATTTTTTCGCTGAGACGAAATTTTAAAGTCACTGTAAACAACGCAAGTTATGATCAAACAGCAAAATGTTCTGAAGGAAGTTAGCATCCAAAGGGTCAAAATTTCAGATGGAAATGTAAGATGGTGCCTAAAGTACTTAGTGTTGTCATGGCTCAAAATATAAATAGCAACCCTTTTATTAACGAGGTTGGTGAAAATGACTTTCACTTTCTCACGAATAATATTTTCCCTCCATAGGGCCCTCCAGTCAGTAGTCCACCACGACCCACTGGTATATTCTCATTCCCTATTTACGAATGTCATCTCACTGTTGCACATTTGGCCATGCATCTGGAGATAGGGCAACGAGTTGATTTCACTGCGTCGAATGTTGCTCAACAAGCTGGAGCACCTCCAGCGACAAAATTGACGAATTTCTATGTGACTTGCCAAAGCAATCCGTTTCCCCGAGCATTGCTTTACTCAGAGATGCCACGTTATTACACTTGCTTTACTCAGGGATGCCACGTTATTACACTTGGAACGCTTCATTGAAGAAATTTCAATGTCGGAAGCAAGGCAACGTGGTTCCTGGTCTTCCAAATGTGCATTCTACTGATGCTGTTGGCCATATTTATATAGTTCATCCAAAGAATGATGAATGCTTGCGGTTGTTACTGGCGAATGTTCGAAGTGGTTCAAAATTGAGGTAAATGAGGAGATGCATTACCAGGCTTTGCTGTTGATTGAAGACATGTCATGTGCGGCAGTTTCTTAGTGAAGTTAGGAATGCCAGCGCCACATCGTCGCTTCAATGCCGCATTCAATCGATAATTGGAAATGATTGACATGAATAAGACCAATCAGTTCAAACGAATGTACCCCTTCTGAACTCCCAACAGAAGGACGTTTATGATACATTAATGAAGGCAATTGATGATGGAAATGGTGGCTTATTTTTCCTGGATGCCCTTGGTGAGACTGGGAAGACATTCCTCATATCATTGCTTTTGGCCCCTGTTCGTGCGAGATCCGACATTGCGGTAGCAGTTGCTTTTTCTGGCATTGCGGCCACATTGTTGTAAGAATGCGGCATGGCTAATTCAGTGTTAAAGTTGCCATTAAACCTACGAAATACTGAACAAGTAACATGTGACACTTCAAAACAGTCCGCAATGGCCAAAATTTTAGTAGCATGTAAAATCATCAAATGGGACAAATTCATGATGGTGCACAAACACGAATGGGAAGCACTTGACTGGACATTGAAAGATCTGGGCAATGACTCGTGATGCTTTGGTGGCGCGATGATTTTACTGCTTGGCAATTTCCGCCAAACACTGCCAATCATTCCAAGATTGACTGCTGCTGATGAAATAAATACTTGCCTCAAATCATCAAATCTGTGGCGCTATGTAAAAAAACTTAAACTGACAACAAACATGAGAGTTGCATTGCTGAACAATCCATCTGCTGAAGATTTCTCCAAGCAATTTTTGACTATCGGTAATGGCCGTGTTCCTGTCAACGAATCGAGCGGATTGATTTCATTTCCTCAGAATTTTTGCAATGTCATTTCATCGAAAGATAAGATCATCAACCAAGTGTCCCCAAACATCATTGATAACCATAAAAATCACAAATGGTTGAGTGAGCAAGCAATTTTGGCAGCTAAGAGCAGAGATGAAGATGACTTACACTTCATAATTCAAAATCTAAGCAATGGTACTCTGCATTCATTCAAATCTATTGACTGTGTAACAAATGAAGATGAAGTCACCAACTATCCATCTGAATTTTTAAACTCCTTGGTCGTACCTGGCTTACCACTGCACAATTTACAACGGAAGGTTAGCTCGGTGATCATGACGCTTTGAAACCTAAACCAACCAAAACTATGCAATGGAATGCATTTGGTGATAATGAAACTGATGATCCATGTGACTCAAAAGAAAATTCAAAGATGAGGAAGTTCTCATTCTGCGGATTCCCATGATCCCAACCGATTGGCCCTTTGAGTTTAAACAAATTCAATTTCCAATTCGTGTTGCATTCGCGATGACGATTAACAAATCACTAGGCCAATTGTTGAGTGTTTGTGGTCTGAATCAAGAAAACCCATGTTTTTCTCATGGTGTATTATATGTGGCATATTCACATGTTGTAAACTATCCACTTTATTTGTTCTTGCGCATGATAAAACAAAAAATGTTGTACGAGTATATGGTATATCAGAAGGTGCTTGACTCGAGAGAATAAACCTGAGTGTATATATGATTGAATGAAGAAAACGTCTTTCTGACCAGCCATTGTAATACTTATTTTGTAGTTTTATTGAATTTTTTCCTTATATTATTATAACTAGTCAAATATGGTTAAAATTGGTATAGCTGTACTTGATTTATAAATGGTGTACTTAACTGTTCATTGATTGTTACTGTTGGCGATACTAAGTTTGCTGCATCTGCTAGTGTTATTATATATCAAAAGAAGTATAGCTGACGTGTGTTATCAAATTATTTTCATCACTGACCAAATGCCTGTATTTCTCATTAACTATATGCATAATTGTGGTTCTGGAACAACTTAGAGTGAAATGTATTTGTGCCAATTTTTAATATCAGCTATTTACTCCATGAATAGCTCTCCATTGAATTTCATGTTGTCATACTCAGTATTTATTAGCTAATTAAGAGTGTGATTAAATGCAAAACATTGGTTGATTCAATGTCTTAATGATTTGCTTGTTATTAACTATTCAATTAAAGGATCGACTCATTGGAAAAGCCCTAATTCCCATAACCAACTTCACATGTCCTATTTTTGTGTTCCAATGCCACAAATCTCCAGGCAAATAAATGGATGGTTATATTGATCTCTATTAACAGGTAAACCTAAATGGACAGTTACTAAAAGAGCATGCCAAGGAGAATCTGGAAGAATTTAGCTTACAAATAAGAAGGACTCTAGGAAACTCACAACCATCCTCCAAGTGCTATTACTGGTTACTTTTGATATTGGACATCACTCTCCATGGTTGGAATTCTCAAGGTTTCCCTAATTTTCTGAAAACCTTTTATTCTGAAAAACTAGGAGATTCTTTTAATGATCTTACCATTTCTGAAGCATCCCAGCAGCCTTTAAAAAATGAATCAAAAAATATTATCAAAAGAATAAATATAGAAGGTAAGTGAGCATCAGATTAAATATTTTCCTATTTTATTTAAATGATTTTTGTACTACACTATCATGAAATGCCAGAAATACTCATTTTGTTGTTTTTAAATATCTGATTTCTAGAGACCAGTATTTTATGTTTTGAATATTTTCACTATAATTGAGATTATTATTTTTGAAATGAAAGAAGTAACTTTGTAATTTCACATGAACCCTATTCAAACATGTCCAACGTCGATGTTGGACCGGATGATGATGTGTAATGTCAAAACCTTGGTCATGTTTTAATAAAGTCTGTGTGGAATTACAAAGTTACTTCTTTCATTTCATTATGTTGTGTAGATTCCGGAAAGTTACACCTGAGACAATTAATAGATTATTGTTAGTTGTATTTATTTATTTCACATTAATTCAAAAACAGCACTTTGGTCTTTCAGTCAGACTTTTTAAAAATGAAATAGCAATGTAAACAATTGTAAACACCCAAGCCCTAGAAGAAAGAAAACCCATATAGGTGGGAATAGAACCATAACCTCTGGGTTGGCAGCCGAGGATGTTACCCTGCCGCCACAGGGGCTGGCTGTTTTATGTAGATTCTGGCATTTTAAGGTGTATGAGGTGCTAAGTTAGAAATTATGCAGGACTTTTACCATTAGAGACTACATGTATGCTTTGCCATAGTGTGATCTTTATCTTTCCAGCACAAGTGACAAAAAACTTTTAATGGTATTGATTTGGAAGTGGACCCAATTCTTGCAAATAATGCTTATTTTAATAAATTTTTGTTCAATGAACTCTCTTGTATAAAGAGAAGCATTCTCATGAGTGTGTGTGGTATATATAATTTTTAGTGATATCAGACAATGTTTAATCGGAATCTCAACAGGTTACCTTTATAGTACCGTATTTTCCCATCAATAATGTGCAGACAGAACTTTGTTGTTATCATGAATTTGTATAGATACCACGGCCAGGGCTTCATAGTTATCTTGGATGTGTATAGATGCCCCGGCTCTGTATATATATATTGAAATCATAATTGCCTGTGGCTATCTACTGTAAGTATACAGAAAATTAGAGCCAGGTGATTGATATTGATTCCAAATCACAGAGGGATCAAAAAACAAAATATTTACAAGCTAATGCATTATGCTGCCTTATTGCTTTTTTGCTATGATTCATAGGTAGAAACAAGACATAGGTTTGTGTGCCCTTTCATTTGCTATATAAATTAACTTTCAGCTAACCAATTATTAAAAAAATAAGAGAATTAATGAAATAGAATTTTCTTTTTTGTTTGCTATACTTTGCTTTGTTAGTATTGACTTTCAGCTGTTCTAGGCTCCCTCCAAGTTCTATGAAAGTGCCGCCTACATGGTGATTGTTTCAAACCTGAATTGAGTTAAGCTTTTGTAATTTAGAATTTTCTCAAGAAAATTACCCATGAAGAAGAAAATCGTGTACAGTGATGTTTAAGCTAGAAGTCATCAATTGTCATAGATGTCCTCCAACATGTTTGCTCCTTGAAATTGTGATGACTAATGTCCACAGAATACTTCTTATTATGAATACTGTGTGATCTCTACTACTGTTGTTAGATATTGTCCACTGTGGCCTCTGGGTAAATACACTAAGCTAGCCATATTTCACAAATTTATGTGTTCTTCTAGGATAATTTGTTACAAATAATCGTCAGAGGAGCTGATCTGATGTATTTCTAAGTAGATTTTTAAAAAGCCGAGAGAGATACAAAGAAAAAAGATGTACAAAGTAAGGCATCCATCCAAAATGTAATATTCGAAATAAACCTTTCAGGGTCAGGCTTCACTTTGTGGAAGTTTTCTATATTTAACTTTACACATTATTTTGAATATCCATCAAATCTTAGAGAGAGGGAATGTACTTTTCTACAGAATTTATTTGGTTTGGTACAATGCATTTTAAGTTTTCTAATTCTGTAGAAAAGTACATTCCCTCTCTCTAAGATTTGATGGATATTCAAAATAATGTGTAAAGTTGAAGCTAGTGTGCTCAATGAGAGGAGTTTACTCACGAGAACTTACGAGGGGGAACCCAAAAGTAACGGAAATTGGGCTGTGGTGGGGAGCGAGAGTGGGGGAAGCCTTTGTTTGGTCGGCCGTACGTCAGGCTCACGCCACCTGTGTCAGTATGTGCAGCGCCGTCGCTGTGACTGGATTGGTCCATCTGTGAGAGCTGTTTCAGTGAAACAACTTGTTTCATTTCGGCGAAAAACGTGATGGCGAATTATCAAGAGCAACGCGCTGCAATGAAATTTTGTTTCCTGTTGGGGAAATCGGCCGCGGAAACTATTGTATTTCTCAAGACTGCTTATGGGGAAGCTGCCCTAAGCAAAACCAAAGTCTATGAGTGGTTTACACGTTTTAAAAATGGTGAAATGTCAATTGAAGACCAACCCCATTCAGGCTGCCCTTCAACTTCAAGAACTGATGAAAACGTCGACAAAATCAATGCCCTCGTTCGGTAAGACCATCGCAGAACCATCGATCAACTCAGGGAGATGTCTGGAGTGTCATGGAGTTCAATTAAGAGGATTCTAGAGCAGATCTTTGGCACTCAGGCGACTGGTTCTTCCATCATGACAACGCGCCGGCTCATACCACCCTCTCCGTGATGCAGTTTTTGACAAAAAACAGCATGGCATCAATTGTCCACCAGATTTAGCCCCCTGTGACTTCTTTTTGTTCCCCAGACTCTAAAGGGATGTGAAAGGAAAGCGTCTTGACACTGTGGAGGAGGTAAAACAAAAATCGCTAGAAGGCCTAAAGGACATCCCGATAAATGAATTTCATAAATGTTTCGAACAATGGAAGCATCGTTTGGAGAAGTGCATTGTGGTCAATGGGGAATACCTTGAAGATGAACAAAATTTAATGTAAATATATTGAGACCTAAAGAATCTATAACAACATTCCTGTTATTTTTGGGTCCTCCTTCGTTTACGACTATGGGAAAGCATTGAGTGTTTGATAAATTCAAATTTTGAGAATTTGTGTGAAAAACTATCTATATATGAAGTGTAGCCTACACTATGGTCAAAATAAGGCAAGTATAGAAGTGCTGTGTTTGTTACCATTTCTTATCTGAGGATGAATTTACATAGCTGAGTCCACTGCACCATTCATTTCACTTTTGCCATTGAGGCCACTGGTGTCTGCTCTGTCATGATAGTAGTCATACACTGTCTATGTGGCAGGCATGGGTATTTTCTCATTACATAATATAATAATATGCATAATTTAGAATCTTCGTTTTAGTTGTAATACTTGGGCTGGAATGGGATCCAGTGTCCTTTGGATAACATGTTCCCCCTGTAAATAAATAATAGTATCTTTAAAGTTGTATTATTCAAGCTTAATATCCAACTTATACTCATCCAGATATTGTTCTGGTATCAAGAGAAATGGTTAAAAAATACTAATGGTAGTCTTCCTGACAATGGTACAAAAAGTGGGGAATATGTAATTTGGTTGATGTTTCAAGGGATGCCCCTGAAAATGTGGTTGACCATTTGGTGACCCCTTACTGAAAGATCACATGAGAACATGTTGAGTCTGTGCATGGAATAAAGGATCATTTTTCTCTAATATTTGTTTCAAATTATACTTTAGTTCCCAGCTCATACGAGTCACCCAAATTTTTTGGGTTAGGATTTACGAAAAATACTTTGATCATATAGAAAAGAAATAAATTGCTGTGAACGGTCAATACAAAGAAAATTGAATTGTTACTTTAAAAAAAATAGCAACCACACGTAGCAATTTTTATTCATCGTACAATCCTGGAAATTCTTCATCTTCGGGCCTTACTGCCTTTCAGCTGCCTTGTTTCTGTGTTCTGAAGCATTAATCATGAATTCAAGTTAAAATGCAATACTTTATGACAATCTTCTCTCTTAAGATCCTATGAGATTATTATCATTTTAACTTTTTATTCAATGCATAGTTTTTCCTATTATTTTGACTATTGAAATTTTTATAATAAGCAACCATTTTCTATGCCGTTACAAGACTCATTCTACTTAAGGTTGAATGCCTGTAGACTCTTTGAGTTTATTGGGAGAGAGACAATGTATGTATGTATTATCAGAGGGGCAACATCCCTGTTAGCCCAATGTGTATTAAGTTTCCTGGCAGCACCACAAGTGAGATAAACCTAAATTTAATGAAATACATTTGATATGTTTGGAAATATTTTTCGAAAGTAATTTCAACAAAATATAAAAACTTTGTTTCTTAGTACTGACACAAAACAGTGAAATTTTCAATATTTGTAATAAAGGCAACCATTTTCTATACCTGATGTGAGAAAAAAATGCTTAATTTTAATATTTTCCGGCGGATCAGCTTGCAGGTCAAAATTATACCCGTGTACCTCCTGCCCATGAGAAGCAGCCTGATTTTAGAGCACATTTTGGAGTAAAAAGTGCATCTTATGCTTGGGGAAATATGAATCCTATTAATATGTATACATGAAAAGGGGGAATTATAAGAGCAATATTGGTTGTGTACTGTATGATGAAAGTTTGAGATTGTTAGTGAAAGACATGAGGTTAATAGACCAATGTGAAGTGCTGAATGTATAACAAGTCATTATTTGATAATCTTGAAAGTGTATCTTAGGAGAAGTGGGTGGTAAAGAAGATTAGAACTCAGAAACAATTGAGGATAAAAGTTTAAAAGCTGCAGGAAAAAAACATATAGGAGCAATGAAGAATGAAAGGTGATGCCTGGTGGAATGAAGATGTGAAAGATTCCATTACTGCAACCTAAGAGATGAGTAACTGGCTGACTGGAGCAAAAGATAAAGAAGCACTACGTTGTCTCCAAAGAGGAAAATGAATGCAAAAATGTCTCACCGGAACATTAGGAAAGAATACTTATTAAACAAGCAGAAAATATGTGGAATTATTTTGAAGGAAATCTGAAGCTGGTGTGGAAACAGTTAATAGGGAAAAGTATCGAACATAATGAAGAATAATGAGTAATGATATTGTCTGGAATGAACTTTAAGTTAGAGGTAGAGGGATTATTTTGAGAATGTTTTAAATGATAGAGTACAAAAGTGAGTTCAAATGCAAAATGATGTAGAAATATGAGTTCAATGAGGCAAAAATGATCTCAAGGAAGTTGACATAAGGACAAATTGGATTATACCAGTGTTTAGAATTTAGATTAAAATAAAAGTTGCTGGGGTAGATGGTTTTTCTATTGAAGTGTTAAACTGTGTGTGCTAATTTTGTTGGTGGCTCAACTACAATGTATATTTCCCATTTCAAGAAACCTTAAAACTTTCAATGTGTGTTAATTTGTCCCTTGGCTTTTATAGTGAATTTTTAAAGTAAAAATAAGTCCAGAAATGTTCCTTAAATTGTTTCAAGTTTGGATTGGGATTTTTTCTAAATGAACTATTTGAGCAAGTGTTTTGCTTTAAAAGAACTTTGATATCAATCTAAATTATTCTAGAGTGCAAATAAAAGTTTTTCTGTGATCTTAGTTGAGAATATTTTAAAACTTTTACAGGTTCATCCATTGTCTCTAGAAAAATTGAAATTACACCCTCCACTGAGAATAATTCCCAAAATAGAGATTTCAGCAATGACAAGCCCAGCAGAAAAGTTTGGAATGATGGTTCTGGGGATCATAAAGAGAGAAGAAAACCCCCTTACTGGGGTCATGATGATCGATTTGATGATGTGGGTGATTCAGGAACAGGAAGAGGCCATAACTTCACAGAAAGAGGAGGAAAGAGAGGTGGTGGTGGGGGCTGGGCAAATTGGAGGGACAGAGGAGATAGTCGTTCCCACAGAAGCTCTGAAGATGGTTCTGGTAGAAGGTGGAATAATGAACCTCAGAGTGGGCACAAGCCTTATGTAACTTCAACAGAATCAGAAGAAAGATGGGACTGAAAGTGGCTGTTTGAGAAGTGTTTAGTTAATTTGATTTGTACTTGAAGGAATTTTTTCTGAACTAATATTTAAACCTTTCATGCCGTGTCTGTTTATTTTTTATCTTGACTGCAAAAATTTTTTATATTATTCATATATTGGAAACATCTGGGAATTCTATAATTAATATATGTATGGATTTTTTCCTACTTAGAAAATGATTTTGTGAATCGACTGTGTGTGTCATTTTGAATTTATCCTACCTTGTTGTCAAATAAATATGGTATTATTACTTTTGGTGAAGTGTGCCTTAATTAAATGAGTTTATTGGAGAACTTGTTTTTTTATATAGTCTTTATTGTAGTTTCACAATTCTTGATTTGTATTACTACTGAATTTTGTACTTTCTGAAATGAAATACCACTAAATTTAAATGCTTTTTAGAATTTTATCATTTAAAATCAAATCGATTTCAATGTATTGTTCAAAACTAAAATGAAACATTTGACATGGCTGTTTGCATTCAGTTAGACTTTGATGTATAAAAACAATCAAAAAATTACCTGGAGTTCATGTTGCAAATCATGCATGCCACAAAGTGAGCTTCATATAAGTTGCCCTCTTCAAAAGATGCAAATATGCACTACATATGA
Organism: Hetaerina americana; assembly: GCF_022747635.1. Taxonomy (NCBI): domain Eukaryota; kingdom Metazoa; phylum Arthropoda; class Insecta; order Odonata; family Calopterygidae; genus Hetaerina; species Hetaerina americana. Next base: position 59,282,451 of record NW_027286069.1, read on the forward strand.
AATGTTGCTTGCTTGTAAATTATTTTAATGTGCAATGTTTTCTAGCTGAATGCCATGAAATGTATCTGAGCTTCTGCAATTTCGATAATGAGGCAAAACCAGAACTCAAGATATTATTAAAAGCATGAAGAAAGAATCAAAGACTTCGCGTTTCCACTGGAAAGAATTTATTTTGTCGACTAATTTCGCTATACTGTAGCATCATCTGGACTGGATACAAAAAGTATGCACTCATATATATACGACACTATATATATGTGTATACATATATGTGTTTGTGTATATATATGTATGTATATATATATATATATATATATATGTAAATATATTGATATGTGTATATTATTTTTTTATATATATCAATATATGTGGGTCGCAGTAGTCCAGTAGATAGAGCGTTGGACTGCTAATCGGAGGGTCTCGGGTTCGATTCCTGGGCAAGGCACTCTGGGCACCTGTAGGTCCACCCCAGCTATGTGATTTTTTGGGTACCAGGTCTTCCTGGGAAACCATAACCGGTACAGGGAAAGGAACTGGCCCCCCTACCCTGATGTGTGAATTTCACCCACAGTCGGGCTTAGTACTGGGTGAACTCTACCATCACCTACCAAACCGATCTTTGGGTTGATTACTGTGTTTATATATATATATATATATATATATATATATATATATATATTTTTTTTTGGACATATATTAAGATATTATTTCCTCAATGCACTCATAATTTGTATCAATCGTACTTTGTATGACAGATTATTGACATTTTTAATACATGATATTTTTTCTTTTAATCTTTTATTAGTTTGTATCAAACTGATAAGGAAAATGGATGGTGGGAACTAACTTTTTAAAAAAATCTCAAGGCTAATTATGTAACTTGATGAACTATCAGTAAGCTCATAATAGGGCACCAATATTCCATCAAAAAGGTAATGCCAGCCAATGAATCATATTTAGGTTTAAAATTTTCTTGGTGATAACATTCTACTTTTTTAACTTGCCATGTTTTGTACTTCCTTTACAGATTTGAAGAACTAATATGATTCTTCATCAGTTTAAAATTGAGATACCAATAGACAGATCAATCAATACTTTGGCAATGTATGTAAATAAAGAATTGGACTAATTCAGGCACGAAGAAGAGTAAAACTATTTAAACCTTTGAAGTACTGCAATGTCCATTGCCATTTTGTATGTCAAGCAAAATAATTGTTATCATTTAGCTCGGATAGAAGGAATGGTAAGCTTCAATACTTGAAAAAAGTCTTCATAAGAGATCACATTTTATCATCACATGTGATCACATTTTAATATTCCATAAAGCTTAGTTATTGATTGAGTAATTTTGATGTTGTTTTTCATCATCAAAGTGCACATATGATGGCACTACAAAGAAAAAGTATTCCATTTTGTTTAAACGAAGAGTAATCATAGAGTGACTTTTTAAATGCTCCTCAGCTCTTGTATGGAGAAATCACTTTTCCATCTCTGTAGCTTCATATTATACTCTGATAATGATGTTTATTTTGAAACAGGTTGACCAATAATTGATCTGTTTGAAATATTAAAAACATATTTATTTTCATTCATTATTCATTTTGGGAAGTGATCCATTCAGTTATTGAAATTGTTTGAATTATTATCCTTGAAAAATGATGCATTCTTTTTAGAGCACCAAAAATCAGCAAGTAAAAGAGAAGGGATATTATTATGTTACTCCTTTGGTGAAATCCTACTATTATTACCCAAACGATAAAGCTATGGAAAACTTGTCATCATGTGTGCTAAAGTATTTATTGTCAGAAATGGCTGAATTATGTATTTGGGCCTACTCTAGTAATGCATGTAGGTGTTTAAAATAAAGCTCAATTTGTGACTAATTTATAGTGATTCATGGATATAAAAACATCAATTCTGTAAATCATTTGAAGTACATAATATTTTGTATTCAAGCCAAATAGGTAAGGAATCTGTTTTATACTTTAAGAGAAATTGCAAAATGACCCTTGAAAATAATTGATTCAGATATCTGCGACTCTATATAGAAGCAAGCTTATCAAGGCATTAAATATTTTCTTATATTTGTTGATTACAATACACATTTTGTATAGTACACTGGTTTGAAAGTAAGTCTTTTGAAAAAAGTTAATAGTATCAGTATTTGTGAAGCAGAATCATTTTAATGTTACAACTTCTACCTAAAGATGTGATTATGGTGTAGAGTACAGGGGTAGTTTCATGCTAAAATGATTTAAAATGAAGGGTACTCTAGTGCAACATCATCTTATCCTCAGTGGAAAAAATAACTTGCACTCCCATGGATTAGGTAAGAGCACCAAAAGCAGCATTGTCAGCTAAATTATGAGGGTGAAAATTATTAATATTGGAGGAGAATTGTGGAGGATGAAAGGATCAACATAATTTAAGGCCAAGAAGAAACTTGGAAATGCACAATTTTAATTATTTTGAAATGTGATTTTTGAGTTTGGAGAGAGGATATGTTGTCATACACTTAGTGTCTTTCAGGAATATTTATCAAGTGTAAATAAGTGATGAATTAAGAAGGAACATGACTAGGATTTATCAATCCAGAAAAATCTGCTGGGAAAGAAATCCTTGCAAAATGATGGGTTTGTAAAATTAAAGAACTTTGTAGCAAAAGTTGTAATAAGAGACTACTATTAAAAGAAAATTTTATTTCAAGGATGCTTTCAGCAGAGTAGTGAAAAGCTGACAGTATTTTGCCATTATTGTATGGTAGAATCTATGCATTCAAATCTTGAGGTTTAAAAACTGCACTTTAATATAGTTAAAAGATATTGAGGCAATTCCAGAACATTTCTAAAATATAAGGTTTGATTCTGCTCCAATGCATGCAGTACATGTTTATAACATAACTATTTTTATCTAACATTTTATATGGATGATGGGATCATGATTGAAAAAGATATTGAGGCAAAATTAGATACAGGTAAATTGGGTGTGCTAACTCAAAACTTAATCATGACTGAATTTTATATACATACTCGGTATTTATTGTAATTATTAAAAAAGTCTTGAAGAGTTCAGCTTGTTGATATACATGTAATTGCTGTGAATAGGAGATGTATTTTAATATAAAATTAATATAAAGTGTTGGATAATAAGTATGACACAATTATGTTCATAATGTGGTACTTCATTTTTTATCCTCTTTGTGACACAAATTCTTTACCATGATGAGCTAAACCAGCAGTGCATTATGTAAAAGGATCGGCCTTAAGACAAATACTAGTTACGCCTTTTTTGAATTTTAGTGAACTGTAATAGACTCATATAGACTTACAAACAATATAAAGCATGAAGATATCATCCTAGTATGTACATCTCTCCAAGAAATTGAACACACTTTTAATGTATTTTTTTTAATGGCCAAAAACCAATTCATTACAGTAACACCACCTAGGCAGTCTTAAATTTCCAGTATATTTTGTAAAATTTCATTCCTCTGAAAGTTGTTAGTTATGTGGTTTGATTTTTCCTGTAGACCATTTTCCATGCTTAAGGGTGACTGGTGTGAAAAAATATAATGGCTCAAGCAGATATAATTTTATCTCCTTTGAGATTTGGGGCATCTGGAAATTTTGTAGTAGTGTTAGATGTTATCTAATTCAGTGGGTGGTTCAGTGTGTCTGTTGCTTTCAGCAGGATTGAGGTTAAAGCATAGTAAAATGTCCCTGAGGATTTTATTGCTCTTCTTTTTGCCATTGATTTGGAGCTGTTTGTTAATCAGAGGCGAGCCAGGTGATTTAAACTTTAATATTTTTCAACATTATTTGTACAAAGTCTCATGTCGGGCCACCCTCATGGCTCTGGTTACTTGAGTATTGTGTAGAAAGCCTTTGACATGGCCTAATGACGTGGGTCAATTTATTTTAATTAATTTTATGAAAATAAATAAATTTCTAGGATACATTAATTTACATGAACAACTATGTTTCTTATAATTGAATGTTTAGTGCACTTTATTTCAAAATATTAATCAAGCACTCTTCTATCAAATTCAGTGTTGTAGGACTAATCTTCTGAGATATTAGCTTATTCTTTTTCTGCCAAATTTGCCTATTATATTTCATTTTTTGATCCAGCAGAGCATAATCTTGACTTTGCAGGAAAATGCAGAGATGGGGTATCAAAAGAACTGACCTCTCAACAATTGTTGAGGCAAGATATTTTTTGCTCATACGACAAGTATGTCCGCCCAGTTATCCAACATACTTCAAATGTAACAGTTATAATGAAACTGTTTGTCAAGTTTTTTTCTTTGGTGAGATGAGTCATAATATTATGCTAAGTTTTACTTAACTATTTTTGTTTGCAGTATTCTATGTAAGCTGTTATATTTAAGTGTACCCTGAGTACTTGGTGATTAAAATCATATGTGAAGTAAGAGTAGTTAAGATATTTTATTGGTGCATACATCACTGAAGATCATCCATCAAATCAAGGTGGAGAATTTGTGCAGACAATCATCATGTTTTTGTACATTATTATCAATTTTAGGTGATAGCTTTCTTTCTGCTCTTTCACAGCTTTCAGCTCTGAAACAGATACACTTCGCCACCCGTAGTTTCAATGCTACTGAAGTAAAATTCAAACGTATGCAATCAGTGGAAAATGCAAGGATTAGTCCATGCAGCATTTTATGCAAAACATGAGAATTTCTTGTGGTGAAGTATAGTTCTTGAATTATATTTTTATGTCGCTGGTCATGGAACAACAGAAAATATGTTTGCATCAAAATTTTATCCATCTTTAAAGTAGTCATCATCCCAAATCATATTAGTAAAATTTTTTATCTCATTGTATTGCATTTATACAATGACAATAGTTGCATCTGCAATGAAGAAATTGAGTCATCCATAGTATTTGGCCTATTTCAGTGATAATTGATTTTTCAGAACCCCCTGCTTCCTCTGATAAATCAAATGATTATAGGAACATGAAGCTGTCTTTACATATTCCTTATGAAAAAATTCAAAGTTGGATTTATTAGTAAACTTCCATTACTGTTATATATATAGTTATGTTCGTGCCAATCCAAAGAATTGAACTTCTGTCTAAGTTTTTACAGAAATGAACCAAAAAATATTGTACGGTTCTCTATTTGTCCATTCAAATCTCTCTGTCATTTTATTTGTCCATTCAAAATGGGAAAAATGACCTGAAAATGTCATTCATCCTTTCAAATTTCAAAATTCAACTTTATGAAATTACATACTGAGGTTCTATAGAAGTAGGGAAGAAAAGTCGAATATTAATCCTACTAAGTATGTGGGTTTTTGAAAATGTGTGTAGTATTTATCATGATTTCTGAAATGCACGTCACATACACACCCTGTGGTTCTGTAATGAGTTTTATCTTTCTTGGTCAGAAACTATGGGAGGGTAGACATCGGGCATTAAACTTAATTCACTAAGGAACTCTTCTGCTCCACTCCTTCAGGAGAATGCATTAGGGGAACCTGGTTAAAAAAAATTGTTGGCACTTATGCTGCTACTACCTTTGAGAAGAATTTTATTAATGGTTCCATAAGGGAATGGAAATGTGCATGGGGACATGATATCATTAACTTTTTTATTGTTAATTCTTCTGTATCATTGTGACCTCTCCCACCATATCCCACCTCCCTTATTGGAAGAGGTGACTAATTTTGCCCTCACCACCCTCCCTCCGTCCAAGAGTCCAGCATAAGTGGCGCAACCTTAACTTATCATTTTTGTACCTTATCTACTGTTTGAGGATAAAAGTTTGGAAGAGAATAACATGCTGTAACCAGATGGTAAGCTATATTTCCAGCAAGGTTCTGGCTGGCTATGAGCTTTTCCATTCTCCTCTGTGGAGCACTACATTCAGTTAGGAATGAGTACAATTTTTTGATGTAGTTTTACATGATTTTGGATGTCATGGTGCACGGGACTACCAAATGTTATTCACAATTCCTTTATTTTTCTTTAGGATGAAGTGAACAATGTATTGGAGGTTCATTCATGGACGGGAATGGTAATGCTATTACATGCAGTATTTTGATTTTGCTTAGTATATTGATGTATAGCAAACTACATTCTTGATATTTGTAAATGCTCTTATTTTTAGTCTTGGCATGATGCTCACTTGACATGGACCCCTAGTGATTATGGAAATGTAACCTTTCTTCATGTTAGCAGCAAAGATATTTGGTTACCTGACTTTGCTCTATACGACAGGTATGAATTTCCCTCATAATTTTATGAGAATGTGATGAATAAATAGTTTTAAATGCAATGACATTTAATTCAGCATTTTAGAAGGTGTCTGCGATCTCATTACATAAAAATATTGGTAGTCCAAAGTTTTCATGATGTATTCTGCAAATTAGTTTTTTCATTAATTGTAATGTTAGTTATTCATATAAAATACATTTTGACCAATATTCTGTTGGCTATTGGTTTTATAAATTCTGGTATTGTGTGAAAAATAATTTTAGAGTTAATTATGTTTCCAAACATAACTTACTACCTTTATGGAGAGACTGTATTTGTTATAGGCTGTATCTGATATAGGTTTAACATTTTAATTTATTATTTATTGTTTCAGTGGGGATCTGAGTCAAAATACAGCTTTTAAACGTACTACGTGTTTAGTTTACCCACAGGGAACGGTGTTATGCGTTCCTATTACCAAATGGCCAGTTCATTGTAGGCCAAATCTCAGACAATGGCCATTTGATTCGCACGAATGCACTATGAAGATTGGATCATGGACTCATGTTGGGGAGATGATTGACATCACATTGAAGGATGGAGGGGTTAGTATCTGTTAGAATTGTTAATAATCATTTTTTTATCCATTTATGAAATAACATCAGCATATTAATGTTGTCAGTACAAAATGCAATAAAAAATACAAACACAGGGTACATGTTAAAAGAAAATTGCTATTGATTAAAATTTGATTCTTGAGAAATCCAGATCAAAATATTCATCCCGAGAATTTAGAGGTCTAATAATGAGCCATGTCTCAATGATTTTAAATGCTCTGCTGGTAAAATGTAATAGTATTTTGAACATCTACTCTCAGATTCATAAGTACTTGCTAGCCTAATTTTTGGAATATCAAAGCTATATTTAGCCCTGATATTGTGATTATGTGTAGAGTATACAATGTTTTCCTTCACATACAATAAAGAGTAAAATTGATACAAACTGTACACTGTTATCTTCATTAGATCAACAAAGAGACTAGTCAAGAGCACCTTTTCTGAATGAATAATAACAGTGTCCAAGACAAGACCCCAGAGACGAATGCCATTTATATGAGATTAGAGTGGAAAGTGCATTAAAATTAAAGGTATAATTATGAAAGCTAACAGATACTTACAAGGTGAGATCAAAAAAAGACCGGAATGATTTTATTCTGTGCAAACCGTCCAATGGATCAAAACGAGACACGGTGCGCCATCTAGCGACACATCTGACGACTAAAATGAGGGGTGTTGCGTTTCTTTACGTCGAGTCGTTACGTAGCATCAATGGTAATTGTCTGAACCTGTTCATCACTGTGTGCAACGTCAGCAATGAAAGAGCTAGAGGAACAGCATGGAATTTTGTTTCCAATATGGCCAAAGTGCTATGGAGACATTTGAAATGATTCAGCAAGCCTTGGTCAATGGAACTCTTAGTCGGAGCCAGTGTTTTGAGTGGTACAGTCGTTTTAAATTGGGCAGAACCTCTACAGTTGAGGATTTGTGAATGAGGCGGCCTTCCACTTCGACAGACCCCAACCATGTCAATTTGGTGCTGGCAAATCACTGTTTAACTGCTAGGGAGATAGCTGAGGAAGTGAATTTTAGTTTTGGGTCCTGTCAGACAATTTTAACATATTTTGAGCATGACGCTCGTCGTATGAAAATTTGTCCCGTGGGTGCTGACTGATGAACAGAGACAAAAACGTGTGGACATTTATCAGGAACTCCTGGATTGAGCCATTGCCAACCCAGAGTTTCTTAAAACCTTCTTTTTATTTCTTAAGTTAAAATCAACCTTGAGAGGGTGCCGATTCAACTCTATTGCGGACATTAAAACTAATTGTACAGTGGAACTGAAGAGGATCCCTAAGGCAGCTTACCCGGCAGGGTTCAAGAGCTGGAAGAAACATTGGCAAAGGTGTGTCGTCAGCTAAGGCATGTACTTCGAGGGCGACAAGTTCAATTAAGCTGTATCCGTCGAAATAAACAAGTTATAAAATCAGTCCTGTCTTTTTTTGATCACACCTTGTAGTTCAGTTACAATTAATGACTGTTAACATAGTAGTTTTTTGTGAGTAATTAATAAAATTACAAAGATATTAGCGTAATAGTACCAGTTGGACAAGTGGAATATTTTTTATTTTCATAATTGCAAGAAACATATTAATTATTTTAAATATGCTATACTAAGTGCTTTTTCCTGTTTTATGATAATAATGATTGGGTTTAGTGAGTACTGATTTTTGACTATGCTTAAAAATAGATTTCAATTGGTTCTGCATGGGAATCAAAATTTTTAAACATCCATGTAAAAATATGGGTTTTTGGACTCTTGAATATATTTTAGATGATAAGCAAAATGCCTGTCTTCATGTATTAAGACATCTGTGCGTTCTAATTAGATTTCTTATTTGAGTTATTTGGTGAATATCCAACATTAATGCTTTTTAATTTAATGTTAAATACATATTCACATATTAATAGTTGTTTCAATGGGCACTTAAAATAAGCCTTCATTTTTCCAAATCTAGTGTGTACATTTGATCTCTTTCATTCCTAAATGACCTGAGAATTCTAATTGAATGCACATTTACTAAATTAAAATTAGTTCTGAGGGTAGAAAAAGAAACTTTGCACTTCCACGTAAAGATTTAATACTTCACACGACCGTGGTTTCGATGCCGCAGCGCATCACCATCAGGTGAAATAAAAATTAGGTTGCCAATATGTAACCCTTGCCTAGAATAGGGAATCAAACTACATTTGTTTGCTTATGTTACTCATTCATTGGCAATCGATAACCCATTGATTGTGTGCTTGGAAAATTCATAGAATTATCCAGTATTCAGACTTAATGATATCCTTTATAAAATTAAAGGGGACTAGAAACACAATAGGCTCCATCACCAGTAATTATCTGGATTCATTATTTTATTGTTTCCATATGCTATGAATGAATGAAATACATTATTGAATTGGTTTCTTGTAACTGTCTGAAAGTGTTTTAACATGAGACTATTGGGTAACCACTGTGTGCTATCACTTTGGCGGGTATCCCACGGAAGTCAGGGCCACCTGACATACTGCAGATAGCCACCTCACTGATATCTAGAAGTTGAATTAACTGCTATTTGTTTAGCTGTTATAACCTTCAATACCCCTGGCTTGAGTGACTTGGAGCCATCACTATTACTCTCAACATACATTTCTCAGATTTATTGGTTGTACAAGTGCTGCTATCATGTTACTGTGTTAATCAGTGTGAAGAAAAAATCTAGTATTGACTTAGTGCTTAGATAAGACCTGATGCTTCCTACACAGCATAAGTGTCGTATACTACTGAAGATTGTATTCAAAATTTGCCAAACTTATAATTTGGGGCATCCATAAATTTTCTTGAATATTACAAATACCTATAAATGGTCATTACTCCATATGCAACTTATACTATAGAGCTCTTTTCACTTGTGCAAAATAATATTTGAATCATTTATAATAGTATGTATGTAGTATAGTATTTTGAAGCATCCATTTTCATTAATGATTCTAACATAGGTCTGTCCATATTTCTTTTAGCTCAGCCGATATTCTAAGAAATTAAGTTATTATTGTAATACTCTGAAATTTAATTTTTCAAATTTTAGGAGAATCTTGTTAATGGTAATATCTATCAGGATCTTTCACCACCCTAAAATGTTGAACTGTGGAAAATGGGATTGTGCTCTTTAGTGATAATGTCTCTGAATAATTTTCCTTTTTACTATCTGACCTTTATCCATGGTGATAGTAGACATGTACCACTCAGGATTTAAGTTATTTCCCATTAATTTTGTGAGAGAGTTAGTCTGATTAAGTAATTAAATGGTTCGTAGGTCAGCTTTGCTAACATATTTTTGTAAAAGATTATAACATTGCTTTGCTTCCTATTGTTCAATTTTAAATACTCTATTGAAATGTAATGAAATAATTGACTTTGTAATTCCACACACTTTTTACAAAGTCAATCATTTAATTACATTTCAATATGTTATGCGAATTCCATAAAGTTACGCCTGAGACAACAATTTTTTTTAAATACTCTAATTTATATAATTTAGTGATACCCATTATTAATGTAATTCCCTGCAAAAATATTTAATTTCAGCATCCATTGCATTATTGTTTTACAATAAAAACTTTTTGGAATCAGGTGGATCTGGATGACTTCCAGGGGAGTCGAGAGTGGGAACTCAAGAATGTGACTGCTATAAAAAATGTTGCTACTTATGATTGCTGTCCCAATGCAACATATCCATCAGTAACATACAAGTTTATCATTAAAAGACATGCCAGTGCTTATGCAGCTACTGTGACAGTTCCTTCCTTAAGTAAGTACATATTAACTACCTGTATCTAGTTCTGCTATTTTTAGTATTAATTATTCTGTAGGTTTTGGATTTTTTAATTTCCTGTAATACCATGGATGTACAGTCAACCCATATATAAAGGCAAAGTAGTACATGGCAAAGAAGTTTTACCCATGGATTGTAAGATGAGACATTTATATAACTAGAAATTAAGTTTTATTACAGTTTATGTTACATTACAGTACCATTTAGCACCTATAGATATAAATTTTATTCTTACATTAATGAGGTATATGATTCACAGTAGAGATAAGTAGCTGAGACCATTACATTTTCTTGTTGGGAAAGGCCAACTCATTGCAGTGGTAATGAGGTACAGGTATGTCCCAAGTATTATTGAAGGTATTTTCTGTCTCCCATCACTTGATTGTGGTACAATGGCTAACTGAATCCATATGAAGTGTTTCACTCAAAGCACCATAAGGTATGCTTTGTCTGCATATTACATGTTCTTTAATATTCAGAAATGACTTTGACCAACTAAGTACCTTATCCTTCATACCTGTATTAGCAAATATATTTAATAGTATTTCATGGAAGAGAATATAATTTCAATTCTTTGGCCAAGAGATGGTATTAGGGAGCTGTTTCGCCCACCAAAGGAGAAATAGACAACACACACAAGAGGAAAGGATAGTAGTATAGCAATCATACAACATCATAAAGGACAAGAACAGTGCGTTTCGTGGCACGCATAGCCAGAAGAAGTGAAACACACTGTTCCTATCCCTTATGATGTTCTATGATTGCTATACTATTATCATTTCCTCTTGTGTGTGTTGTCTATTTCTCCTTTGGTGAGTGAAACAGCTCCCTAATGCCATCTTTTGGCCAAAGAATCAGGGCACTTGGTTGCATAAAGCATTGCAGATCTCAGTGTAAATTACATTTCCTGGCTAGCTCAAGTGGTTAAGAGCCTCCGCCCGGCAAGTGGAAAGATCAGGAGTTCAAGTCCCGGTCTAGGAAATATTTTTACACTCATGATCTGCCTGATCCCACCTTCCCCACTTCTCCTATGTTCGTCCATTATATGTGTTCCTATCCCTTTTCCTTATATCTATTTCTATGAAAATGAGTATATATATGAGTATATTGCATTTATGAGTATATTGAAGAAAATGCGAATAGATTGGAGGGACAGGAGGCTAATCGCAACCTGTACATGTCTCAGACTGCTCAGGTGCAAGTACCTTACACCTCTTCATAAAACTGCCCAGTCCAGATGGGCAGTTTTAGGAAGAGGTGTAAGGCAGGGTTGCCCATTATCACTGTTGTTTTTCAATGTATGTGTGGATGAAATGATTAAAGAGGCATGGGCAGAACTGGAGGTAGGAATAAAAGTCGGCGGGGAATGAATGACTTAATTAATTGCTTAATTGACTTAATAAATAGCTTAATTATAACTAGCCCCTTGTTTAAGCACTACAGTGGACATTTGTATACATGGAATATGCTTGGAGATATCAGCTAGACCATATTATGGTTAGGCATAGATTTAGGAATAATGCGATCGATGGAGAATCGAGATGGTGAAGTGGCAAATGTACTGGTTCCCCTCCCCGGGCATTCAGGTTAGAATCCCTATTGTGGCAGGATTTTTTTTAGTGATATCCCCATCCCTACTTGGAGTGCTTTATGAAGAACACTTATGAGTACCCTATCAATTGGATGAGATGTTAAATTGTGGCCCCTTGGTCTCTTTCGTTAAGAATAGACTAATGCCAATGCCAGGTTCTCTCCACCCTTCCTCTCTATCCTGAACATCCTGCCATTACCAAATTACCCACCTTTCCCTAATAGCATTAATGACCTCAGCTATTGGTCAGCTCCCTTAATGGTTCTACCACTATGAAGTGTAATGTTAAATTTAAAGAATATGTGAGGGTAGGAGTTAAAGAAAGTGGAGGCTAGAAAACTGTAACTGGGGTGAAAATGAATGAGTATCAGGAGCCAGTTGATACAATTCTAAGGGAGAATAAGGAAAAAGATATGGTTGAAGAAAGATAAGGATCTCTCACAAGGGATGAATAAGGTGATGAATGAAGAAGTACCAACAGCAAATAGAAAAGGGTTAGGCAATACAGGAAGACAGAGGAACTATCAAGATGTAAGAATGGAAATTGTTTGCACATATTAGGGCTACAATATGGAAAGTATTAATTTATGCTGATATGGTTTCCAATATGGAATTAATACTGACAGAAGCTAAATAATAGAGATAATAGGTGAATTAGTTTGTTTATAAAAAGGGAGTATGATTTTGATTAGGATTGTTCGGGACTGGGAAAACATGACTGCGAGGTAGAAAGGCACTAAAGGAAAAGAAGTTGAAGAATGTCATGGGAATAGGTAAATTGCCAGCAGAATATTTGAAAATACTCAAGAATATTAGCAAATGGGAAAGAAAGAGTTTTCATGAGGTCATTTGCAGCATTTATGAGGGAAGAATTTGGTAGAAAGACTGTTAGATAAATATTTTAACAACATTGATACTAATCCCTAAAAACGGAAGTGTATTAATAATAATAATAATAATAATAATTTTATTGGACATTAAACAAAATAGTTTTGCAATAGTCTTCGTCATAGAGATACATAGTTTAGAGATTATGGTTACATAAACACATATTACAAATCAAATATTACATATTACAGTCAAAATACATTTGGTGAGACAAATGATTGTATGTCTATCATGGACCACACAATTTTTTAATCAAAAAACTCATTTACTGAGTAGAATGCTTTTTTAGTCAGCCAGTTCCGGATAACTTTCTTAAACTTGGGCACACTCACAACTTTAGCCTCAGAGGGCAATCTATTAAACAAACGAATTTTTAGAATATTGAAAGAATTGCTGTTCTTGGCTAATCTGCAATAGGGAATGTCTAGTGTATCGCTGTTCCTTGTATTATGAGAATGGAAGTTAGACCTTTTCTCGAAAGAGCTAAGGTTTTCCTTGACATTACATAGGCATTTATAGATATACAGACTATGCAGAGTCATGATGCCCAAATTACAGAACAGAGGTTTACAATGTTCTCTTGGGGGTGAAAAGGAAATAATTCTGACTGCCTTTTTTTGCATCTTAAATAACATATTTGTGGAAGGTGAGTGGCCCCAAAGTACAATACCATAGTCAATGTGGCAATGAAATAAAGCATAGTATACCTGAATAAGGAACTCTTTTGGAATAATATATTTGAGTTTACGTAACATATACACAGCCTTTGACAATTTTCCAAGTGTGCCCAGTATGTGAGGCTCCCAAGTCAATTTTTGGTCGAGTTCGAAACCAAGTAATTTAATGGTACTCGGGGGATTAGATATGGTACTTAGTGAGAAGACCAGGGACTGAGTTTTATCATTATTTAGAACCAGACCGTTTGCAGAAAACCAGTTTGATGCTTCTGATAAACACCAATTGGTTATAGTACTAGAATTAACATTCTTAGACTCGTGAACAAAAGTGGTATCATCAGCATAGAGTATGGACTTGCAGGAGACATTTGACGGTAGGTCATTAATTAAAATAAGGAATAAAAGAGGGCCAAGGACTGATCCTTGAGGAACTCCATAGACTAATTTCAGGGGTGAGGAAAGATTGTTATTAGTGCAAACACATTAGTATGTGAAGACTTCTAAATTTGATTTCAAATTCAGAATAGGCAATGGTATGTGAAGCAGTTTACCTATTTTGGTAGTATTATGTATGAGGAGCAGTGGTGACCTTAAAGGAAGTTATGTTTAGTAGACAGAGAGAAATTTACTTAGAGGCAGAAGTTAATGATAGGCTGCTCAAGTAAAGATTTTTAGGAAAGGCTAATGAAAACTTTAATACAGAAAGTGGTTTTTTATGGTTCAGAAACTTGGTCATTGAGGCAGAGATTGTGGACCTTTTGAGATGTGGGTCCAGAGAAGAATGGACAAAACGATAATTGCCAGGAAGGAAAACAAACCAAAGTATCCATTGTTGAAATAGAAAGAAAGACTCGTACTTTTCCACAGATTTTATTATACGGCACGACGCGTTTCACCGACTTGCGGCATCATCAGGTACCTGATGATGCCGCAAGTCGGTGAAACGCGTCGTGCCGTATAATAAAATCTGTGGAAAAGTACGAGTCTTTCTTTCTATTTCAACAATGGATATCAATTACTTCCACGAAGTGAAGCCTGAAACAATAGAACAAACCAAAGTGTTAGGCATTATGGGAGAAGGTAGATGGCTGTTGGTATAAATTTGAAGAAGGTATGGCAAGTGGATGCAGGAGATATTGAGAGGAAATGGGCACTGAAGACAGTAATAGTGGGGAGAATGTTGGTAAAATGATGTTGAGGGGAGAAAAGAATTGTTTTTGGATGGGAACAAGGGGGCTAGGAAAGTCAATTTGGCTGAAGAACAAGACATTTTAATATGTATTGTGGGGTTTAAGGTCATTTCTTGTCATGTTTGTCATGAGCATCACAGAAGCCAGTGACTGGAGGCCCATTGAAAATCTACTTTAACCTGGTATACTACTGTTAGTAATAGAAAGGATATTTTGTGTCATATTAGTTAGGATTTAGGAATACTATGGATAGTATTTAGTTCCTGGGTCCTTCTAACTCCTACTCTAACCAGGTACAATACTAATAATAATAATACAAATTAGTGATTAATAAAACATATATTCAAGGCTGGTTGGAGTTTTTTAATTTTTGGTGTTTTTCTAACAGTTTTGACAGCAATGACACTATCATCCTTCTGGCTGGATCCTGAGCCACCTCATCGTTTGGCAATGTGCTCAATATCAATCCTATGTCACTGTCTATATCTGCAATATTTGGGAGTAAAACTTCCATCAAATGGTGATATGACTCCAGTTATAGGTAAGCATTTTACTGATACTGTAACCCAAAGCTGACCATATTTTGATGCCTACATATGTGATTCCTTGGCACTAATGGCTACCTGTGAGTCATTTACTTAATTTTCATCTCTTTCTGTGTGATCCTTCCTTGAAGATTGTTGACAACTGTTAACTATGATTTTCATTCATTCAGAAACTGAATTTATTCCTAATGATACTTTCCTTGAATGATGTATTTGTTGTAATGTGGTAGTCCCAATAATTGATATCCATAGTATCTTTGATAGGAAGGCCTATTGCGTGCATTTAAAAGTTGTCCATTCCCATCTGATAATTGTTCTATAATATTCATTTCAACCCATTTTCTACTTCTTTTCTTATGTTATATTGCAGTGGTTTGAATGTTGGTGCTCAACTTTTCCTATGAATATGCACTGATGTTTTCTAATATCTCCTAATATTTGTTGTATTTATGACTTTCAAAGTTTGTTGCGTGTTATAAAGTGGTTTTGTGGTCTTCACATGCATGTTTTTGGTTAGTGTCTTTGAAACTTCAAGAAGCCATCATTTGACGAATAAAAATTGCAAGTAACTATTGCAAGACTTTGACATTCCATAAAAAATCTTAGCCTGAACTTGGATTGCTTTAACTTTGAAACATCCTTGTATTTTGCAGTTCTTTTCTTCCGGAATTCGATTATAATTTGTGTTGCTGCCTTGGTACTAAGTGTTATTCAGCTGAGGTTGTCTTCACCATTGGTGTCTCCAGATTATGGTTCTGATTCAGCCCCATTATGGCTAACCAGATTATTGGGAATGGCCTTAGATCAAGAGATAGGACGTATCATATTTCTTGGTCGGGTGAACTCAATGGTAAGAATCATGTTATAATTTTTTATTATTTATTCTTATCAGATATTTTTTAAAGATGTGGTAGTCGAGGGGATAGGGTGTTGGAATACTGCCTTGAGAGCCCAGGTTCAATTCTCAGGCATGCTTATGGGCACCTTCAGCTTTGCCCACGCTGTGTGATTTTTTGGGTACCAGATCTTCCTAGGAAACCATAGGCGGCACAGGGATGGGAACCTGTATGTTAAGTTATTTCTTGATCATTTTGACGGAATTCAACTCCGTCTTAATCGGAAGAAATAGTGAAGACGGAGTTGAATTCCATCAAAATGATCAAGAAATAACGTGTGAGTGATCTTTTTATTTGTTCTTATATTGTTTGTTGCTGTCAAAGTTTGCTATTCCTTTCTGTGTTACTTTGATGAAATCATATATGCGTTGTCCTTTCATGGGCCTCTACAGTTTCGGGAACAAGAAAAAGTCACTGGGGGCCAGATCTGGGGAATACAGTGGCGTGGCATCATTAGTTTGTTGTTTTTGGCTAAAACTTTGCACACCAGTAACAGTGTGTGAGCAGGGGCTTTGTCATGGTGTAAAAGACAATTTTTGTTCTTCCACAAATCCAGGTGTTTGTGGCGGATTGATTTGCGAAAATTGCATATAACTGCAGGTAATATTCCTTATTTACCATTCTACCCTGTGGCAAGAGCTCATGATGCACCATGCCCCTGTAATCGAAGAAAACTGTAAGCATAACTTTCACATTCAACCGAACTTGGTGTGCTTTTTTCGGTCTTGACTCGTGCTGCAGCTTCCATTGGGATGAATGAGCTTTAGTTTCCACGTCATAACCATGAACCCATGATTCGCCACCAGTTGTGACCCTCTGGAGCAAATTTGGGTCATCGAGGACAGAGTCCAACGCAAGTCCATTAGCAATGTTAATGCGTTGCTGTTTTTGGTCAAAATTGAGCAATTTTGGTATGAATTTCACGGCGACCCGTGTCATGCCCCTATTATTGGTAAAAATTGAATGGTACAAGCCAATCGATATGTTTAGGTCGTCAGTAACTTCTCTAACAATGATTTGACGATTGGCCAATACTATTTTCTTCACTTCATCAATGTTTTCGTCTGTTGTTGACGTGCTTGGGCATCTGGCCCGCTCATCGTCGATCACATCTTCTCGGCCCTCTGAGAACATTTTGTACCACCGTTATAAATGTTGCTGCAGTCCAAGGTAGCTTCTCCATATGCCACAGGCAACATTCGGAATGCATCGGCATGCTTAATTTTGTTTTTCACTCAAAATTTGATACAGATTATTTGAACCATTTTTTGGAATAGGCAAAAATCGAATATAAGCCAAAACACATCCCAGAAAAACAGCTGTCAACAATTACTGGAACATTCCAAATGGCCAAACTTTTTGGTATAAGGGAGAGACATAAGTACTGTACATTACACCACAAAAAAATCATAAATTAAATATATATATATATACGAGGGTCATCCGGAAAGTAGTACCCGTTCGTGCCGCATGAAGTGCTGACGACGCGAGTAGCCGCTGGACGAGGTCAGATAGCTTCAGTGGCTTGTCTGCCTTCTCTGAGCCAAGTTGCGTGACGCTAGCATTGCCTGTGTTGTTTCTGTGATTGTTTACAATGTTTAAAAAAATTGAGAACGCCGCCAGTTGTGAAGTGAGGGCAGTGATTAAATTCCTCAATGCAAGAAACGTTCGCCCATGTGATATTCATCGCCAATTAAAGGAGGTGTATGGAGACAATGTAATGGACGAGTCGTCTGTTCGGCGGTGGTGTCACAACTTCAACATGGGGAGGGGGAACACACACGACGATGAGCGTTCGGAGAGACCGTCTGTCATTACAGACCAACTGGTGAGCTCAGTTGACGAATTCCTGAGGAACGATCGGCGCGTCACAATTGATGACATCTGTGAGCATTTTCCCAATGTTTCTCGAACAATTGTTCATGAAATTGTTAAACACCATCTGCATTATGCAAAAATTTGTGCAAGATGGGTCCCTCGCGTATCTCAATGAGCTGGCGGCGAAGGACTATGCAGCAGGAATACAGAAACTTGTCACACGTTATGACAAATGCCTTAATTTGCTTGGAGATTATGTTGAGAAGTAGTTTAAAGTATCCTCTTTCAAATAAATTTTTTTATGTTTGTTAATATTTACTTTTGTGTCTTTATTTCACGAACGGGTACTACTTTCCGGATGACCCTCGTACGTAACCCGTGGTGATTCAAAATTCTCAATACTTTTTGGACAGACCCCATATATATACACATACATGTACTTCCTCTTCTGGTAGACATTCCCCATAGCTCATCACTTGTTAGATGCAGTCCTTTTAATCATTTTATTCATTGTATTTTACCTACAAACATGGAAATTCATCTTTCAGTTTCATTTTAGAAATTACCTCTTTTTAGAAATTGCCAATGGATGCTGTTGAAATTAGTCCATCCTTTTAAGATCAAAATGTTCAGGGGGTTGAAATTTGGAATGGATTGAATTTTGCTTATTTTATATGAAAAGGGTTATAAACTGTCATTTTATCCATTTTCAGAACCCACTGGCGAAATGTGATGTGGCTGCTCTCATTGAAAATGGAACAGATGTGAATGAGGCACATGGAAAAATTCATAATGAGTGGATCATTTTGGTGGCTGTCATTGATCATTTGGCCTTTTTCATGGTCCTGTTGACTTATATAGTGCTGCTTATAGATCTTATTCCTGTTGATTAGTCAAAAAGTAAGCAAGTCAAGCTCCCTGCCAACTTCTTCAATACACATAGTCGTTGGAACGTATTAACCACTTAAGGGAATGAAGGACACAAAAGTATGTTCTCCGTATCCTTGTGTTAAATGAGGTGACTGCACCTATGCATCCCATCAGTTCTTGTTTCTTAATTTGCTTCTTGCATCTAGGGACTTCAATTTACTTCCAGTGTTTTATTTTGTCCTCTTTCTAGCTAACGAAGGTGCTGTACTCCATGATATATTTGATCTTTGTGGCTAGTAGTGAAAATGTTAACTGATTTAACTAAATGGCCATTCTTTTGTCAGAATGAACTGAAACAATGCATGCATAACTTTATATTGAAAATCATTAACAGAATATGTAAGTTCCTTATCAGAATGTGCCAATTTATTTTTCTCCCACCAAAATCCTTTTGCCATGAATGCAAAGTCACCAATGCACCTTATGTGTTAGTTTTTCATCTTGAAATGCGTCTTTTACCAAAATACCTACCATGAACCTTGGTGAATTAGTAAGATTGTGGGAAAAAGTTAATTTCATCACACAAACAAATTAAGTTATCAAAAAATATAAACCCTCCATATTACTTCTGTGTTGATAGACTGGTCAATGCTTAATTATGATAAAGTTCTAAGAGTTGAAATGAAGTCTCAAATTGTCATTGCCTGTTAAGTGATAACATTTATGACTGATATTTATTTATCTTTATTTTGAATTTTGAGAAGCCTCCTCTAAAATGATTTTAATGTTTCCTTGAGTGCTGACTGAGATAAAATCTGCCAGTGCAGGAATCCTGTATTTAATTACCCGTGTTTGTGCAAATATATTTCTCAGATTTTGAAATTATATTTGAAATATTTTTATTCCTTTTTGTCCATAATGAACCAAAATACATGTGGTGTATTTATTTGACAGAGTCTTAGTAAAATTTGAAAAAAATGCCATCTTGGTGAAGAAAGGAAAGAAATGTATATGATATTGTGGCTGCTTTTAGTCTGGTAATAATTGATAATTGCCTATGTTACTCTGAGGTACATTTGGAACAAATTGTATTGTTCTGGAAAAAACTCACCTACAAAAACAAAGATGTAGATTTTTAGAATTATATATATAAAATCCTCGAAATGGAACACTCTTCGGTGACGCACAAATATATAAAAACACAGATGTAGATTTTTAGAACATAGAGACTCAAAGAAATGCCACTTACAATATGTTATTTGACGTTTCGACGGCTCGGCTGTCGTCATCAGAACCAGATTCTGAAGACGACAGCCAAGCCGTCGAAACGTCAAATAACATATTGTGAATGTCCTTTCTTTGTGTCTCTATATTCTAAAAATCTACATCTGTGTTCATATATATATATATATATATATATATATATATATATATATATATATGTATGTATGTATATATATATATATATATATATATATATATATATATATATATATATATATATATATATATATATGTATGTATGTATGTATATATATATTATATATGTATATATATATATATATATATGTATATATATATATATATATATATATATATATATATATATATATATATATATATATATGTATATATATATATATATATATATATATATATATATATATATATGTATATGTATATATATGTATGTGTATATATATATATATATATAATTTACACACACACACATACATAAATACATATACACATATATGCATATGTGTGTGTGTATGTATTCTGGAACACTTTCTCAGCTCTGTTATATGTTTAATTTTGTATATAAGTGTCTAGCTGTGTATGGGTGAAGCTAACCTATAACCGGTGGATGGTTTCGATCTTGCCTCCATCAACTGCCATAATACACATAAATATGGAGGAGTTTATGTATTTTTATCCAAGGACTTACAGTGAATGCACATCAACATATAACAGTACTGTATCAAACTGCATTTTGAAGTCACAGCTGTGTTAGTGCATGATCATAATTTAATTGTACTCTCTATTGTCAGCCACTGTATGATTTCTGTTAAGTTCAAAGTTAGGGAAAGTGCCCTAAAATGTATTTGTGAATACAAACAATTACACGTGGATGATCTTAAAAATATATATATAATGCTGAAAAAGGATTAGCACCTGTGTTCTAAAAGCAAATGTTAATGCTAACAGACTTAATTAACTCTGCTTCTAATAAATGGAAGGCTGCCTTGACTGTAATCAAGAGTTAAACACATACAACAAGAAATTATACCTCTGTCCCTACTTCAGGTATTCTGTAACTTCAGTACCCCAAACTTTGGTATTATGGCTTCCAAGACATGCGACTTAAATTCATGATATCTTACATAATCAACTGAAATTCAGATAATCTAAATAAATGGCAGCAATCTAATTTCTTACTCATTGATTCATGGGGTATTATGAAGTTCAGTTCTTGCTCCCCTCCTGTTTTTATTATTAATTAAAACCTGCCATACAACCTCTTTGTAGACAGCATCATATATGCAGATGACACTTCTCTGATTCAGAAATATAACAACCCCAGGGATTTAAAATCTCTTACAGCACATACTCTATCAGAAATAAATTACTGGCTAATTGCCAACAATCACCTAAATAATTGTGAAACCCAGCATTTTATGTGGGTTCTTGAAAGTTTTGATGAAAATAGTGATGCTTAAAGTTATTAGGTTTTAATATTAATGGGAAATTAACTTGGAATTCTCATGTGCTCCATGCATGCAAAAAAAAACTCCCCAGTGCCTTGTATTGGCTTAGGAAACATCAAATGTGTGAGTGAAAATGTCATGAAAATAGATGACTTTATCTTTTCTAAGAGCATTCTCACCTATGGTCTTAGAATCTGAGGGTATCTTCATGAAGCTGTCCATAAACTTATGCTGAAGAAAAAGTCTGAACAGTTCTGGGCCCCATGAACTAAAGCAGAACTATATTCCAAAAAGTGCCTATTTTAACTTTCTGTGGTCTGCTTTTACGATACAGCATCCTACATATTAAGCAGTTCATCAATTTATACACAATCTGGGCATCTGTTCACTCGCATGATTCAAAAATACAGAACAACCTGGACATTAATCAGTGGAGGCTTTGTGAGATCTTCTATTAGTCTGAAAACTTGGTGATAAAATTTTTCAATTAGCTCCCAAGCAGTGCCTTCTCTGTAACTAGTTTAGGTTTAAAAATGTACTTGCAAAATGGCTGTGTGCCAATCCCTTGTATTCCATCAATGAATATTGTGAGGTAGACTTTTGGTCTATTGTATTTTAAATTAATGTTGTCTATTGCTTACATACTCATCATTCTCTTTATTTAATGTGTTCATATTACTATATTGCTCTACTGGCCTCCACATGGTTATCTCCATGGCATGGTGAATAAATATTATTATTATTAAAGTAGTGATTTGACATTAGATTCATTGTAGATAAAATAAATAACTACAAATTTTGAGGTTTTCTTTAGTTTTATTTTTCCAGGTTTGGCATTACATAATTTTATGGTTGTTCAAAGCAATTTTTCTTTTTGTCTTTTTGATCTTAAATTTCGTATTAGTTGCACTTTAAGGTTTATGGTCAATTATTTGGAATAGGTTCATATCATGAAATGGGGTCCTACTATGTTGAAATTCTCCATGTGTATTTTTTTTTACCTCGTTAGCTTGTAATTTAGAATAGGGGTTTAGTTTTGCATTTCATCAGCTATTCCCAATTCCCACAGTCTTTCACAAATTACAAAACAAATGATGCCCAAGTATAAAGAGTAGTTTCTTAACTTATTGTTGCCATGTTATTTTAAGTAGGTTGAGAAGCAGCTTCTTGTGATTCTCATTAGTATGCATACAAATTTATTTATTTGTGACATAATTATCAATTCCATTTGCAATACTGACTTTTGTCTTGTTTATCCAAGATCTTATTTTGAGCCCTTCCTTACCCCACCATCCTGAAATCACCCTTGTACATTTCCCTCCTCAAGCAGACTTTATATCAGCCAGTCCTCTCAATGTATTAAGTTACATGATGATGCTACTAAGCAGTGAAATCTGGGACATAGTGTTTTTAGCATAATACTGTGTGGAATTTAATTAAGTTACTGTTGTCATTTAAGCATGTATCTATTTTTCTATCTGTATGTATTAATTTTTCTTCAGACCTTTGCTTCATGATCTTTGGATCTTTTTTAATGTTATCTTAAATAAAGAATTTAATCGAAGAAGAATGCTTATTGGATGAAATTTTGAGACCTGGTGGGAGAGTCATATATGCAAATTTTGTTCTTCCTGTATCAACTTCAGGTAAGAGATGGTAGTCCAGGGACAGAGCTTTGGACTACTGACTGGAAGGCCTGCCTTTCTAGGCACCGTCAGCTCCACCCAAGCTGTGTTGATTTTTAAAGTGCCAGATCTTCCTCAGAAATCATAGCTGGCTCAGGGAAAGGATCTGGCCTCCTTACCCTGATGTGTGAATTTTACATGCTATTGGGTGAACTCTACCCTCACCTACCAAACCGACCCTCAGGTTGATTACTGTGTTTATTGTTATATTGAGTAATATTTGATGAAATTTAATGTATTCAAACCATTTATCCAAATGAAATAAATATATTATATTATTATTATGTCCTATAGCATGTAAAATTCCAGTATGGACTTCAATGGCATTTTCATTTTATGAGCTGATACCATGTTATGTCCATATGCCACACTATGTCTCTATTTCACATATAGTGTGTTATGATAAACGGTAGTGTAGCAAGGTTATTAGAGGATTAGGTTAAGAATTACTTGCAGAGTGAAGGTTGAATTGTAAATTAAATCTCATATAAATTAGACATGTCTCTTTGGTGATGATGTTGAAAATGTATTATTAGGCTCATTGTACTGTGGTAAGACAGATCAAGTCAATTAGAGAGTTTAAGTGTGAATAGATTTAAGAGGTCATTTTTTATTTATTAAAATCCACATGTGCTGAGAGGCAGTGTGAGGTGGCACACAAGTCCCAAGTAATCACAAAGATATAATAGGTAAAATCAGTCATTAAACAAAAGTACACTTAAAGGGAACTTCAAAACACAAATTTATTTCACAAAATAAGCAAATCCCCATCTCAGTAACATCAATCAATCAGCAAGAAAAAAAAGATACATTTAAAAAAATTAAGCTGTTGCATATAATTTTACACCACACATCAATAAAATTATTACATATATTCTTTACATCATTTCTTAAAAGTATGCACTTTGTTAGGAAAGGGCTCGAATAGTTCTGCAGGGAAGGTGTTCCAATCAACAATTGTTTTATTTAGAAAAGAAAATTTTTTAAAAATTCATTCTTTGTGCCTGGCATTTTACCTTGAATTTGTGGCCATTTTTCCCTATAAAATTTGGTTTCCCCGCCTCTTTCCTAAGATCTGCCCAAGCTCTCCTCCCTTCAGAATGCAGAACATTCCACAAAGTCTGCTTATTTTTCTTCTAGTTTGTAGAGGTTCCCAGCCCAGCGTTTTTAGCATGTTAGACACACTCTCCATCCTCCTATGCTTCCCCAGTACATATCGGGCTGCCTTTCTTTGTACCTTATCCAGTTTTTTGATATGTCCTTCTTCATGAGGGTCCCATACAAGGGATGCGTGCTCTAAAATTGATCTTACCAGGGTCTGATACGCCTTTTCCTTAGTTGCTCTAATGCTCCCTTTGTGGTTTCTCATCACCCAATGAAGAGTTTTGAAAGCTTTCTTAAAAATGTACTCCACGTTTAGCCCCCACCCTAAATCCTTAGTTAAATATACACCTAAGTATTTGCAGCTATCACTTCTAGGAATGACATTTTCTGAGAATTTATAGTCCCTATTGTTTCCATTTACTTTGTTACTAAAAGTGATGGATTTGCATTTGCTAACATTGATATCCATCCCATTTTTATCACCTGATTTGCCATTTTATTAATGTCCCTTTGAAGTATGTCGCGATCACTGTCATTTTCGACTTTCCTGTAGATAATACAGTCTTCTGCAAAAAGTCTTATCTGAGAATTAATATTTACTTGGAGATTATTTATATAGATTAAAAACAAGAGCGGGCCAAGTACGCTTCCTTATGGGACTCCCGATGTTACCCTTGTTTTTTCAGAATACACTTCTCCTAATTTGACCCTTTGTGTTTGGCCTTCCATGAAATTTTTTACCCAAGAGATTACTCTTCCATCTGTGTGTAGTGGCAATTGGCCCATCTTAAGCACTAAGCGATCATGGCCAACTTTGTCAAAGTCTTTTTACTGGTCGACTATAATACCATCCACTTCTATTCCTGCATCCATAAAGTTGAACATTTCTTGGCAGAACTCTAATAGCTGAGTTTTGCAAGAGTGCCCTTTTCTAAAACCATATTTGCAACTGTACAACCAATTCTCACTCTCCCACAAACCCCAGAGATAATCAGCCATTATCTTTTCTGATAGCTTCCATACAACTGACTTCAAGCTTACTGTTCTAATATTATCAACTAGTGCCTTATGTCCTCCTTTGAAAATTGGCGTAACATATGCCTCCTTCTAAGCATTAGGCTGGGGATTATTGTTTAAGGTAACATTGAATAAATGATTTATATAATTTGAAGCTACACTACTACCCAATTTAAGCAAGTCAATTGAGATGCCATCTGGCCCTTTTGATTTATTTGCCCTCATTTTCATAATTTTTTTATAAATTTCTGCACTTGTTGTTTTTAATACTTTTGGTATTTAATATTTTTTTTCCTCCTTGTTAACTCAGAGATGTATCTACAGAATCCATTTTGTTTACCATGACCTTAAATACACTTGCATACCAATTATTAAAGGCATTAGCTTTTTCCTTATCGTCAACGATTAGTGTTTCATCCTATTTTTTTAAAGCTGTTATGTTTTCCCTGTTGTTTTTCCTCCTCTGTAGGTACTCATAAAATTTATTTCCATTATCTATCCTGATTATGTTCTGTAGGAAACTTTCTTTAGCTGTTTTCTTTTCTCTATTTAATTCATGAACTAATTTTTGTAAATTATGAGCCATTCCGAGCTCTCGTACTGTTTTTTGTGAATCGCTCTTACTTTTTTTCCCCACGAACAATAAAGGATCAGATTCTGTATCCGAACATGCTAGGGGGGGAAAATTATATTTTTGTCATTCACATAGCCTAGTAGGTTGCCATTATCTAACCTTAATTATTGTCCTTCTTGTTCCTAACAGCTCCTCTCATGAACTGAGAAGTATCTCCTTTAGATATATTTGTGCATTGAAAAAGAATATTCAAAAAGAGTTCTTGTGTCCTTATCTAAATGTCTCCACTGGCTTCACTGCATCTCTTTTCTTGTTTTGGAGATTAACCTGGTATTTGCCATGAGGAGGTTGTACTGAAAATTAAATGAAAGCATTCTAGGCCATTGTCTTACTGTAAGTGGGAAACTAGGGTTGGAAATTCTATTTGTGAAATAAACTTGGCTGTTCATGAGGAGAAAACTATCATATCCCTTAAAACTCTTCACTCACAATTCTACTGGTTGACAGGAACTGCCACCAGCCAAAAAGTAATTTTGTTGAGTGGCACCCCTTTTTAGTTATTTTACTTTGGCAGCCAAAGTTTTCCCTTCTATCTCACAAATGTTTGGCCTCTTTGGGATGATAGCTTGCTCAGGTTCCTTAGTCAGTATACTATGTTTTCCAGACTGAAGTGTGGCTGGAGTGAAAAAATACAGAAGCTCTGGCAGATAAAAGTTATCTCCTTTGAGATTTTGGGCATCTGGACGTGGGTAATGATAAATATTATCTACTCTGGGGGGGTGGGGGGTGGTTCAGTGTCCTTTTCTTCTTGACCATTTGGATGTTAATGCTTTCTGCAGGAGTGAGATCTGAATATAGTAAAATGTTTCCTAGAATTGTGTCACTCTTCGTATTATACTTGGTTTTCTGCAGTTTATTAGTCAAAGGAGAACCAGGTAATTTAATTTCACAGTTTTCTCTTTGAAATTCTTATTTTCTTTTATTACATTTATTGAATATGTATATTGGCAGGATTAGCTATTCTATTTTGTAATGTCAACTGTAGAATACTATTTGTAGCTAAATATTATCAATAACTTCTCTGCCAAATTCAGCTCTTCTGAGATTTTACTCTGCTGTTGATCTATTATCTATACCAATCATATTTCATGTTTCTGATATGCAGAGTTTATCCTTAATTAAAACGATTACATTTGCAGGCAAATGCAGAGATGGGGTATTTAAAGACCTAACATCTCACCAATTGTTAAGACTGGATGTGTTCTGCTCATATGACAAAACTGTTCGCCCAGTGATCCAGTATTCTTCGAACATAACTGTTAACATGAAAATGTTCATCAAATTCTTTACTTTGGTAGTATTATCTCCTAATATTTTTAGATATTTCTTTATATTTTAATCTTTCCTTTGACTCTACTGTTTTTGCCGTGTATTGTGTAGTGGGATACAGTTTGGTCCCCCTCATTTGATTAGTTTCAAAATAATCAATGATATAAATGTCAGTTTTGGTTAAATCTGATTTCATTTGTTAAATTTCTGTATATCTAATGATCATAACCGTAACATGTGCCCAATTTATTGCTACTTATTAGTTTATAGTTTTGGAGTTTGGGAAAATAGAGAGAAATATATTAATAAATTTAGTCAAGAAACTAATACAATGGAACAGTGTAAAAGGGAGAAATTACAGAGATGGAAATATGAATGTTTTTTATAATTAGGTGAAAGGATTGACAAGATTTGACCAAGGAAAGTTCGCAATATTTGAAACTAGATAGAGAAATTTACTGATGGACCTGAAAGAGATTCAAGTAAAGTGTAAGAATGTGTAGAAATTATTGGAAAAGTTATTAGGCATATGATACTAGATAGTGACAACGGAAAAGAAAGCACTAAAAGTAAAATATAATTCTGCAGAACTACTTCTGAATTTAGAGAAAAGTGGAAGTAAGCCTTTTATTTGATTAGTTGGAAAGCTATAAGAATGAGATTTTGTCAAAACAATTCGTTTAGTCAATTTTAATATCATCCTGAAAAAAACAAAATACCAGTACCTAGACATTATTGAATAGAGAAGGTTTAATGTTGTTTGATGCAAAGATAGAGCTAAGATTCATCAATAGAAGATAGGATAATAGAAAAACGAACCAAAGGTACAGGTAAATATGATTTTGATTTTAGTAAGGAAAGGGAGGCATTGAAAATGTTTATCAAATTAGATAACGTTGTAATAATTTTGTCATTAATAAAAAGTAATATATGTTATAACCAGAATGTTTTTGTATGGTTCATAGATTTAGAGAAGGTATTTAATAGAGATACATGGATGAACAAAATAAATGAAAACATTGCAGAATATACAAGTAGGATGGAGTGATAGGCAAACTATTTGAAGCATCTAATTGAATCGTAAGGGTGATAGAGGGAGTATTGGAACAGGTAGTGACCAATATCAAAATAAGAGAGGGTTGTCCATTATTTCCTTAGTTCATAATTTATATGATGTTGATGTGTTAAAGGTGGTATGAGAGCTGCTTGAGGTGGGAATGAAGGTGCAAAGCAGGCTGGTCAAATCTAATTTACAGATCATTGAGTATTACTCGGTTATGTGGCAAAAGAATTGCAGTTAAGATCAATGCATTAAGGTTAGGATGAAGATATCTGGCAAGAAAATAAATGTATGAGATCCTCAAGAAGAGGTAGTCTAAGTGAAGTGTTAAAGTGTGGGGAAATTAATTTAAGCTGATGGAAGAATTCATATATGTATTTAAGAAATATTAGAAGAAAGTAGTAATGGGCAGTAAAAATTGAAAGGAGCAGTTGGAGAAGAGCTGCATTTATAAAGTAAGATTTGAAACAAAGAGGGAACTGATGACAGGCAATATATGTGAAGATAGAAAAACATATTTAACACTATTATGTGGATGATAGTATGGTTCAGAAACCCAATCTTTTAATCAGAATAATGAGTTATGATGAAGGTGTACTGTAATATATTTTCAGTGAAAGAGTCTGTGGGAACTAGTGAAGAATATTTGGTCCCATCTTTCCAAGTTTATTGTAGATATTGCCAACCATCATTTCTTTAAAGGGCTATTTTAGTACTTAGTAATGCATCTAATGCATTGACATAGATTATTCCTCTTGATTTAGTACATTGTGTCATGAGTCATTGTATGTGAAGAATTATTGAACTACATAAAACATAGATCAATGATATTACCCAATGTTTTCAACAATCAAATTTTTTATTTCCCTCAGGACGAAATAAACAACATAATGGAAGTTCATTCATGGATGGCATTGGTAGTACTGATAATGGAAATATGTTGACTTTATTAAATGATATGAGATGAATAATTTAATAATTACCAGCTTACATAATTTGCAATCATGCTGTTCTAGTCTTGGAATGATGCTCACTTAAAATGGACCCCCAGTGATTACGGAAACATATCTGCTCTTCATGTTCATACCAAAGAAATTTGGGTCCCTGACCTAGACATTTACAATAGGTAAGAATCTTAAATAATTAAAATAAGGTAGCATTTGATGTGGCATGGTACTATTTGAATTCCATCAGTTGATAAGGTAGTCTGCACTACTTTCCATTACGACATGAACAATTAAAAGATTTAATACTGCATTTGCACTGAAGATGTAGTGTTATATTATAGATACCTATGTTTCTCTTTCATTTTCATTACCCGCATTTTTAATTTTCTGGCATTTTTTGCAAAAATATGTAAAAGTTTGCCTGCAAACTTTGGTACCTAAAGTAAGTACTCCATGTGATAAGTATGTGCGAGAAGCTTTTCAACCGTAGTTTTGCTTTCATATAAAATTGAATTTTGTTTCAGTGGAAATATGGAGTCATATGTGGGTATTAAGGGTACTATTTGTGTAGTTTACCCAAAGGGACATGTATTATGTGTCCCTGTTGCCAAATGGCCAGTCCATTGTAAACCAAATCTCAGACAGTGGCCATTTGATTCGCATGAATGCACCATGACAATTGGATCCTGGACTCATGCTGGGGAGCTGATTGACATTCAATTACAGAATGAAGGGGTTTGTATATGTTTGATATCGCTAATATATTTATGAATCTATGCGTACAAACTTTCAAATGCTCAAAACTATGTCCAATGGTGAAAACATACTCACATGGGTGTTTTTAGTGATAGGCTCAGTTAGGGCTAGTCAAATTTCTTCTTACACATTTAAATTCTCATATTTTTTGGGATTCTCATATCTATGTGCTCCAAAAGGAACTCGATGCATTTCATTTTCTAACCCAGGTAATCCACTTAACTGTTTCTAATGATGTTCTTCTATCTATCTATGTTATTCTACTATGATCAGTGTTATTATTTATAATGTTATTTTTGAGTTTCATCCCCTTTAGCCCTATTTACTTTTAAATTGAAACAATGTTCCTAGTAATAATCTCAAGGAAGAAGATCCTAGGATTGATAGCTAATGTTATATTTGATGCCCCAAGTCTTCCATTATTTAAGCAGGACAATTTGTTACCTCTTCCATGTAATTATCTTTTTACATCTGTGGCATCCAGAAGATTGAACCTGAATGACTTAATCTACCAATGCTGATATTCACAACCATAGTCAAATCAATTTTGAGCAAAAGGTTTAGGACAAACATATTAGGAACAAAGATCAGGTGGGAGGATGCCAACTCTGAAAAAAGTTTACTGGAATGAGATTCAAATAATGGTTTTTGGGCATATTTTCTGGCCAAAAATAAACAGCATGATTGCTTTTGTCATTCAGTGAAAAAGTAAAAAAGGGAAAATAAAATCAGAGTTGATTTTAGCAAAAGCAACTTGGATTCTCTAGATTTTTACCTGGTAATTAAAATGAACACAAAGCTCCATCAAAGTGAATGGAAGGAAGATATGCACACCCCATACAAGTGATACTACGAGTGGTTAAGATACATTTTATTCAACCCCTTATTCAACCTACTTATTTTCTTCATTCACTGGATTAGGAAGATAAAAGAGAAGTCATGAAAGAAACCCTTGACATTTGGCTCTTGGAGAGAGATTGGATGGCAGAGGAGGATTGATAGCCTCTTGAGGCAGGGGAGGTGAAGGAGGATCAATTGCAACCGAAGTGAAAAATAAAAAAAAATAATATTTGAGATATCTAGTTCCTGAAATTATCTCAAAATCCTTTGGAGATCAGAACCATATTGTATTCATTGGCCTTAGATGGGTAAAGTTTTGTAATTAGGGTTCCCCTTAGGCAGAATACTACAATTTGATTAATGCTGAAGTTCTCCTACCTGTCTGTCTCTATTTTTGGATAAATAATGTTAACATGCCAATTCCAGAGTCAATGAATAAGAATAGGCTATGAACTTGATGTAGTTGATAGGCTGGCATATTCCAATGACCCCTCGATCAAGGGTAATGATAATTCCTACAGATAGGTTGAAGAGTTAGAGATAGCTTCGAATATAATGATTAAATATTTAGAAGTATATTTTTAATACAAACGCTTTTAAATCTTGGGTGGGATAACTTCATGCAAAATTAATATTTTTGCATGTTTATCTTAGCTATTTGTGATAAGTAATAAGTCTGAAGGTTGCAATTTCTAATTCAAAATAAATTTATTGTCAAATATTATTGGTTTTGACTTTGCTATATTTTTTGGATATGGGGTACTGTACCTGCTGAAGGCATCCTTGATAGGTCATTTTTAAGAATGGATTTTCAATGGTCAAGAAACTTTGTTTTCTAATTTTAGATGCTAATTCTTTGTTTTTTGGTATTTTACTAACACAACAAAAATTGTTCAATCAGGTTTCCTTGAGTGACTTCCAAGAAAGTAGAGAGTGGGAACTTACGAATGCAACTGCAGTAAGAAATGTTGCTTCATATGACTGCTGTCCCAATTTAACATATCCATCAATAGTGTATAAATTCAACATTAAAAGGCATGCTAGTGCTTATTTAGCAACTGTGATAATGCCATCATTGAGTAAGTACACATTAGCTAATTCTAATACTTTCATGACTAATTTTTTTTCTAATTCATAAGTCTTTCCAGTCAATTCCTTTCCTTTTTGGGATAGAAAAGAATTAATTTTGACACATTGCATTCTATTAGTCATATGACTTGCAAACCATTGTAGTGAGGCTTATTATAGCATATTAATTTCAAATTAAATTCTTTTACTGCCAGTAATATTTATACTATACACATCTTCTATGAAAAAGTCTCATTAATGTGAATAAAAATTCAAATGAAAGAGTAAGACTACGTTAGCAAAAAATATATAGAAAAACACTTAGAAAAAGGACACCATATTCCGAAATTTTCTGTGGCAAAACCACCTTCCCCTGTGGAAAGAAGAAACTGAACTCTCCACTGTTCCTTCTTTTCACAGTGTGAGTATCCTTTTTTACATGTTGTTCTAGATTTTTTCGGCCAACACATCAATTACTTTTAATAAAAGTAAAAAGTATAAAAAAGTTTACAAAAACACAAACAACTCACTTTGATACTTTGGTGGTCCTAGCCACCTTTATGAGGATACAAAGAGTCACTGACCTGACTCCTTATAAACATACTGAGCTTGTTTGATCATGATGAAAACTTTAACATGCTGTGAGCATTAAAGAGGGGTATCATACGAGCAGTGAATAATGACAATATCCTACTTCATTTGATATTCCAGAAAATTTTATGATCAGTCAGATTGTATAAACTAATTGCTTAATCAGGCAAATGAAAAATGTGGCATTTTGCCTGCCCATATAATAAATGAATAATTATATGCCTTGTGGATATGAAATTGAGTTGATGGGAGTTGATTCAGTGTAGGATGGCCTTTCAAATTTTGTTTGCACTTTCTGAATGGAACTCAGAAGCAGTGGACAGGAGACAGTAGACTCCCAGATCAGACTTTTCTAAAGAAAATAAAATAAAGGATTGCAATCTGAAGATCAACTTTTTTAAATGATGAAAAGAAGATGAAGTCAAGATAAAACTTGGCCAGCATGTCTATTGATAAAAATCAGAACCATCAACTCTATTTTAAGGAGCAAGAAATATAAATGTGTGCAGTGATCAGAATTTCCAAGCCACCAGAATTCTACAAATACAGTTATACTAGCAGATTAGTGCACTAAAAGGAGAGGTAAGGAAGCATTTCATTTAAGCATATATTTGAGTCATACTATTCTGTGGTAGGGGAAGCATCAATGGTGGGATGAAATCTATGGGGGCAGAGAAAGATAAATGAAGCTCCCTCATTACCTTCCCCTTGTATCCTACTGTTCCATCTGGCCTGATGATGTGAAATAATATTAAGCTTGGTGCATGATGAATCCAACTATCATCTAACTTTGATTTGATAACTGTGGTGGATTCTGTAGTATTAATCCATGTAAAAAAAATGCAGCAGAAAAATTAAAATTGGAAGCAAAGGACGTTTTTGCTCACAGAAAAAAATGGAGATGAGTTAACTAATTAAGGTGCTCTAGGAGGAATATAGGAGAAATATGATTGTTGGAATGAAAAAAGACAAAACTGTACATAAGAAGAGAAAAATTATCCGGCTTATAAGAAGAATTACAGTTGAATGTCACAGGCAAGCATTATAGAAGATGCAAATATGAAAGGTATTGAAGAAATAAATTGTGAAGGTAAGAGAAGAACAGAGTGGAAAGTAATAGAAAACCAATTGATTGGCATCTATGGTAATTATTGTATTTCTCTAATAATGATGGTACCTCTTGAGTTATTAAATGATGGCAGAGCAGGAGGCAAAGAATGAACATATATTCACCATGTAATTAATCACAGGGAAAAAATAGGGCAAGTCTTGAACCCTAAGTTTCTGAAATCAAATATGTGATACTATCTAACTTAAAGAAATGTAAATGATTGATAGCACCCTTGCATGCAAAATTTGTACTGTCACAGGATATATGAAACAACCTTAATAGTGGATGGTGGGGAAAATTTGGTGTAATTAGTTTTTATGTTTATGCCCTCAGATGTATATAATGATCAATTCTTTACATTTGTAATTGTGGTAGAATTATAAATATATTGTTCTTTTGCAGTCATGGTAGTGATGACACTATCAACCTTTGGGCTGGATCCTAAGGCACCTCATCGTTTGGTTTTGTGTTCAATATCAATTCTATGTCACTGCCTATATCTACAATATTTGGGAATAAAACTTCCATCAAATGGCAATATGACTCCAGTTATAGGTAAGAAATGAAACATATATCATTTGACACATTAACTATTATGTATATATTTTCTATTGGCAAAAACTGGGTTGAACCATTTTAATGTTCCAATAGTATGCATGCATTTTCAATAACTCTGCTAAAAGACTATTTTAGTAAAAACCAATGAAAATATGGTTAATTGAACCAGGCCGTAATTGAGGGATAATATGTGGCTAAATTTCAGATAAAGAAATCCTTGGTTTAGCCCAACCCATTATCCAACCTGTTAATACAAATACCCATGTGTAATACTGAAAAGAACATACTGGGAACATAACTGGGAAAATACTAGGGAAATCCAACTCAGCAAATGCATGGTATATATGCTTGTTGTAATGAATACTGAGATGATTAAAATGAATAAAAGTGTAAAATATTAATATAAAACTTTCTAATCATTGCATAACATGGTCACTTAAATTTCTTGTAAACCAAAATTGGTCTAAATTAGACATGCTTCAACTTGGAAATATCCTTATTCCTTGCAGTTCTTTTTTTCCGGGATTCACTTGTGGTTTGTGGTGCTACCTTGATACTAAGCGTTATCATGATGAGGCTGTCTTCACCACCAGTGTCTCCGGGCGGTGAAAAAGAGTCAACTCCTTTCTGGCTTAGCAGAATTTTGGGAATAGTCTTGAATCAAAGGATAGGACAAATATTGTGTCTTGGGCGATGTAGCCTTATGGTAAGGGTATTATTAGAATTTGTTTTTATTCATTATTATATTAATCACTCTACCATTAAGATCTTTTGATGAATTAAAAGTTATAATTTTAGTGGATAAAATTCTCTAAAACCTCTGGTGACCCATTAATAGGTTGACATGTGCCAGGGCATGTGTGTCCATTGTAGTGCCTTTTATCTGTAGATGAAAATTATTGATAAAAGTTAAAGCATTTTTGGCTAGGATGAGGGGATTGTTAAAAGAGTTTCATGGCGTGTGACATTGGGAGGATTTCAACACTTTCCTCTTAACTGATTTTCAATTAGCCTAATTCTGGAGTACTGGGATTTTTATATGAATTACAAGTTTTTATAAAAATAATCCCTCTGCAAGGACTGCAACTTTGACATGGTAGCAGGTCTTGTGCATTCTGATGACCCATAAAGCTTTGCCTGTGGCAACAATAATAATTGGTCCTGGCAGGGTCACCCATGC
This sequence comes from Hetaerina americana, assembly GCF_022747635.1. Taxonomy (NCBI): domain Eukaryota; kingdom Metazoa; phylum Arthropoda; class Insecta; order Odonata; family Calopterygidae; genus Hetaerina; species Hetaerina americana. Next base: position 59,318,114 of record NW_027286069.1, read on the forward strand.
CAGATAGGTCAAAGGGTAAGGGCCAGATGAAAGGCAGTTCCCCCAGCATCTTATTCCTCAGTGAGGTGGCTGCTGGCCCCTGTGGGGTGGCCATTGAGTGATGGAATCACATTAAAAATGCTATCCATGAAGGCAACAGGAAACCACCTAAGTTACTTATCCCAAGAATACCATGTTGGCTATTATAGAGAAAATGAGTCCTGGCAACTATGGGACTCGACTCAATTGGCCATGTCTCATGTCCGGCAACAGGAGAAGCAAGGCCTCCGTGGTCATCTCATGAAACTCCTGCAAAGCAAAAGCGACAGCAGCAGCACAGAAGTTGCGGACTAGGACCAAAGTAGTTAGAATAGGAACTTGGAATTTTAGGACAATGTTGAGGACAGGAAAATTAGAGAATACAAAGCGAGAGGTGGAGTGAAAAAATATAGATGTTTTAGGGCTGTGCAAAGTGAAATGGAAGGCTATCCGGAATATATAGTGATAGTTAGAGAGTAATACACAATGGAGGGGAAGAGAGCCAGTGAGGTGTGGCAATAAGTGTTTTTACTTCAACTAATCTCCCCTGAAGTGAATCTTTCTGAAAAAATCAGGAAGGCACTGTGCAATGTTGCACTCTGGAGCTCATCCACAAGCTTTCCTTTCGTACTCTATGTCCAGTATTTTTTTTCCTGTACTAGAGTATATCTTACACACTTGTGGGCCTTGACTTTTTTTTGTTGCCAAAATCTTAGATGGAAAGTGTTTCGTTGTCAATCTTATAGACTAAGATGCCTGTGGTATGCTACTCTTTTCCTAGAGCAGAAATATCTGTAATTCACAGGCATTTCCTTTATGAAGTCCATATATTCTAAATTACACTTTATTTCTCATTATTTGCCGTGCAACAAATATTCATTGGACATTCCCATTATAACAATGTGTTTCCCTTACATCACAACATGTTACCCTTTCTCCATAAAATTTATGGAGAAAGGGTGACATGACTAAATTTTTTCTCCTCAATTAATGCCTGATTTATATATGCTGCTGTCTTATCTCTGAATTGAGTTTACATTTTTCAGCGGAGCCATCTCATCTTTTTTTCACTACAGAGGCCCATTTTCATGTAGGGCAGATATCACTGTATCTTTCCATTTCAGGAGGAGCCTTTAGACAGAGAGAGACTGTGAGAGAATTATCCTTTTTTTAAGCTCCAAATTTAGCAATTCTGTGGAAAGCCCCTTTCCATTCTTCATTACTGTCCTAATATTTAGGCTTTCTCTTTCTAAAATCTTCTAAGAATAGATTGGCTTGTGTAGAACCTACCCAAATATATTTATATATCCCTACAGTAATTTTCAGTCTTAACATCAGAGGGTCTCTATCATCACCCCTAGCTCCTCCCAAGTGGATTTCAGAATTGAGGACGTAACCTAATTGAGCCTAAGACAAAATATAGAGTTTCAAGCCATTTTTATTCTTCAGATATACTCTAAAGCTGTTTTTTTCTAAATGTACTCATCCACAGTAAAATATATTTTAGGAGATATGATCACACAAAGAAAATCTAAAATGTTTTGAATAAATTAATCCCAGGCTTATTTTTGAGCATTGAATCATGCTCATGAGCTCCTCAATGGATGTAAAGACTGTTGATGCTGAGGCGCATGCTCATTATTTACTTCTAATGCCGACTCCTAAGCATACCAGAAAAACATGAATGAAGAACAGGATGTCCAAAAATCAAACAAGTTACACTTTTGCTTAAGGCACATGTGAATTATAATAGCAAACACATTCTAATGTCATGGAGTTTCACGGGTCATTTATTCAAGATGGGACTTCTTATCATATTTTCCCTGCATTTCCATGGGCAGTTGTATTTTCTGCATATTGATTCATTGAAAAAAATCATTTTGAACATACTCTCATCAAATAATATTGAAAAGCTACCCATCACAGAACACTCACTGTTTATATCTGCTCTCAACCCACTGTCTTCCTCAAATAACCCCAAGTCAGATTGGTCATCATTGTTAGACCAAACAAACTGCTCTACCTGAGTCAGATGGTGACACTAACTGGTGTAGTTGAGATGGTAGGCTCAGGATTTCAACTTCGTCATCTTCATTATCATCATTACCTTTACAGTTATAAAGTAAATGAAATAAAAATCTTAAGACATCATAGAAGGATGTGAATGTGTTGGAAAACAGAGAAATATATGCGTACAAGATTTGTGTGAAATGGCAACAGGGAAGAATGTAGATGCTCTTGATTTGTGCACTTGAGCAAAATTACTTTCCCCAGCTTATGCTTAGGCATACGAGGTATGACAAATAAGTTCATGGACTAATGCATTAAAAATCATTTATTGAAAAAGGTAATATAATTACCAATTGTATTTCCTCCATTTGCCTTTTCCAGCCTTCAAAGCACCCACGAAATTGTTCCTGTTACCCCTGGCTTTAATGGCCTCCAGTCTTGCTCTTTTCTTTAATTATTGAAAAAAAATCATAGGGGGCCAAATCCGGTGGGTATAGGGTTCAAGGATCATGGTGGTTGTTTAGGCTAAAAACAGCTTGACAGTGATGGCTGTGTGATAGTTTGCGTTGTTGTGGTGAAGCCCCTACAACTATTCTTGCCTCACATCGGGTCTCTTTATGCAAACTCTTTCATGCAGATTCCAACAGCCTTAGCAGCATCTCTGACAGTGAGCTGACAGTTTGAGTTTATGGTTTTTCAATTTTCTGCACAGAAATATCATTTCTAACAGTGGAGGGGAGTCCTAAATGCTTGTTGTTCTGCCTCTCTCTTAACCTGACACCCACTTATAGAACAAACTTTTCACAAGTTGGCTTCTGTTAACAGGGTTCATCATTTCAAGAATTTCTGAGTTTTCCCTGCTTTCACCTGGAATGATATCAAAATTAAAAGTCCAGTCCAATAGCTAAGCACAAGTGCACAAAAACAACTCATGATGTTGAAACTACACTCAGAACGATGTTGCTGCTAGAACAGAAAATAATTACATGACTGGTTGAAATCATTGCTGAACCACTGCTGCCATCACATCCACAATAACATGTTTCTGCCAAATTTATACTTTGTACAGTGGAAAGGGTTAAGATATTAGGCCTTTGAAGGGTAAAGATGTGTAAAGGGAAGTTTCATCAATGGTGGCCTTTAGTATATTAGTGTTAGGAAGGATTTTTATTGAATGTGGCAGGTTGAGAAAGTGCAGTGGAGGAGGCAAGCTATAACTGTGGCCTGGTCAGGATTGTTAATGGGAAGGGTCAGGAGTTCTGGTGTTTGTGGGACCTAAAAGTGGTAAAGTAAATCATACAAGGCAAAAGTATGATTTGGAGAACATGTGTAATGTATACGTGCTTGAGATTTTAAAGCACTAAGGAGGTGATGCTGATCAGTAACAGGATCACATGTTAATCAGAAAAATATTCCATTTCATATTTTCCAATAAGTCAGATAAATACTCTTGGGATGCAAACAATGCAGATATTTGCCACCAAGGTGTTGGGTCTTTGGCTCGTTAAATTGTAATGCAGTAAAACAAGGTTAGAAACCAAAAGATAGTGATTTTGAATGAATGAGAAATATTCATGTTGTTAACATATTATTAAATGTATCATTATATAAAACTAATTTTTTTATGCAATTGCAGAACCTACCCGTGAAAGGTGACGGGGCTACTCTAATTGAGAACAGAACAGAAGCAAATGAGACAAAAGGCAAAATTGGTGATGAGTGGCTCATTTTAGTGACTGTTATTGATCATCTGGCCTTTTACTTATTTTCATTTACTTACATAGTGCTACTAATAGCTCTCATTCCAGTTGATTAGGTAAAAAGACTCATTTTTAGAAGAAAATTAATGGTTTCTAATATGACTAAATTACCATATGCACCCATTAGAATGAAATAGATTTTGTGTTCATATTATTTCCATACAATTATGACCAAGTATGTTAACTGTGTGAGCAAATTTATTTATTTTTCTGAAAACATTGTCATTTTACCTACTACAATTATTTTTTATCTTCACATGTCTACCTTTCCTTTAAATATAGGAACTATATTATTTAAATTAGCATCATATTTTACGGAAAGATAAAAACTGTTATATAATCAAATTGTTTATGATAACTTACCTTATTGATATTTCAATGGGATACTTAAATTTTTTGTGTTATTAAAAGTAGAATTGAATAAATGTTTCACTAAAATATGTATTTAAAAGAGAGAATTTGCTCCATGTCAAATTCATTACACATACCACTTCTCAATGGCTTAAAAACCCTCTTTGCTGTGCTTTGGTCTGAGAAATAATTGATATAAAAGCAATGGTTGATTTAATATACAGTAAAGGTTTGTGAGATGAAATGAGATTTTTTTGTCTCCTCCTAGACAGGAAAATAACGTAATTCATTGTATTTCTTTAATTTACAGACTTTAATGTGAATTTCTACAGTACCGATTATTAAAGAGGAGCAAAATTGCATTGCCAATAATATTGTTGATAATTTTTGTACTAAAAAGCAATCATCTATGTTACCCTTGGGGTAGGACAGAACTGGGCATCAGTAAATGCTTATTCATTTTGACAAACAAGTGAATGTTTTTGATTGATATTCCTTACTATGGTGCAACAAACACTTTTCACTGTTTGACATTATTTGTACATGACATTTGAATTTTTATTATTATTTATTTTATTTTAAAGTATCCAGCATTGTTAGGACTTACTTTCAAAGCAGTTAGTAACTACTACTTACTTTCTATCAGCAATCATGTTTTTTAAAAGTATAAAAATGCTGGGGATATTAATAATCAACCTGTGGCCACCTTGAGGTCTCTCAGACCCACAGGCCTATCATTCTTGCTATGAAATTTCAACCTCACACCTTTTTAAACTTTCTTTTGTGGTCCAAATGTCATTTATTTGTATTAAAAATCATGAATTCTTCCAACAAAGATTTTACTACAGGTGGAGTCTCACAGATTCCCATCAGTAAACTTCAAGACTTCAGCACATAATGTCTTAGTTGGACACGTCTTTTCAATCATTGGACAAAGAAGGCCATAAGGAGCAATAAAAGTAAAATAAATAGAAATGTATAGTTTTGTTTTAAAGTTATAAGCAGTCAAGTGAAAAGTACAATTTTACTGGAGTCCCTTGTAGGACTATTTTCTACATTGGCTAAGTCCAGTACAACACCCAATGACATCATCATGTAATTTTCTCGCAAATTTCCTGGAGGAGACTTAAACAGCTGAAGCTTGAGAACTACATACAGGACCTATAAAGTTAATGCACCAATTAGCTAAAGAAATGAACCAAGATAAGATTTAGTGTGATGAAGTACAAGCTGGGAGAGTGCATCATCTTAAACCATGGAATTTTTCTTTCATCAGAGATGAAGAAGGACATTCCTGAGGGTACAGCTTCCATAAAAGATTAGCACAACTCATCTGAGGTGAAAGAAGTGAAGAAATGTGACACACCTGCATCTACCACAGTGACAAGGACCCTGACTGGTATTGTCAAAGTGAAGCAGAGTTGACTCAAAGTTAGCGAAATGATACCTGGGCATAAAGGGAATTTAAATTCTTCTGTCATGTATATTATCTATTGCTTTATATGTTAAAAATTTTAAGCAGCTTAAATAATATTTCAGAAAAATTTGGGTACGGAAACAACTTCGGACAAGGCATAGAAATATATGAAGGTTCCAAAGAAATTGTGGGAGATGCCGCAACAGTAACTCAAGAGTTTAAGAGGACACCTCGATAGCTAAACTGGCTAAAGCACTCAACTGGACACTGAGGGATCAGGGTTCGAATCCCCATCAAGGCGAGTGATTTTTACATGCTGAAATTATTGTATTACATGGATGGTTTTCGGTGGATGTGCACATGTGTATTATTCAAAGTCACAACTTTAAGAGGCTGAACGGGAAGTGAGGAGCTAGAAGTATATTAGCCCTAAAAAGCATGATTTTGGACAAAATTGAAAAAAAAACCCATCGTTATTATTGTTGCTCTTCATTTGTAAAAGAACAATAAAAATATATGCAGATGAGGTAGGTGGGAAAAAATAAAAAGGGATTCTATGGGCTGAGGTATTGATGTATGAAAGCAATATTTTTGGATACACTTGAATGCATGATATGACACTGACCTTATTCCAAAAAGAATATTATTCTTGTTTTGTCATTACATCATGAAGTAAAATTGATGAAACTATGAGGTGAAAAATAAAGTGGAAGCAGTGATAAACACTAAAACTTTACTGAAGCTGCTGCAGATACTTGAATATTACATACAAGTATAGAATGGAGCATACTCCAAGAGGGTGCAGGTAGGGACCACTGCTCTTCCTTTTGTAGACAAAGGATATGACTTCCTCTGGTGTCAAAAACTGCCATATATAACTGCAGATGATATTCATATTAGTCTGCATACATTAGTTGTCTATGGAAAATTTGCAATTCCTTACAAAATTTTTTTTTATTTAGACTCTCAATAAAAGTTGTAAAAAAATAAAACTTCCCTAAATTACAAGGAGAAACTGAAGTTAAGTCATAATATATAGAAGAACCAAAACAAGAACCCTGTACAGGAGTGCAGGCATGTGAGTTTTGGGACATGGATAAGAAAGAATTGAGAAGGAAGCACGAGAAATTGGGAGGAGAAAAATTAAGAATTATGGAAATTTTAGTAAAAGAAATGGTTCTCATGAGTCACAGCTCCCTTTAGGGAGATGACTTGGTATGGGAGGCATGAGTTCCGAGTAACCACTCCACAGGTGACTCTACAATTTATGTACTCATGGAGGGATGAAAACTATGGATGTCAATTTTTCAATGGAGAATCTAATCAAAAGTTTTGGCAGTCCAACAGGGAAAAGCCATAATTAAGTACCTTCTTCTGGAAAAACCTAAATAGCACATAACACAAAGAGATTGTATTGGAGACACTGAGATATAATGGATTAGTAATTAACACCATAGAGAAGATAAATGGAAGAGAACATTAAAAAAACCACAGAAATATGGAAGTACATACTGTATACATGCCAAGTAAATAAGGAAGTAAGTCAGAGGAGCAATTATGGGTTCATGAGTTGGCATCAGAGAGGGAAAAAAGTAGAGGGCTGGAGTCAACCATTACTGACATTGAAAAAAGCAATGGTAATGATAGTTTCATATAAAATTATATATGAATATTCTCTATCATTTCATATTTATACAAACATATTAGGTTTATTGAATTTTTCAAAAAGCTTAGGCCATATTTCCAATTTATATCTAACAATTTAAAATATTTTGGAACAATTGCTGTCATATATCTCATGGTCATTAACATTGATGGTACAGCAACATATACACCTGTCTCAACAAATATCCTAGTCGCATATCTTAAGATGTGTACGGAAGGGCACCATTAATTTACAACATATATAAATGAATAACATCAGCATAATATGTATTAATTTATTTTATTTAGGCAATGATATCTCTCATTACCTTTAAATTACAAGGGAATGCATAAGCATTCAGAATATGACGACTATGCTGAGAGCAATGGCTCCAAAGTGTGATGCCAAGACAACATTAATATTTATAAGTTGGCCATAGTATGCATCATCAAGGAGTTATCATTTCACAGCATACATGGGGAGTATGGGACAGGGTGGAAAACCAACAAAACAGTAATATTCACATAAGTATCACCGCACTCATAGCCACTAGCAAAGTGTTCCTTAATGTTTCATTGAGCTTCCAAGAAGAAGTGTTCATAATGCATCACTGTAAAACCTTCAAGCGCATAACAAAGGAGCATTCAAACAAATTCTCCACATCCAAAATCACATCTTCCAGCACATGATCAGGCCATTTTATTGACGACTGCTTGGTGTAAGCTGGCCAACTGATTTGTCCATTTGTCTAATGCATTATAGCGTGCAGCACCCAAAGTTTGCTTATCTAACTCAAGAACTTGATTCACTTGGTCTATTCTACCTCGAATTGTGCTGGAAATAATTTTTAATTTTCATTAAATTGAAAAATTTGCTCTAAGAGCATCAGGATTAAATGCACAAAAATTACATACCTGTCCAAAATGCAAGATACAAGAAGACTTTCCACTTCATTTGCATCAATGTTTAATTCCTTTGAGATAAATGGAATATGAATCCGAGTGTAAGGTTTTATGAGTTTAATAAGGACTTGTGTTCTGATATTCCGCAACAAATCTGAAAAAAGAGCATTGAGATGGAAATCAGAAATTTGCATCATATGAAATAATATTTTGATAACAAAAAACTTAAATTAAAGAAACAGATTTGTTAACACAAATTATGTATTTCAGCAAATTAGTTGAATATATAAATACTGAAAATCAAGAAAATTGACTGATAATTAATGAAAAATATAGTACTTAGGGGAAATGAAAGCCCCTACAATACTATTCAAACTTCAAGGTAAGTGAATATCACCTAGAATTGGATGCTTTCCAATTTACTAGATGCTAATTACAAACATTTCTCACAAAAATTCAGATATCAAATACCACTTCTGCGTTGAGTGTATGATTTTATTTACATTCTAGAGTTAATAAGCTTATTTAAGGTTGACATATATGCAGTGGGACATGGTTTAGTTCATCGAACTAGTTTTTTTTTTAAACATTCTACTGATGTTTAGAAAGAGAAAGCTTAGGGTTATTAACACCTTATGCATACTAAGTAATTCAACACAAAATAGTGAAAATATGTTACCAAATACCCATAAATAACGTATTTATTTCCTTATTCCATTTAAATACAAAGTACCTGAAAGACTTTAGCTTTGCTTGTTAAACAGGGAAGGCAGAAAATTAACTATCAATGAAACATTTTTGTTATTTCTAAATAGTACAATAATAAGTCAATATTTTTTAGATTATCAGTACAAGACAAATTGAATATTAATTGACAGTCATAACTGAATTAACATGAATTATCACATTGTTTAATTGCATCAGAGTAAGAACCTTTTAAACAAAAACTTTATTAACATAAATTTACTTATTTACTTCACAATCAAAATCCTAAGGGACCCAAAAGTATGAAAAGAATTTTTACTTTCAATATGCTGCTCAGGGCAGTTGAAAACAACATTCCCTATATTATTCATTTAACAAAAACAATATATAATGACTTTCTCAATGAATTTCTAACATCCTCGCTTGATGTGTTTTCCAAAAGTCAACATCAACTCAACAGCTTTCTTGCACCGGAAAATGATAAGATTCATACTAAGTTATCAAAACCCGTAAGGACCAAAAAGTATGAACCGAGTCACAACTTTTCAATCTTCTACATGGAGTGCCATTACAATGAAATATCGCTATTCACCTATTTTATGAAAAACTAATAACTAAATTATTGAATGTAATGAAGTGAACAAAAGGTAACCAAGATTTCAAATTTGTATACAGAATACATTTTAAGTTATTTATGCTCTCAATGAATTTTCCTAAAAATAATACCTAGTTCAATTGCACTTTCATACCTGAAAATTATAAAAACCCAGACCCATTCTTATTTTAAAAATTACATGCACTCACACATCCATTTACTGATATTTCATCCCTCCAATAAATTTCCCCAAAGAACCCTTTAAACCCTCAATAACCTTGTTAAACACAAAAACAAAAATTTTATTTTAACGAAAATTTTGGAATGTAAGACTACCTCAACTACTTATATATAATATTTCTATGAATTCTTCAAATTGGTAAATAATTCTAATTTTAAACACATATTATCATTTGCATAAAATCATAAATTTATATTTTTTCAATTCTGAATAATTCCTGTTTTATAGGTGGATGCTTTATACTAAGGACCAGAATGCCCAATGCTCGGGGGGCTCCACATATTCCTTTGATTAGCTTACCATGGTTACGAAAATCATTTAATACTTTGGAGGCTGAATTGAAATCATTCTAGGCCAGATCCAATACATACTCCAGGAACATTTGGGTATTTAAATACCCTGGATAACTTCAGGCATTTTTAACTGCCAGAAAAATTGCAGTCACTCTGTATTTTGGGATACCTATCGATTGGGATGATTAAGTATGCCTGCCAACACTGGATCAATTTGCAGATACACACCTTCAATATGTTCTCTGATAAATGGGTCATCCATTATATTCTTGCGATTCTGTTTTAAAATCTTTTCAAATTCATTGATATCATTATTCTGATATGCTGAAACTAAATTTGTCATAGCTAAAATTTCTGGATCATTCTTATACGGTTTTGCTTCTTGAGAATCAAATGGATTTATGCCAGATTTCATTAACCTGAAAATAATAGGTTCTATTAGAAACTTTAACCATACACAATCACTAGAATGAAATGATAAGTTTTGATAGTTTACATGTTAGCCAAAACCAAATATTTCAAGCAAGTTGTTCGCCTTGGACTGCCTGACTCATCATAGTTCTTGAAAGCTTCAAAGAAATCTGTATGTGCCTTTTCAAATTCAGTCTCACGTAAGTGCATTTTACCTCCACACTCTGAAATAGAAGATCATACAGTTACACCACTAATTCTAAATATACTATGCATGTATATCACAAGGAATAACATAGAATAATCCTCAGTTACACACAAAATACTTGCCTCTTATCACTCCCATAATTAGTGGATGGGGTATAGCAGATTTTATATGTAAAGACTGTTCATAAAGTGTTTTCAATTTCTTATTGTTCTTTTGGGCAGTATACATTTGTATTTCCAGGGCATAAATCTCCAACAACTGAGTACCTTTTTTCAGATCATCTTCTCCATCATCAGTCTAGTGGAAAATGGTTATTTGGAATAATATAAAATTATACTTGAGAAATTACAGTAATAACAGATTGTAAATATACTAGCTAGTAAAGTAAAAATTGACTTACTTGGCATGACTGATGCAACTGTTTTAAGATTTTTGCAAGTTTGTTGAAATCCCCTCTATCAAAATACAACTTGCCCAATTTGGTATTAGTTTTAAACCAAAGTCGATCATTCTTTGCATCCTTCAAGGCTTCAAGGGTTGTTTCATAGAAATCTTGTAATAATTCCATCTGTAGGAAGGTATTTTAAAATAAAATGAAGAGTATGTCATCTACAAAAGCATGCCATCTTTTCTAACCTCCTACAGCAATACATTCAAACATTCTGATTTAATTGATAGTTAATTAATTTTTAATGCAGTTTAATGATGCTGTGGTTTTGTATTCTAAGGATCATTGTTATGGGCAACAACACACATTAAAGCATCAGAGACACCCTTTAATTGCCAGGGTCAATAATGCGGGTGGATTATTACTAAGTTTGATTTCTTTCATAAGAGAGTTATCCTAAAAATGTAGGCCTGAGGGATCTTCAAGTATTCAAACATAAGAATTACAAAATAAAGTTCAATTATTTTTCACAACTACCAAGTTAGCCCATTCTTTTTTACATGTACAGAGAATCTCTTGACATTTTCCAGTAATAGAACTCATTTTTCATTTCCAATTTAACTGCTATGATAATTTCTCAATGTTATTGGTTTTCCATGCAATGCACAATATAATGACAATGCTCTGAATTTTGATACAGAATAGCAATTTTTAATTCACGCATAATGGTAAAAATTCCCCCAAAAAAATCATCTTTAGATAGTCTGCATGGAACTTCAATTTGAAATGTATGCAACTGCATGCCCTGGAGGGATTGAATTTTAATAGAGATTCAGTGCATTGTTTCACTAGAGGCATACATTGTTGAATACTTCTTCAGCAACCAACTAGATTAATTACACATGGTCCTTTTTTGACTTGAAATGTAAATACCATAATGTGTGGGGATTTAAACATTGATGTGACATTCGCCTATAACCTCATTTGAAATCAGCACCCGGAAAATCCAGAATAAGGTGCACCACTGGCCACTTGGCAACCTGTTTTTTCGATTGACAAGGACACTTTCTCAGCCTCAGACTTGGTTTTAATCATGTTTGAGAAGTGGGATGGCAAGGGCAGCAAAAAAAAGTGCATGTGAAGAAAATAAAGAGGATTAAGGTAAATTGAAGGATTGTAATAAGGGTGCGAGTATAAAAACATGTTAATCTAATCATGTTTTCATAAAATATAAGCACACGCCTCAAATTTAATTTATGTCCGGTTGTCTTCATGCAACGTATTTCTCAAATAGCATTAAAAAAACCAAACCACTTGATCTTGCACCCAATATGCCATCTACCAACGACTCCAATCAAACCTTTTACTAGTCATCACGGGCTGATTAAATTACATGCTCATTTTAAGAGGGAAGCATATGAAAACATTTGTTAAAAAAATTAAACGAGGGGATTATTATAAGACGACGTTCAATCGTTCTTAAATTTACATTTTAAGTAAGGAGAAATTAAACAAATATATTTAATTCAATTTAAATCACCTAAAGTCTAATATATTGAAACATTTACACAGTGGGCCTTTCCATAGCTTAAACTAATTTAATCATAAGCTCACATTTTTTGATGTTGATATGTAATCTAATATGGAATTGATTGACTTTTCACTGTGGTTCCGCGTGACAGCACTTTTGATGTATGTTAATAGCTGCTTGTACCTCTCCATCATCTCCTTATAGTTTCCCTGTAAAAATGGATTAAATATACTTTCTGCAAATCCAAAAATTGCAAGGTAATGACAAATCTACACAAATTACTATATAGCAGACTGTTACGTTCAGTTAAACACTTGAAAGATTAAGTATGCAGGATCAACTGCAAACGAAAACTATATTAGGCCAGATGGTAGCCAAAATATGTTTTAACTTACTAATTTGAAATTTATTTTTATCATTTGTTTAAGAGCTTTAAAACCCCATTCGCCTTTTTCTCCTCCCTCGAGGTCTAAAACTTTGTGAAACGAAGCTAACGCAGCTTTAGGGTCATCCTCTTTCAAGGCTTTAGAATTGTAGTACTGATTTTCTAAATCTACATCCGGTTCCGAGTTGCTGTCTTCTGAATACTCCTGAAAAAATAAACAGACACGTAAATAATCCCGAAATTGGCACCACAGATATAATTACATTTCCACGAGTAGTTTACAGGCACCTTGAACTTAGAGATGCCATGTAAACAAAACTTCAACCGAAAGAATAATATTACATTTCTACATGCTAAACAAAGAAAAAATATTTCCTGTATCTTCAACGCTTCTATTTTAATAATACTCGAACTAAGGCTCATTCTTTGGCCCCTTACAAGTAAAAACAAACCGGAATACTCGCCACCAAAAGTTTCACCTGCACATGAAATTACTACGAACGGTCAAGCAACACTCGAACCTTCAGTAATAACACTTAAAGTGTGTGCTATCAGGACTTGGGGAAAAATTTTAAAAAGGCATAGATATAAAAGCAGTGGAACTCACCAATCCATAATCTTCCTCTTCTTCGCACATAAAATCATCCTCTACATCCGACATTTTGGAACGTTGATAATTGACTGCCGGCGAGAATGTTCAAAAGAGGAGCGAAATTCACAATCCCCACCAGATATATATATAAGAGGTTATCTTCCGTAGACGCTGTAGTTTTAATGTGTGTGGGATTGTTAAGATGCCTCACGTTAGTTATACGATTATGTTTCATTAGTCCATCGCCCATCCATCCTTCTAGGAGCTCCTACTAATATAAAAGTATTTCTTGCATGTTCCGTCGGTCTCATGAATGTAGGAGATGTGGTCAGCCTGTTGACGTTGAATTATGTCTCCAATGAAGAGTTAGTCTAATACCAAATCGTAGAGTGGTTCGAGAAAAATATAAACACGTGAAACCCCCGCCTGCGTCTTCCGACTCATCAAGGGCAACTTGATTTCATTTAATAATCAAGGGTATCTACTAATGCGTTGGAAAGCTTGACGTTCATATATCGCTAAGTGAATGTGCCTACAAAAGATTAACACTACTTTTGAATCGTACGAGGAAGGTTACCTGGTACCTGTAAAAATAATTCAAGTTATACTAATATCCTCACTAAGGGAGCCCATGTGGGCAATTTGGCGCCACTATTGTAGCCTTCAGTACGGATCAGAGTTTACACAGTCAAGTCAGTCTCTTTAGAGATACAGAGTCGCGGCCCAGTTTTAAACATTACGGTGATCGGTGCAAAGTTGCTCCTTAAATCTTCATGATTACCTTAGGGTTTCAACACCGTATATAAAATAAAAGTTTCCACTCAATATTTCTCATGCCTTAAGTTTCGTGATTTCACTATTGCAGAAATCACTTAATCCAATTATTAATATTTACTTTATAATGCTGTATATGGGTCCATAAGTGCCCGGGTTCGATTCCCGGGCAAGCCTCTGTGTCCATCCTCAGCTCCCCCCTAGTTAAAGGCACCAGATCTTCCTGAGAAACCATAATTGGCACAGAAAGTAGGTAGTCCCTCTACCATAATGTGTGAATTTCACGCGCCGTCGGGCTTAGTACTGTTAATTTTCTTTGGTCCAAGTTTTATCCAGTTGTTTTGAACTACCTTGATCGGGAACACTCCCCTCCAATTGCTATCAATATCGTCAAATTCCTAGTATTAACTAATAAATTTTGTTCCAAAACATGAATTGTTCCAATCGGCCATCTCAAGGTTTTATTATCTCAACCAGCAGCATAATTGGTCTTCAGTCCATTGTGTTAATCGTTGGTGGCACAGTGAACAATTCTTTACTAGCATCTATTCACTTTGCACCATGTAGAAATAGTGAGACCTCATGTAGGTTTCTGGTAAGTAGTAAAATCAAATTTATGTCGAAACTTGTCTTTCTAGCTAAGTGTTGGAGACATCAAATCTATGATTTCATGATAGAACTTAGGCATTTACACCTTTGGTAATAATTGTGTATGTTATAGAGGTGATAACTCGGATAGTGCAGGGAGCTACTTTGGAAACTCAAAAATTAAGGTACCCCAATGAAGAAAATGACTGAAAGTCCATTCATGTTGAAATCAAATAAATAAGGTGATTCCAATTGTTCTTTTATTAGGGGGATAAAGCCATGCATAAACTGAAATTGAGTTTTTGCTTGACTCATTGGAGAGAAATCCAGAACTTGCCATGAAAATTGTGAGATATGACAGCAAAGCTTGAAAGGTGAGAGTTTAATTCAAAGGGCAGTTAGACGAAGCTTCAAATAAACCCCAAACCATGAATGATCTTGGAAATAAAATACAACCTAAAAATTATCATATTTTCAAAATTTCTAATAGATTATCAAACATACTAAATGGTGAAAACATCAAACCAAATGAATCAAGAAATTCTTAAGACATCAAGACATGAATTGCATATGATAGAATTTAATATTTGTGCTACCATACCGCTGGAGCACCCCTAGTGGTAGTTTTATATTGTCATTTTTATTTCAAATTAGAATAGAAAGATTTCATAGTCTGTAGAAAGACAGTAATTACTATGGGAAGTCATGATTTTCTTTAGAATAATTAGGAACTGATGCCGTCAATATGACTCTTGTATGTGGAAATATTTAATAGGGACACCATGAAAACCTTAGTACAACTATACAAATGTTGATGTCAAGGTAGGTTTTGGAAGACCCAGTGACAGCTTTCCTACATTACTGAGCTTAGGCTAATATGATGCGAAATAAAAGTGTTTCTTAGACTTGTAAATTCCTGAAAACTACATTTAAAAAATCACTTCTTAAATCCATGTACATCTCTCTCCATTCCATCTAATTAATCTTATATTTTCTTCACTTTACCTCATCTAGTGTTCTCCCCTCTATGAGTATGACTATTTCCACATGTGTACCATTACTTCTCAGTATCCAGTCCTTCATTAACTTATTTTATGTTCCCCATAAGTCTGACCAACCCATCCGCCTAACCAACCATACCTAGCACTTCTTTATTTTTCTTTCAATCCATTTTATTTTACCATTTTTCTCCCTCATATGAAAAGCCTCCAATTAATACTTATTCTCCTCCATCAATGGCAAAGTTTTCCATCCATGTGGAAATATACAACATTTCAGTTCTCACTTATATTTTTATACATGTTTATTTTAATTCCATGTTATCAACTCCTTTGGTGAAAGCTTCTCTCAAACAAAATTCATCTTTTGATGCCAAGACTACTTTGCCCATCTTTGTATTAAAAAACTTCCTAATTAGTTCAACTTCTACCTGCTCTAGTTGATACCCTCCTATTTTAACTTGTTGGTTCTACAAGTCAGAACTATTATTGCAAAACATTCATGAGGAACATGGTATTCAATGGATGAGACACATGGAATCTTGTAAAAGTGGACCAACAAAGAATAGAAACCTAAGAAACATGGTGCTGGAGGACAATGCTGAATATCAAGTTGACTGCAAAAGTGGGAAATGAGGAAGTAATATGTATTAGAGCAGAAGAGGAAAGGCCCATATGGATACCACTATGACAAAGTAGAACTGGATGACATTGAGGCACAATATTACACACCTTGGCTTAATAAAAAGCTTGGGAAGGATAATTGAAGGGAGGATCCCATGAGGAAGACTAAGGTACCTGTAGAAGGATGTAAAAGAGAAAAGCTATCAGGTGGTGAATGAATTGACACTGAGGAAAGAATAATGGAGGGCTGTGATAAATGAATCTCAGGATTGAATAATGATGATGAAATGCTTCAGATGAAATAATAAAAAAATTTCTTTTCGCATTTCCCTGAACTCGTTTGTACTGCGGAGATGATATTTTTTCCCACATCTTTTTTTGACTTCATTGGATTCAAAGCCTTTAATTTCTTACAATTATGTATGAATGGACCTTGAAGTTAGCCTAATTTACATCATATTCTCCTTCTGTCTAAACTTTATGTAAAATATCTATCTTCTCAAATATCTCTCTTGAATCAATTTTTTAGTAATTGGGTTTTTCTTTCTTATTTCATGACCATAATATCACTTTCCTGTACACCATACCAATTTCCCCCTTTCTCCTTAATTTCTCACACTGCTCATTTCACCAAACTTATCCAATTTATGAAGGTAATTTCCCTAAAATATTTATATCACTTCCCCCTTATCTTTGCTCTCCCTAATGAATCAATTCTTGAATGTGTTCTGAAAGTAATCATGTGTCCACACTGGAATATTATTTCAGGGAATGTCCATATAAGGACTGAAATAGGACTGGCAGTTAATGGAAGCTTAAATGGGTTCAACAATGTACTCGTGAGAAAATGAACTAGCCTACCAATATATGTTACAGGTGCAAATAAGTACATTAGACAGCTTGAAAGTAGGATATGAGATAAGTAAATATTTAAATAAGTTTTATTGATGAAGTTTATGGTTGCCTTATGCTAAATTGTATTTTTTCTAATACTTCACAAGTACTAGTTGTTGGCCCAAGAGTTCAACAAATTAGATAGTGTTAAAGTACATATACATTTTGCATCATAATACATATGCCAATTGGGCAGAAATAATCATTTAAAGTATTTTTTAAAGAGTTTTATTAAGTTATTTCCATTTGTATTAAAAATAATGCCACTATTCATGTTATAAAAACGGAATGGCTCTTTGCCAAATCGTGTACTTACCAACTTTAAAGTGCAGTCAAATTTTATATACAATGGATACAAGTGTCTATAATGCAAAAACACTCCACAGTACCTGTGCTGGTCTTAAACAATTAAGCAATGGAACATGTTCCACTTGTTTAAGAAAACGATAAATGGCCCAAATTTGTAATATTATATAATGCTCATGTGTATGTAAAATATTTTTGATTGAGTAGATATGATAAATTATGTAATGTCTATAATGAATAAGCTCCAGTTTTCATCTTTGGATATAAGGCAATAGAGTAATGTCATTTAACATATGCAATAGTAGTTGATAATACTAGATATTCCTCCAACGCAATACTATACCCACCAACAGCAGAGATCAATATAATTCCCAAATATGTTCCCTTGCCAATTTCACTGTAAATAAAAAGAAAAAGAGTATACAAACAGCATTTACTAAAGAAATATGAATTGTACGTGATGAAAAAATTCCATTACATTACACTGGAAATCATATTTTTGAACTGTAATGGCCATAATTAAACATTTATTTAGTTACATTATTTTTTCCTAACTAGTTGTATGTCATACGCCGTATTTTTACTTTTATGCCAATACATGACCATGTATAACGATGTGTTTTTCAACAACGTCCTCGAACACCAACTTATTCCAAGTACCATGATAATGGATAATTAACAACTGTCCCAGAAATTTAGGATGAAATTTGCCAAGAGGACTTCGGTCTACAATTTCTCCGGCACCTTCTGCAGTTAATTCTGGCGCTCATTCGCATGCAAGCAGGACAGAAAAATGAATTGCGAAAGGCAAAATCAAAGTGGCTATTCACACTGCATTTGCAGTGCGTAACATTTTAAAAATTAATTTGTTCACTACGGAAGAAGAGCCATATACTAAACGAAATAATCTCATTAAATTAATTACACATAAATGACGAATAAATAATATTATCAGAAAAAACATTTGAATACTGACCAAACTTGAAAGCATAGGACATCTATTGCGTGAATTCTTAATACTAGAACAAATGCCAACCGTTATCGTTCTTAATTGTGCTTAATCCTCAACATCGATAATCGTGGAACTACAGGGGGTTGGTAAGGATTCCTTCCGTAATTACATTGTTTTTTTTCTCTCATATAGTATCGAATAATTATTGGGGACTGTGATAATTTTAGCTCTGTGATATGGCCGCTTTACCGAGAAGAATTATTAAAGAAACGCAGCGTTTGATGCAGGAGCCTGTTCCTGGCATTAGCGCGGTTCCGGACGAGAGTAATGCACGGTACTTCCATGTGATTGTCACCGGCCCTGAAGATTCTCCTTTTGAAGGGGGGCTTTTCAAACTGGAATTATTTTTGCCTGAAGATTATCCAATGTCAGCCCCAAAGGTTCGTTTCATTACCAAAATATATCATCCGAATATTGATAGACTGGGGAGGATTTGTCTAGACATTTTAAAAGATAAGTGGAGTCCAGCCCTTCAAATCAGAACGGTGCTACTCTCGATTCAAGCCCTCCTCAGTGCGCCAAATCCAGATGATCCGCTTGCAAATGATGTTGCTGAGTTGTGGAAGGTGAACGAGGCGGAAGCCATAAGGAATGCACGGGATTGGACCAGAAGATACGCAATGGACAATTGAATATAAACTGCTCAAGAAATTCCTAATATGTGAACGTGGAAGGGATGTCCAGTATCGTGTTTATTTCCAACACCAGATTGTTGAGCTGGTTTGGATTGTTTGAAGATGGCTTTGAGATGTGGACTGAGTGATTGACCATTCATATATTCTCCTTCAGCTATGTCTTGTATCACCGAGTGCAGTAAGTTTTAATGCTGAAACTTTTTTAAGCAAAAGGTAATATCTGCAAATAAGCATTTTAGTTGAAAATGCAAATTGTATCTGTTAAGAAATACTTTTAGATATAGGTGTGAAATGTCACCTTCCAGAAAATGTTTAGAATGTACTTATGTTATTTTCATTACATTATCAAAAACCCTAAATTCATGTGTATACTGTTTTGAAGATTTTAAACCTAAGTTCTGAAATCCATGAATTAGTTGTGTTAGCTTTATTTGAGACTCAACAGTAAATGTAACGTCTTATTTCTAATGACACAAGAATGTGGCTGTTTAAGTTTATATAGTGGACTAAAAAAAGCGTAACTTCAAATGTTATTTAAAATTTTACCTATTAGTGGCTAGTTGGTATGTCATCATTCTTTCACGTCATACTGCTTTATGGCTTGTTTTATCAAGACTTAATATAACCACAAACGTCATGGCTGGTTGTGCACTTTACCAACTCAGTAAGTTTAGTCCCAGAACTTTTATCCTCAACAAAAAATTCGTTGCTGGCATTTGCCTTGTATTTATCGCTGGAAGTAATAAACATGTTCAATAATGTTTGCTGAGCTTATTTCTGCAACAGGCAGAGCCGTGTTTGGGCTTGTTAATGAACCATTTATTACCTCTTTGCTACAGTTCATGGTAAAATTGTTTATTTGGCGGTAATGTCTCTGAATACAAAAGTAGCTTGCAAAACGAAGAAAAGTGGAAAAAGACTTGAATGGGAGGCATGCCATGTAGTTGCCGCGTTTCATTTTTTGTGCCTTATCTCTCTAGGAAGTATCATGCATTTGGTTTTTGAATGTTTCATTATTATGATTCCTTAGTAGCTTCTATTTTGTGCAAAGTTATAAAATCAAAAGTTATCATATTTTCCTAGCAATTGTGAACGTATCAGCGATACATTTGAGGAGAGGGTGTATGATTTGTCTCTAATTGACCCTGACTCATGGCTGTTGCTGATACCCTGTGTTATAAATATATAATTACATTACAAGAATCACTTTGTGAACGATTTTTGTGAGCATGTAAAGTTGTGAGTACTTTCGCATTTGCAGGTGAACTAATAAATATGTTTACTCGTAGCTGAAGAAATTTATTTTCATACACTATCTCCCTTCACCTTTTTACACTTATAATCGCCAGTTCTTGGGAATAATTAATTATTGGAAAGTTAGCCATAGCAGAATATGAATTTTGTAAACGATGGGCGTTGAAGTATTTGGGATGCGTTTATTCAGTTAGTGAAATTGATTGCCAATAACTGCAGAGGGATCGATTAAAATCGCTAACTATTGATTGACTTTCATTTTCTAACGTCATCTAGTTTATCCGAAGGATGGTTTTACCCCATGAAATAATCGTAACACATCGAAAACGCATTTTACGACCTATAGTTTTCTGAAAGGTAACATTTTATTATTATCGTTGCTATATTAAGTGTTGCCACGAAGTGATAGTTGGGTCGACAATTTGGTAGAAACGAAACTACTGTTTGGTGTTCGTCATTGTTTTTAAGTTAACTTAATTGTTAACTTAATCTATTTTCATGATTTGATACCTGTTTATATTTCATCTAGTTATTCGGCGCCTGTCGAAACAGTTGCATTTAAAAAGTAGCATTAATATTTTGTGCTGTCGGTTGTAGCAATAGCTAGCTACGTTCGTAGACTAACCTTTAGATGTTAGTAGCCAAACTCAATGGTCATTTCTAGGACTTTATTAAAATATTCTTCATATTTCAGAATACTTTTATGCAATCTGAGAAATTTTTATAATTGAGAATTAAGTGATACCTAAAATTTTAAAAGGAAACTCTAATTGACATTTTGGTCGTGGTAATCTCATTTGGGCGGTCTTAAGTTGCTCAAGTGGCTACTTTGTATTGCGACTGTCATCGACATATTTCTGACATTGTATATCTTGTGATGTGATATATTGGGAAGCTTGCGAAAATGATGGCATTAAAGTAAATTGAATTATATTGGTTAATTTATCATTGAGCTACAGACTTAAGAAATAATGTGAAGCCTCAATGTTATAGGGATTTTGGCACTTATGATAGGTATCTTTTGGACGTATAATTAATTTGTAGTGTAGATTAAAAATAACTCGTGATGGTTGGGTTTGGAGTGGGTGTTCCAGAGTGGGGGATTTCAGTCTTCACACACCCTTAAATAAGTTTTCATGTAAAATCACTGTGATATTTTTGTTTCTCTATCCAAAGCTCCACAGTCTAACTTTCTACTTTTCCATTATTATCAAAAGTCACAGGTCTTTCAAGGCAATGTCATGTGAAGAAATATGATGATTGTCTCTGATACTTAAGGAGAATAGACCATCCCCATTTATTATACTTGTTTACCTTGAAGTTGTCAGCGAGGAGATCATGATGACTTTACCAATAATATAGTTTAAGGGAAAATGCTGAAAAGTTAGTATGAGCATAGTGCAGCCAGGAAAGTCTGTTCGGCAAGTGTTGCAGAATTCAGATATGCACATCATCCAGTATCACTTAGTGGATTTTCTTCACTGTTTCTTGAGTCGTCACCTCATTTGGTTGACCAATGCGATGCTAGTCTTGACATCTTATATGGCCTCGTATACACTCTGCTACCCAATATTTTACTGTTGTAAACAAAGGAGTAGACTCACACAGAGTAGAATCCAGTTCAGCTTTTATATTGGTTGGGCTGAGGCCTTTCAAATAAAAGTATTGCATCATGTAACGATGACCAATTTTCTTGATTTTCACAAATTCACTGAAAGCGTTCGCTATTGATGGCTGCCAAACAAATACTAAATAATATGGCATCTTCAAACTTGAAACATGCTTAATAGATAGCATACTTTCTAATAATGATATTTTTTCAAACAAAAACCACCATCTCTAGGTCAGGCCGGGTACTTCTGGGCCTTCCCATGTATAATTTGGGGGAACCATAAGAATTTGAGGTTGACCACTTCACTGCAAGAAAGCACCTTTAGCAAAAGATTCAAGCTGCTTTTCAAAGCTTCATTCAATTCAGATGTCCAGTTGTGAGGCCTCTTTTTATTCAAGTGCTTGCATAACCAAACCTTGGTACCGAGGTTACAGTATATGGGTATACTTAACTGTGTATAGGGATACTTTTAACCAGCACTAGTGGAAAATTAAAAATACAGAAATACCAGAACATATTTATTTATATAAGAGTAATACAAACTCATCAAAACACTGATACAGACGCATCAAAATACTGATACAGACTCATCAAAACACTTCCCATGTCCAGATTTAATTGCTACATGCACACAAGTTCATACAGGAGTTGAAAATTGAATGACGTGATAGATTTTTTTGAGGAAGGAATCAATTACATTTTAAATGCAGTTAGGGTACTCCATTCCATTTCAATAGAAGGCAACTGGGGCTTAAACCATTGCCGTTTTGCTTCATATTCATCTATGCTGGGGCATGTCATTTCAAAATTCCGGGTGTATTTTCATAACTTTTCTTCTCCCAGATATGTTTCCTCACCAATTTCACTGTAAATAAAAAGAAAAGGAGTATGCAAACAGCATTTACTAAAGAAATATGAATTGTACGAGATGAAAAAATTCCATTACATTACACTGGAAATCATATTTTTGAACTGTAACGGCCATAATTAAACATTTATTTAGTTACAAACATTTCAAAGGATTATAGCTTTTTATTGGGCAGAGATAAAAGGCTTATGTATTGTGTCAATAAGGGTGGTTCCTGAGTCACACAGAAAATTCCAAATTTCCAGATCGTTTAGCAGCAGTCTACTAGGTTAGCAATAAGAAATGGACAATTTCACAAATTAAATATTTATCATGACCAATGATTTACTTACTACAGGACTATCAGGTTACTGGGTAAGGTAGGTTTTAGATGGACTGCATCACAAAATAATACCATACTTCCAATCGTTTAAATGACAAAGTATACATAAACCTCATCATACCATAACTCCATATTTAGCCTTAATACTTTATATCTATCTTAATTCCTTCCAAAATGTCTATTCCCAAATTTTTATTGCAATCTTCAGCATCCCATTGCAACTCAATATCTCCCGCATCAACTTATTCTGCTTTATTCAAATTCTCCTAACAACCTTCTCTCTTCCCCTACCATGTCTGGAACTTCTTTGCTTCCTCTTCTTTCTATCCATTTTATTTTTGCATTCTTCTCCAAACTTTTGAGACCTAAACAATAAATTTTTAATTCCTTCTTATCAAGTTTTCCACTGATATGAATACATTTTCAAAGATTTTCCAAATAATATATTAACTTAAGACTCCACAAAGCTGATCATTAACTAGAGGAATATATTATTGTGATCCATGATATCCCTTACCCCTATATGTTAGCAAGTGTTCAATATTGAGGTGTGGCATCCACAGCTGCTGTAGCTATGACTCAATGGGTAGGGATCTGAATTACCTGACATCACTATGCTAGTGGCAAATTACCTTGTCGAAAATTTAACATAAAGGAAGTGGTCAAAAATTGATGAAGATGGTTTTGCTATCATGTTTGGTTTAAAAGTATTTCACAAATTTATTTGGTTGAGACTTTATTCCATATATATACCACTCAACAATTACGCTACTGCCAGTAAGTATGTAAGAGCTTATAACCATGTGTGCCCAAATATGTAAGGGAAGAAAATTCATAATGTAATGTCGATTATTATTGATTCTTTAAAGATCATCACCAGAGCATACAAGTAGGATTCCAAAACATGATTCAAGCTTCATAGTGGATACTGAAAATACATTCATGAATTAGCATGAGAAAATTAGTCATTATTTCATACTGTTTTAAAATTTTGTTTTCAGGTGATCCCACTAAGATTCCATTTTGAATATTCAGAATTTGTTGAAAAAAGTCCAATAAACAAAATGCTTTAAATAAAAAACTACATTCTGAAATTAAAAAAAATACTTTAATCACCTTGAAAATGTAATGGCATGCACCAGTCATGCCACATATATTAAATCACATGAGAAGGTTTCTAATATTCCAAATAAGGTCCAAAAATCAATTAAATAATATTCCAGGGTATTTTTGACAACTAGGGCTCTAGTGTCAATTAAAAATCTAAAAAAATAGAAATCTTTTTCTCTACAGATAGATACTATCAGCATTATGTGGGGTCTATAATGATACTTGTGAGCTTGGTTGATTTGATATGTATTAACCCAACTAGATCTCTTTTTATGTAGCCTTATTGATATGTATGTATAGATGTCATGAGTAATGACAGAATCAATGATAACATACAATTTTATTAAACATTGGCAAACAGGTACCATACTTATAGATTTCATTGGCACAAGAAATTGTTCCAAGACAATCATTTGAGGTTAGATATTCTACATATGAACCTTTTTTTTTGAAGTTAATGTCAACCATAATTTATGAATTGATTTTATAGGCTCTGAATAATTAATGCAATATGTTTTGGGTCACATTTGATCACCAATAATAATTTTTTTTGGGAAAAATTGGCACCCCAACTTTTCTTCCAAGCGTGAGCGCTTGCTGCAGGCAAAAATTATATTACCTGTCCTTTAACTACAGTATGCCTGCCAGCTAGCCAGCAAAATGCTTCTAACTTCATCCCTGCTCTATGTGCATAGTCCTTTGCTGACACTCCTATCAACACCAACAAGAACACAACTTGTCATTTGCCATTAGGTAGTCAAGTCTTTGAAATAAATCAGTTACCAGATGATCTGTAGATTATGCAATTGAATTATACTCTTGCCACTAAAGTGAAAGCTAAAATATGCCCTTCTCCGAACATACAATCAATTTTTCATGACTTCTAAAGCTTTCCGAAAATTCCCCAGACTTTTTCAGTCCACAATAAATTTTCTGACTTTTCCAGGATTTTCCAGGCCAGGGTTTTTTTTATTTTACATTTTAACAATGAGTAAAAATCTTGTCTAAAGACATGATTGTTCCTCATAGTTAAAATTTAAATTTTCAAATCAATTAAAAATAGTAGAAAAAGTAGCTAACATAATACATTCCATACCATATATTCAGTGAGTAAGGAGAAGGGTATTGGATGGAGTGGCATTGATGAAGGCTTTACAAGGATAAACCACAAGTAACAGTAAAATGACTTGTTTTTGGGTAATGGGCTCCTTATAGACATGCTTAGTTTCCACCATTAACTCCAGGACAGAATAATATAACATCCATTTTGTTCATCATCCTCTCCTCACAATGTTTCCCACTGTTCGCACACCTTATTTTATTCTTTCAAAACGGTAATAATGAGATAGAAGGTTTAAAGTATGCCCTTGCCCTTTAGGATAGGTGACATGAGTCCTCTGTACATCCCCTGGTCGCTATAAAATCATATTGCGCTCGCCAAATTTGTTCAGTGTCACTTGATTAATGCTTGAACCTATTGAAACATTTTTAAAATTATCCTTTTACATGCCATGAACAAGCCTTAACAAATTTTCACCACTTTCATTTATTTAGGAGTCACCAAAAGGTCCTATGCCTTGTTTTTAGGCATGCTTTCTAAAATCAGCCTAACAATTCACTTCGACCTGAAGACGCTCGTTGAAACACGGGCGAAACTGTTGTCAGAAAAACAACCTACGCGGTGACATCCCGAGAATGGGTGGAGCACTAGGCTAATGATGGGAGGTTTCGAGTGCAATTCCAGGTGATGCCTCTGGACACCCTCGGCTTCACCTGTGCATGACTTTTTGGGTACCAAATCATCCTAGATAACCACAAACAAAAGTTTACTTTTAAGGGTGGGATAACTTGATAATAAAACTTTGCTAGTAAACATAATGATTAAGCAGTGTATTTTGCTGTTTTGGTGAATAAGATGCACCACTTAACTAGAGATGCTAGAGAGAATTATGCATTAATGTTGGCCCTTAAAAAGTAATGCTAAAATTCGTCATGTTCTGTCCACTTTTCACATTCTGACGATAGAAATGGAAGAGAGAGTTTTGTAAGTTTATATAACTGAAACCTTTAACAATGCTGGAAAAGCTATCAGCAGTTACAATAACATGAAGATTTGGAATCATTCGGGATGCTCAACCTTCAACGCCATATAAGCTCTGCAGATGTTGCTTCCTCGTGCTACAAACTCTCAAAAACAGTTTATTCTCGGACTCAGTATTCACCAAACACTGCCACCTGGTTTTGATGATGACTCATTTGTTTACCAAAGTTTATTTTGCAGTAGTGCTATGCAAAGTTTGAGCCTGAAATTCTGATGGCTTTTTATGTTCTTTAATTTTGTGGTTTTGCCATCACTTGGCCCTTTTGACTTCTTCTTCTTCGCATAACTTCTCCATTTCCTGGTCATATATTCTTTTTTGCAACTCAAACATAAAAAATATGAAGGACTGATGAAAGATGTCAATAACACCTAAAAATATTTCCATATTGAGCCAAAATGGCACTCTTTGCATGGTGCATATCCTACTAGGGGATAAGCATGGTCCAGTGAGCTATGGGAAGACAAAGTAATGGAACTTGCCACTAAATAATGAGTGACAATCAGTGACACAAGATGATGTTGAAGGTGACAAAGTATAAACCTTAAAGTGGATTTCAGTTTGACTTGTTACACAATTAAAGGAAAAGGTGAAATTAAAGAGATTGGAGGTTGAAAGTTGAAGTTGGTTGGAGATGAAAATCATGGTTTAAACCAGGGACCAAACAACTAAATAATCAGATGTATGTCCATTTGTGCCAGGTTTTAGACCTTAACAAAGGAGATGTCATTTGGCAATAGGTCTGTGAAAATGCTCGCAGCCAAGATAACAAACAAGAAGTTCTTACAGTGGTAAAAAATGTCATTATGTCAGGAATGTTAATAGTCATATTTTACCTTATTCTATGCTTAACATCATATGCCAACAACAACTATTTTTTTCTGTTGTAGGGTTTCAGTAAGCAGGGAAGTTTGCATGATGCAACCCTAATTAATCTTTTTCAACATGATTTGATTTGCTAGACATTTGACTGAGTCGCTATAGCAAAGTTTTGTTCACATATGATTATTTAGACTCCATAATAAATCATTGTGGGTCGCAGTATTCCAGGGATGGAGCGTTGGACAACTGACCAGAGAGCCCAAGTATGATTCCCGCGCAAGCCTCTCTGGGCACCCGCAGCTCCACCCAGGCAATGTGATTTTTCGGGTACCAGATCTTCCTGGGAAACCATAACCAGCACAGGGAAAGGAACTGGCCCCCCTACCCTGATGCATAAATTTCACATGCCGTCGGGCTTAGTTCTGGGTGAAGTCTACCATCACCTACCAAACTGACCTTCGGGTTGATTACTGTTTTTTTTCTCTTAATAATTAACTATACTTACATACCTTTACTAGCAATATTAACTAAGTAGGTCAACATAGTAAATGACTCAGCCTCTCTAACTTTTGTTGGC
Source organism: Hetaerina americana (assembly GCF_022747635.1). Taxonomy (NCBI): domain Eukaryota; kingdom Metazoa; phylum Arthropoda; class Insecta; order Odonata; family Calopterygidae; genus Hetaerina; species Hetaerina americana. The sequence goes on from NW_027286069.1 coordinate 59,346,061, forward strand.
TGTATGGGTGGGTAGGAAATGGAAATGTATGCCATAGTATTTACTACGTTGACTTTTTCAAGCATTGGGCTACCTGGTCATACGATTTATTGGGTGTATCTACACCAGAGACTGATTCCATTTCCTCTTGAATGCTACATCCATCCTTCATATCTTCTTCCATAACAGCTGCATCCTCATCTACTTCCATTTGATTTTTCCTTCTGTGGTATTGTTTCTTTTTTAGAGCTTCTTCTGCAATATATTGTTCAATAGAAACATAATTATCTGGTCGCTCTTGTAGATAGACATCTGGAACCTAGAAGTTCAAATATTTGATAAAAGTAAAATAATACTTTTCCAAGGTGTTACAGAAAATGAAATCGAACAAGCCTGAGAGGATAGACAATCTCCTAGCAGAACTACTCAAAGAGTTTCTATATGAAGAAGGCAGAGCTTTCATGAGTTCATTCATACAATTTATGGGGAGGAATTATGAAACAAGAATTTGGCTAGCAGATTGTCAGATAAGCATTCCATCCTAAAAAAATTCCATCTCACAAAAGGGAAAACCAGCATATGTGATGATTATTTGTTAATAAGTTTGATTTCACACACAGCTAAGGTAGCCCTTAGCACCATCAACTAAAGCTTGGAGAAGAGCCAAAGGATTACTTGGGAGATAATCAGTTTGGGTTCAGTAAGGGGAGAGGTATGTGTTAGGCCATAGAAGTAGTGAGGTTGCTGATTGAAAGAAGTATAGAGCATGATCAGGATGTATTTACTTGCTTCTTGGATTTCGAGAAGGCCTTTGCTAAAGTAAATTAGGTAAACTTCATGAATATTTTGCAGAAGCTAGGAGTAAACTGTAGGGATGTGACTTATCCATAACCAGGACATATCACAATCTGCTTAGGAGTATATACAAGGTGGAGAGTTAGGAAGGGCAGTGTAATACAGAGGTATTATCAATCCTGCTTTTCAAAATATATGTGAAGGAAATGGTATAAGAGGATAGGAAGAGATAAGAGTGAAAGAGAAGAGAAAGAAAAGTAAGAAGAGAATGAAAGTAGGGGGAATTCATAAAACCAGTTAGATTTGCTGATGATCAAACTTTAGAAAGCCAGCCAGCCAAAGGATTATAAAATTATGGCAATGTGTATCTGATGAGAATCTCTGTCAATAAAACAAATTTAATTAGGCACTTGAGAAAAAGAAAGACTAATTGGAGTATTAACATTGGAGAGTATGAACTATTGCAGGTATAAGGAAAAAGAATTTCACTAAGCAAAGCAGAGTTTACAAAGAGGGAGTTGATGACAAGGAGCTTGGATAAGGATATAAAGAAAAGATTATAGAAAAATTTGATATGGAGAGTAATTTGGTGCAGCATGGAAACTTGGTTATTGAGTCACAAGGATAAGTACAGATTACAGGCTTTTGAGAAGTGAAGAGTCAAGAATTGGAAAAGTAAATGAATTTAAAGAGGTATTGGATGAAGTATTGTAAGGAATGGTTGGAGAAGGTGGAAGGGGAAAATTTGAAGGAGGTAAGAAAAGTAAATGCAGTGCACTCCGATTGGTAATGGAATATTGATGGTTGTGATGAAGAGAAGAATGTTAGACATGCGAAATAGGGGAAGAATTGGATGTTCAAGTTGCATTGGGAGGGAGAAAGCATTTAGAATTAAAGAAAGATTTATTTTATTGTAGTGGGTCGTTTTGAGGGTTATTCACAGAAATGTAGCAGTCTTTTTACCAACCCCAAACTCATCTTAACTCGAAGAATACCATTAATAAAGACAATAGTATTGAAAAGTAGAATTTTCAAAATGACATGTAGGTTCCACTGACCAAAGAGGAATACTAAGTTTAACATAATATTTTTCTAATTATTCCTTTTAACTGAAATGATTAAAGAAAAATACTCCAGTAGTATACTTTCTTTCCCTTGTGTGAAGCTGAAACATCTTGTCTTATTACAAATTACTCAACATATAATTTCTATTCATTAGTTTTAAATTAGAAAAATTTTCTAAACCTTGAATTGAAAACTCTCCTGCAAAGCATTGTTTATTTATGACCATAAGTCACTCTGACTTTTTTCTGCCATTCATTTCCAATTACCTCCTGGGAGTACTTTCATGGGCCACATACTTTGGGAATGAAGGGGAGGCGGATAATTCTTCCACAACTACTTGAATTACTTATTAAATGTACACAGGAGAAGAATTATACTGAAAAGGAAGATATGCCATAAGGGATATAAGATAGCTTACCTCAACACCAAGAACTTCTGGCAGCATAAAAGGCTTTAGCCATTCAACAAGTGGTGTGACCTCTCCAGAATAGTAATGCCCTTTCTGATGATAAAAAAGAATACCATCAAGACTAGTAGAATTTGTGGCCCATGCTGAATTTATTCCCACTTCACCAGCCAAATCAGATGGGCTATATAGACAGCTAGGAAGAACTTGTAATACAGATTGATTTTGGGTTGTGATTACTTGCAACTCGGGGGTTTCTTCAAATTTAGTCTTCAACCAGTAAAAACGAAACTCTGCCTAAAATAAAACAATAAAAATATAATAATAGAAGCATGATAAGAGCCTTTTATGGATATGTAAAATATTATTGGAAGTTTGATATCAGATGGAAGGGGTGAGAGAAGCTTTCCCCACATCAAAAGAAAATGCATACAGCACGAACGAAAAGAAACATTTGACAAAACTGATACTTTTTCATTCTGATTTTCTACATGTGAGTACTTGGGATCACATGATAATGGATTGAGGATGAAATATGATACTTTTCATACTTAATCAAAATAGATGAATTTATCATATGAGTGCAGTTCCTAACTATGGTATATACACACCTATTGAATTATATATTACAAAATAGTTTTAAATAACAGAGAAAAATAACATTCCAGTCACTTATAGTATTTATAGAGTTAAATAACTAAATTAATGATGACATGAAAATGTCACCCCTTAGTGACCAGCAAATTATGAGACATCTACCAATCCCTTATCTTCCTGGCAACATGCCTGCCCAACTAAACATGGATTAGATGCTACAATGCAATGAAAATATAGCTGCCCTTAAAAACCGGCTTGTGGTAACCCAAGCAAAAAATAACAACATGCTACCAGATTAGGCAAAAAATGAGTAACACAGTAATGTTATGTATTAAACAAAAGTGCTAATGATTAAGAAGAAAGTAAAAAACTCTGTGAGCTATGCAATTAGGTATTTAAATAGTCTGTGGTAAAAGCATCACCAATTCTCACAACATTTTCAGTTTCATGTACTCCACTAGTAAATTCTGAAGGATTGCAAATGCTAAAATAACATTGGTTGAAGCAAGACCTGGGAAAGCCTTCTGTAACCTACCCTGACCCAGAGTATAATTGATATAATTCGCTCTCTCTGTCTCACATGCATTTATACCTCGGAAATGGGAATCTTCCCATAGCAAAAATTCATAGAAAATCTTAAGCATCATAAGGATATATCAAAGCTTAAATTCAGGAAATAAAATTAAAACTCAATTGGAATGACAAACATACATTCTAAACCCCATTTTCTAATCATTGCACCTTGTTTGACTGCAACCATGCCCCAATGTTATAGAGAGAAACTTTTCTCATAGTTTCTATGATTGCCTCTAAAATGTAAGATTGGAGGCGATCATGGAAAGAGTAATGTTTTACAATATTTACTGATGCATGCATACGGAAATAGAGAAAAACAATTATATGAGTGATTAAGATGAAATGTCAATAAAAATGATACTCTCAAAATAAACTGTTGCTTTCTTTTGATTTTGAGTCAATTTGAGTAACTGATCGTAGCACTTTTCCACTTGATAAAATTTTTATTTTACGACCGGATTTTGATGCATTACATCATCATCAGGTAACAAACTGAAGTTGTGTGTAGGCTTATACACATTTAAGATTCCAGAAGGAGGGGAGAGGACGTGGTAGGAAACAAGGGGGGGAAGGAGAGGGGAGGGGGGAAGACAAGGGAGACATTCACCAGGAGTAGTAGTTAAACAGCATTTTGATCTTGTTAAAAACAGTACACATAGTCTTAGGGTGCAAACTGGTCCACTTGGGTGAATGGTGGCAGTCACCAATACCCATTGGTAGCCGGGACGACGCCAGTAGGCGAGCTGAGGTTTGAATGCGACGGGGATTAGGCCCTTCTGGAAAGGTGGCAGCGGAATACCCCTGCTTAACTCACACACTGGGAGGGGGGGGGAAGCACTTAAGGACGGGGGCGATTGTGTGTCACGGGTGGTCAATGTTTACCAACGAAAGTTGATGGAAAGTAGGGGGGGAGGAGGAAGTGAACTGCATGTCACTGAGGAGGAGGTTTTTCTTCTTTACTCATTGGACAATTGCCAATTGTTCCAACGCATCTAATTTTTTGCATTTATTTGACACATGTAGCACTTTTAATTTGAAATCACAGGTGTGGTTGGTCTCGAGTAAGTGTTTGGTGATCATTGATGTGGTGTTGCCTAAGATCGTGCACTTATTATGTTCTTTGATTTGGGTAGAGAAATTCCTACCCGTTTGGCCCACATATTGGGCATTACACTCACACGGTAAAGAGGATTTTGCACTATTTTTGGGTTTCCGTGGTCCGTTCTGTTTGCAGGGAAGTGGTTATATCAGTGGCAAGCTTGATCTTTTTCTTCCAGAGTAAGGAGGTGATCAAATCCTCCTTGTAGCCATTGTTGACGGCAATGCGTTTTATTGTATTTAGTTCGCAGCCAAAATGTGTTTTAGGCAGGATGCCTTGGAGAACCTAACTATATAATCCCCTCCTAATTATTCATTTATCTCCCAATTCATTTTGATTCTCCACATCTGTCCACCTCTTGATGGGCCATAAGTCTCATTATTTTCCTTTCAAATACTGCAAGTGTTTCTTCGTCTTTCTTGGATAGGACCCCTCTACTCCATATGTTACAACAGGTCTTAGGAGAGCCTTATACATTTTCAATTTTATTTTTCTTGACAGGAGGTTTGATTTTAGGAGAGGTACATTAACGTAAAAGGCCATATTGCCAGCTATCACCCTTTAGTCAATCTGATTATAAATCTAATTTTCCTTATTTTGAATGACTCCTAGATAAGTAAACTTTTAGACACTCTGAAACTCATTGTTCCCAAACATAGTTTTGCGCTGCATATCTGCTTTGTGGAGATGCATTTCCGTGTATTTGGCCTTTTCTTCTATAACATGGAGACCCATGCTTATAGCAATTTCTTTCATGGTATTAATCTTTTCCTTAATGTCATTCATATTTCACTTAATTAAAAATAAGTCGAGTAATAATGTAATCTTAATGCAAAAACAAGTTGAATAATACAACTGAGTACATCTCTTTGTCTTACCCCAGATGTTATCCTGAAGGCTCCACTCACTCTACTCCCAACAAAAACTTAACATTCCTTCAGCGCCATTTCAATCGATCTAATCAGTTTTTCTGGATTACTGAAAGCTCTTAAAGCATGGTTCATGTCTTTTCAACTCACACTATGAACAGCTAGTCAGAAGTCAATGAAGAGTATATTCAAATCAACTTTGTATAAGTAGCACTTCTCTAATGTTTACCTTACTGTGAATATCTGATTAATGGTGCTTTTTCCAGTCCTAAGGCAACACTGATATTATTTTAGGATGTCTCCAGCATGGGTATGTGTTTATTCACATACTTATTCATTTCAGGAAAATGCAGAAGAAAATTTTGCATGCTAAATTCAACAATATGATGCCTCTGTAGTTTAACCATCAATTTTGTCACCTTTCTTAAATATGTATTGGGGAGATCAAACCTATCTTCCATTCCTCTGGAAACCTCTCAGACTTCAAAACATTATAAACTAGCACGTTTAATGCTCTAATTTTCCACACTTTCATAATAGCTTCTATATACATGGAAGGGGCTCATCTTGATCTGCTATTTGAAGTCTTATTTGCTCTTCTATCCCTTAAGCTACTCCATTACAGAGCAATTCATTGAAATATTCAGCCAATCTTTCCAATCACTCAAGAGTTCGCCAGTTTTGTTCCTACAAGAGTCAACTCATAATTTATATTCTTTAGTCATATGGTTTACTGCTGTGTAAAACGTTTTCTTTTCATTCCTATTAATAAGCTCTTCAATAGTTTCCACCAAGGGAGGCCCTAACAGTAGCTAAGCTACCACAGGCATCATTTGCGCTTATCATCCTCCCTGCCTGGTACTTAAGGTACCTTTAGGAGGGAAGTGACTTACAAGTATTAGGGAATACTGAATGTCCCTCCTCACATTCCTGATTCACTTTGTCCAAGATCACATTCCAGTTGTTCTGATAGATGTCCACCCCCTAAAGATGCACTACACCAGCTACTTTATCCATTACAGACCAATTTTTGGTGGTTTTACTTGAATATTTACAATTAATTACAAAAATCTTAAGAACTGACCCTTTAAGATATATTGGAGCTCTTTAAGCATACCCACTGCAAAGGGGAAGGGTATATGTGCAAAGGAAGAATATCCTTCAGGTATGGGGCTTTCAATTTCGAGCTCCTATTTCTCACAAAATTCAGTTGGTGAGTGACATATCCTTTGAAAACCTTTATAAATTGGAAAATTAGTGCATGAGAGCAAACATTTAAAAAACCAGATGTTGATTAAGCCCTCTTCATTTCTATTAGGTATCAAAAAGTCAAATGCTTGAAAATATGTCTTATTACCCATCAGCCAAAAAGATATTTGAAATAAACCGCAGAAACCAAGTATTTCTGTATACCAAGAGGAGTCTAATACACATTTACAACATTAGCTGGCATAAGCCAATACCAGACATGCTCTGAAAAGGCTACTGTTTAATGTTTCCTAACCTTATTATTACTACAAATGCATATGCTAGCTGCAGTTAATATATGTCATCTGTTATCTTGATAACAAATGCAAATAGGGAGATGTTTGAAATTTGTTTCAGTAATGAGATAAAATATCATTATATTGGTCTGTAGTATGCACTCCAATGAGGAACTTCTTTCCAAACTGATACCAAGTTAATTATTAATTTTAAATATAAAAAATACTAAATAGCACTACATGTTAAATTATTTCAACAGTAAAAATCAGCAGCTATCTACTGCCTAATGCTAGAATGGCTAGAACATAATAAGCTGGAGAGAAAATCAGAATGGCAGTAATAGCTGGGGGAATGAGATTGGGTTGCCATTATTTACAGCACTTTATAACACACTGCTGAATACTCTTTTATTGCTTGATTTGGGAATTGAAGAGACCAGTGAGATTATTTAATCTATTTAGTTTGCAGATTATATGACAATAGACAATCGGACAACCATGTAAAGGCAAGGATTGGTGGCTATTTAATATGACTAGGGTAGTCCAGTGAGTAGATTAATGAGCTACTGACAGGAGGTCTCAGATTTGATTTTAGGTGATGTCTCTAAGCACCCTCAGCTTCACTTAAATTTCATGATTTTTTAGGAACCAGATCATCTTGGGACACCACAGACAGCACAGGGAAAGGAACTGGCCCTCTATTCTGATGTGTGAATTTCACATACACGTATTAGGTAGGCTTTACCCAACCCTATCAAACCAACCTTTTGGTTGATAACTGCGGTTTTTTAAAAACAGAATAAGGCAAGGATTATAGATTAACCACAAGAAAACCAAATTGATGAGATAAGGTAGAGGGAGAAAGCCTGCGCTAAATATTTGAGTATGAGGTAATAAGCAATGATAAGTGGAGCAGTCCAAATACATGAGGGAAGTATTTAGAAAGAAAATGGATGTAGTAATGGATAAATACACAGAAGAATTTAGTTTTCCGAAGAAGCATTTGCAAGGAGGGGGGCATTGATGAAAATGATACTAAATAAAGAAGTAAATAAAAGACCAGTAGAGACTTTAATACTGAGAGTAGGGCTGTGTAGATCTGAATCCTAGTCTTTCAGGTTAACAATGGATTTTTTGAGTATGGCAGTATGAGAGAGGAAGGTGCAAGATGAAATTTGAAAAAGGTAGAATGAGTGGGCAGAGGAAATATTGTGAGGTAGAGGCATACTGTAAGTGATAATAAAGGAAAGAAAGTTAAGTAAGTGGAGAAGATGAAAGAAGAGAATGGGCTTTTTGAACAAGTAGGTAAAACGTATGAAGAAGGAAATAATGCTGATAATAAAAGAGGAGATCCACAGTACACATCATCATTTTTAAAAGTCTTTTTTTATGAAGATGATATCCTATTACCAAATACTTCAAAACAATATTTTTCATAACAGCAGAAATTAACAGTGCAAGGTTTGTTACTTACATTTATTCATAAAATGCATTTATTTCATGAGATACTAACATAATCATTAAAATGTTTATTTCTTCAGTAAATATTTAATTTTTGTTAAATACTGCCCTTTTCCAAATCATTTAATTACACAGGGAATGTGTAATTTAACTGTACTATACAAAAATACTGCAAGCTAGACATTTAAACCCAGTGTAGATCCAGCATGTATCTCTTCTATCTCCTTGCAGCTCAAATCTATTTTTCTGCCTCAACTATGTATCAATGCACATCACTGATATATATACAAGAAATGTTGTTTAAACTGAAATACTATTGTAAATAGTGGGAAACATAAATTTCAGACATGCTTGGTGAAATTCTATCACAACTTAAATTACTAGCAATTTGTCCTTGATTTACTTCGACATATGCCAATAATAAACCATATGCAAGGATTCCAAAGTGATATACAAAGAATAGGATGATGCACAGAATATTAATGAGTTTGCCCCATCTTTTACCATTTTTAGTTATAACAGAACACCCAATTTCATTGGAAACTACAATACATTTTTTCATTAATTATAGTAGCTCTCTAACTGCTGAGCTTGATAGTTCAAATACTTTCTGGAAAGTCATAAGAGAAAGCTTCCAATTCTGCATAAGGGAAGAACATCTTGTGTACATAGCATGAATCTCTCCTTCAAAGGCAATTTAACTACATAACTAAACCTTCATGGCACAAGGCTTTCAACTCCCTGCTACTAATATCAATATGCATTTAGTGACCGTACAATCACTCAAACATTGTTTCAAATCTAAGAAGGTTTTAATAGATGTTGCATGTTCCCTATATTTAATAATGGGCTCTTGGACAGTTCTTAGATCTTAAAGTATAACTTAAATTGCAATTTGGAGTTTTTTTTAACACATCAGCAATGAGCTGTGGGAAATGAATAATACCCATTACAAATTAAATTTTCAGAGTATTTCCATTCAAAGTAATTTTTTGTCAGTGATGCTTACAGTTGAGTATCTCATTTAGTTTATATTGTACGTTTTAGATACCCATGTGCCCTCCCTGAAAATCTTCAGTCTATATCAAAGGATTGATTGATTTTTCAAGAAAATTACTGCGCTACACGTCAACTACTTTCACAGAAATTAACTACTATAACTTATTCCTGGGTGCACAAAATGACTTTCCAGTATATACGGAAAGACAAGAGAAAAGCTTAATGAAAAGCCCTACGAAAAGATATTTTACAAATAAAGTCTTACCTCACAATCAATAAATGATTGGCCTTTCCAAAATATTACATCCAGAACATAGCAAATTGATTTAGGCTCACTCCAAATACAATCAAGAATGGTAGGTCCATGTTTATATTCTCCCCTGCAACCTGACGGCAAAGCAGACTGGAACCTTTTTAGGAACTTTCCCCATTTGGAGAATATTTTTGTGACGCCCTTGAGAGAAAAACAGCTATTCAGCGCCAAAGCAAAATACATGTCCAGTTTAAATATTTTATATACGTAGGTAAAATACCCTACCTTGTGAGCCTTAAGCACACATCTCCTACCTACTGGAGACGGTACAAAATACCAATTATTTTGCAAATCTTCGGGAATCTCAGTCATCCATTCAGAAAACATCAACATTTTACAAATCCCACCTCTCCTTTTACTCTGGGACTTGAAAATAAAGACAGAAACGTCAGATAATATAAAAGACAATAATGTAAAGACAAAAAACTATATTAACTTTGTTACTTATATCATCCATGGTCAAACATAAAAGTGGCATAGGTTTACTTACCGGGGATTGCCCAACTTCCATTTTTTCGTCCATCGATTCCGATTGCTCATTTTCATCAAATTGAATTTGTCTGTTAAGATCAAAAAGCTCATTCCTTTTCCTAAAATGAAGTCAACCACTACCATTCAGAATCAAAATAAATATATGTAATTTTCACAGGGACCTTGATTTTAACTGTCATGTACGCATTTCCTTGCAACCCAAAAGATCAAACTGCGAACGTACTTTTTTTGTGCTTCCAAAGTCCTCCTCCTTCTTTCTTCTTGACTAAGACCACTTCGCTTTTTGTAGAGTTCATGGTAACAGGATTGAGTGCCTGATTTTTCATCAAATGTGTCGCGCGTATGACCTAATAAATCCATCGCGAAAGCCATTGAAATCTAAAAATTGTCCTTTTTCTTGAGAATTTTTCATCAGGACGATGTTCTAGTCTTCATGGTTGAATTTCTCTTCTCACAAGCAAGTTAAATAAGTGCCACCATCTGTAGCTTACGCAAAACAAAACAATAATGAAATTGGAAAATTCTTACCCCGAGTGAAAGATCGCGCTAATAAAATTTGATTCAAACTGCTTTTCAACAGAATACTTCATGTGCCACTGTAGGACAGTGATTTTTCACGCAGCAAATACCTGTACAGCCCTGGAATCCGGACGTGATACGTTTCTCTTGTGTTGACTAGAGTGAAACCTCAGTAATGAACCTAGTGTGGTTTCATAGGTCGGATGAGCTGACCTTCATGAACAACCTCACCTGAAATTAGCTCGTGTGGAGTTACGACTTATGAAGAGGATATGTGGGACTGTTACTTCCCTTCTGCCGCTTGTGGTTTTCCAGGAGAATCTGGTAACCAAAAGGTTGCACATTTTTGGTAGCTGAAGATCCCTGGAAGAGAAGAATCTGAGCCTTACGGTCAGTAGCCCGGCATTCAACCCATTGGGCTACCACGCTCTCTTGGTTGTTACTTGCATTTAATAATAGATGTTGTAATTTCAAACTCTAGTTTTCTGTATTCCCAGTACATTGCTATAATTCCTTTCCTTTCTTAAAATATAGCATGCATGACCTTTATGAATCAGGTTGATTGACCATTTTATATTGTTGGTGTTTTATTACTCACTTGATATCCTTTGGCCACATATTGGGATATTGTTTCATATCAGAAATGAATGCTTTCCACCCTTTGCGGACTAAGCATTCTTCATTTCACTGTCTTACTCATTCTTAGAGTAATTGCCGTAGAAACGGTAATTTGGTACATCATTTCCTACTTTTGATTAATTTGTCAACAATGAATATTTACCGTAACCAAGGTGTATAATAGGCCATAGACTGTGCATTCTCAAAACAAATACATTGTTTTTGCAGGTAGCAGATAGGTTTGGCGAGAAAGGATGTTCAATTGTCAACTGTGTAGACATTGATTAATGCACTCGCAAAATGCATTTATAATACTATCTCTCCCGTAAAAAGCGAAATACTCATTCTTACCTAAGAGGTTGTGGTAAACTTTTAACAACTGTTAAAATCATTCAAATTTTAACAGCTTACTCTGCTGCAGATCCTCTGATTGCCCCACAACATTTTGTTGTTAATCAATACGCTACTTTGGGTAGCGCTACGATCTAGCGCTACCCAAAAACAGGCTAAGGAATGGTTTGATGTTAATCATTTACAATTAAATACTAACAAAACTCAGCATATTGTGTGCAGTCTTAAATAAAAAATAACTGATATTGAAACTGCTAAAATACTAGGAATTTATATTGATACAAAACTTAATTGGGAGACTCACATCAGTCAGACCTGTAATAAACTTAGTAAAGCTGTTTATATGTTAAGAAAGCTCAACTTTATCATTTCAAATGAGTATCGTTTAACACTTTACCATGCCTTCTTTCAATGTCATTTGAATTATGGTGTTGAGTTATGGGGTCATTCCCCTCATGTTAAACAAATTTTGCTACTGCAAAAGAGAGCTATTCGCTCTCTTGCTAATATACCACCACGTGATTCCTGCAAACCTTTTTTTATTAGGTATAGAATCATGACTGTATTTTGTCTGTATATCTTTAAGGCTCTGATTCATGTGAAAGTTAATCTAGAAACTTACCAATTAAGATCCAACCTCCATAACTATTCCACAAGAGGTAAATCGAATCTAAATACTACTTATTGTAGATTGTCATCAACTTACAACACATTTCACAATATGAACATACGACTGTATAACTATCTGCCTACTCAGTTGAAATCAGATGTTATCCAGAGTTTCAAGAATAGGGTATATACCTGGTTACTTGCTCACCCACTATACTCACTGGATGAATTCTTTTGTGACAATTTTCATCACATTTAAGAAAGTATGTTTATATGTTAAATAATACTTATATTGACGACATTTAATATGGTTGTACCATTTTTAAAATGAATAAAGTATTAGTATTATTATTATTAATATATCCTAGTATATAATATTTGAGGTTACTCTAAAAGCGAGTAATTTAATTCACAATCTTATACACTCCTAACTATTAGGGCCCTAGTAGTAGACATGTTTGAATGTGCCAACTGCTAAGATCAATTAACATCTCTCACACCACAGTATACTTGTATATGAAAGGGAACAGGAAACGATTAGTCATGTTATTAATGTTTAAATAACATGAAAGCCAAGAGGGGATTTTTGTGATCAATCATTCGCATGTTGCTGTAAGTGTGATACCTTTCAAAATTAAATTACTCGGCTACGGACATCTGGGTTATTGCCTAGTGCAGAAACTACTCCATTGACATTTAGCCTATTGAATGCAACCTAATAATTCTTGCATTCCATCTGTCAATGTTTGACAGTCATAGGGGACTCACCATCCTCACAGAAAGATGGGGTCTTCTTTTCAGTGAAGAAGTAAGAGTGAGTCAAAGAACAGTGTCTATATTCTTAATTGCTTGGTGCCAATCTCCTCCCTCTGTGTACTTATGATATAATAGGGTCACACTGAAACCGCTGATTTCATAGTGCAAAACTTATTCCTGGTAACCATCCGCTAAGTGTCATTCCAATACTTTTGGGATATGTCTTTTAATTGAACTTTCAGATATTCTTTTGGTTGTGAAAAGCTCTATATGTTGTTACTTGCAGACTGAACTTTTCTTAATGGTTCCATGATAGGAAGATGTCATGGTACAAGCACTGCTCGAATCTGAATTTGATCTGTATATGAGCTAATGAAGTAGGAATGTCAATTCAAGGTTCCCCTAAATCACAACTGGTAGCAGCAGCTGTGGATGATTTTGGGGACATAATATATAATATACTGTATTAAGCCACTTCTTTTGAGGCATTTGTAGCTTCTTCCATGATTGCCAGATGATGCCAAAGGAGACTTTTCCCATCTTCATCATCCTAAGCTGATTCAGAGCCTACAGTTATATTTACATCATTTAGCAATTAATACCCATATTTTAATTGTAGCTAAATGCATGCTTGAACACGTTTCACCTTATTCAATCTCTTGATATATAAGAAGTTTGCCTCATTTTTGGCTCAATTTGCTGAAAGCAAATTCTTTATCATATCATGTAACATTCATTAATACATAAAATTAACTACAGTGTATGATCTTCCTTAGTGTATCTTTAAAGTTTGCCCTGTTCATGTACTTGTCTTCATATATGTTGATAGTTACTGACTGGCCTCTTATAAGACATGGCAGAAATAAGATCAACCATGTTTATCTTGATTAGGCTATTCTTGGCCATCGTAGTTATCAATCTTAAGGTTGGTTTGATAGGTGAGGGTATTACTCACCTAATACTATGCTCAATAGTATGTGAAATTTACATATCAGAATAGGGGGGGGGGCAGTTTCTGTCCCAATGCCAGCAGTGGTGTTCCAGGAGGAACTGGAACCAAAAAAATCATGCATCTGGGCTTATGATTAAAGAAAAATTCCATTTCAACTACAGTTTTCTTGCTTGAGTAAAATTTTGAATTTTTAGGCTGATGGAAACCTATATTTGACCTGTAATTGAACCATAAAATTGATGACATTTTATATATCAATAGAACAACATAGTGCTAGTGAAAACTAAATTGTTTCTTCTTTATGTATTGGGTAAATTGATTGATTTGTTGTGAATTTAAACATTTTGATGAATTGCTTTTTAAGTACACATCTTGAATAATTTTATAAATGCATTTAATGATCTATTCATTTTTGGAATAGCATTCATTGACCAATATATTCTAAAACTAACACGTGTTCTTACTTATACTTAAACTGAACTACTATATGCTCATCTGTTTTAGGGATATTTTCTTTGAGTAATTATGGTACCTTCCCTCGCCTTTACACTATCGTTTTTATTTGCTCTAACTTGGATTATTGAATTTTCTCTTCCTCTCATATGTAAGTTTGCCATTGATATGACGTCCTGATTTAAAATCTTAAAATTAATTTTACATTGACTAAATACCTATATGAACTAACTGAGTCTCCATCTTCTTTCTATTGTTTTCCTATGTTGGCCATTTTTCATGTATTATGCAACATTTTATGGATTATATAGGGTGTGGCAGAATGGACTCCTCTCTGTCATATTCCTCACCATTTTGGGGAGTAAAAAGTTCTCTAGCATCTCACAATAGTGCACAGAGTTCACAGTAACAGTTGAACCTCGAGATTCAAAAAAGTAAGGCCCAATAATGCCTATGGAGGGTACAGTCACTTTGGGGCTATGAAAACATCTTGGGTGAAGTTCGCAAGGGTTGTCAGTCACCCAGTAATGAAAATTTTGCTTATTTACTGAGCTGGAGAGGTGAAAATGCACTTCATTGCTAGACCACAGTATCCTCTGCATCACCACCACATTATAATTGTTCTTAAAGAATATTTCTATGTCAAAGCCTTGAAGCTCACCAGACCACTGCATGGTGACTACTGAAAATGTCATCGTTTCCGCCAGCTAATGCCACAACTCTCACTCTGCTTATTCACCTGCACGCTCTTCATTGATATTTGAAATTAGGGAGTCCATTCTCCCCACCCTGTTTAACTCTTCTTAAAATTATTATTTGCTGAATTAATGATCTTGAAGGACTATGATCAAATATAACCTTAACGTGGACCTTGTGATAGATTAATCTTGAGGTAGAAAAAAGTAGAGGTTCATTTTCCAACCCAAATCTGTAACTGTGGAATCCCTTCTGTTGCCTCAGCCAGTATTCTATTGGTAGCCTTCGGCAGCTAATATTTTCATTGTCTTTTTACAACCCACACATTTACTTTTCCCATAGAATGTTTCTATTCCTTTGTATGTTTTTCACCTAGGGCTATGATGGCTCCTAGTCTCGAGTTCATTGCAGTGGAACACATTTGGTTCTTTTAACTTGCCTTTTGCATAGATTGTCACAATGGTCTTGCTTTTACGATGAGGAAGCATGTAGAGGAGCGGAAGAGGAAAAGATGGAGAACTCTACAGCAGAGAATGACCAGATGGCTTTGATTCATCTTGAGCCACAATAGATAAGTTAGAAATATAATAGAAGAAAAAATTGAAGAGAAGATACCATGAGGAAGACCAAGTGGCAAGTAGAAATTAAGAAGGATGTAAAACAGAAAAGGTATTGGGGGTGAGCGAATTAACGCTGAAAGAGAAGAATGGAGAGCTGCAGTAAACTTAATTTTAGGATTGAAATATTGATGATGTTGTAAATTGAGAATAATTAAATAATGCAACCTGTACAAGTCCCCATCCTCTGATACTTTCTTTGAAAGCACAACTAAGTGTGTTTTATGATATGTCAACCATCGCCTGGTTGGATGGCTCTATGATTGATTAAGTGAGCCTTTTTTGTATCATGGTTGAAACAGGTTCCCAATGACAACTGAAAGCTACCATAAACTGAGATCCATTCCATCTGGGTCTTACATTTGCCCCAAATACTGGAAACAATATTTTCTTAAAAGCTGTTGAAGACAATTTGTTGTCTAAAAAAGTTGATTATGCCAATATTGCAAGATCTTCCTCCAAATAATTTAAATTTTAAATGGAATTTTGTTACCCCATTTGATATTATATCAACTCCAAACAAATTTAAAAAAATCCACCAGTAAGGATATCTTTGTCTGTCTAATTCCCTAATTAAGGGCATTGTTGTGTTCATTGCAGAACCATTAGCTATGTTACTCAGCTTATGTTTTGGGACAGGAGATTTTCTCAACAGCACTAAAATATCCCAAAACAGTACATGTTTATTAGAAAGGTGATAAAGATGATCTCATTTCCATAGTCCCTATTTTTGGTAAAATTTTTGAAGATGTAATGGAAGATCAAATATGTGATTTTTTAGAGTCAAATAATCTGTTTTCCAAACCACAATAGAGCTTTTGATCTGGGAAATCTACAATTATGGCTTTAGAGTCCATAGTTAATTATGTCATTAATGCATTTGAAGAGAGGGACTCAGTCTCTGTGATACTATGTGATTTTAGTAAGGCTTTCAACTGTGTTAATTATTCAAATGAGTATCATTTAACAATGTCATTTGAATTATGGTGTTGAGTTATGGGGGTCATTCCCCACATACTGAAAAAAATCTTGCTGATACGAAAATATTCTATATATAATCTTATAATATTCTATTCTTAATAATATAATCGATGCTAATAATAATATAATCGTTAATCTTATATATGTTAATATACCATCACTTGATTCCTGCGAGCCTTTATTTAATAATGAATGGAATCATGACTGTATTTAGTTTATATATTGTTAAGACTATGATTCATGTGAAAGTTAAATTAATTAATAGGTAATTAAGAAACCTACCTATTAATATCTCACATCCATAACTACACCATTAGGATAAAGGGAATTTAAATACCACTTTCTGTAGATTATTCTCAACTTAAAATTTATTTCATAACCTGAACCTTCGACTGTATAACTGGCTGCTTACTCAGCTAAGATTGGAATGAATCCCGAATTTCAAGAATAAGGTATATACCTGGTTTTTGCTAACCCACTTTACTCAATTGATGAATTCTGTTTTGACAATCTTCATCACATTGAAGAATTTATGTTTATATATTAAGTGATACTTATATTGATGATATTTAATACAGTTGTACCATTTATCAAAATGAATAAAGTATTATTAAAATATTCATGGAGGACCTCAAATCCAGATCTCTGAAACACTTTAATAGGATTACTTGATTTGTTCATCAATAGGACTCTAAAAAATGGATTTTTACTTTGAAATTATGGGAACAACTGTATCACAAGGACAAAAACGATTGTGTTATGTATAGGACAAACTTGTCTTTTCAAGTATGTTAGACTAATTCGATAAAACAATTAAATTTACATTCCAGAGGACATCGAAATGATGATCAAATTCAACTATTTTGACATTTATCTATGATTGATCTTTTTGGTTTCATAATAAAAATATTATATTAATATGCATTTTGGCTATTATTTTTGTAAAAGAAAACAGAAAAGGCTGGATTATTTTATTTACAAAAAGTTTGTACAATGTAGACATACTCAATCAAGAGTTCATATGTGATATAAGTTCAGCTGATGTTTTCATGATGTTGTGCTGGCAACATCAGGTGCAGGAGTCAGTGTTGAAGGCTCTCTTACTAGGGAAAGTAGTTTTTCTAACTTCGCAAGTTCCAGTTGTGCTGGATCATAAACTACCCCTTTCTTTGGTGGCTTTGGCTTTTTCCGGAGGTTTGGTGACAGTTTTAAACTGGTCACAATACCCCTGAAAGATGATTTTTTTATTATTAAAATTTGGACAGTTATTCTCTCCCAAGAAATTTATTTGGTAAACGTTTTTTATCCCCCAGTCCTCACATATTTTACATGTATACTGAATGAGGAAAAAACTGTTCAAGTCTTGTTATGTGTACCAATAAAACAACAAATTACTGATGATGTTACAAGATATAAGGAGGTCACATGGGATCATTATAGAGTGCAGGTTTCTATGTGTATATATTCTTACACCCAGCCATGGTGGAGTGTTAAATTTGGAAGAAGTCCTCATCTTAGTAAGCTGGATGGGAATATTTCTAATGAGCAACATTCAATCGGGGAGGTTGAAAGGATTAAAAAATCTGTATCAATGCCTACTCCATGCTTTTTGAGTCAGTATGACTGAAGAATGTAGAGATGCAATAATTGATTCATTTTAACACTTATTGAAACAGATGCTGTGGACAGCAGTGGGTCTGGGAACTGGGAGGGAGTTTGATAAGGAGAAGAGATCACAAGATGCTTGGTGGTTATTCATTCTTGAAATTGAGTTATAGTGCATCGCCCAGTGTAAAAAGCTGGGTAGAGCTTTAATTTAAGGACATTCTCTGTTGCTTGAAGTGCAGAAAGAAATGATAAAAGAAAGGATGAAATTTGAGAATGCTATTGAGTTAAGTATAGCATGGTGAGTACAGAATTGGGTTGGGCCCTCACTTGGTTTGAAAGAGTTAGAAGAATTTTGGGAATTGGTGGATATTGAGAGATGGATCTGGTGGCATTAAAAATGTTTTAAAGATTTGTGGGATATTTTAAATGTTACATAGAGGTATTTGGTAAGTAGATTGGCAGTGGTTTTATTTTTGGAAAAGATGGGGTGTATATTTTAAGATAATTTTGAGGAGCTGAATGCCAGGGAAGTACAAATGAAATGAAAATTGTGTTATCAGTCTCAGGAGGTTAAGGGGTTTTATAAGTTCGAAATTTTTTGTGTAGGAGGTAATTTGGTGGCAGAACCTGGGATTTCCCTCTCGAGTCTTACCTGGAAGTCCTTTGAAGGGAAAGGGGGAGGAAGAAATATTAATAATATGACACATTAGTGACACAAAAAACCAAAAAAGGAAATACCCTGCTTGTTTTCAAACAGTGAAATCAAGGAAGGAAGAAAATATGCAGAACTAAAGATTGCATTATTGTAAGACGTAGGGTGGAGTTGAAGGGTTTTTTGCATCATGTTTTCTCTTGAAAATGATGTAGTGCATAGAAACTAGTCATGAATAATTCTTTATTTAGTGAAAAATTGTGATAGTCTTTGTGTCCATTATTATGGAACAATTCCACCACATCACACTTGAATCTGTGTAATTTATATTGTGTCATGTTAGTTAGAGCTTATGAGTACAGTAATGTGTCGTACCTGGACTCATCAAAACCTATTCTAAGGCAGTGGACCAATGATAATAATAATGGCTGGAAATAATATAGCTGTGATACCTGTCATCGCCTACAATGATGATAGGATGCTTATGATTGAATGCCAATGTAGTCAGTCGACTACGTCGCCTTTGAACCAGTGCTTGTGTGCAAATAGAATGATATTTATTGATTGATAAATCAAACACATGTGCCCGTCCATCCCACGAAACAGCAGCAAAAGAAGTGCTGGAGTATGGTGCCCAAGCTGCATCTCCAATAGGCGAACCAACATCAAATACAAATAGGGGTTCACTATTAAAGAGAAAAAGGAACCATTTTAAGACATAGACACAATTAACTCATCTGTTATTCTAAAGATCAAGAAATGTGTTGTGACAGTTCATGAATTAAATGACATAAAACTAAAATACAGTCAATGTTAAAATATTTCTGCACTTACAAATACTGTAATGGTAAAAGTGGCTGCTGCAGTATTCAAGTTTCATGCTTTCTCATGATAGTACTCTTTAACAACCAACCATTGCCTAAGCAAATTGACAATGCAATCTCCATGTTTAAGGCCGCATTCAGACCAATAACTTCTGGAATGAGTATTGGCCAGGAACTGATCTTTTAAAAAAATTTCCCTTATAGATTGAAAATAATTGATGCATTATTTAGAAAATCATTAATTGGGATTTCAAGGGATGGTAAAAATTAGACTTTGAAATATCTGGATTTTAAATAAGTGAAAAAATCATTGCAATTTTGTATTCAGCTAATTAAATTGCAATATGGTTTTCCTCTGCATTTAAATACTCCAACAATTTACCGGAGGAGTTTATTTTCAGGTGGTTTCCTAAAACATTTTGCCTTGCTTGAATAAATGCAGTACCTGGATGATGAATCTGAAGTTGATTTTTTAAGAATTAATTCCCTAATAAAAAATTAGTGATGGGATAACATGGCTGGGAACTCAGGATGTTGAAGGGATGCCTGGATGATGTCGCAAGGACAACGCATTGGTATACTGCTAACCCTCAGGCTGTCACTCTGGTAAAATATGCTCTAAAGATTACAATGCTAGGCTTAAAAAGTAAAATAACACAAAAATGAATAGGTAACCTTTTGAGTTTTCGGGTAAAATTCTTTAAAAACATGAAAGTAACCTATAAGTATGAATTCTAATTTAAATATTCATCCAGACTTTAAATAATATGAAGTCATTCATTGGAACTGTGTCTGAATATTTTCCTCTAATTGATGGGAGAGTAATAACAGTTTTCAAATAATAGAAAGCCAGCTTTGAAAATAAAAATAAACAAAATCCTAGCCTCTCATACTCTAAACCTCTCCAAAATAACTGATTGGCCGAGAAGATTTTGACAGTGGATGTTAGATGCAGTGGTCATCAATTGTAGAAGTCATGTTTGCCGAAAGCAAAAGTTTCCGTCATGTCCTAAATTAAACAAAAAAAATCAATTTGCACTGTCCTAAACCTAATTTATATGATTGACTAGGGTCTCATCGTGAGCTCTCTTCTTTTCTTCCAGAGGAAGGAGCTCCATTACAGTTAGATTCGCTGAAAGCATTATGCTCTGAAAGCATAACTAAAAATTCATGTTGGGTGAAGCAATTCTATTGATTAAGATGCTGCTCCCGTTGGTATCATTTACATAATTATTTCATGTTTCTACTGATCTAGCAAACAGAAGTGTGTTTTGGAGACTAGTCTTTTTGTGAGAAATGATCAACCTAAACTGTTGTCTTAATAATGCATAAGAGAAACTTTGCCGGACTCAAATACTTAATAATATGTCTTGGAGATGCTTTGTAATACGCAATATACTTGTCATAGCTTTTGCATTAATTGATGTATTTTGATATAATTGCAACATAAAATGCACAATTGTGATGCTTTTGTTTAGGGACTGTTCTTTGCCTTAAATTCCATGAATTATTTTGAATAATTGAGGATTGAAGTAAGGAAGGACATACAACATGAAACCTCTAAATAAGAAATGATGTGAGCTCTGAGTGTGTACAGGAATGCATTTGCACAGGAGTGCATTTGTGCATGTTTTTTCTAGCTTATAAATGTAATTTGTGGATCAAGGCATGATGTTGTTGAAGGTGAATAGGATCGATTCATGGCAAATAATTTTGCACTATTCCACTTTTAGTACAATTAT
The DNA here is from genome assembly GCF_022747635.1 of Hetaerina americana. Taxonomy (NCBI): domain Eukaryota; kingdom Metazoa; phylum Arthropoda; class Insecta; order Odonata; family Calopterygidae; genus Hetaerina; species Hetaerina americana. The sequence continues at coordinate 59,367,574 of NW_027286069.1, forward strand.
TTTGACCTAGGATTTGAGGTTATCTCATCATCTTCAGGTGACCTGAAGATGACAAAGCAACATAAAATCCTAGATTGAAATATATTTTATTAACAGTGGATTAATGAATTATTATTTGCTAAAATCGATTTGGCTTAATAATCTTCAGCTTATTTTAATAATCTATTTGTACAACATATTTTTGGAAAATCCATAATGTGAATGCATATAGAAAATATTCTTGGGTTTTAAGGAGATCTGCATATTCTTTTACAGACAAATTTAAGTACCCAAAATCTCCTATTGAAAAACAGTACATATTAACAAGTTTCAGGACAAAAATGAACTACTAAATGCAAGGTACTAAATATTATGGCAATTGATGAGAATCAACTTAAAAATATCATGTGGCATGTTTCCTTATGGTTGTGTTTGTGCTGGGATTAAACAAAAAAATTTAAATTTGATTAAACAAAAACCAGTTGCCATCAAACGAACTGCTGCTGCTATTCTGATAACAGATATTGTAGCAGTTAGAATAACTTTGGTCTGAATTAATTTCTTCGTAAACCTAATCGATCTCTTCCTAGTTAACATATAAATAGTTAAGGTAGCCCAGAGCCAGTCCCTGGCAAGAGAAAAACTTCCCCGTAAACCACTTTAGGCTAACCATTGCTACTGTGTAGGTATTTGTAAGTTCCTGATTATGATCCCTGGAAATAGGGTTAATTTTCTTGTTAACCTATTCTGGAAATACCACTCCATATAAATGTGAGCATCCCAATATTTTGAATGTGTTTGATCACTGGTGAGGGATTAACTTTCCCTGTAAATCACCACACCAATCTCAATATTCCCCTCCTTTTTTCACTTTTACAGTGAATTAAAAAACCCTTTATGGCTTGAAGAAATATTATTAAATATAGTCAGTTTTATGGGTCGTGGTAGTCCAGTGGGTAGAGCATTGGACTGCTGACCGGAGGGTCCTGGGTTCAATTCCCGGGCAAGGCACTCTGGGCACCTGCAGCTCCACCCAAGCTAAAGTGATTTTTCGGGTACCAGGTCTTCCTGGGATACCATAACCGGCACAGGGAAAGGAACTGGCCCCCCTACCCTGATGTGTGAATTTCACACGCCGAATAGGGCTTAGTTCTGGGTGAACTCTACCATCACCTACTAAACTGACCTTTGGGTTGATTACTGTGTTTATGGTTTATGGTTATAGTCAGTTTAGGCAATTCTGTTAAAACAGTGACTTCTGTTGAAAATGGTTTTTATTTGAGACTTCACCGATGTAGGGTTATAAAATTAAGAATTACAAAATCAAATCAATTGGTAACCAACCTTCTATTATCCTCCCAAATCTTGACCCTCCAATCGCCTCCACAAGAAAGGAAAATGGTTGGATTAAATGCATTATAATCAATACAATGCACAGGCATGTGATGAGCTTCCCATGTTGACAAGTACAATGATGCATAAGCTGTGCTGCATTTATATATTCTACCTTCTTCAGTTCCAACCAAAAATATGTTCAGCTCCAATGGATGGAAAGCAAAAGCTGTGCAACATGCTGTAATATAAGTAATTTCATTGTTTTATAAATTTAATTAGTAAGATGATCAAGAATGTCAGGTTTCAATGTTACTTATTATTTGGCCTACAAATGAAATTTTGGAATGATGATACTTTTCTAATACAGAGTAGGTAGAAACTGAATATCTACTAGGATCATGGTAGCAGTACCATCCCTGTACCCCGCACACATAGGCTGTTTCCAATAATAGTATGAACTGATGAAGATTAGTTAAGTGCATAATCCAATGGAATCATATCCTTGCAATGTTATTGTTATCAAACTCAGGGTTTGACGTTGCTTTATCCACAAAGCAAAGAGAAAGACATCCTTTTATGCAATAAAGGCTTGGGAAGTATGTGGTGAATATGGTACCAAACTTAGTAGCACCACACTATAAATCTTTCTTATTTACGATTCATTTGTGGTGATTTCATTGATCACTCCTAGGTGTATTATTCTTAACTTAAGTTTTAGTTTAAAACTTTCATGCACTATTTGGTGAAACCTGATTTATATTTCTCTCATTCATGATTAGAAGCTCAACTATATTCTCTGGATGCAAAAATGAAACTATTGGAAAGGTAATTTGAATATTTAGTTTCCTTTGCCCCAGAGTTTGCTCTACTGCCAAAACAATTTTTAACATAGGTTTGGTACAATCCAGTGTGCCTCACTTCTTTCATAATGTCTATCACTGGTACACCCTATCCAGAGTCTTTAATTATCCTCTCATTCCTCATTCAATCTTTCCTAATTTTACCTCACTCCTTAAGTATACTATACCCACCAAATTCAGTTGGCATGTATGTTTATCCAGGGATACCCAAGTTTCCCTTCTACACTTAAATGTGGGGATGAATACACCTTTATGCTATGGCATTTTTGCCACCTTAGACAAGCATACATGTTTTGAATTACTACATATGCACGCTATTTTTCCACTGATATGTGTAAGTCTTGCATCACAAAAGCCAGCCGACTTAGTTCTTGCTTTTGGAATATTTTAGTGATGGCTATGATGGAACAGATAACAAAATGCCGATATTATAGCTATTCTAAGATGAAAACCCCTCAGCATGGTAGCTATAGAAGAATGGAAATGCATTGAATGCTTGCTGGCCCAAATATTACCCTCATTCTCTCTGACCATTTCCAAGACTTTACTGCCTCAACATGATACTCTGTAGCTTGCAGAATATATTATTCCTGGTTGCAGTTATAAGCAGAAGGTCATACAATTTTGTAGATTTTTTGTGAAGGGGTTATATGATTGGACCAAATTGTGCTGACACAATAAATATGGGAATGTTTGTGATAGAGATAGAAAAGAATTAATTATGAAGAGGCTGGTTATAAATGTTCATAATTATAAAAAGGTATTTCTTGCAAGTTTCAGAAATAACTTTTAAAAATTGGTATTATGAGAAAAACTATTTACAAAGATGCCACTTGCTACCATGGAAATTATACTCAGATGATGAGAAACATGAATGGAATAAATCGAGGACTTATTGCATAATAGGTAAATTTAAGCTGAGAAATATTTTCCTACCTGTCAAAGGTATGGTAACACTATCTGGCCCTTGTATAGGTTCAATTGGTAAAGACAAGGTAATTACTAAAGTTCGAGAAAGCTCATTATTTGCTACAACCCAGCAAAATACACTGCCGTCCAAAGATACAGAGTAAAATGTGATCTCTCCATCAGCCATATTCGATCCCCACCGAACCTATAAAAAATGAGAAAATTTGTATAAATGGAAGAATATTTAAGTTCCTAGGTAATTTGAAAGTACTATCCATAAAATGCTGAAAAAAATAGCGCATATTTTATGTAGTCTGTAAAAAAAATAACTGAAATTGAAACTGCTAAAATACTAGGAATTTATATTGATACAACAATTAACTGAGAGACCCACATCAGTCAAATCAGTGATAAACTGAGTAAAGCTGTTTATATGTTGAGTGCTCAACTTTCTCATTTCAAATGAGTATCGTTTAAATCTTTACCAAGCCTTCTATCAATGTCATTTGAATTATGATATTGAGTTATGGGGTCATTCCCCACATGTTAAAAAAATCTTGCTGCTACAAAAGAGAGCTATTCTCTTTCTTGCTAATATACCATCATGTGATTCCTGTAAGCTCTTTTTTTTATTAGGAATGGAATCATGACTGTATTTAGTTTATATATCTTAAAGGCTGTGATTCATGCAAAAGTTAATCTAGAAACTTACCAATTAATGTCTCACATCCATAATTAGACCATTAGGGATAAAGCAAATTTAAATACCACTCATAGTAGATTGCCCTCAACTTACAATTCATTTCATAATGTGAACATTCAACTGTATAACTGGCCTACTCAGCTGAAATCAGATTGTGTCCCGAATTTTAAGAAGAGGGTATATACCTGGTTACTTGCTAACCTACTTTACTCAATCTATGGAATCTTTTGTGACAATCCTCGTCACATTGAAGACTTTACCATTATATATTGAGTAATATTTATACTGACGACATTTAATATGGTTGTACCATTTATCCAAGTGAATAAAAAGTAATAATAAAAGATTATTATTATAAAAATCCTCAATTAGATATCTCAAGAAAATGTATTATGCGGAATACTGCAGTAAGTCAAATATAAATAATTCTGAAGCTACAAAGAATATTATAAAACAGAAGAAAAATTTGTTGGCCAGGGTAAATTCTTTTTGTACTTACTTGCCAAACTGAACTGCTATGCTTACTTGCCACTGAATCACTTCGATACAGAGGTTTGTCCAGAACATGTGGTGGAGCTTTCTGAATGGAATAAACTGCAACATTGCCATCTACAAGCCCAACAGCTATTAAATATGGTTGACCTTGTGGGTGGAAATCTAAGCTACAAACTCCAGTCCACAACCAAGCCACATATTCTGGATGTGATGTATTTTTCAGGCTGAATAGACAAACACACCCTTCCATGCATGGCTTTGAAAAGTCAACTTAAAGGAGAATAAAGTGTACAGTTAAATTCAGTTTTTTTTTAGTTTTACAAATCAAAATAATATAATGTCGGAGAGTTTGAAGAGAAGTCAATGCATTGGTTGACTTACATGAACCATAGCCTACTGAGAAAAGATCCTTGTATTGTGGGTTCCATGAAAGAGCTGTCACATTCATTTTTCTTGTACGGTCATAATTAAATTTCCACAATGGAAGCAGAGTTCCCTCTTCTTCCCTATATTCATCTGATGGATCCTCCCAGTACTTGAAATCTGTGATTAAAATTAGGGACAGTTACATTTCCAGAGAGAAGATCACAAATCAAAAAATAACTTCTTACTGTATCTCTAATGGTACAAATCTAACTCAATGATATTACTGCTAATTTTATTGACCCAAAAAAATGATTGATTGAAAAATAGTTATCAATGTATTAGATAACGTGCCTCTCTATTTATTGAATTGCCACCTTTTGCATTTTTTTGCATTCTAAACAGCAAAAATTCATAAATATACTCTTGTGAAACAGATTATTTCATCACAAGTAAACTTATTTCCATTTGGAATACTTGAGGGAAAAATTCCTGGGTTTTTATCTCAATGAATATGAGGGTAACAAGAACCTTTCTGTCAATTGTAATGATTTTATTAAGGAAATTTAAATCTGATTGTATATTTGTAGGAGTCAAGTATCAGTAATGTAAAGTTTCTCCTGTTTCATGGTACAGTGATAAATGCTCTACTGCTCCACAATCTCAGGGCAAGTATATGTGTACCAATTAAATCTACAATCAAATCTCATTTTCTTCATCTTCACCACAAATTCTAAGTCATGTTCAATATTTTTGTCCATTGATTCTTACATATGTATGATATCATGCATTGGGTAAAATGTTGTTACAATACAAGCCCATATTCAGATACTGCTCCAGTTAGGTCCTTATTCGCTTAGCTCCAGTATGCTTGCCGGCTATTTCAAAAGTCAAAGATTTGAATCCTACTCAGGGTATGGATATTGTGCTGCAATTTAAGAGGCGTTCTGTACATTATTTTCCTGTTTGAGAAGATCTCAACAGTTTGAATGATCAAAAAACCCTGGTTATTACAATGCAAATTAGTGAAACAGGTGACGTACATATTCCTAATTTATGCATATTGACTAGGTATTATTTCACACTTATTTCTAATTAAATACTCCTCACCTAATGACCAGAACATTTGTGAACTACCTTAATGGAGAGAAAGATATGTACCAATAAAGCCGGAAACATGATGATTGACAAGAGCCATGTGGAAGTAAAAAGAGGAAGTAAAGGGTCTCATTTTGGACTTCGCTAATCCAATTTGTTTTGGCATTTACCTGGCATTAGAACATTTTAATCCCTCAAATTGTATTCTGGTTTATTTCATTTTTGCTTTTTTTCTTTGTTCTGTTGAATTTTTTCACCCCAGTTTCCCATGTACTAAGAATGTGGAAACTTTTTCTCTCTTCTGGTTGTTAATCTATCACCTTGTCTTTTGTAATACAACACTGTCTACACAATGTATTTTCTTCATTAATGCAAAATATATGTTTTGATTTTATCTTATTGTAAACCAATTGGAAAAGGTATTGTATTAAAATGGTAGAGGAGCTCACTCAATTATATTGTAAATCCTTATGTAAGAAAACATTTTTATTATTACCTTCCTATTAATTTAAATAATTTGCAGGATAATTTTCCCATTTTCATCAATTGTTTGTAGCATTTGCAGAATTAGCTACACTTGCATAATATTTGTTGAGACTCTGCTACTATTAAGATCTGGCATAATTATGATTTCTTCATTATTTCTTGTTTTTTGTTTCAATTCCAATCTAGTTCTAATCTAGCATAAGTAAAAAGGTATTGATAAAATATGAGTTCAATTTGTTCTTAATCTCTGATCTCTCTCTTCATTATTTGGAGCTTGAACAGATAGAGCTGTTTGATTAATGTGGTAGGTAAGACTGCCACTCAGTAACCCTGAGAATTTCAAAAGTTTAGGTGGATTTTGGTATTTCAACAACAAGAAAAGAGCTATGGCAAAGTTACACCTGCAAAAAATAAAAGGCACATTTCTTTTTCAAAATTGTGCATCTTAATAACCCTCCCATTTACAGGTACACATGGGGTGAAATTTTTACTTAATTACTTGTGACACTTCAAAGTGTCATCTACCAAAATAAAAAAAATGTTGAAGTGAATCTTCTGCAATTTACTCATTATTCAACCTAATTTACTTTGTTAAATGTCTTCTTGAAATCAATGAAGCAAAAAACTGCTTGGTTATATTCCCTTCTTTCAATGACTTGATTATGCATATGGCATGTACTCCTCCCATTTTTATACGTGAACTCATCTTCCCTCCATTAAGTAGTTCTTAATCCTTTATTCCATCCTTCTACTTATTATTGACTATTATCCTAAATTTTGGTCTACAATCCTCACAGCTTTTTGTTTTTTGTTATGAATATTATTTCTGATGGAATGAATTCTTCCAGCCAAAGTCCTCCCTCATAAATGCTGCATATGGGCCCATAAAAATTCTCTCTCTCTTCCTCATTTTCCTAAACCCATTAGCAGTTATCCAGGGATTTAATGTGTCCCAAAAGCCTTGTTCGATGCCATTTCTTTTAATACCTTTTCTATCTCTGAAGAAAGTGTGCCTGAACCTAAGTTATCCCTAGAGATATAATATGCTCTTGCCATGGCTAAACCTGCTGGCCTAATATCTTTCCCTTTTAGCCAGTTCTCTTATTATTATTTCCATATTTCCTGAATATTTTTTGGGGTAATAATTTTCACATTTTATATCTTATAATGTGCACAGATTTTCCATTCTCGCTTCCTTACAGTAGTCACCCTTTTGTTAAGTGCTCTTGTTTCATATTTCTGTAAAATTCCCATATTCTTATATTGTTTCATCTGCCATGTGCCTCTGTGTCTTGCTTTAGTTTATTATTTATCTATTTAAATTTTCTTCTGCATAATTATGGTTTGAACCCACATCTGCTCTTTCGGAAATTGTGAATTGATTATGCGTTCCTAAATCTGTGATTAGCTATGATAATATGTAACCAACATCTCTCAGAAAGCCTCGGGATTTCCCTAGAAATGCCAGGCAATTAAGTGTGAGATATCATTTTGATTATATTGTGCATAGATTCAGGAACAGCAGTTAATAGTTTTAAGTTTGGTCAGATTTGGTTACAATTAAGCTGAATTTACTGCAGAAAATAATTGTTTTCTCCCTGCAGTCATTCCTTGTTTCTGAAGTATACCCACCTACCTCGCTCCCACTTCTCCCTTCCCACCCCCCACTTTTGAATCACCCATTACTATCAAGTGTTCCTTTCCAGAAAAATAGAATATCTTTCTCTTGTATACTTCTTCCTCCATAAGTTTACTTAGTGATATACTAGTATAAACCTGAATAAGCATGAAGTTCAGAGGTTAAGGTTTTACCTCTATTAAAAATATTTTATCACTCACCTGCTCCATGTTTACTAATCTTCTTCATACCTTTTTGTTCAATACCACTGCCACTGCTCATAAACTACATTCCTCTCAAATGTATATTACTCAGTAATAATTGGTCAAATCATCCTATCTTTCCATAGCACTAGCACAGCCCTAACATATCTATAATTCTCTCTTCATCTAGTTCTTGATGTTTTTTAATTTCCCTATCCTTGATGTAATTCTAGCACTCCCTAGTCCCTATTATAATAGTTGTTGTCTTCTGCGTCTTCTTTTTTGCCGCTGCTGTCAGTACTGCATATTTAATGTGATGACAACTCCAGAAGCCTTTCCTCCCTCACTGCTGGGCCCCACACCCACTCTCGTGGGTAGAGTTCAGTTGTTCCCAGGACTCAATAAAATTTATATTATTTATAGTTTTGGGGGATAAATAATTGAGGTGGTTTCCTGTTGCCTTCCTAAATAGTGTTTTCCATGTGGTCTCACCATTTAATGACCACCTCACTGGGGTAAGATGTCATTACAGCCACATCATTCAAGAATATGTAGATTCTACAGAACTAACTTTTGTCTGGCTCCTACCCTTGAGCCAACTTGGCATAGGTAGCACTACCAGTAGTAATTATCATTGCTCCCACTAGCACATCTATTGGGGTCATAAGTACATGCAATTTCTTCCACCACTTAAGTTGTAGTCAAATAGTAGTAGTTTTCAGGGGGGACAAGTGGTAGTAGGGGTCATTTTACACCATGAGGAATAGATGGGTAAAGTGGCAGGGGTAGGATGTTTCAGGGAATGGCGGAAGGGTAGCAAGAAAACTGGCATCAGAATAAGCCTACCCTAAATGAAAGGTGCCGAGAATTCCACGATTTAACTTTCCATCTGGTGGACTGGGCAACTCACTTAAAGGGCTCTCCAGATAGCACTGCAAGTAAGGATTGGAATACCACTGAAAAATTTGAACGTCATTGGGATTCGAACCCGGGCCCTTGGGGTGGGAAGCAAGTGCATTAGGCACTGCATCATCCCAGTACCCTGGCTGTAGTCAACAGAGACAAGTCATATAGTATATAATTTGAAATATTACACTGGCAAATTAAACTATTAGCTATTTTAAAATAACACAAATAATAAATTCAATAAATAAATGTTCATTTACCATTTTTCTTTAAAAAATCCTGAACAATCCAGAAAAATAATGAAAAAATTGAAATTTTGTAATTTTTAGATAAATAGGAAATTAAAAACGTCGCAACACCTATGAAAATCTCCGGCATTACTTTGAATTGTTGCAGCTTTTTGTAAGAAAAAGTTTGAAGCATATCAGCATTTATAATTACACTTGGCTACACATAATATTGTACTATATACCTTGAGAAATTTCTTCATAGGTGTTTTGGTTCAGCATCCTTTCCAGTGTTTTGGCTGCGCGAAGCATTCGGCTTGTTATTGTGTCATGTACAACTTCATTGGTCTTAGTTGAAACTGAAGGCCCTACCCAAGATGTTCCTCCTGCTGCTGCTTTTTCTTTTTTCTTTTCCAATTCTTTCAGTCTCTGCTGATGTGCAAAATCTTCTTCATATGCATCATAAATTGTCCATTGTGCAAGGAGACGTGAAAAATTAGTCCTTGGGGGTGGTACTGTTTGAGTAGACATATCCTGAAATGATTTCAATGAACTAAGAGTATGCACTCTGTTTTATCAACATTTGATTCAAAACACAATTTCCAATAATTAAATTAACATAATTCAATTTATTTGGTTGTATATCTTAATAAATTATCAAATAAGACTGAAAATTCTCTTTCTTTATAATGTCCATTTTTTTGTGTGCTTATGTGTATGTGTGTACGAGGGTAATCCCATAAGTACCTAACCCAACAAAAGAAACAAAAATTTTGAAAAAAATGTATTTATTTTTCAACACAATCTCCTTTCAGCTCTATACCCTTTTCCCAGTGATGTTCAATAAGTTGCATACCCTTTTCATAATAAGGACTGTCTTGCTCCTCAAAATAGCCATTAACTGCTGACATCACTTCTTCACGGTTGGAAAATCTTTGACCACTGAGCCATTTTTTCAAGTTTGCGAACAGAAAATAATCTGAGGGGGCTAAATCTGGCAAATAGGATGCATGAGGTAGCAATTCAAACTTTTATTCATGAATTTTGGTCATTGCAATAACGGATTTGTGAGCTGGTGCATTGTCTTGATGAAACAACTTTTTCTTCTTAGCCAAATGCTGCCACTTTTGCTTGATTTCATCACTAAAACATTGCGATAGGTTTGCATAACACTCGCCGTTGATAGTTTTTCCTTTTTCAAGATAGTCAATGAAAATTATCCCACGTGCATCCCAAAAAACCGACACCATGACCTTGCCTGCAGATGAAACGGTCTTCGCCTTCTTTGGAGGCAGTTCTCCCTCTTGAATCCATTGTTTTGATTGTTCTTTTGTCTCGGGTGGGTGTGAAGTGATGGACCCATATTTCATCCATAGTTATGAAAGGGCCCAAAAATTCTGCTTTTTTGCTGTGAAACTTTGCTAAACACTCAATTGTAACATCTTCATGACACTGGTTTTGCTCGAGTGTGAGCAAATGTGGCAACCATCTTGCACACAGCTTTCTTATGTCCAAATTTTCAGTTAATATGCAACGTACCATACTTTTTGAAATGCCTACTATGTCTGCTAGCTCGTCCACGTTCAGTCGACGATCATCCAGTATCACTTTGTGGATTTTCTTCACTGTTTCTGGAGTCGTCACCTCATTTAATCGACCAATGCGATGCTCTTCTTGACAGCTCGTACGGCCTTCTTTAAACTCTGCTACCCAATATTTTACTGTTGTAAACAAAGGAGCAGACTCACCCGAGTAGAATCCAGTTCAGCTTTTATATTGGTTGAGCTGAGGCCTTTTGAATAAAAGTATTGTGCCACATAAGGATGACCAATTTTCTCCATTTTCACAAATTCACGGAAAACATTCACAATTGATGGCTACCAAACAAATACTAAATAACTTAGCGTCTTCAAACTTGAAACATATGCTTTATATATTGCATACATTCTAACACAGTGATATTTTTCAAACAACTACCGCCGCCAACTCTAGGTCAGGCTGGGTACTACTGGACCATCCCATTTATACCAGCATGCACTTCCAAAAAATTGTGAATAACACTGTTATTAAGTAGTGATGGGAAGAATATGAAAATAAAACATTTAATCAAACAGCAATGTATTTAAAATATAATGGTATTTAGAATCTGATCTTTCAAAGTATACTGATATCCCGGTACATAAGCCAGTATCTATTTTCTTTGTATTTGAATTTTCATTGTACCCTGGATGGTATTGTTTTTACTATGAATATTTGATACACCAGTACCTTCCTTCAATTTTCATTGAAATCTTCATTATGTTGATATCATTGATGATATTTTATGAATATTTGCAAGTACACTGGCATATATTTAAATATTTGATTAGAATCTTTATTGCACTCCTATTTGATGGTATTTGCTAATTATTTGTACCCTGTCAGTATAAAGTCATTCCAAAGTCTTACCATATTTAATCAAAGTATACCAACTAATGGAGACGTTGCCAAATGAGTTAGTAAATAAAAGATTTTTCTTATGATGATAGGAGAAAGTAGGGATTTGTACCAGCACCTAGAAATACTTATGATTCTTGCCCTTGGTACTACCAACTAAAATTATTGCCCTAGGTGGGATTTATAACCTAGGGGTAGTTATAAAAAACCTAGTATTTTTTGCCAAAGGCACCACTCACTGAAAATAGCCTAGGGTGATACCAGCATATAGGTACTGAGAAATACCTAGGTTTTTGTCCAAGGTCCTGGTACCTAAGATTTTTGGGTTTCCAATGGACCAGAAAATAACCTAATATACATTTTACTACAGGGTTGATATCAAGTACAAGAAAGTTAGGGACCAGTCCCTAGCTTTCTTGCATTTGATACCAACTCTGTGGTAAAATGCATATTAGGTTATCTTCTGGTTCATTAGAAACCCATTTCAAGTTTCTTTAATTAATTTTTCGTGGTTTCTTGTCTGAGTTTAAATAAATATCTTAAATAAATCAAAGAAATCTGAGAATTGCCATTTTGGTACATTTTGGTCTATGCCAAAAAAGATAATGCCAAACAGGGCCTACTATATGGAGACTACTCATGCCTAGAGGCCTTGGACCTGAGGCAACCTAATATTATTACCATAATTTAATCAATATGGTTGGCCTATTGATTTAGTATGAGTATTTTTACTAAAAAATATTGTAAAGGTATACTACCTACCATTTAGAATATATTTTGGCTAAGAATGAAGTTATCTAGGAATAAGCATAAATTTAGGCTCCTGGGCATTAGCATAGACTAAAAAATATAGGCTATCCAAGAACTTTCAATTCATCGATTAATTACAATAAATAAGATCAAGAGAGTTAAATATCTAATTTTTTGGAATAAATTTAGGTCTCAGGAAATTAAATAAACATATTAAAATTAAACTTGTGTCACAAAATTGTGAAATTAAACTTACGTTACAAAATTGTACAAATTCAGTAGGTCTTGTTAAAGAAGCCAGACAGCTAAACAAAGTATACCTACATATGCATATTTCATGTAGGCATGCAGGCAATGTAGAGTAGGGAGGGCCTGGGTGCAGTCAGCATCTATATTGGCAATTTCTTAAATGTTAATCATGGAAGTCAAAATTCGGTTTCCATGATTTCTTGCAATACATGTTGACGCTTGATGTTAGAAGCAATGCTATGCAGATCATTTACCATGTTGACCTATAGAGATGGGAAAGATGGCCATTCTATTTTCTATGTCTAATACCAGCACCAGCTAACAAATAAGTTTCTACATAAGTACACACATGGGCATGTATATGTACATGCTCACACTCATTTTCCATTTACTCTGATACTAAAAGATGCCACCTTTACCTGAATTTTCTGAGGTCTGAATTACAATAGTTCTTTATGTGAACAAATTTTTGATTGATTGTGGTTGGACATTGAAAACTGAAAAAAGGGATTTGGAAAGGTATCTTAGCTACTCCCATCCAAAACTGCTTGCATTTGTATGGAATATGTTGTCAAATGGTCAATTTTCCGGTGCACAACTGCATTTAATTTTGTTTTCCTGCATAGCTGTGGTGTGTTATTGCTTACATGGACTACTCCTTGGCATGGGATTAATTTCCCAATGAACCATCATAAAATTTCAGCTAATATTTGGTGTCTTGTGTTAACTATTACCGTATTTTCCCATCGATAACGCCCACCTTATGTATCAAGCACAACCAGAACTTAGTTGTTATCATGAATTTGTTTAGATACTGCGCGCCCAGGGCTTCACAGTTATCTTGAAGGTGTATAGATGCCTCGCATCTGTAGAAACATATATATATATACATATATATATATATATATATATATATATATATATATATATATATATATATATATATATATATATATATATATATATATATATATATATATATATATATATATATACACACACATATATATATATAAACCATAAACCATAAACACAGTAATCAACCCGAAGGTCGGTTTAGTAGGTGATTGTAGAATTCCCCCAGTACTAAGCCCGACGGCGTGTGAAATTCACACATCAGGGTAGGGGGGCCAGTTCCTTTCTCTGTGCCGGTTATGGTTTCCCAGGAAGACCTGGTACCCGGAAAATCACATTAGCTTGGGTGGAGCTGCAGGTGCCCAGAGGGCCTTGCCCAGGAATCAAACCCGGGACCCTCCGGTCAGCAGGATAATGCGCACATTATTGATGGGAAAATATGGTAATTTTTTATTATGAGGGGCAGTCAAACACAAACTGAACACCGGCTACAACAATCAGTCTGCGTGCTTACAAGGACATAAGCCAACAACTGCATGTGCATATGAGTGGTCACTATGTAGTTCTCTTACCACAGCAATGGCAGTATCGATACATTCAAGGCTAGCTTTTAGCATTCGGTGTGTTATGGTGGGTTTTCATTTTAAATTTGACTGCCCCTAGTATTATTAGTTCTAGTCTTCTGGCTTAAGGTAGGTTTTTATGGACCTTGACACTACATACTACTGTATCCATAAACCCTAGCTAACATGTCACAAAGAATCCCTTAACCCCATACTGCATATTACACCTACTCATTCTTTAGCTTTGTGGGGATTCTGCTTCTATTAATTCCTTCCAAAGTGCTGATTCTTTTCATCCCTATACCTCGATTTACCATCATTATCCCCTCTGTTAGTATACCGCTGCTTCTCATTTTCGCCTGTATATACAAATACTTCCCTCCCCGGACTACAACCTTGACGTGGTGGAAGGGCGTGTGCGTTCCGATGACCCCTAGAGCTGTGCTGGCGGGAGTAATAATAATTGCTCCTGGTAGGGTCACCCATGCCAGATAGGTTGAAGGTTAGGAGCCAGACGAAAGGCAGTCCACGCAGCATCTGTTCCTCAGTGAGGCAGCTTCAATGGCGTCTGACCCCAGAGGGGCGGCCAATAAGTGATGGTGTCACGTTAAAAACACTATTGAGGAAGGCAACGGGAAACCACCTCAATTATCATTCCCAAGATTAACATGATGGACTATACAGAGATTTTGAGTCCTGGCAACTACGGGGCTCGGCCGAATCGGCCGTGTGTCGTGCCCGGCAGCGGGGGAGGCAAGGCTTCCGCGGTCGTCATCCCAAAGGTATCAGATAAGTTATATCCTGGTTAGACACAGGTTTAGGAACAGTGTGATAAATTCGCACAGCTTCCCGGGAGTGGATGCGGACTCTGACCACAACTTAGTTGTTATGAAATGTAGCGTCCGTTTCAAAAAGATAAGGCAGGGGCGGCGAGTTAGAAAATGGAGTGTAGAAGCAGTAAATGGTTTGAAAAGGAAGGAATACAAACAGGCGGTAGAGGAAATCATGAAGGATGGTAAAGAGCTATGTACTATCGAAGAAAAATGGGAAAGTATCAAGAAAGGGTTGTCTAAAGCCGCAAAAGACACTATTGGGACCGTTAATGCTAAAAGGACTAGGAAACCATGGATCACGGATGAGATGTTTACAAAGATGGATGAGCGGAGAAAATGGAAGAATGTAAATACAGAGTTAGGCAAAATGAAGTTCAAAGAATTGAACAATAAATTGAGGTGGGCAACAAATAAAGCAAAAGAAGCATGGTGGAAGACGCAGTGCGAGGATATGGAGAGTCTCCAGAGGAAGGGTGAAATCGGTGCGCTGTACAGCAAAGTTAAATTGTTATCTGGAAGTAAGAAAGGAAGAGCTATGCTAACAGTTAGAGATAAGGCAGGTAAGGTAATAGTTGACGCAGGAAAGATCCAAGAGAGATGGAAGGAGTATATAGAAGAACTGTATAGTAAAGAACTTCGACCAAAAACATTAGACATTGAAAAAGAATATGACGTAGAGGAAGGTAGCTTAGGCCCAGGCATACTAGATGATAAGATAGAAAGGGCTTTAAGGGAGATGAAACTAAATAAGGCCGTGGGGGTGGATAACATTCCTGTGGAACTATTGAAATGTTTAGGAAAATGTGGGAGGAAGAGGCTATATGGGCTGATTCGTAGTATCTATGAGGAAGGAATCTGGCCAGAAGACTTTGTGAGATCAATTTTAATTCCTATTCTGAAAAAGGTAAAGGCTACATCATGTGAGGACTACAGGACCATAAGTTTGATATCCCACACAGCTAAAGTTGTTCTCAGGATCATAAACAAAAGGATAGAGAGTAGGGCAAATGATTACTTAGGGGATGATCAGTTTGGGTTTAGGAAGGGGAGAGGTACGCGTGATGCCATTGCAGTAATGAGATTATTAACCGAGAGGAATATAGAACACCAACCAGGAGGTATTTGCCTGTTTCGTAGATTTTGAAAAAGCATTTGATAGAGTGAATTGGGAAAAACTAATGAGTATATTGCAGAAAATAGGAATAGATTGGATGGAAAGGAGGCTAATGCGCAACCTCTACATGTCTCAGACTGCTCAGGAGCAGGTGGGGAATGGGGAGTCCGGATGGGCAGTGCTAGGAAGAGGTGTAAGGCAGTGTTGCCCATTATCACCAGTGCTGTTCAACATATATGGGAGGGAAATGATTAAAGAGGCATGGGAAGAACTGGAGGTAGGAATGAAAGTGGGCGGGGAATTCGTAAAATCAGTTAGGTTTGCTGATGACCAAGCTTTAGTTTGTCAGTCAGCCAAGGGGTTGCAAGCATTGCTTAGTGAATTGGAAATTCAGTGCGACAGGTATGGGATGAAAATCAATATTAATAAAACAAAGGTTTGCGATTTTCCAGAAAGAAAAAGGCTTTGCTAAACATTAAAATAGGAGGGCAGCTCTAGGCAAAACTAGAGCAGGTAGAACAGTTTACGTATCTCGGTAATGTTTTGGACCAACACGGTCATAGTAGTAGGGACGTAAGGAGAAGAATTGCGCTAGGCAAGGATGCTTTCACAAGGAGGAGGGAGTTGATGACAGGGACGTTGAGTAAAGATGTTAAGAAAAGACTCGTAAAAACTTTGATATGGAGTGTAGCTATGTACGGCGCGGAAACGTGGTCATTGAAGCAGAAGGATAGACGTAGACTGGAGGCTTTTGAAATATAGGTGTGTAGAAGAATGGAGAAGGTGAAATGGACAGAGAAGAAAACAAATGAGGAAGTATTTGGTATGTTGGGCGAAGAGAGGGGTTTGTTGGGAGAAATCCTATGGAGGCAGGAAAGGTGGATGAAGGGGGTATTGACCGGCAGTGGGATGTTGAAGACTGTGATTGAGGGTAGAGTGTTGGGCAAACGAGGAAAGGGAAGGAACAGGATAGGGATGTTGGGTGGGATGAAGGGAGGAAGAAGGTACTGAAGAGGGACCTGATGTAGAGTAGGATGTTGTGTTTTGCTAGGAGTCACAAAGTATTTAATTAGTAATTATATCCATCCAAAAACCTACCTTAACCGGTCGATTACCTAATAATAATAATACAAATACTTGTCTTGCCTTCTTTGAATTGCTAACAACAGATATCTATCTTTTCATAACATGCCTAGAACTTCATTATTGTTTTTCCTTAACCTACATTTAATTTTGTTCATTCTTTTCCATACCGACATCTCAGAGGCCTCCAATCTACATTTCTACTCCTGTCTAAAAAAATGCTATGTGCTTAATTATTTTAACCTCTCTGTTAAATTCATGTATGAAAATGGTATGTTGGGAAGGGGATAAACCATATATTATTGGCCAACAATTTACAAGGTTAGTATGGGTAATACAAGTTGTCAGCATAGCATGAAAATAAATGAATAAATCCAAGTACTGTTAGTTCTGACCAGAATTTCATTCACAGGTAATTGAAATCCTGAGATGCATATTGCTTAAAACCTATGTAAAAATATCCAGGGCTAATATAAGCCATTCATAAAATCAAAATATTATCGAAATATCTTAAATAGTTGATGATGACTAATGGTAAAATAATTTCAAAATTAAAAAGTTCGTTTTTAAGTAATTTAAAAGTATTGCCCTATATCAATACTAGTTGATGGATTTCTGTCTCTTGAGAACGCTTATTAATGAAAAATAAAATAATTTTTTAAAGCACATATTGCAGTCAATATTAGTAAATAGGCCATTTACATCTGTAAACTTTCAGCCTTCAACTTTACGGTTCAATGGTGGGAGAGATCTCTGTCAATTTCATGACCAGCTCACTCCACCCTTACATCAGTTTGCATCCTGCCATCATTTAGGTTGCAAATTGGTAAGATACCTAAGCATAAAATGATGCAATTAGGTATGGGCATATGACTTATAATGAACATACCTCTTATAAAAAGATTTGCTAGTTAATATGTGTAGAGGTACATTCTAAACCAAACTAAAATTTATCTAATGATATTTTTCGTTGCTGAACTGAATTTCCAATAATGAAACTAATGCTTCTTACCCTTTGAGGATTGTTGTATGTTAATGCAGCTCGTTCACAAAAGTTAAATTGATTGGTGAGTTTCTTTTGTGGCATATTAATAACTACTGAAGCATCAGTTGTTTTGGTTTTTTCAACCTCTTCATCAACTGGTGCAACTTCCTCTTCTGCATCCTCCTCTTCCTTTTCCTCAACCTTCTCTTTGTCTTCTTGATCTTCTGCCTTCTCTTCATCTTTTCCTTCTTCAGTTTTAGAAGTGGTCTCATCACCCTCAACTTCCACTCCTTCATCTTCTTCTGCTATTTCATCATCCAATTTTTCTCCACTGCTCTCATCCATTCCTCCAAGAGTCATATCTATAATGATATGCATGAAATTGGGGTAGAGCAATTACACATTAAAACTACACCTTAATTAGCAGATAGATCAACTAGAAAAATTTTGTAATCTTACAATTATTAATGCTGTGTGGGGCCATACTATATTTATTTATATGAATGACTGGATACCCAATGAGTTTACCCAGATCTTTGAGAATCTGATATATGTATTAGTAGTAGTTATTCAGGGAGGTAACCAACAGCTAAGGTAATTTGTACCATTAGGGGTAGGTAGGCAACTTGGTGGAGGTAGGATTTGCAGGAAATGGGGGAAGAAGGGTGGAGAGAAACCCTGTATCAGTATTAGTTGACTGAAAGGTGCCAAGGACACACTTCATGTCCCTTTTGATGGATAGTGTGCTATAATAATTGAAGTGCTCTTAACGTGATATCTAATTTAGTATTTTATATGCAGGAACACTGCTAAAAATCTGTTGAAGATGTTTTTCCTGTACAGCTTTAAAACTTTTTGTTATTTATAGTAAAGATGAAGGGCAATCTTAGACCCACCATTAATTTAGTCTTGACATTTAGTCCAACAGCTAATGATTTTTATGTGTGTATCTTGCAAAAAAAAATATATTTGAAATTATTTTGAAAGTATCTTAGGAGAACTGCTATATTTATTAATTTAAAATGCAACATGAGGAAAGAATAATGTAATAATGAGAAAAATATTTCCTTTTTAAGTATAATATCTAGTCTGTCCCCACATACTATGCCAAGTACTTCCACAACTACCAAGAAGGCCATTCTATATAGCAAGTCTGAAGTCACCATTACTATAAGATTTTGGTTTGAATGAATTTTGATCGCTGCATTCAACTGGATGGATCATGGGTCATGTTGAATTTAAATACATGGATAATGTCGCATTCAAACTGGGATGCTATGTAGGCTGATTGTAGCAAAAGAATATTCCAAACTTACGGTGTAGTTAGACCTCACCTAATTTTGAAAAACCTCCATATAATTTTAGCTGAGCCTTCCCTTCCTTGGAGTCCTTGTGGTAATAATCACCATCGTAATGCATCAGTTCACAATGATTACTTGGTGGTGGTGCAATTTCAAATCCCTTTTCTTTGTGACTAAAAATTACAAGGTTTTCTGGTATATTTGTATTGGTTATTGTTAATACTCTTGTTATTTCCTCTTTCAAATCCTGAAATATATTTAATTAATTAGTAACTATAAATATTCAATGAGCCTATTGATATATACCTGTTTTATAAATTATCATCCATTTGGAACATTTTAAATACTTTCATAGGAAAATATTAGAAGTGATAAAAAAATATAGAAGATGAAACTTAAAAAATATATTACATACATCATCATTTAAGTCAACTGTATCGGGATGTCTAATGAGATTTTTCCCTTTTGCACTGATGTCTCCATCCTCGGGAATGATGTCTAAGGCATCAGACCGATAAAGTGTACCTGTTGCTGTTTTTGGACTTTTTCCTTTTCCCGAAACCTAGAAATGTATTAATGGAGTCTATTACATTTTATCCATCTATTTTTATGACATATAAACATTAAATTACTAGTAGATTATGTACAATTATTGTAACTATATTGACTTCTTTATGGAATCACACCATCAAAGCCATTCAATATAAACAAATTTATAAATCACTCAGTTATTTCACATAATCATATAATTATTTCATATGTGAAATTGTCATGTGCAGATAAATACTATATGAATTCCATGCAAGTACGTAACTATATACTTCAAAGCATACGATATTAATTTACTTTAGCAGTTTTGGTTCCAGGTGCAGTTTTCTTTGGTTTCACCGGCATGTTATTCTGATTGACAAGGATATTCTTTCAAGACGAATGAAATGGGTAGTGTTTTAACCTCCATACGAGCTTAACATTATGGTCAATTGATTATCCCGCTCACTATGGCAACATAAACAATGGCTAAACGTTATCTAGTATGTTGTGGACGTTAATGTCGTCAGTAAACCACAAGTATTATGGTCCTGTATTATAATTGAAGTGTGCTGAAACGAAGCAGTTTATACTATTGGCGAGTTTATATCGGAGAACATTTTATTTTTAACGGTGGGATTCCCGCGTATGTTCTTCCAAAATGACACAGCTTGCTGCGCCTGGGAAGTAGTAGGGAATATCTGAGACAATTCGATCCTTATAATAAGGGAATGAGGTGTTGTTTATATTTTCTGAATCTTGCTACAGTTTGAGTGATGCTTGATTCTGGTGCGAAGTTTCTTGCGATATTTTTATTTGGCCAAAATAAATGTTATGGAAGATAGTGGAATTGATAGTGACCCGAAACAACAAAAGTTGCGAGAAGACGATAAATTGTTTTCGGTAAATATTCTCTAATTCCGGGTATTGTCGAGTTACGAGTTATTCCTCTTATCATTTGAAATGTTCATAAATTTTGTATTTATGTTTACATTCCGTATATATGATATATTAACGCCAAGATATTCGCAATTATGTTTGCGCTGAAATCCGGTTATTTTAATTTTATTTTCAGGCCAGCAGTGACAGTTCTGCATGCAGTACAACAATCGGGACACCAAAAAAGAAAAATGTGAAAGAGTTGCACAAAAAACTGGGTATGTGGCTTATATTGTTAGTTAATTTCAAAGTATCAATTGCGTACATCGCTATGAACTAAGTGATTACTTCGTTTAATTTCCTCTTCCAACCGCAAATAGGCAGTTTGTTTAAAGCCGTTTTATACCTGGCCTCAAAGAATTTAAGGAATGCTAGAGTAAACTCTTCTTAAGTTCCCTTAATAAATTCATTTCATATCGTGCAAGTTCCCATTTATAGTATAATATGTTATAGTATACTTAGTAACATCTCATTATTTTTGTATTCCCCACATTACCTGAAAAATGTGAGAATAATGTAACTAATCCCAGAATGACCTAGAAAGCGATAGCATCTCTTTAGTTAATTTTGAAGGGTTAATCTGGTGGGCGTTGGGGGATTCAAGTTCTATGATTTCATGATTTTTAGCCGAGACTTGAAACTAATGCAATAGACCCTTGATAGCTTGATTTTGAACTGTTGAGCCGAATTTGTGAAAACCATCCCATTTTCATTCATAATCAGCTCGTTTATGGTACCATATTGATAAACAGATTTTGGCAGTTCACCATCACTAAATGGAGTATGCTGAGAAATTACCGTAATATTAAATATTTTGTCCAGTGATTTGCGTACACAAATATGAGATACATGAAAATAATAAGTACATGCTCATTCAAACATATTACAGTATACCTGGCTTTTTCAGGTACAAAGCATGAACAAATGAATAGATTTAGACCTGTAGAATGTGACACTTGGGTATGATTTTTCTTATCTAAATTCATCTTTTTCATAAACTTGTGGGCCTTAAAGTAATATCTTTGGTAGAAGGACTATACTGGAGGAAAATAATACCTCTAATGTCAGTGTACTGAAAAGTGAGGCGTGAATGTAATCCTGGGTTATCAAAATAATCTTACCTAAAAGAGTTTTATTTTGTCTTCAGAAGGGTAGTAAATATATCGCTGTTCATTTTTACATTGCATTACCGTCTGATGAGTGAAATATACCCAGACCAAACAGACTCGGACCTTATTTAAATGTGGAAATTGGAAAGGTTACTTATATGGGTCATAATTAGCAGTTTCAACGTTCTTTATGTGTTTTATAATACTTAAATGCAGAATTAAATTTATAATTTCGCTGTAATATACATTTTAAACTGGAAGTTTGTTTATGGGGTGGTTTAAAAGTACATCTGAGGAACATGATATGTTTTCTTTATGAGATTGTTTTAGTCCTAGAAGGTTAAGGAAATTTATTGTAGATTCTTAATATTTAGAGGTTTTAGAAGTAATACATGTCTACATTTTATGTGAAGATTTCAAGTACAAGAATTGGTTAACTGCATAGTTTTGTTCTTGAGAAGCAGTGAAACAACTCAGTGACTTAGTCTTTCAATGCATATTGACTTTTTAATCCTAGGTTTTGTTGTATCCCATCATCACCAAGCCTTTTAAGCTCATACAACAAAACCATGAACAAAACCGTGACAAATAAAATGATGCAGAAAAAATATGTAGAAATAATAAGCTACTGTGGTCTCATTAAGGAGAAGTCCCATAAAGTAGTGGTAGATACGAGTAAGTTTTTATGATATAGTTGTAATAATAAAAATCAAATGATAATATAAAAATCTTTCATCATCACCATAAAAATCTTTTGTGTCTTGTGCAGTGCCTCTCCTTTTTTACTTTCTTTTTGCGTATTAATGTTTGGCTTTTCTTGAAGAGATTAGGCAATGCGCTGCTTGTGCCCTGTGAATGCTCATCATCATTTCAGTGGCATCATAATCAAGGTTGCTACTATAAGGGGTAGTAGTTCATTAATATGCTCATTTGGGTATCATTCTTTTAATTTGCTGGAGTATCCTCTATAATCTTTTCATTTGGGGAAAAAACCTAGACATCAGTAGCTTAGAAATGTTAAGTAAATTCAGATATAAAGGACTGTGGTGAAATTGATTATTACATTAATTTGCATGTATCTATTTTTCATATTTTTAAGAACGTAGAATTGAGCAAGCAAAGAAAATACATGTGAAAGGACTGCGTGATCATGAGTCTAGGCGTGGTCTCATTCCAATCCAGAGGCTTTCCATACCCAGCAAAAACAGTACCCTGGGTATTCCAGTTGGTGGTTCTGGTGGCGGAAGTGGGTTAGGTGTAGATGGGCCCTCAGTTTTAGGAGGATCCAAAGACAATATTAACCTCCTGCAATTGAAGAGAGAGAATCAGCCTCTGGTTGAGTGGGATACTGATGAAAGGTGAGTTATTTTAATGTGGATTATAATATCCATAAACACAGATTAATTTGAATCCTATTTTGAAATTTTTTTCTGAAATATTGAAACAGTAGTAATCAATCCAAAGATTGATATAATGGGTGATGATTGAGTTCATCTCTTCCTTAGGGTAATGAATAAGGGCTCACACAACAGGTTAGGAGGGCTATTTTCTTTACCTGCGCTACCTCCAGTTTGCCAGGAATATTTGGTACCTTAAAAACTAATACAGCCCAAGTAAAGCTGAGGGTTTTCAGAGTCACATAGATTTGAAGCAGATCCTCTGATTCAAATTGGGTCAGCAGCTAAATTCTTTATCCACTAGGCTTTTTCACACAGCAGTACTAGAAGCTTATTTTCAGCTTTGGATATCCATATGATCCATAAAGTCAAGTGTACATATCACTTGTAAAATGCTTTTCCACGTGTAGCTTTTTCTGCATTTCAAAGCTTGTTTTGTGATTGTTAAAAAATATTATATTTTTTTCCAATTTCAACTAAATGAAAAAAAATGTGATTTGAAAATGAGGTATTCTATTTTGGGGTTGCACTTACACCACCTTATCATGATGAGTTTTTATACTCACCTTAAGTATTAACAAAGAAACCACCTTTACCCATATGTTTAAATACTTTGTTGATAACTGAAGACTCATTGGCCCCAGTTTCTCATGGTTGGTTAGTAGACTGTTAAAATAAGGGTGATCCTACAGTTTAATTCACATAATTATTATGTGGTACACCCTTAATTTAATTTGTTTAGTGTTGCATTTACCAGGCAAAATAATTATGGGGGAAATCCAATGAAACTTAGTGTACAATTTGATTTATTAAAAAAATTGAGATTTTGAAAATGAGAATGGCGATGAAAAATTTTCATCTTTGACACAAAGGTCCACTGGAGAAATGATCGCTGGCTCCCCCATGACCCCAAGGACGTCTCGATTGTTGCTCGAACAAAATTTCCGGCTAGTGTTCGCATCCTAGGTGTGGTGTCCATTGAGGATGATATCATGCCACCAAATTTCTTTGAAGAGGTTCAAACTATGACTAAAGAAGTCTATCTGCAAATTTTGAAGAATATCGCCAAACCGTGGTTAGTAACAGTGGCCTCAGAGAGACAATATGTCTTTCAACAGGATGGTGCACCAGCTCATACAAGTCTTATAGTCCAAAACTGGCTCTCAGATAACATTGACATGTTCTGGTCAAAGGAGTTCTAGCCCTCGAACAGACTGGACTTTGACCCCCTTGACTATTATGTTTGGAGCATAGTCGAAAGAGTTACCAATAAGACGAGGCACCCTAATGTCGCATCTCTAAGCACCACTATCGTAGCAGCATTCGCAAATATAGACGGTGCTGTTTTGAAGAGTGCATGCGATGGATTCAGGAGTAGATTGGAGGCGGTCATTGCAGCTGAAGGGGGTTACATTGAGTAATGTTACTCTTGACAGATACCACTACTTTTATGTCAAAGGATTTTCATTAATTTGTATTTTAAAAAAATAAATTTGCTTTTAAACAGAAGTTTCATTTGTCTGGATTTAAGTGGCGTACCCTGCATATATAACTGTGGACCATATAGGTGGGGGTATCATTTTTAAGTAATTATTACCAAGAAATAATGGAAATATCTGGATAAAATTTATTCTGCATATTAATGAATGGTAATAATAATATTTTATTCATCCAAGACACTGCCCTGTAATAATACTGGCAAGTGTATAGTACATGTTAAGTAAAAAGTTTACATTTACAGAAAATATTATAACTTTGGCCTCAAGTATTCGTTGACGCTATAAAAACACTTATCAATGAGGTATTCCTGGACTCTTTGCGGATTACTTTGCTCATATCAAAGAAAATACTGAAAACCTTATTTTTAAAGTCAATCTCTAGAAATATGTAATTTACAGCTTCAAAAAGAGCAAGATTTGTTGACTTCCCCTGGCGGAAACCAAACTGATGAACAGCTAGTACATTTTGATTTTCAAGATATTTTGTCTTTTACAGGAAACACTCTCAAGAATTTTACCAAATTAGGAAATTATTGATATGGGTCTGTAATTATTTAAATCTTTTAAATTGATCCTTATGTATGTAATGTTGCAAATTACATCTATTGATGTTGATTTTTTTGTTTCATGAAGATATAGATAGAAGTAACTTGCAGTATTGCAGGCTCCCATTGGGATTATGTTCCATTAACGGAAAGGTTATAGTGCCCAGCAAATCCACAATGAAATGATGGGTATTTATGGAGATGATAGCCTGTCATATGACACAGTTTTATGGTAGAAAAGGAATTTTAAAACTGGCCCAATGTCCCTTACAGACAATTAAGAGAAGTGGAGGACCATCACTCACGGAAAATGCTGCCCTAGTGAAAAAAGTTTGAGAATAAAACTTTATCTTATTTGACTGAAGGGCAACCATCCATCATATGTCCAAATAATCATGAAGGAGACTGATCTTAGTTATGGCAGTGTGTCGAAAATTATTCATGAAGAACTGCACATGTCAAAGGTGCCAGCTGGGTTCCACGACTACGGACTCCTTTTCAGAAGCAAACATGGCACAACCTGCAATGAGAACCATGGCGTGTCCAGCAACCCAAGTGATGTGGCTTTGAAATTTTGCCAGATCTGCCTTCTTCTCCCAGTCGTGCCCCAAACAGCTGTTTCTAATTCCCAGGATTCAAAAAACCTGTGTGGGGTTGGAGAGTTGACAACACAAATGACATCATTCATAAGGTGGAAAAATGGTTTTTG
Source organism: Hetaerina americana (assembly GCF_022747635.1). Taxonomy (NCBI): domain Eukaryota; kingdom Metazoa; phylum Arthropoda; class Insecta; order Odonata; family Calopterygidae; genus Hetaerina; species Hetaerina americana. The sequence goes on from NW_027286069.1 coordinate 59,393,651, forward strand.
TTGTAATTGGCTAAGTTCTACAATGATGACCTTCAAAACATCAAGAAAAGCTTGGAGAAATGTATCACTCTGAATGGTGGCAATTTAGAGGAGTGTTAAGAATCACATATAAAATATTAATTTCTATGTCAATTATTTTTTAGTAATGAGTGAAAGTTTACTGTGCTCCCTCGTATTTTCAAGTATACATGTATTATGTGAACATATTGACGCAGCTATGCAAGTTTTTAGACTAGAGTTATGGCATGCAGATATGTTTGTATGCATGTTAACCCTCTTGAAAGTTTAAGGATTAATTTGATTTGGCCTGGGCTTTAATTTCAATGCCATACTCATGGAGTACAGTTTCTCTGTAGAGAGTGGGGGTTGACAGTGGTATGAGGACATCCTTCTGTGGTTGAATGACTGCCAACAAATGCTGCTTAGACATAAACTTCATAATTAAGATGCAGTTTTCTATTATTTTGTGTAAGGATTTACTGGGTTCCGGGATCCTGCCTTTCTCTGTTTATATTTTGGTCTATTCATATACAAATCATTTAAGGATCACTTGACATTTTTGGACCCCTTATTCACTCTTCTAATGAATTCTCATGGAAATCTTTTTAGATTAGAATAGTAAAGAAAACAGCTGAGCCAGGCTATCAAATAAGGCTGAAGTTTCAAATTGGATTATAGTTATATCTAATTTTGTACTCAGCTAAGTTTGGCCTTCTGACTAATGACCTGAGAGTAAGGTCTCTGGCAAACAGGAGAAAAGGAAATTTTTTAAAACTTGAAGTTTTGATGTTTTTCATTTTGAAAATAATATGGATAATATATTTAACAATGGCACTGCATTGAAGTATTCAGATATAAAACTGGTTATTCCTAAATAATAATAATTCAGTTTTGAGTTGAAATTTATTAAAAATCTAACATTTTATTTCACCGTCCTTTGCATTTGTTCTTCAGCATCTCTACTAGAAACTTCATAAGCCTACTTCCTATACAAATTGTCTGGAAATCCTCTTCATGTATCATTCTACATGGAGGACATTGTGTTCTAATTACAGTCTATTGTTTTTCAGTGAAGAAGAAATACATTTTTTCCCAGTCTCTTCCTCTGCTGGTAAAGGAAATATCCCCATGGGGAGACAGGTTCTGACTGACACATTCTCTATAGAAGGTCTAGATCTTTCCGGTGAAGAGGAAGAGGAGGAAGATGAGGATGATGAAGATGACCTCAATTTGGTTCCTCCAAAATTACATTACCAATCATGTACATGCTGTGTTCTGCCTGTTACCTGTGGCTGTGCCATTATGTAAATTTCTGTTGATCAAAACATATATTTCTACATATGTTGCATAAAAAGTTTTGCTACGGTTAAATTGGCCTAAAAAAGACAATTTTTATGACTGTGAGATCAGTATTAGTATTGGACTTCTCGACTGCCAGAAGTTAATGTTAAGTTTGATGCATTTATGAGTTTTTTCGTATTGTACCATGCTAGAGTTATGTCTATTATAATCTAAAGCACATTTATCTACCCTTGGAGGTAGGCATGTTCCTAATTTGATTTTTATTCAGTAATTGTCTTGAAATTACAATGGGAGTTTGAATCAATGAATGAATCTTTTGTCAAGGGATTAAATAGCCTGGGCCACTAATTTTACATATCTCCTTTCATGTATTTAATGTATGTATTCGTGAATAGCTTTTAAGAAAGTATTCAAATGCTTACTTCCCTAGTCATACCGGCTTTCATGTGGTACTATGTCATCATTGTTGTCATATTAAAAGTCAAAGTGCCAAGTTTTCTTTCCTATTACTGAATGTTACTATTTTCATTACAGATGTGTGATAATGGGGTTATTGGGAGATGATGCCACAAATGGGTGTTTTTAATATATATATATATATATATATATATATATATATATATATATATATATATACATATATTATGTATATATATATATATATATATATATATATGTATATATATATATATATATATATATATGTATATATATATATATACACACACACATATAGAAATAAAGTGACAATGATGTCAAATTTATTTGTCTCTTGTTGTGCCTGATGCATGTCAGTAAGATAGGGTAAGTGTTGTTGTACATAAGAATGGCCCACCGAAATTTGGCGACAACACTTCACGTAAAAGTTTTAGCTGAGAAAAATTTTAATTATTTGGAGGAGTGATATGATGTAATCAAATAGCAAATAGTGTGGATTATGAGAGAAGAGAATTTAAAAACGTAAAGGGAGATTTTAGGCAACTTTATCTTGAATGTGTAATGGTAGTGGCGTGTGCTTAGGTGGGAAAACTGTGATAAGAGTGCAGAAACATGAAGTGAGTGGTGTGTTAGCAGCAGTATCTTGGTTTTTTGTGTGATTTCTTTATATTATAAAAATCACCCAAACATTCATGATACTGTATGAATCAGCATGCACTCTCAGAAATCTCAAGTGTTTGTCAGGTGATGATATCTTCTCCAAGATTAGCTCAATTGGGTGTTGTTAATCAATCTTTAAATTATCCTAAAAATAAATCCAGAAAGAAACAAAATGAAATCGGGCAAGTTTTTTCTTATCGACTATTTTCATGGTTTCTCTTCAAAATTCTCTCCAATAATATGCAATAGAAACTTGCAGAAAAAAATTACTGATTATACTGGTCAGCTCATGAAATGAGATAAACTTATAAAATAGTAAAAATGCAATCTGAGATGATTGAAAGTAGAATGATTTGTGCAATACAAATTATTTTTCTGCCCAGTTTTAGTCCATCTAAAAGATATTTGACTTCAGAATTTTTGTTGGGCTTATAGCACATCAAAATTGATTTCAGTTAAAATTAGTATGCATGCTATTAATAATTCTTCTCAGTGGCAACACTTGAACATGGCTACTTTTTATTGGTGTTTCTCTATCTTTTCTTGTCTATAGGGAAAAACACTTTTATTAAAGGAAACATTATAAGGTCCGTACAAAAAAGATGTGACGTCTATGTGTGAACTGCTTGTCAGATAACAGTCAGGTGTTACCTTCTAGTGGCAGTGAGAAGTAAAACACGACTTGTTCACGGCCCTACCTCGACTTGTATCCGCACAACAGCAGTGCCTATCTGAGTTTGCCCACCCTTTCTGTACAAATTCTGGTGTCAGTGAGAATGAAGGTGTTAAAGAAGCAGCACATATGCATTGAATTTTGTTTTAGCCTCAAGAAAAGTGCATCTGAAACTTATGCAATGATTCAAGAGGCATTCAGCAATGAATCTATGAGTTGGATACTGTATTTTGTTGGTACAACTACTTCCAATCTGGATAAACCTTGACCGCTGAAGATCCAAGAATTGGATGACCAATGACATCAACAAATGATGCCCACTTCAACAGTGTAAATGATTTAGTGCATGCAAACTATTGGTTAACTGTCAGGGAGATTGCCAATGAAGTTGACCGGGTGGGACTGTGTTTCAGCATTTTGACAAATTTTGGCCGTGCAGTGTGTTTCGTCTAAATTGTGCGGTGAGTGAAAACATCTTGACATTAGCCAATAACTGCTCGATCATTCAATCGACAGCTGAAACTTCTTAGAAACAATTTATACAGGTGATGAAATCTAGGTATATGGTTATGGTATTGAAATCAAAGCCCAATTTTCACAGTGGAACAAGGCATCTTCCTCATGACCCAAAAAAGCTTGGATGTGGTGATCCAATGTGAAGGTGATGTTGATTGTTTTCTTCAATGAAGAAGGGATTGTTCATTATGAACATGTCCTCAAAGGACAAACAGTGAATGGCAGAACTATATAGAGGTTATGAGAAAATTAATGCCATGCCATGTTCCAGAAGAGACCACAAATGTGAAAAAACAAGTCTTGGTGCTTTCATCACAACAACACACTGACTTACACATCATTGATTGTTACCAAGTTTTTGGCCAAAAACAGCAAACTGGTGTTTCCATAGCCTCCTTACTCTCCAGATCTTGCTCCACTGGACTTTCCTAGGTTGAAATCCACCTTGAAAGGACACTGATTTGAAACTGTTGAAGACATCCAACAAAATTGTACCGCAAACTTAAAGGCTATTCTGAATGAAGCATTTCAAGTTCAAAAGCTGGAAAGAAACATTGGGAGCATTATATTGGCAGCCAAGGGCTATATTGTGAAGGAGATAAGCATGATTAAACGATAACAAATAAAATAAAGTATTTATTCAAACAGTCTTATCTTTTTATGAACAGATCTTGTGAATTTCCCTTAAATGGCACCAAATTGCTCTTCTTTAATTCATTTACACTTCATGCACTAGTCACTTGAATTAGATCAAAACCTCTGGATCCTGGTAAATTCTGAAATTTTTTCTTTTGTTTTGCATACATTAACCAGGAAGACCTAGCAAAGGAAAGTTTTGATTTGAAATATTTGGATGGTGCATTTTCTATTTTATTTGAAGATTCCTGGTGAACCTAGCACTGGTACGGTTCTTCACAGCTTACTATTGTCATTATTTCCAAAGGCCTTTTAAAAATACCTCTCTGATCCAGTTACACCTTAGAGGAATTGAGGTAAAATAAAATTTTATGAGCAATTTAGGTGTGACTTGCTTCACTCTTGCTCAAAGCTTCCTTCCTCTCCTTGTCATATTCTAACTTAAATAAGCATTGCAAATATTGTTCACTTGATATCCTGACTCAGATTTTCAGTAATTAATAACCAAACCTTTGGATTACATTTTTGTTCAGCTAGATATTTGCACTGGTTTCTTTTTCCAATTTTTAGAAGAGATTTTGATAAGAAAAATTTTCCCTGAGAACCATGTAAACACAACAGTTGAATAATCAGTTAATTTCTTAAGGCAAATTAAAGTAATATTATATGAAATTTATTCAATGAAGAAATGTGCAAGTATAGGAATGGTTGTTTGATCAGAACATTTGGCAAAATAGGAAGTATTAGGAATTTTGATTTGCGATTAATAGAATGGTATAATTTTGAGTGGAAAAAATCATTGAATTTCCTGTAAAAATGTGTGAGGTATGCTGATTTTTGAATACCGGGTTTTGCATCTATCTTCGTAAATATTTCAAAATGATGAAAAAAGCTGTCCGAGAGATTTTGAGGAGCATAATCAAGATGGAGTTAAATGTTTGAGGTTGTAACTTAACTTTAAACATGGAGGTGGAAAAATATTGAGGATATGAGAAATTTGTTGCAAAAATTATGGAAATATGGTAAACTAAAGTATGGTTATGTAAAGCATCAGTAGCCATGGTGTAGCATGTGAATTTGGCTGATCTAAAATAAGTAGTTGGTTTGCTTGCTTTTTCAGTACCTCTGTCATTTATTTGTAATTGGTATTATACCATTTAAGGTAGGTTTAGGATGATACACTGAAAAGTGAGAAATATCTTTGCTTTTCACAAAACACAACCTGACATCCAATGTTGCAATAAACCTCTCTTCAATTCCACATTTCCTTCCTTCATTTTGTGCAACATGCCTGTCCTTTTCCTATCACTTCCTTGCTTTCTCCTCTATCACAATCTTCAACGTTCTACCACATATCTAAATGCTTTTAATGAAAATCCTTCCGCCAAATAAGTACCATCCATTTTTCCTCCCTCCTTTGGATTTCTCTTAACAATCTCCTTCCCTTCATCACCAAGCCTTGCACTTATTTGGTTTCATTTCTGTCCAATTCATCTTTTCCATCCTTCTCCACACCCTCGTTTCAAATGCCCCCTATCTATGTATGTTTTCATGATTCAATGGATACATTTCATGCTGTTCAAAACCTAACTCCATATCATAGTTTGAATGAACTTTTCCTTGATGCACTTAATCAACGTCCCTGTCATCTATTCCCTTCTATTTGTGAAAGCTTTGTTGTGCAATGAATCTTCATCTTATGTTCCTACTACCGTGACTATTTTGGCCCAAAATACTTCCAAGATAGACATACTATTACACCTGCTCTAATTTAATAACTCCTATTTTAGTGTTTGACTTAGTTTTCCTCTTCCTTGCAAACCTCACTGCCTTATTTTCTAAATTTACATTGGTTGTCATCCCATATCTATTACACTGGTTTTCTAATGCCCTAAGCAATGCTTGTAAACTGAGCTTGATCATAACTGATTTTATGAATTCCCTGCTGACTTTCATTTCTAGCTCCAGTGGTACTGGTGCCTCTTTTCCCTTTTGTACCACATGCATGTCTTTGAATAGCATAGGTGATAATGGAATCCCCTGTGTTACCCCTTAAAATGAGACTACCCATCCAGACTTTCTATCCACCAATCACACCTCAGCATTCTGAGATAGTCACAGGTTATGTGTAAGTCACCTATCCCTCCAATTTACTCTTATTTTATGCAATATACTCATTAATTCTAACCTATTTATTCAACTGAACGCCACCTCAAAATCTATAAATTGAATAAATGCATCCTATTTTATTCTGTCCCTCCTTATTAGTGACCTCATGCTGCTATACCATCATGCATGGCTCTTCCCTTCTTGAACCCAAACTGATCAACTCAGCTGTGCATTAGATTAAACAAATTGTTCGATTGTCCTTGCATATGGCTCTTCCCTTTTTTGGGATGAGAACTAACACTGATTTGACAAAACTTCTGGCCTAATTCATCCTTCATATAAGCCCATAAAAACTCTTTGACACGAAAATCTCGTATTTAGGCTGGTTTCTTCTCCGTGTTTCCGACACTTCGGCCTCGGAAATCCGTTTCACAACTATCACGTGCGATCCACACATTCACGCTTTGAATAATGAATAAAAGGTACTGCAAGTCGTGTTTCACTTAAAAAACGCGGTGTTTTTTCATCAACTGCGGAAATTATCGTTTAAACTGTATAAAACATTTATATTCGTAGTGCCCCAAAGTAGCTCAAATCAACCTGGCGCTCTGGTTTGTTAGTCTGTCCTCCCTGGGCACCACGTATTTATTACCTTGGCCGTGGGGCGGCGCTGGCGTAACTCCTGCTGGTGATATGCGCGCGAATCTGCCCAGACAGTTCTTCGTCCGAATCGCAGCTGACACTTGGAGCGCGGAGGACTAGATCGTTTGGCCCCGTCACTGCCGCGGTCGGCCCCGCTGCATTCCCTCCTCCCTAAATCGGTGGTGTCTCAGGAACCCTGCCTCCCTCCCAAAAAAATCCCCTAATTTCCCTCTTCTGGCCCCAGCCCCCACTGGAAAAAAACTACCCTCGCAAGGAGGCTGAGGCGATGAGCTTCCTTCTCCTCAACCTCCGAGTAAGTTTCCTCTTCCCGTGCACCAAAGCAGCCGTCACGAAAACCGCGGCTGTCTTCGGATCTGCTGAACAAGTGCCCTTGGAGGTCTTCATCGGCTCCTGCCCGGTGCGATGTCCGTCCGCAGTCTTTACAGGAGGGCTTCCGGGTGAGTCCTGGTTTAACGGAAGGAAAATATTTACGCATGTGTCTCTGGGGTACGGAATATTTAGTGAGGACGGGAAGACGAAAACAAGACTTCGTTGGTATTGTGACAAATTTTGTTCTGTGACAAGAATGTTTCTCTACCGTATCTCCGACATGGAGAACTCCTTTTTGAAGTATCCGTTTCATTTACCTGGTCGTGGTTAGGAAGAAGGACATCCTACCGTTAGCCTTTGAAATGTATTGGAGGTGGAAATTGGATTTCAAATCTGGACAGGAGATTAAGTCCTATATTGCGGCCAACACCCTTTATTTCACGAGTGTTTGCTGTTTGCCTCCTCCTCCTCGGAGGCCTCTCCAAGAAAAAGAGTTTTCCTACTCCTCATCGACATTGAGGATAGTACGACTGGAACAATCGAAATTTATGAGATTGAACCCACTGGGGAGAAACATTTACGGCAACTCCTCCGTGGATTTTTGAGAAAATCTTTTGGTTTTGTGTCCTTGGTTTCTCCTTGGTCCGGTTGCATCGAATGGCTACTTCACTTTCCCCGGGCGCTGGCTTGCTAACCCTTTCCCCAACGAGTGAAAGATGTGCCGAGCTGAAATCCCCGTCACTATATTTACCTCTGTGATGTGATTGCGTGTGTGGGATTTGCCTGAGTATTGGACCTTTTTGCGCTATCCATTGGTGTTATGGGAGAAATATGTCTTCTCCTATTTTAGCCACAAGCTAGTTTTCCATAAATATCTTCGTGTGTTTCTAAGTTACGAAGTTATGGATGTCCAGTTTAACAGGCGAAACATTTTTTTTATATTATTGAGTAGCTATATATTTTGCAGAGAATTTGTCATTCAGAAGAGGGAAAATTGAAGAAAATGTCAGTACCATGTGACTTCTGTAAGAGTAGCTGGCGAGTTTTTGACAAGTTGTCTTTTAGAAATGCATGGGTTACAGTAGGGAAAATTTATTTTAGTGAATACCACACATTTTTGCCTAGTATTGAAACATTTTTAATATCAAGAGATGGCGATTAAGGTAGCGTTTAATTAAATTATGAGGAAGTGCAGGGAAGTTAGATGGAGAAAGGGATGTAGCAAATTTTAGTTGGGGGAGTGCCAGATTTTGTTGCTTTTACCTGCATTTTAATTTATCGTTATTTTGCGAAAGACATCTTGGGTGATACTATAACATAAGACTGCCTTAACTCTTTAATCATATGCTACTGACTAATATATTTTAGTATTTGCCAATTTTTGACTGTATCTAGTATTTAGTATGATGCGGAAGGTACAATGTCATATAAGCCAATAGACCAGGATCACAGGCGAATTCTAAATTTTGGCATTAACTGTGCCAGTTTTTTCTCATTATTCATACGCAATGAATTCAATTGATAGTAGGCGTGGCGACTATGGAATGGAAAAATTACTGAATAGTGAAAAAATCGAATTATTCCAGATTTAGAATAGTAATCATAACCGATCAAGATTAATTTAGCGTGAAGTATTATTAAATTTGTTCTATTATTCGGCAAAATAATTTCTGAACAAGAATTTTCTGAACTGCGTGCAGCCAACGTAGTCTGGAGTTACATGCTTCGGAATGCCTCTGTTCCAATCATGTTGCACAAACTTACACCATTATCAGGGATTGAGATCAGAGGGATACTTAAATCATCGACGATCCGAATTTCCTCCTGATCTCACTCTCTGAATCCCTCCCGTCGGGATCTTGGTGTTTGCAGTTGGATACGGAGAACTGCAGCCAACGTAGGCGGAAGTTTCGGGAGCGTCCTCTACAGAATCGAATTTCAACCCCGAATGCGGGGGAAGGGGACACCCTCGGCTCCCATTGGAGGAGACTGAAGGGTTGCGAGCCACCGTGGGAGGGCCACTCTGCCTCAGAGAACCCTGAGATGAGGTGACGTTGCATTATCGCGCCATTCTCATCCCCGAATAACCTTTCGGAGGGAGAAGATCCATGAGGAGACAGAGCCGAGAAGGGAGGGCGGCGACGTGTATATCTGGAGCACAGTCATCGAGTAATAGGTCTGGACACTTTCTCGTGCATTGTTGGACATTCGCATTCGAATGCAAAATCTAGTTACCAAAAAAAATATGCATGGCGTCATTGTCAGGTCCAATCATTCCTGTGTATTTTCTAGCAAGGTATACGGGCTGCAGGTTAATGTTGTGAATAATTATTTTTAGTTACACTGCGTTAATATCGTAAGGGAGTTCCATTTTTGTTTCTTCTGTCATTTTTATTGGTTGTAATTCGTTTTCAATAGATTTGCAGCATTTGAAAAACGGATCCAAAATTGTGTATGAGCAATAAAATACGATCATGGTTATGGCAAAATAATCCTAGTATCCATTACATGTCATCGATTCCTTCTCCGTTCTCACAATATACTATCGTGTTAAATCGATTACCCATCGAATGAATGGATTCGAGCACATCTATGCACCAGCCGTGGAACTAAAGCCTCACTTTTTCGCCTCACTACTAAGAAAACATGCTACGGGTCGAATCTATTTGTCTGCGATTGTGATGTGGAGGAAAACATTCTGGTGTTTATGTGCCTCTGAGAGCGCGTGCTCTCGGGAGGAAGGTTTGCAAGAGGTGAAAAAAGGCGGAAAAGGCTAGGTCACGTGATGCGAGCGCAACACGTACGAAAAAGATTTCGTCGTGAGCGGAAGATCCGTAGAAAAAACACCTGCTCCGTGCTTTCTCCCGTGCCCTCCCCATCCAAGGCACTCTCGCGTTTCCTTCGCCATTACGCTCGTAGAATTAATGAAACAAAGTGAATAATAAATAAAAACGAGTCTCGGCTACTTCGGACATGGATTAGGTGAATTAGTGGGGAGGGTCGAAAAGAAAGATACACGGCAGACTGGTGGAATTGATTCTTTCGCACCTCGTCCTGATGACTTCGCATTGACCGTGCCCTCACCGCCGGAGGCACTGGCGAGAGGCTATTTCTGAATCGAGCAGGTGCTTAAATTATTGAGGTAGGAGTGCTCGACTTCTTCCGACCTCCCCCCTGAATTTTTCCGCTTGATTTTTTTTCCACCCGCCCTTTCCTCATCCCCCTTTCCCTTCCTTCCCGTTTTCGAGCACGCGCCTCAGACCATTCCCATCAAACCCTCTCACCTCCCATTTTCCTTCCCACTGCGGGGGCGGGGATCTCGCCGACGTCGAGTGACTCCTCCCCCGTCACAGAAGAGCTTTTAGGAAGTCCTCTGTCTAGTTCTGTTCAAGGCGTTTGCTGTGCGCGCGCGGATCGTGATTCACATTCGAGAGCTACCTCCCCCCCCCCCCCAAGAAAAAATCAAACGATTGTCGTCGTCCCCACTCGTTGGGCCCATTCTCCGACATTTACCTTTGCCAACGATCAACAATCTGCGCACGATTTCAAGCGTGCGCCATTTTCGCAGGTATCGTTTCCGCCCGCAAATTTAGTGAATTCAGGGGGCGTGCCTAGCATCAGGACGGGCTGCGGCGTTAATTTGGCGTCTTCTCCTTTTGGAACGTGATTAGTTAATGGGATATATTCGGTGGCGCGCTACCTAATCTCGGTTCGACACGAGTACCCTCGCCGCAAGCTGGCGCCTGCGAAAACCGCCACCTCCCCCGTTAGTTCCTCTTTGCTTCGGTTGCGGGGAAGAGAAAAGGGCATCTGTTCATCGTCGTCCGCGGGACGCTTTGCCCCATCGGTTGTTGATCTTAAGGAGGAAGTATCTCTTCCGTTATGGGGAAAATTTTCACGGAGAATTCATTCTTATCGGTGTGGCGTCTAAGTCGTCCGATGCTCAAAATTGGAGTATACACACTCCCATCACATTACGGAATGAAATAAATGTGTGAAATGTGCTGAAATCACGATAGGAAGTGCACTTCGAGCGTGCAGCTTTTTTAAGATGTGTGCGAGCTGTTTTTCGCGTCGTATCGTGGAGGATAATTTAGGTGACGTGGGAGGCACTTAACCATGGACTGTGGAACGAATTACCAATTGTTGTTTATTTAACGGATAATCATGCTTAATCATCACCCAATCATACTTATCCCTCATTAATGTTGAAAATTGTTCCATGGGATAAATGTTTTATGGGGGATCGGGATTGGTGTGGTAGCTAACGTACTGGCTTCCCACCCAAAGGACCCGGGTTCGAATCCCAGAGGTGGCAGATATTTCTCAGTGGTATCCCGATCCTTACTTGAGGTGCTTTGTGGAGGGCACTTTGAATACGCTGCCCTTGGCGCCTTTCATTGAGAGTAGGCTGATGCCGACACTGGGTTTCTCTCCACCCTCTTAATCTTTTCCTGTCCCTCCCCAATGGCGCCAATGACCTCAGCTATCAGTCGCCTCCCCTAAAAACTAATATTTTATGAAGTCCAATGCTACTTGTCAAATGTATTTGTGAAGTTTCAAATGATCGATTTAGACAATATAAATTTCCGCATGTTACGAATGCTCCTTATTTGCCTTTACAAGTCCAAAATCGTGTTTGAATTAGTTCGGACAGTGAATACCATATGTTTTCATACATATCTCAAGCCTAACTCTGCCATGCGGTTGTACTATTTTAAGCGTTGCATTCGTGCGTTGTAATTTCAAGTCATTACTTAGCTTCATTTAGGTATTAATTCCCAGGGTGTCAGTTGTTAGAATGAACTTCCTGAGTCGTTGAGATAGTTAGTTTTCCAATGGAGGTGGATTTTTCAGTGATATTCCGGGTTGCATAACAACGCTGCATTCGTGTTGTGCAACCCGGAATGTCTCTTAAACTGGAGTTTGCGGGTTCGATTATCTCGTCGGTGAGTTTATCTCCACCTGCAGCTTGTACGCTAGTGTTTATGCCTTGTATAATCTCATCTTCACAATACGTTGTAACTAAAAATTCCAGACTTGTCGAATTTCGGAATAATGTTAAGTTAAAAAGAATGTCTGAGGTATTCATTAGTGGATCCTGTAATCTTAGTGGGCAGCAGAAGTTTAGTGTGTGTGTTAGTGCAAATGTCAATCATTAGTGTCACATTTCTTGATCACATGAATGGTCTGCCAGTACATAACCATTAGTTTGATAATACGATATGATCAGGGAGATTTATTCTTTTCTACTTACCTAGAATCCTGAACTGTGATATGATGATGCTACCATCCTTGGGCTAAGAAAGTTGTGATTGTTTGGTTTAAGAGTGGTCAGCTTTGATTTCATACACATCTGTATTCATGCTGGCTGTAATAATAATATGGGTTTACTATTTCAGTGCAAATTACTACTACAAAGTACACCTGAATATTCTCAAAATATTTTCATATTCTTTTCTTTCTGAAACGAGACCAATCCACTTACGCATATCGAATTGCAACATACGAGATAAAATAAATGAACGGAGCCCTTTGATATTTGAATTAGGTATTGACAGTGCGAAATAGTGAGAGAATGACACGACAGGTACTGATTATTATCTGCAACATTAAATTTACAAATGATGACCTCAACCGAATCTTCCCGTTGCTAGGGTTTTGAAACTACAGTTTGAAGCTACAGATTTGAAACTTAGGTGGTCTACGAGTTTTGTCCTTTATGGGAGTTTTTAGCCTTTTAATTTTCTTATTTTAAGTAATCTATGAATCGGTAAGGATTTATGACATATATTTGTTTTATGTGTAGATTCATCAAATGTTTGTTGATTAAGTAGACGGTCCATGTGTGATCCCCTCAATCAATTCGAAATCCTTAATGGCATCGATCCTTTATGTTTTATTCCTATTAGTACACACCTTTCCATTCAATTCGATACGAAAATGTTTTATTAATTTTTGTGTTTGGAATTAGAATTAGATTCGTCTTCATTTTTACAGGATTAATACTTACCGATATGTAAATAGGAGTATCTGGTTGTTTGTTTTTCTCTTATGCCAACAACCAATGTATTTATTGAGTTCATTGATCCCAAAATTTCAAGCTAAAAATTTTGTTGATTTTAAACGATGTTATAATGGAAGAGTGGCATTGTAACCACTAAGAGTCCCACTGCTGCCGAAAGAAATTTAGGAGCGTAGCGATGGTTTGACGAAGATGTATTTGGATAAAATTCGGAACCAGCTGTTAGAGCTGAAACAAGAGTTACCTTACGGAACCAAGAGATATTCAGGATAAGTATAGAATACGCTGAAAAAGCAATACCATAGTGGTACTATTCCCATATACGCTAAATAGGAGGTGAATCTCATAAAAACATATTTGGAATTTTTAATGATAGGATATTTGATGATGAAAAATTAAAAATGTTATTCCTATTATTATTAACATTTTATTTGATCAATGCATTCTGGCTGATAGTTAATACATTGCTGAGTAAAATTAAGAGAAAACAGAGGCAGGTTAGTGTGCAAGGATGATCAAAGTCAGGCCGAGTCAGTTCTAAGGAACTGACTAATTCTGGAATACAAGGGGTAATACACCTCGTATCACTCAAAGTATTATGTATTTGAGACCGCGATCTTTGGGGCAGAGAGCGTGCGTGTTGCCTTCATGTCTTACTTATGGGTAGAAATTCATGATGTCATGAAATAACTCGGAACAAAAACGCATTTTTGTTCCGAGATTCCACCAATTCGAAGATAGTGATTCGAAGAATGAACAATTTCTTCATAATTTTAGCCGAATTGCTTTGTGCAAGACATGAGATCAATTTTAGTAACTTGCCAAGCATAGATGAAAACCTATGTAGATCCGATTCCTTTGAAAATCACTCTTCATGAGAAAATAACATTCTAAACCAAATATATTATCCAATTTTGCCGTTATTACCAACCTAACAGCCACCACGCAACCTATTTATCTTACACAAGCAAAAGTATTGAACAATACAAGATGGAAAAAGATACAAGGAAAAGGAAATATCCGGTGTTCAAGTCCCGGTTAAGGAAATATTTTTGCACTTGTGATCTACTCGATTCCGCTTACCCTCTCTTTCTTCTCTCTTGTGTTCGTCCTTTATATGTGTTCCTATTCCATTTCCTTATATCTATTTCCATTTGAATAAGCACATATATGTGTATAGCCAATCAAACTCTAAATACTGAATCATAGCATAGGAACGCGAGAATGTTTTTTCACATGCTTGAACCAACGGTACTATTCATTATAGAATATTAATTATTAGAGGTTATCGTGTAGTGCAATCGATGCGTCATTATCTAGTCTGTTTACCATTATAAAATGAATGTCCAAAGAATATTATGAATCGTGGATCACGGATGAGATGATTACAAAGATGGATGAGCGGCGAAAGTGGAAGAATGTAAATACAGAATTAGGCAAAATGAAGTACAAAGAGTTAAGCAAGAAATTGAGGCGGGCAACAAAGAAAGCAAAAGAAGCATGGTGGAAGACGCAGTGCGAGGATATGGAAAGTCTGCAGAGGAAGGGTGAAATCGGTGGGCTGTTCAGCAAAGTTAAATCTTTATCGGGAAGTAAGAAAGGGAGATCTATGCTAACAGTTAGAGATAAGGCGGGTAAGGTCCAAGAGAGATGGAAGGAGTATATAGAAGAACTGTATAGTAAAGAGCTTAGACCAACAAAGTTAGACATAGAAAAGGAACATGACGTAGAGAAAGATAGCTTAGGTCCAGGCATACTGCACAATGAGAAAGAAGGGGCATTAAGGGAGATGAAACTAAATAAGGCTGTGGGGGTTCCGCGGGAAATTCCCGCGGAACTTTTAAAATGCTTAGGACAATGTGGGAGGAAGAGGCTATATGGGCTGATTCGTAGTATCTACGAGGAAGGAATCTGGCCAGAAGACTTTGTGAGATCAATTTTAGTTCCTATTCTGACAAAGGTAAAGGCTACATCATGTGAGGACTACAGGACAATAAGTTTGATATCCCACGCAGCTAAAGTTGTTCTCAGGATCATAAACAAAAGGATAGAGAGTAGGGCAAATGATTACTCAGGGGATAATCAGTTTGGGTTTAGGAATGGGAGAGGTACGCGTGATGCCATTGCAGTAATGAGATTATTAATCGAGAGGAATATAGAACACAACCAGGAGATATTTGCCTGTTTCGTAGATTTCGAAAAAGCGTTTGATAGAGTGAATTGGGAAATACTAATGAGTATATTGCAGAAAATAGGAATAGATTGGAGGGAAAGGAGGCTAATCCGCAACCTGTACATGTCTCAGACTGCTCAGGTACGAGTGGGGAACGGGGAGTCCGGTTGGGCAGTGTTAGGAAGAGGTGTAAGGCAGGGTTGCCCATTATCACCGTTGCTGTTCAACCTGTATGCAGAGGAAATGATTAAAGAGGCATGGGAGGAACTGGAGGTAGGAATGAAGGTGGGCGGGGAATTCGTAAAATCAGTTAGGTTTGCTGATGACCAAGCTTTAGTTTGTCAGTCAGCCAAGGGGTTGCAAGCATTGCTTAGTGAATTGGAAATTCAGTGCGACAGGTATGGGATGAAAATCAATATTAATAAAACAAAGGTTTGCGATTTTCCAGAAAGAAAAAGGCTTAGCTGAACATTAGAATAGGAGGGCAAAAACTAGAGCAGGTAGAACAGTTTACGTATCTCGGTAGTGTTTTGGACCAACACGGTCAAAGTAGTAAGGACGTAAGGAGAAGTATTGCGCTAGGCAAAGAGGCTTTCACAAGGAGGAGGGAGTAAATGACGGGGACGTTGGGTAAGGATGTTAAGAAAAGACTCGTAAAAACTTTAATTTGGAGCGTAGCTATGTACGGCGCGGAAACGTGGTCATTGAAACAGGAGGATAGACGTAGACTGGAGGCTTTTGAAATGTGGGTGTGGAGAAGAATGGAGAAGGTGAAATGGACAGAGAAGAAAACAAACGAGGAAGTACTTGGTATGGTGGGCGAAGACAGGGGTTTGTTGGGAGCAATCCTATAGAGGTAGGAAAAGTGGCTGAAGGGGGTATTGACCGGCAGTGGGATGTTGAAGACTGTGATAGAGGGTAGAATGTTGGGCAAAAGAGGAAAGGGAAGGAACAGGATAGGGATGTTGGACGGGATGAAGGGAGGAAGAAAGTACTCAGAGATGAAGAGGGACCTGATATAGAGTAGGATGTTTTGTTTTGCTAGGGGCCACAAATTATTTCATTAGTAATTATGTCCATCCAAAAACCTACCTTAACCGGTAGATTACCTGATAATAATAATTATGAATCGTGCATTGTTCAATACTATTGCTTGTGTAAGATAAATAGGTAGCCTAGGTATGGTGACTGTTAGGTTGGTAACAATGACTAAATTGCGTAATATATTTGTTTAACAATGTTCTTTTCTCATGAAGAGTGATTGCAAAAGGAATTGGATCTACATAGATTTGCATCGATTTTTGGTATGTTAATAAAATTGATCTCATGTTGGTGTTGCACAAAGCAATTCGGCTAAAATTGCGAAGAAATTGTTCATTTTTCGGGAATTACAAATAATATATGAGTGGTGAACAAATATGTGATATTATAATGTCGTATGAATGCGTGGTTAGATTTTTGGAGGAAGTAAATCGAGAACTCGTTTATTAGTGTCGAAGAGTACAAACGTTAGCTGAATGTATTGGATGGTGAAGATGACTACCGGAAATTTTAGGTATGTGGCAATGAAATGTGAAAAATGATATTTGAAAATTGTAACAGTAGTGAAAATTTTGAATAATATAATATCTGCGGATGTTCTCCGCCGACGATGCAGCGTGAAGGCTGAGAGGACAGTTTACATGAGCCCCTGGGTATCTTTGATGTGGAAACAAAGAGAATGCAGTTGATGGTAAATGCATTCAAAAGGAAATTAGTGGTAATCGAGTTGAAGATTTGGAAGAATGATTTCATATTAAGGTTAGTGTTCGAAATAATAGATGAATTAAATGATTTTATAATTATTGAGAGAGCATAGAGGGAGGAATATGTGCGACTCTGGGGTGGAAGATTGTTGGTACTTCCAAGAAACTTCGAATATGCTGCAACAGTAACTTTTTACGGAGTCATCCGCTAATGTGCATTTCAACGCAACAATTTTAGAGTGTAAAAATCATCCTGGTAAAGGCGAATGATTTTTACACTCTAAAATTGTTGCATTTTTGGTACTTCGAGGGTTACTATTTATATTTTCAGCCTTATATAAATTGAATATTATTGAAAATGGCTTTTTGTTTTTCGAAGTATTCTCCATGATAATCAATACACTCTTCCATGCGCTCGAACCAATTTTAGTAACACTTTTTCCACTCCGCTTGAGGTGCATCCAAAACATGGCTTTTGAATGCTTCAACGGCTTCTTCATGAACGAAAAACGTCGGCCACGCAATTTTTTCTTGATAAATGGGAGTAAAAAGAAGCCATTTGTTGCTAAATCAGGGCTGTACGGTGGATGACCCATTAATTCGAAGTTTTGGCCAATCAAATAGGTAGTTGCTTTAGTCGATCTGTGAAAGCTTGCATTGTCATAATGAAGAATGATCCTTCGTTGCCGCTTCTTTTCCCGTATTTCAAAATGCGCTTCTGGCAAACAAATGCTCGTGTACCATTCAGAATTCATGGCTATACGTTGCTCTAACGGTAAGGTTGCCAAATGTGCAGTTATTCCAAAGAAACAGGCGATCATTTGCTTCGATGTGCTTGGTGCACGAATAACTTTTTTTCGGATTAGGCTCGTCTTGGAAGACCCATGCAGTGGATTACTGTTTTGTTTCGGGCTCATTCGAATAGATCCAAGATTCGTCACCTGTTTAGATGCTATACACAGCTGTTGATACACAAATTTTTTTCAAGGCTAAATGTTCATGCAATATCTTATTGATGCTCGTCATACTTATCCCCAAGGATACTTCAATCTTACGATAAGTCACATGACGATCTTCCTTTACTAGTTCTTACTCAGCATCAATGTTTTCTGGCACACCGACTGATTTTGGATGACCTTCACAACTTTCGTCACTGAGCGAACGGCGGTCATGATGGAATTCGTTATACCAGCATTTCACAGAGGCAAAGGATGTGGCTTCATCGCCAAAAGTGGAAGTAAGTTGATCGATGCACTCCTGTCTTGATAATCCACGTCGAAAGTCTTAAAAAATCATCGCACGAAAGTGTTCAGGAGAAAACTCCTTTTTTTCGCTGAGACAAAATTTTCGAGTCACTGTAAACAACACAAGTTATGATCAAACGACGTAATACTATATGCTGAAGGGAGTTAGCGTTAAAAGGGTCTAACTTTCAGATGGAAACGTCAGATGGCGCCTAAAGCACTTAGTGTTGTCAAGGCTCAATGTAGAAATAGCAACCCTCGTATTATTATTATCATTGGTATTCAACCGCGTAAGGTAGATTTTGGATTCTGGAAGATTGTTGGTGCCAATATTTTTATTAGTATTCTACCGCTTAAGATAGATTTTGGATGGATAAAAAGCGAAAAAGGATATATTCCTTTTCCTCTCCTCACAAAGCACAACCTAATATTCGACGTTGTGATCAACTCTTCTCCAATTCTGCATTCCTCCTGCCACCCTTCATTCCGTCCAACTAATCAATTCTTTCTTTTATCCCTTCCTCCCATACCTATCGTCACTTACCTAATGCCCTCATTCCTAGCACAACCTACTACATCCCATCGCAAATCAAAATGGTCTGCATCCACGTTACCTGTCTCCTTGGGATTTCTCCCCTCTCCTCACTCACCATGCCTAGCACTTCCTCGCTTGTATATCTTTCTGTCCATCTTACCTTTTCCATCCTTCTCTAAACCCTTTTTCACAAACTTTCTATCTACGCTTATCCTTTTGCTACAACCAACATATTCCCACACACACAAAAAGACGCCTTGCAGTAAATTTTTCACTAATCTTTTCACAATATCCTTGTAAAACGTTCCTGTCATCAGTTCCCTCCTTGTGAATGCTTCTTTGCTTAATCCAATTCTTCTTCTTATGTCCCTACTACTTTGACCATTTTCGTTCACAACGCTTCCAAGGAAGGTAATTTGCTTCCCCCGCTCTAGTTTTTCCCTCTCATTATAACGTTTAACGTAGCCTTCCTCTTTCTTCAATTCTTATAATATTTTTTTTGTTGACATTGGTCCTCATCCCTATCACACTGATATTCTAATGCTATCAGCAATGCTTGCAACCTCATTGGTTGGCTGGCTAACCAATGCTTGATCATCAGAAAACTGACTTTTGTAATTCTCCACTGACGTTCATTCATATTTTCAGTTCTTTCTATGCCTATGTTACCATTTTCTCTACACATACTTTGAAAAGCAAAGGTGATAATAGCAACCCGGTCTTACCCCTCTTCCTAAAACTGCCTATTCTGACCTTCCATTCGCCACTCACACCCATCAGTCTCAGACAGGTTCAAGTTGTGGATAAGTCACTATCCCTCCAATTTACTCCATATTTTATGCAATATATTAATTAATGCTGCCCAATTCACTCTATCGAACTCCTCCTCTAAATCTATGAAACAAATAACTGCATCTTATTTCATTCTCACTCCTCTCTTTTTGTGACCTCACACTCCTATGCCATCATGCGTGGCCCTCCCCTCCTGAACCCTAAATGATCAATACCCAAATAATCATTTATGGTCATATCCATCCTAAGTACCACTTCAGCTGTGTATGAAATCAACTTATTATTCTTCAGTTTTCACATATGATTGAGGTTTCCTTTATTGGAATAGGATCTAACACTGATCTGAAGAAAAAGGAATTATTGGTGATATATTGGGTATTGAAATCAATGAAATCTTTGAAATAGATTTTATAGATAGAATGTATATAGAATAATTACGTTAAGGCTTTGTCACTAAACCATTATCCCGGAGCAAAAGAAAAACAGCCCTTCGGCATTGCCTATATTTTACGGCGATTCTTACGAGATAATAGCATTAATAATTAATTTAATATCTCGTATTAATATTTATCTAGGATAGATACTTATCATTATATCTATGAATTACGTTGGTTCGAAAAATTGAAATGCAGAGGCAATGCACTTTGCAAATCGCCTCAGACTAGACGCAGTTTTACTCACAATCTAGCCAATAGTTTTTGTCGTTATAATAATCAATCTGCTCTTAGTCGACTCACATGTGTCTCTGAGGAATGCTCCTCGGTAGGGGTTAGGTGGTAGAAGAGACTCCATAGTCTCAATCTCACCCCAAAATAAAGACGGCTATCTATCTATGTCAGTGTAAAAACACGCGCTGGCGATCTCGGTTACACCAACTGTTCTGTTTAGTCCTACGTCCCATCCCATGGGAAAACTAGTAAGGCCACAGCCCTCAAACTCAATGCCACCCTGGAGACACAAACCTCGCCTCAGGAATCAATCCGTTAGTGGCGAGTCTAAGAGAATATCGGAAACTGTACGGGTTTCCAACTGAATCGCGAACTGTAGGCTCGTAATTACGAACCACTATTTACGGAAGTCGTCGAATGATATGTTGGTGACTGAAGGAGTTGACCGACAGCTGTTCTTTGAAGGCATATGGATTGGTTATTATTTTGGTGATAGACAGGGTTCTAACTAGCTGTGGGAAAGAATCAGTATCGGCTTTAGCTTAGCATTAATGGAAGGTGGAAAGAAGGTGTGAAGTCTTTTCCGATGAACTAAACGGACTGCGTTGGATCCGCTTTTGGGAATCGCTTCCGCGATTGGCCACCGTCGGGATAGAACCCGGTTTCTCAGATCGAGTAAGGAATACGCTATTCATCGCGATTCAGTCCAATCCATTTCAAATTCGCTCGCTTCCCAATGAGAAAGCTTGTAGTCACATAATACTCGCACAGGATAAAAACAAGTATTTAGTGTGATAGGAAGCTTATTTAATTTAGGCACTGAGGATGTGAAGCCGTAGACAAAATCCCACAGCGGGCGGGGGCACATATTTTTCCATGGGAGCCATTATTTCTCCTCTCATTTCTTCCTAATGGCTTCCTCCCCCATATGTTACATCCTGCCCCCAAACTGCCCTGCTACAATATCCCTAACCCCGCCCTTGAAATTGAAACGTATTTCTTTGGGATTATCTCGAGTTACCTGTTGCTTTTACGTTGGCAGAATACCCGAGAAAGGTTTGCCCAGCTGCACCGTTCTAATAGCCAAGTGCTGCTGGAATAAAGTGTTCCGGTGGCTTAAGGAGAGAATGATTGGGATCGTTTCCTTTTGGAGGAAGCGTCCTTCTCGGCCAAGTACGGATATTTTGTAATTCGGGAAGGGAGATAAAATGGTGGGCATTAATTCGTTCGGCTCAAAAATTCACGTCACCGCCGAAATCCTGCAGCCAAGACACAAAAATCTGTGCTCATGTAGGGATATTTATAGCTTAGGATTAAAGCATATCCTCTGGGTTTTCAGACTTCACTCTGGGGAAGTATTTGGTTTTCATATGAAAAGGTTTCCTGATTTTCCACAGACTATTTAATGTACAACGTGTTTCACCGACTTGCCGCATCGTCGGGTATAAATTTCATTTACATGCAACACTAGAATATACGTATAGGCTTAGGACAGAGGGGAGGAGAGATTATGGCTGGGGAGCGAGGAAGGGTGGGTCGACTTGTGGGTAGGGGAAGTAGTACTCGATCCCATTCCTAGGAGATATTTCCTAAAATATTTTCCATCACCTACCTACATCACTAAAAGTAGCACTTTATCCACCCCTTTCTCTTGCAAACTCATAGCTAATGGAAAAGACAAACAAGAAAAACTTCTCACATCATTCTGACAATAATTGCAACTTACGACACGAGTTGGACTCTTACAACAATAGTTGCAGCATCTCTTATGTCGGTTAGACAGGGAGAAATTTCAAGACGCGAGCCAAAGAAAACGCTAGGTGCAACAAAAATGATAATTCCAACATCCTCTTTCCAAAGAATCTCATAGGATACAACCACAACAGCAATTTTTTCTCGAAATACTAAACATCCTCTCTAAAGGATTCAAAATGGACGCTCTCGAGCATATCGAGATAAAAAGGCACTTGGCAAACCCAAGCATAGCCCTTTGTAATTAGCAATTGTACACAAACCCTCCCCATTCCTTTCTGAGAAACTAACCTTGAGGACAAAAACAGAACCAACCCATCAAGACCCCTGATCTCCCCGATCCCTCCCGTGGCCCTCCACCCCAACCCCATGCCACGTCATAGCCACGGCACAACTACCTATTCCCTTATCCAAATAATTCCGACCATCGCTTTCAACATCTCACTATTCCTCACCTCACGACGCTAACCAGCCCCTCCTAGCCCTCTCTCCTAAGCGTATACAGGGTGCTTTCCAAAAGTAATGCAATTGAATTTCCCGCGCCGCTCCTATTGGTCGTAGTGGGATCAAGCTACTTGGAGTGGGTGGGAGAGACGCTAAGCTTTGACGCAAAACTGGTCTCAGTGCTCTCTAACCTGTGCAAGCGGCAGGGCGTCAGTTATTTTAAACCCCTGCACGCCGACCGTGTCACAACAGACCAAGCGAGCGGAAATTTCAAGTGAACTTTTGATGCAACGTATTGGAAATGAGCCTGATTATTTGGACAACGTCATGACTGGTGATGAAACCTGGGTTTTATAATACGACCCAGAAAAAAACGCAGAAGCTCTGATTGGCAGACCGACCAGTCCCCCAACCCAAAAAGGCAAGAATGAACAAACCAAAAGTGAAAACAATGCTCAATGTCTTTTTCGACAGTAAAGGAGTGGCCCATAAGGAGTTTGTTCCTCATGGACAGACAGTTAACGCTGCCTACTGCGTGGATGTCCTGGACAGACTCTAAAAAAGGGTCATCAGGACGAGAAAAGACATCTCCGCTACCTGGCAACTCCATCACGACAAAGCGCCTTGCCACAATGCGCTACGAGTCCGCGAGTACCTGGCCAAACACCAGGTACCAACGCTGCCCCACCACCCATATAGTCCTGACATCACCCCAGTATTATTCTTTTTGTTCCATCGGATTAAGGCAATCCTGAAAGGAACCCTTTTTTCGTCCATAGTAGAGATCCAATCAGCCGTGACGAAGATCTTGCGAGAGGTCCCCGAAGACGCCTTCCAGGGCGCGTACCGGTCATGGCAGAGTCGCTGGAAAAAATGTGTAGAGGCCCAAGGATAGTACTTAGAAGAATTTTATTTTTTTAAGCAAATGTGTTCAATAAATTGTTAAAAAAATAAAAACATTACTTTTGGAACGCATCCTGTATGTTCCAGATCAGTATGTAAATGAAATTTATCTCTGATGATGCCTCAAGTCGGTGAAATACGTTGCACCTTAAGATAAAGTCAATGGAAAAGTACAAAATCTGATATTAAGACATATCGTTAACGGTCATGAATGAATATTTTAAAAGGTTCGATTATGTCTGAAAGTAAATCACAGACTTACTTTTGTAAATACTTAGTCCGACAGGTATAAATGAAGATACAAGCTTAAACGAAAATCTCTGACTTCGAAGCATCATTTATATATATGTATGTGTATATATATATATATATATATATATATATATATGTAAAAACACAGATTTAGATTTTTAGAATATAGACACACAAAGAAAGGACACTCACAATTTGTTATTTGACGTTTCGACAGCACGGCTGTCGTCAGAATGCTGAAGCATTCTGAAGACGACAGCCGTGCTGTCGAAACGTCAAATAACAAATTGTGAGTGTCCTTTCTTTGTGTGTCTATATTCTAAAAATCTAAATCTGTGTTTTTACATATTTGTGCGTCGCCGAAGAGCGTTCCATTTCGAAGATATTATATATATATATATATATATATATATATATATATATATATATGTATATATATATCTATATATATATATATATATATATATATATATATATATATAAGGAATGCCTACGTTAAGTAGAAGCATAGAATATGAGGGACACCCCGAAGAGGGTGTGATATTATGTACTTAAAATGACTGTTTCACACTACTTGTAAATAATCAAAATATATGAGTTACTAATGTTATTGAATACGATCGATCAGCTGTTTAACTTTATACATAACGAGGAGCGAAATCGTATGCCCAGAGAAGATTCATTAAATGCTGAAAGAGAAACGCCTCATTCTTCTTCTGTCGAAAATCCCGTTATCATTTCAGATGCTCTAGATAGACTGTGAACGTTCCTTGGAATCTGAAATATGTTTCAAAATATTCCCAATTTTCCCCATCCAAAATACAAGTTAACTGATGATATGTCGTAGGAGTTTTAGGGGAGGCGACCGGCAGCTAAGCTAATTCCCATCAGGGATGGATGGGAAAGGAAGGGTGGAGAGAGACCCAGCGTCAGCATTAGCAAACTTTTGTCAAAAGGTGCCAAGGGGTCCGTAGTTTAACGTCCCATTTGACGGACGGCGTACTTACTCAAAGTGCTCCCCACAAAGCACCTCAAGTAGGGATCGAAATACCCCTGAAAAACATTCGACGCCGCTGGGATTCAAACCCGGGGCCTCTGGGTGGGAAACCAGCACGATAGCCACCGTACCATCTTGTTTGATTTGTCGTATCTAATCTTCAAACACATTAGCCAAACGCTCGTGGAAAAATATCGGTTACATAAAAATTCTTCATCGGTAACCATTCGAATTATTCCAATCATTGTTCTTAGATTTAACATTCATCTACATCTACATCTACAGAATACCCCGCAAGCCGCCGCAAGGGCGTGTGGCGGGGGGTGGTAGGTCACCAACCGTAAATAGGAAAAATACCACATGCAAAAAAAAACAACACGGAAAATTACACCCACAGCAGCGCACACACTCATGCAAAAATCCCTTCATCCAATACTCATGCAAACACATATACCGCAAAACAACTAAAAAACTGCACCCCATGATGCAGCACGAAAGCCATCCTACAACACGGAAGCCAGGACACAACAAGCAAGGAATTGAAACATCACTACCACATGAAAATGCACCACGAAACACTCTACTCCCAAAGAGTCTGTAAAAGGCAGGGAATGCGACCCAACGTTGCAGGTAGCAGGAATTTCCCCCCGCGGAGAGGGACGAGGGATTGAAAGGGAAACTTAAAAACAGATGAACAGAACACGAATGAGGTCATTCGGAAAGAATGGGTTATTATAGCAAAACACATAAGGTTAGTGGAAGAGCATGCATTTAAATACAACTAATTATTTTTTAGACGCTGAGGGTGGCAAGTGGAATTTTTGCTATCTATAACCCTGCAGTTGCTATCCCGTATTGTCCGTGGGAAGAAGGAGTCCTTGAGTCGGCTAGTTCTGGCATCTATTTCCCGAATTTTATATGCATGATCCGAGCGACCAATGTATGTAGGAGTACGAATAATTTGCGAGACCTCGGTGGTGAAACATGCGGATCTAAATTTATTTAATAATTTCAATCTTGCATTGAATCGTCTTTCAGCCAATGATTCCCACCCCAAATCCATGAGCATTTCGGTGACGCTTTGCGTTTTATCGCAGGAATTTTTTACAAAACGGGCTGCCCGGCGTTGAACCTTCTCAATTTCCCGAATGAGACCTTTTCCACTCGGATCCCACACGCTGCATGCGTATTCTAAATGAGGCCTTACAAGAGCGAGGTAACAACGTTCCTTGACCTTCGAGTCACTTTTGCCGACAACGCAACATTACGAAGGAATCAAATCTACTCTGCACACATGTGTAGTACACGATACGCCTTCAGATGCCCCTTTAATTTCATGTCGGAATAGATTAATGCCTATGGCGCCAGAACTCAGGCCCTAATACCGTACGCTCGAATCATGCGTCAGGAAAGAATCCTGTGAATATCAAATGATTATTTGGGAGGACTATCTAATAAAATCAATGACATCCCTTGAGATCGATCGTTAATTAAAGGCGAGCCTCTTTCCTAGAATGGGCCGACTTAAAAAAAATATATGTGATATGAGGACATCACGTTCAAACAATCAATTGAGACGACGCTCACTTCGATGACGCCGTAACGATGACGCAGGGGACCGGCCGCGTTAGCATTGGCTGAATTTGGCCCCTAAATCTCTCTCCCTCTCTCTCTCACTCACTCCCAGCTGCCGCTGATTCCCATCCTTCATTCCCGCCATCCCCGTCAGGCCTCGATTCTCATCCCTTCCCCCCTCCACACCAATATCCCTTCACCTGACCACCCACCCAGAGGGCCACCACGCCACCTCCCCCACAGCCCTCGTCTAATGCCTCTACTTACCTTCTGCCGACGACTCTCACCCCTTCCCCATTCCCGTGAACACCCTACAGCACTCCCCCCCCCAACGACTCGCCCTCTTATCACATGCTCCCTGCTCGACCCCTCGACGAAACGTTGCGTCATTTTGCCGGGTCTATTTCACTCTCTTCGGAGCGGCAAAATGGTGTCATTATTTTCGAAGTATTGACAAGTGTGAAAGCTTATCCTTAGTTCAGTACATGAGTATCGATGCTTCCCTGCAATGAGAGAATCATCGATTCATCTACATCTACATAATACCCCACAAGCCGCCGCAAGGGCGTGTGGCGGGGGGTGGTAGGTCACCAACCGTAAAAAGGAAAAATACCACATGCAAAAAAAACAACACGGAAAATTACACCCACAGCAGCGCACACACTCATGCAAAAATCCCTTCATCCAATACTCATGCAAACACATATACCGCAAAACAACTAAAAAACTGCACCCCATGATGCAGCACGAAAGCCATCCTACAACACGGAAGCCAGGACACAACAAGCAAGGAATTGAAACATCACTACCACATGAAAATGCACCACGAAACACTCTACTCCCAAAGAGTCTGTAAAAGGCAGGGAATGCGACCCAACGTTGCAGGTAGCAGGAATTTCCCCCCGCGGAGAGGGACGAGGGATTGAAAGGGAAACTTAAAAACAGATGAACAGAACACGAATGAGGTCATTCGGAAAGAATGGGTTATTATAGCAAAACACATAAGGTTAGTGGAAGAGCATGCATTTAAATACAACTAATTATTTTTTAGACGCTGAGGGTGGCAAGTGGAATTTTTGCTATCTATAACCCTGCAGTTGCTATCCCGTATTGTCCGTGGGAAGAAGGAGTCCTTGAGTCGGCTAGTTCTGGCATCTATTTCGCGAATTTTATATGCATGATCCAAGCGATCAATGTATGTAGGAGTACGAATAATTTGCTAGACCTCGGTGGTGAAACATGCGGATCTAAATTTATTTAATAATTTCAATCTTGCATTGAATCGTCTTTCAGCCAATGATTCCCACCCCAAATCCATGAGCATTTCGGTGACGCTTTGCGTTTTATCGCAGGAATTTTTTACAAAACGGGCTGCCCGGCGTTGAACCTTCTCAATTTCCCGAATGAGACCTTTTTCACTCGGATCCCACACGCTGCATGCGTATTCTAAATGAGGCCTTACAAGAGCGAGGTAACAACGTTCCTTGACCTTCGAGTCACTTTTGCCGACAACGCGTCTAATGAATCCCAATTTTTTATATGCTTGACCGCAGACTTTACGTATGTGAGTCCCCCAAGTTAAGTCTTTTGTGAATGTGACACCTAGGTATTTTACCGTATCAACTACTGCTAGGTCACCTCCAGCTACTTTGTATGCAAATCCCGTTGATCTTTTAAAGAAATTTACCACTGAACATTTATTATAATTTAGAGTCAATCCCCAGTTAGAACACCATTTAGTAATGCAATCTAAATCCTGCGCTAGAATAAAACGATCCTCATCCCCAGATATCTCCCGATAGATCACCGTGTCATCCGCGAACATCCTAATTTTACTTTTCACTTCGCGGTTCAAATCGTTAACAAAAATCAAGAAAAGCAACGGCCCGATCACACTTCCCTGAGGTACCCCCGACGTGACTCGAACGCTGTCGGAACTAGCGCCATCAAGGACTACCCTCTGTTCCCGCTCTGAAAGAAAATCTTTAACCCAACTTAGTATGGCGCCCTTGTTTACACCCGCGACCTTTAATTTATGAATGAGTTTACCGTGTGGGACCTTATCAAATGCCTTTTGAAAATCTAAGAAGATGGCATCCACTTGCCTACCTCTCTCACCCGATAAAAGTAAATCATGTGTAAATAATCCTAATTGGGTTTCGCAGGAGCGGGTTTTCCTGAATCCGTGTTGATTGTCACCTAAAAAGTTAATATTGTCAAGGTGTCTCATTATTGAACTGACAATTATGTGCTCTAAGATTTTGCAACAGATAGAAGTGAGAGATATAGGTCTGTAATTACTGGGATCCTCCCTGTCACCACTTTTAAAAATAGGCGTTATTTGCGCGGTTTTCCAAATCTTTGGTACTTTGCACTCTGTGAGGGATTTTTTAAATATAAACTCAAGGTACGGGGCAATGTTTGGAGCTAAATTTTTTATCACCCTAGCTGGTATATTTTCGGGACCCGGGGATTTGTTGGGTTTAATCTCATTAAGCAATTTTAGAATTCCTTGTTGGTCCACTGTTATTTTTTCCATGGGTGGAGTATGTATTATTTCTTGGAGATATGCGGTGGCAATATCATTCGAGAAAACGCTTTGGAAGAATGAATTTAGGATGTTAGCTTTACCCTCGCTGTCTGTATGAATTATATTGCAACAATCCCTTAAGCAAGCCACGGTTTGTTTACTCCCATTTACTTCCCTAACATATGACCAGAAAGCTTTGGGGTCAGTGTCCAAGTGCTCGCAAAGTGCTTTGCGTTTAAAGTCCAGTAAAGCGCTACGTAATTGTGTTTTGGTTTCAATTTTAGAGGATCTATATGTGTCCCATAATTATTTATTCTCAGGGGATGATGTGTTCACGCCTGCCCTCTTTACCCTAGAGTGTAGCATTCTCTGCTTTCGAAGGGCTTTTCTAACGTCTTTATTGTACCACCTGGGGTCGCGATTTGCTTTAACGTATTTTATAGATATGAAATCTACGATTCCTTTTTGCATGATATTGATAAATTCTGTCCAAGTTTCTTCCACGTTGACATGACTTAAGCGGGTTTTGAACTCGGGTAGTGAAGAGTTTAATTGATTGGCAAAAGATTCAAAGTCTGCTTTATGGTAATTATAAATTTTTCTTTTTGGTTTAACAATCTTTTTTATTTCTATGTCCAAGTGAAAATTAATTGCTTTATGGTCACTCAAGCCCTCATCAGTTGATACACTAATAATACGTTCAGGCGTGTTTGTAAGAAATAGATCCAATATGTTCTTTCCACGGGTGGGCATGCGTACTGCTTGATGGAGGGAGTTTCTTTGAACCAATTTTATCATGGAATTGCAAGATTCGCGATCACGGGTCCCAGATTTAACGATATTGTTGTCCCAATCTATACCAGGGAGGTTAAAGTCGCCACCAATTATGTTTATGCTGTTATTATATTTACGTGTAAAATTGTAAATTTGATCGTTGAGGGTGTGAAGTGTTTTCAAATCGGAGTCTGGAGGTCTGTAGAAAGAGCATAAATTTATGTTGGGTTGATTGGTCCGTATTAAGGTGCACCAAACACTTTCTATGTTATTATTTTCAAATGAAACTTGCCTGCTTTCAAAATGACTTTTAACTGCCACGAAAACCCCTCCTCCGGGTCTTGTATCTCTATCGTGTCGGTAAACTTTGAACTATTGGGAAAATTTCTTGGTCGTTTATGTCATTGCACAGCCAACTCTCTGTGCCTAATACTATATCAGCGGAATGAGTTTGGATTATGTGTTCTAGATCCGCTGATTTGTTCTTGAGGCTTCTGAAATTTATAACAAGTATAGTTAAATTATTTTGATGTTGAATAACGTCCTTATTTGTGCCTGACTGTAATTTAGGACGCCTTTGTGGGGAAGTGCGTGTCACATGTCTTTCTAAATCAATGCCAGTGTTGTCGGTGACTTTTATATTTTTATTAATAATATTATACGCGCTATCCCCAGATGTAACTGACCCATTAAGTGACCTGCCCTCTATCCTAAAAAAGGCCTACAGTGGTCGAGTATCCTATCCGCTACCTTAATCGCCGCTTCCGCCGTGTAATGGACCCCAGATCGGTTAAGGGGAGTCCTGCAAGATTGACCGCTTTTGATGAATCGTAAGAAATTATGTACAGCGAACCTGGTTTACATTTTTGCCCATCAAATACAGGCTCAAAATACAGGCAAATCCTGTAGGCAATGTGTAAAATAATTAGTAGATGCAAGAACCTTTCTGTTATTGAAATTGTTAAGAACTTTAATTGAGGACTTCTAATGAATAATGATATGCCTACCTTAAGGTAGGAAAACCACTATATCGTAATCAGTTTGATGTGACACATGCATTATGTAATTTTGTAGAGAATGTTATTTCACGCGAACAGAAAGTTAAGCTGGAGGAAGACCACGCAGTAGCTGTTAGGGATCGTTTAAAACCCACCTCTAATCGAAAGACTAGTTGTTATAGTTTAGAAGGAAAGGGTTACAGAAGTACAATATTGTATTATAAGCATTATTAGTTTTAAAGTACCTGGCGGTCTTTAAATGAAATCTGAATGTATGGGCTGAATAACAAATCTAGCCTCAGCAGCCGTAGTTCAGACGATTTTAAACGGGCATTTTACGACGGGTGGAAAAAATTTCAGTTCAAATCATCGAGAGTTTTAAAAGTGATTTTAAAATGAATTCACTTCATGTAGTATTATCATGGTAATTATAAATTAAGTATTGATAGGTGTTAATTTTACTCTTGCTCACTGTATGAAAACCATTGAAAATTGGATTGTTTTTTTTAAATATGCATTCCTTCATCTGTGAGTCCTATTGGCATATTCATCAATCGTAAATGTAATGTATGTTTAAGTAAACTGGGCGTTTTGATCGTATAAATCGTAATAGAGTTGAAAGTGGCGAAGGTAAATGAAATTTGTACAATATCAATTTACATTAGTCTTGCTCAAGTAAATATGTATCGGTCATTGAAATGATTACTTATAATTAGTTATTTATTAAATTTATGCTAAATAAAATTTTAAAATTCTTATATTTTATTATATGTTATGCCTGAGAATTTGCATAATTACATGTTGAACTTTAATTGAAAAGTAATGCGATCACTATTCCAGAGAAATACTATATATGTAGAATACAATCAGGACATATTTGCCTATTTCATAGACTTCGAAAAGGCGTTTGCATAATTACATTTTGAACTTTAGCAGTAGTATAGTCTTGTGTGTGTTTGAGTTTAATGATATGTAAAATTGATTTACGAGAAATGACGATACTGCTTCTGAAGATAAAGGTCGCTGTCGCATAAGAGTTCTGCAGCTGCCATCGCTGCGTAATGGTTTTTGATGTTCTATGATATCTTCGGAGCAATCGCCATGGGCGGACTGTCAGGCTTAGAGAGAGGTTGATAGGCCCCTTTTATTATGTCTCCAACTGGAGAAGGAACTGTGTTTAGTTATTTCGTCGGTCGACGGATTCATCCACTCTCACTACACTCTGTGTGGGAAGCATCCGAGAATGTTTGCTCTCCTGTCCTGTGGGGGCAAAGTTAAATAATTCAAGCGCTTACCGTTTACAAGTGGCGTTCGCGAAATGTCAAACTGACATCTGCGCCCTTAGTATAGCGCAAAATGTCGACCACATCCATTCCTCTGGGGAAAACGTGCTCTACTTTGATTATTTTTCAAAGGTGTACTTGCCTTAAAATAAGTTTCAGACTCATTATTTACGTATCTTTATAGTATAGATCCACTGGGAACAAGTAAAATGGAAAATAATACTGGCTCAGGCTGTTTCATATCAAACTAATAAAAACTTTATTTTGTTGTTAAGACGAGACTGATTTCAGATCCGGGTAACCTGATCCGAGAGGTTACAGAGATTCTTCTGGAAATTATTCTTTTTTCTCTGGATTTAAAGAATGATCGATGATGCTCGAAAATCGCATTGTTGGTGTCAGCTAATGTATGCAATCAACGGCATTAATGGGAATAACACCGTTAGCATATTTAAATCACAAAAATATCAATAGCCATGGTGTACCACGCCAAAAATTTTAATCCTACCTCCTTTGTGTCGTTCTTGATGATAATCTGTACGCCATTCATTCTTTCATTAAAATTCCGTGAGAGACTTATCTTTATCAACATTCTGGAGCGACCATAATAACGCAGTTGTATCTCCAGGTATTCAGCGTTAATATTATAGAAGGAAGACGTTAACGTGCGACCTACGATCGCAGCCAAGATTACTGTGGTGATTAATGTATATCAGTCAATCTCTAGCAAACGTATTTCTAGTCGTTATTCTTCCCCCGGAAATCTGTGATCAGTGGAATGTAAAGAACTGTATAATGGTATACTACGAAACTATAAACTTTTCTACCACCATGAGAACGTTATTTAAAGTATTAGAGATGTGTAGTGCTTAATGAACGTCGTAAATTAAGTCCTAACTTAAGAAAAATTACCAATAAAGGCACAAGTATTCCTTAACTCCCTTCTCTGTTTTCTCTTGCACGTCCCAATTTAACCACCGGACAACGTCCGATTATTGCAGGCAGAAGGAAGTGACAGTTCATCAAAACTTAGCACAGAAAGTAGGCGAAATATAATGAAAATACAAAATAATTGCCTGAGTGATTATTTTGGATTATTAAGATACCGTTATTGCTACACATTAGTCAACTTTTTTCTAATCGGAACAATCTTATACGTAATCCTGTAGAACGAGTGGCTGTGGTAGGAAGTAGGTGAAAATAGCGAGAAAATTGGAAGATAACAGTTTTCTTGGGAAAATGATCGTTCGGTCAGGAGATGGTGAGGGTCTGGAGAAAAGGGATGGGGAAGAGGATGCAACAAAGTCTCCAAGAGCGTTGGAATAGATTAAATGCATTAATGGTCGTCGTGGTCACTTAGCACTGATGAATATCGGTGACTCAAGAGTTTGTCAATTTTGACTAATAGTATAACTTAGTCATATGAAAATCATATGAATTGCCCAATTTCAAAAATATAAATTTTCAAGTTTTATAAGTAAAATTGCCCAAAATTGAAAGCAGGTGCCTTTGGCCTAATACGGAGCTGTGAATACGAGGCGAAAATTTTGATCAAGTAATGCATGCCTCACTTGAAATTATGCATACTGCACATGTATCTATTGATAATAAAAAAGCAGCATTCGAGACACTATTACTGAGCACATTTACACCAACTATGATGGCGGAGCAAGCTGTGTAAAGTAGGCGCTAGGGAGATAAACAAATAGAAAGCGGAGCTGAATGTTGAAAAACTTTTTCGAAAAGAAAACCTCTAAGAAATCCTCCATCAATGAGTGATGAACCCAGGTAATCGACATGCTTCTGCTTTGAACACCTATCTGATTCAATGAAAACGTACGATTCCGGATTTGAAAACTAATTGGATTGAGAAATGAAAATAGTATTCGAACTGTATAAAATGTGTTAATGGTTTCGAAATAAAATGAATGTTGCAAGACTCGCGATGTTTCTCTCATTTTAAGGGCATCTTCGGAAGACATATCTGTCTGAAAAACGGCGGACCCGATTGAGCTGAACAAGTGACTTAAATAAACGAGTAAAGTCGTAACATTTATTTCTTCCATAACTATTAAACTTTGACATTTTTCATTTCAATTAGAGGAGTAAGGTATTTAATTCATTTCAAAATATCTAATTCTATTCCAGAGAAACTTTTTATCCACCTCCAGGAACTTTATTTTCCATGTCTCTCTCCAGCGTCCGTTAAGCCTTTTCTGGGAGTTCTGTTTGCATTCTAAGCTATCTTCTTTTGAATTTAGAATGGGGCTAGAGTTAATCCTGGATTAAGAAGCGACACCGGGGTTATCCCAACCTTTCCTTCTGTCCTATCTTGCCTCCCACCACGCTCCTTCGAAACGATGGGCTCTAATGGCTCAGGTCGTTGATGATCCATTATCCAGCACAAGACGCGTGGCACCCCTTTTTACCGACGCGATGGCTCAACGTATGACGCCACTTTCTAATAATATTATTTTATGCAGGATAAGCTGTTTCATATCCCCATCTCCATCCTGCGATAGGTTATGTGGATTAAAAGTTAATTCTCATAGTTTGGATTAATTTGAATGTCCTGTTGCATTCCTCTCGATAATTTCTACGCAAACAACTGCTGAGCATACATAGTTTGAATAAAATATGCGAAAGTTTAAATTAATTTTTATTATTCCACTGTTAAAAGTAAAAAAAAACGATAAAATCACTCTTGACACTATTATGTATACAATTTATTATGTGCACACTGTGTTTATGGTGCAAGGTTTGGTTGATTGTAGAGATTCCTCGGTGGGGTGTACTTATATAATTGGTTGAGGCCGGGGCGAGTCCAAAGGGGGGGGTCCGTACTCCCCCTTCCCTCTCGGACAGTAATGTTGACTACTATATAATTAAAAATTGAATATGATATTGAAATACAACATTTGAATATATACTGTAATATGTGCATAAAATTATCTAATGCTGGTTGTGTATTGGCTGCGGTCTCTAAATGAGGGCGTTTATTGTCAAATTTAGCATAAGTGTTCAATTTCTGGCGTAAAAAATGAATATGGGATTTATTGTTGTTCACATATGAAAATACCCCCCCCCCCCCTTA
Source organism: Hetaerina americana (assembly GCF_022747635.1). NCBI lineage: Eukaryota > Metazoa > Arthropoda > Insecta > Odonata > Calopterygidae > Hetaerina > Hetaerina americana. The sequence continues at coordinate 59,428,741 of NW_027286069.1, forward strand.
GAGGTCTGAAACCACTGACTGGTAAAGGCCCCTCATGCCGATTCATTGATGGGTTGTCCATTTAAAACGTTGGGTGTTGAGGGGTATTCTTGATAGATGTTACGCATGTGTTTTTGCGTGGTGATCACAGCATTACGTGACATAGATATTACGCTATGCATTACGCATTGCATATTATTCATTACGCTATGCATAATTTCAACGAGTGTCGTGCGTTGGCTTCGCTGAGATTGTGAAGTTTTTGAATGATTTTACTTTACAGGGGCAAATAATTTACATTAAATTTCATTTTATCAAGGTCCCAGTCATTGCGTCACGTATTAGGAGGTAATGAAGTCGTTTCCGATAATGTACTTCATACTTTGGAAATTAATCGAGTTTACTTAACCCCCTTGTACCAACAACCGATGCTTTGCTTCGCGTGCACAGACAACTGCAGCACGGAGTGGGATAATGGTGGGAGGGAGAGGTTTGCGTCCCCGTTATGTTCCAATGGTAGACAATGCGCTCAAACCGGAAAACTATCCGAAACTCGTTCATTGATGGTCTATCACTTGCGTATTTTTCAACGCCCAGTTTATTCCCTTCAAACGAATGGGACAGAGCGGCAGCCATTGAGATTCATCCTTTTGACCACAAGTTATACAACTTTTTAATTACCCTACATTATTATTATCTTCAACCGTTGAGCATTAATTTTATTTGCTCCTGAAAAGGCGATTAAAGAAAACTATCATTGAGGCGGAAGAAATTCCCTCGGAATGCCCTCCACCTCAAAAATTGGAATTCCCTCGTTCATTGTAACAAATATCCGTTAAGAGGATTATCTGAAGAATATAACATTTAATATATGAACGCTGCCAGAATATTTGCTTTCAGAGCGAATCAGAATTACCGTAGCTAATTACCAATGGCAAACGCCGAGTAGGGTTTAATGCATGCCATGGTGATATATATAAACATTTTTATTTTGGTAACAATGATGCAGTGATATAAAGTATATTATTTGGATGAAATTGGTGCAGATAAATTATGATTGACATTATATTGCATGATATTATATTGGTATTAATGAACCAGTGATGACTTCACATCCGGAGAGAGAGTTGCACATATTTGAAGTACATGCGAGGTACTCGAATGTAGGTATGATAAACGCTAATATCATTACGGAACATTGTATCACTTTAAAATACACTTTAATATTACAAAAAATAATAAGCGAAAGAAACATTGATATAACTATAGCATGGGCTTAATTCTTCTCCGAGTTTTCAATTTTTAATTACTTTTCATAAATTGAATTATTTATTATAATAATTGTTATTCCTATCACAAATTCAGCTGGAATTCCCTGTTTCAACCAAAGGAAATTCAGGATGGAGACTTTGATCTCCAGCCAAAGAAAGCCAGATTCTATTCTATCCATCAGTCCTTAACGATATGGTTAAATTCGACCTTCCGCATCAGGGTCAATTAATGCGTTTTCTTGTGCCCGCATGTAAATAACTCTACATTTAACCTTTGGTTGGAAATATTACTCTATTACTTAAAATGATCATTTAATTACTAACCTAGTTGTGAAAGGTATTCTTAGTGATGCTTAATATTGAAATGAGATTACTTGTTCTCAAGAAATCTACCGGTTACGGTAGGCTTTGGATGGACAAAACTACCATATAAATATTTTGTTTCTTCTAACAAAACAAAACAAACGTCCTACTCTACATCAAGCCCCTCTTCATCTCGGTGTATTTCCTTCATCCCGTCCAACATCCCTATCCTATTCCTGCCCTTTCCACGATTGCCTAACATTCTCCCTCTATTACTGTCTTCAACATCCCACTGCCTATCAATACGACCTTCATCCATTTTTTCTGCCGCATGATTTCTCCCAACAATACCCTCTCCTCGCCCACTATACCTAGCACTTCCTCATTTGTTTTCCTTTCCATCCATTTCATATTCTCCGTCCTTCTCCGCACCCATATTCCGAAAGCCTCCAATCTAAGTCTAATCCTCCTACTTTAGTGACCATGTTTCCGCGCCATAAATAACATATCAAAGTTTTGACGAGTCTTTTCTTAACATCATAACTTAACGTCCCTGTCATCAACTCCTTCCTTCTTGTAGAAGCCTCCTTGCCTGGTGAAATTCCTCTCTTTACGTCCCTACTACTTTGACAGTGTTGGTTCAAAACACTTCCGAGATACGTTAACTCTCACACCTGCTCTAGTTTTGGCCATCCTATTTTAATGTTAACCTTAGCCTTTCTCTTTCTGGAAAATCGCAAACCTTGTTATTATTTATATTGATTCTCATCTCATACCTATCGTACTGAATATCGAATTCACTCAGCAATGCTTGTAACCCCTTGGCTGACAGACACTTTAGAACATGGCAAACCTAACTGATTTTACGAATCCCCGGCCGACTTTCATTCCTACCTTCAGTTCTTCCCATGCCTCTTTTATAATTTCCTCCACATATACGTTGAACTGGTGATAATGGACAACCCTGCTTACATCTCTTGCTAACACTGCCCATCCGGACTCTCCTTCCCCACTCGCACCTGAGCAGTCTGATACATGTACACGTTGCGCATTAGCCTCCCTTCCCTTCAATCTATTCCGATTTTCTGGGAGATACTCAAAAGTTTTTCCATTCCACTCTATCAAACGCCTTTTCGCAGTCTAAGAAAGTGGCAAATACGTCCTGATTACATTCTATATTCGTTTCGATCTCATTATTGCAGTGGCATCACGCGTACCTCACCCCTTCCTTAACCCAAACTGATCATCCCCCGTAGTAATCTTTGCCCCCGCTCTTTACCCTTTTATTGATGATCCTGAGAAGAACTTTAGTTGCGTGGGAAATCAAACTTATTGTTCTGTAGTCCTCACCTGATGCAGTCTTTACCTTTTTCGGAATAGGAATCAACACTTATCTCAAGAAATATTTCTGACAGATTACTTCCTCAAAGATGTCACGAATCAGTCCATACAGACTATTCGCCCAGAGATTGATTAAAAATATAAATAATCAATTATTTTAGTTACTACATTTTTTTCTGAAACCTCAGGAGGTCAGCTTGCTTGATCCAAGTAGCAAAGTAGGAATAACAGCTCAGTGATGTCAATTACAGACTTTTGTGCCGGCAGATGATATTCACACCAATGTCTAAACCATTTAGTGAGCTCTGCAGACTTTATTTGAATCGTCACTTGATGCAAATTCAACTGGGAATTGCGAAACGTTGCATATTCAAGACTAAAGGGAAATCAACCCCCAGTAGAACTTAATTCATGTATCCTTTCTCTGGCATTACTAATATGCCAGTCCTTCACAACCGATGGAAACGAGATGTTTCCAAAACATTTCGCCAGGCCTGCTATCCAGATGAACTGAAATAGGGCATTATGCCTGCAATAAGAATCGTTTGAAGGTATGGTATTTTTCATTTGATTTTAAGCTTTTTGTGGTAATGACCAACGGTGAAAGTGTACGCTACCGTTTATTCAAGGGTTGGGTATCTACGGAGAATGTAATTTGTTTGAATTTATTTTGATATCTGTTTTAATGGTTTTTATTTTAAATTCTGTCATTTACAAATAAATATTTGAGAAATAAAATCTACCATTATATCTTCTTTTATAATTAACTCTGTCATCATGGGTATTTTCAAAGTTATTGCAATTCGGGACAGTTGAACTAATTTTCAAATTCCAAGAGGTATATAGGTTTACTGCGGTTAATAATTTCAAGGAATCAAAGGTAAAGCTGAAGCCTAGCATTGTCATGTGGTTTTAGGTACGTACAAGGCTGTGTTTCGAAGGCAATCAGTATGGTTAAAGGGTAGCTAATACAATCAAGTGTTTATTAAAAAAGTCTCATCTTTTTTTGAACAGACCTGGTATTCAAATGATTGAAATCGGGTATGAAAAATGATTGAAATCTGATCATATGCCTTCGCACGTTGTCTTCGTTTGCGAGGTTTAAGTAAAAAATAATGCTTCATTCTTTGGTTGAATGAACTAAATTGGCAAGATGTTTTTAGGAAATTCGTGTTATCCATTTATTGAATTGAATGACTTGGCCGCAAAGTTGATGTTCAATTACTGTTTTTCGAAAAGGCATGAGTGGTTGATTTGACAATACATGAATATTGACTACAACGCGCCTCGTCACTTTCGGAGAAAACATGCACCAAAAATGCCAAAAACACCAACGGGGACGGCCTGTAAAATAGATATCCTTGTTATGAAAAGGGCTCCAATCGCCCAAACTGGACGTTGCTCGTCTTCCCTTTTTCCCTTTTGTCATCCCAAAAAGTCTATAACGGAAGGTGTGCGAGTCCAACTTTTTTACCAAAGCAACTGACTCATTTAACTCAACTTTCCCTCCGTTCGTGTTTCTCTTGGCCTTGCTCTTCCCTTTTCATACTTTCCTACCCCTCCTCTATCTCCCTTCCACCGCGCCCATTCGTGTCAAGCCTTGGCACTCGCCGCACGGTTCGCGTACATCTCTTCAGCTCGCTGTCGGGTGGGATCGGTATCTCCATTCTATCGCGTTATCCAAATGAGCTGTCTCCGATTCGCCTATTGCAGCGCAGACGAAGCGGGGCGGAGGGTGGCTCCCTCTCCCGGAGGGAGGGACCGTGGAGGCCCTCGGTCAGGTAGCGATGGCGAAGTGAAATGGAGCTTGGATGGTCGTGGGGGGGGGGGGGAGGAGGAGGAGTTGAGGTGAAGAAGGTAGCCTGAAAAACTGAGGAGGGAACTAGCGATGGGAAAGGAGATTGAAGGACTTGGCACATCCCCCCTCACACTTCGGCGTTCGATAGAAAGATACAGAGCATTCCCTGGAAAATGTTTGACCCGAAAAGACGGGATGGATTTCTCCTTCCCATTCCCCGTCTCATGGCTCTCACTGTCTCGAACGTTTTCCTTCCTTTGTTCACCTTTTACCTAGGATCATAACTTCTCTCTCCCTACTGTCTGAGCGGCGCATGAAACATTTCGGAGGGGGTGTGGATGGTCATGGGAGAAGGGGGTGGAGGCGACACCAATTTGGGGTCGAGTGGGGGCGAGGCTAACGGGTTAAGTGGGTCGGGTCGGCGCGGCGGTGAAGGATCCGCCCTGACTGATGGGTGACGGGGAAGATACAAAAAAATCACAGGTTTCGGAAGCGGATGGCCCGGGTGGGGTGGAACATATATCGCCTGTGTGATCCCCCCAGCCTCCCCGACCATCCGTCGGGGAGACTGGGGGGAGCCGACGGATGGTCGGGGAGGCTGGGGGGATCACACAGACGAATGACTTCGCGGAGAGCGCAGAAATTAGATGGGGACCTTCGATTTATTTTTCAAGGGAAGGTTTTACGTTTTGTGTCGGCCTCGATAAGGGCTGTCATTTTTTCGACATTGTTTCTCGCATGTCCCCTTTTTGGATCACGGGCACGTTTAAGCCTTCGGCTGATCTCCTGTCATTTATTCAGCGATTCAAATTTTTAACTTGTCACCGGCTTTTTTTAAATCGACGGGCCGTTACAAGTCATCATCTTTCTCGATGATCTGGTGCTTGTGACGCCTCGGGTGAGTATTTTTATCTTTAATGTTGAGCTATCTTTACTCCTTTGATTCACCTTGGGAAATCATTTTAGTTAACTGACTTAAAAGTTAAAAACTTCATGAACATTTTTAATGGCACGACCTTATTTATTTTTGCGTTTGGCCTGCTACGGACCATGGGAAACTATTGGCTTGCTTGTTGGTCTTGTCTTTTAATTCAATAATTTCTTTGTTTTTACGCTGTTCTTCTGATTTGGTTTTCGTGGTGTTTCTGATTTTTTTACCTTTGAAAGCCTTTACTGCTTTTCAATCTTCCTTCCAAAACTCTTTTATTTCAAGGTTTTTCTAGACTGATGCGAATTAACTTTTGACCATTTTTTGCTTGCTAAATCCATTTTACTGTCGTCTTTAATTGGATGATGCAGCTGAAGTTTTCTTTCTCAATGATTCATTCCTAAGAGATGCTCCAAAACTAGTCTAAATGGTGAAAGTCACTTGCGTATCCTTATCGGTCTAATCTTCTCCACGTATTTGTTTCTAAAGATCTCCTTTTTTCCTCTACATCCATATACCATCCTCTCCTTTTTCAGACCCAGGATTCTCCTAAACATTTTCCTTCCTTTCTTCTCATAGTCTTCTTCCATTTCCTCATCTTATTTAGCGTCGGATACCCTGAACTATTTAGCCCTCCTGATTAAACACCAGCGTTGTCAGAGTTTGCAAATATTTCATAATATATTTTGCTCTAGCGGAATTAATTTGAGGTACTATGGTGTTCATATCAGAAGAAGAAAAAAGATTTAGGGGTCAGCATTTTTAGTTCTGGGTCTTTTGTCCGTTTGATTTGACAAGGGATCACAGTTGTAAACATCTTTTGAAGTTTTGATGACAAAATTTCCACTGATATCATAGAATTACCATACTTTTCAACCTGAGGCTTGGTTTAATAAGAGAGGGCAGAGGCTGTGTATTACTAAGCCCTGTGATACAAATTCATATTGGGGATCGAGATGGTGCGGTGACTATCGTACTGGCTTCCGACCCAGACGACCGACCCAGCTCGGGTTCAAATCCCAGTGGTGTTGAATATTTTTCATTGTTCCTCGATCCCTACTTGAGGTGCTTTGTGGAGGGCACTTTGAGTGAGTACGCCGTCCGTCGGATGGGACGTTAAGCTGCGGACCCCTTGGCACCTTTCATAAACAGTAGGCTAATGCCGACGCCAGTTTTATCTCCACCATTAATCCTTTCCTGTCAATGCCTTATGGCGCAAATGACCTCAGCTGTCGGTCGCCTCCCCTAAATACTGATACTACGAATTCATAGTCATATTAGAGGAGCAAGTTCCTTCTGCTATCAAATCTGCGGTTTCCCAGAAAACTAAAATTTTCTTATGGTTTCAAGAAAATTGGAAAATCCTGAGGGCATGGGTTTGGTTGAGAGTGTTCAGAGGCATCTGAAGGATCTAAATATGGGGGAGCCTTCCGAACAGAGCCGGACGCTCTTCCCAATAACTACCACGCTGCCCTGTCACGGATTGCACATATCCAAAGTGATAATTTGATTTTTGACTAAAGAACACTGACTTCGTTGTGATGCTATTCAAAGTGAAAAGGAAAGAAAGATAAGTTAACACTCTGGGAAGTAAGTTCGGGACCTAATCTTTACAAATCGAGTTATCCTATCGCCTTATCACGAATGCTAGGTTTCACAGAGTCTGTATGGAACTATGCAAATAAAAAAGCGGATTTAAAATGTGAAGTATCACTGCAGTGTGTCTCTATGGACACGTTGACATGATTTTTACTCACCCGTATGAGTTAATTTGGAATAAAGTAGCACGTCACATTACGACTTCTTGTGAAAATAATGCAGGCGTTTTAAAAATGCTTCTGACAATGAAGTGAAAAACATTGCTTAATTTTCAAGCTAATTTATTACACTGGCCAGTGGAAACTAGTGTACATATTAAAGTGTTTTTCACTATTTCCCTAAGAATATTACATATTTCCACCAAGTTACCACCGATACACTATCTTGAGTATTAAAAGTACATTCCGATGTGAAACACCTTTTTGGATGAATGTACGGTATTCATCCATTCAAAATAGTGGCTCCATCACTATCAAATGAGGAACCTTAGCTTCTTGAAAATGAGCCCATAAATGAATTTTTACGTGTATTGATACACCGTATATTGCCCTAACTCCTACGAAACTACATGTAGATCTTATGTATTTTTGGTGTCAACGTAAAATATCACTGCACAAATTATCAGCGAGTATGATGGCCTCCACTCATTCACGTTGATAATATCGATTCCATTGCCCACCTCTAAGGTGATATCTTCGAATTTCCTGTGCTTACTGCTCTGAATATTTAGTTAATGATTAATACATCACAAACAGAGTATTACGCAGTACGGACGAAAGCTGAACTGATCATGAGGGATTGGTAATGAATTAACAAACAGATGAACAAATTAATATGGATACATTGTAGCATAGAGAAGGTATCGTGACATAAGTATGATTGAGCGCACCTTCAATGAGAGGGCAATGCCATCTCTTTACAATGGGGGCTTTTTTCTTGGATCGTTTGAAGTTCTCATTATGACTGAGGAATGGTACTTGAATATCCATTGGGAGGGTGGGATAGCATTTTGAAGAGCCCGTACCAACGTCCAACCCCCGTCTCGACGCTGCCATATGAGGTCGTGTATCGTTTGCAAAATTAGAGGACGTAATGTAATAATAATTGGGCGTGGCATTCTGGTGAGTGGGACGCTGGGGTGCTGACCGAAGAGTTCAAGTTTCTTTTCCGCGATGCCTCTGGGCACCCACGTCTTCACCTAAGCTGTGTGATTTTTCGAGTACCAGATCTTCCAGGGAAACCACAGGCGGTACAGGATGAAGCACTGGCTCCCTCACCCTAAAGGGGAAATTTTGCGCATCGTATAGGGTTTTGTGTGAAAGTCACCCTCACCTTCCTTTGTAGTCTTCCTGTTGGTTACTATTTTTTATTTTTTTCATATAAATATTCTTATAAAAATGGGACGGTGGGCGAGATGGGGTCGGGAACTAGTGCTCTAGTCAAATATTAATTCTACCACTATGTGTTGTAGACGAGATGGTATTGATCAATAAATAAACAAAATGGATGTCAGAAATTCCGATTAGTAGGTGGACTTCATTCGTTTCCAGTTGGAAATAATTGAGAACAGTCGCAGAGTGCGACCGGGCATACTCACTGGCCGCGGACAGGTTCTTCTGTGCACAGTGGCTCTTAATTTAGGTGACGCATTATTTAATTTTTGGTCTTAAGATGAATGGTAAATTTCTGAATTCCACTTGATATTGTAAATGGTAAAATGTAGGGAAAGTACTCTTCTGCTTTTACTTTACCTGACCATTGCATAGGATCCCAGGTTTTCCGCGCTAAAAGTGGAAGTGCGTTACGGTTCCAGTTCCCGACACAATGTGCCTCATTAATGAGTTGATTCATCGATTATCAATTGATCTTTATCAAAAGTTGTTAGTAAACCACCAGAAATATCATGCCAGCCAAACTTACCAGCCAAAAATGATGGGACAGAGGACGTGAGGTACGATATCATTCGCTTCAATTGTTAGATTTTCCATTCAAGGGGAGGAGAAAGCAGTTTTTCATTTTTCCTTATTTCCCCATTAGCAACCACTCATTTACATCCAGTCCATTTATTTTTCTTAACTCCCTATCAAATTCTTAACCTCACTTCGAGTTATATCTTAATGCTGAAATTCGGTTTACAAGTCTTCGGATAATTCTTGAATGCAATTTAAATCTTTCAACTTCGCATACGGTGTAAAGCAGGCAAGTAGCAAGTGTTGCACCACTTATTACCACCAGCTGAATCAGCGATGAAAATGTTCAATACATTTGTTTCGGGAGAAACGTATCCATAATATCTGATATATTCGAAGCCGATAGCAGCAGAATCGAGGCACAGATTAGCTGTTATGTTCTAAGTGCGACGAAAATTGCCGATATTTCACTCCGTTCCCATCAAACGAATAATCATTTCATTGCGGATATAGATTACCTTCATTTTCACTTTTGAATATACTCCAAAAAATATATTTATCTGATAAAGTTGAAGAAATTTTGATAATTGAAGATGAAGAATGAGCGGCGGATTCTATGAATGATGCATCTGCAATCGCTTCCTCTGCAAGCTTCTCTTGAAGTGAAAGTATTAAAGCCAGCAGGTGAAACGATAGTTTTACGAGAAAGAAGGACGCAGCGAATGCGTTAAGCACGAAAACATTAGACAACGTTCATTGTCCAGCCAGTCTTCCAATCCATGCGGGGAGGAAGATATTTTGTCGGATCAGGCAGTTGGACATTCCAAATCCAAATACGCTAGAAATAGAAACAAGGAAGTCCAAGGGTTTGAGCTGCATCAAATATTTTAATGTGATGAAATTTAATACGCTATGCGAATCATGTTTCATTCTCTTAATTCAACTGGCCATTATAACTATGGAGTAATCAGCTAATATCAAAATTAAATTTTATAGTGACAATCATATTTACTGTGACAAAGTAAAAGGAGGAAACGTCGTTCTGTATTTTAATTCATCTAAGCTTGAGTGTAATTGTGTATTCAGACCTATCTTCCGGGAAGAAAAAAAATATTCCTTAATTAATCCTCCAGGGGTTCCTCTTATGCTAATTTTTGTTGTACTTTTCTTTAAAATTTCGAAATAGATTTAGGAAGCTTTTTTCTGACAAATATCTTTGAATTTCACTCAAACATCGCCCGAATCTTTGGAATTCATTTTTAAGTCTGGCCTATATAAATTTATGGTTTCAAGAAAGACGATGCGATGTGCTCGATTCGCACATGGATTGTCGAACAATGACAGTTCATGAGTGATGGAGGAAAGGGGTTGGATTAGTGATGGGGGTTTGACTGTAGTATTTTTATTTTGACGGGGAGGGGAGAGAGATGCGGAAGTCAGTAAATGTGTCGTGGGATTATTAATGTTGGGTTTGGGAATGGGGAGGGAGAGGAGAGGGGAGAGTGGGTCAGAGGAAGGATTTGCTTTGACCGAGGGAGAGGAGACGGAAGACTCACGGAGCAGCGGGAAGCTCGAAGGGAGCGGGTGAGGTGGAAATAGAGCTAGACAAGGAGAGAATGGGAAAGAAAGGCAAGGCACGGGAGAAAAGGGAAGGGAAGCTATCATCGCTCAATATCGACGGGCCCTTTGGTTGCCTGGCAACGCGGGGGTGGATGAGGAAGGAGGAACGAAGGGGTTGAGGGAGAGAGGGAGTTGCATGGGAGGAGAAGGAAGGGAGTGGAAGGGGTTTGCCCACCGGGGGGGTAGGAGGAGAGAGGTTAGCGCGGGGGAATGGGGGCGGATGGGTGGGTGACGCGGTTTGATATTCTGCGGCGGTGCACTCCGCAGCTCTCTTATTTGGATGCACATTTTCCTTTTCGGCGACTCCATCGGCGTTTGGTTTTCGTGCGTTGCGTGATTGTACGTTGCGTGCGTGTGTGTGAGTGCCTCCGTGTGCGTGTGTGTATGAGTATCTAGGATCGCGAACGTCCGTTTAAGCGTGTGTTTGAGGGAGCCAGCCCTTGTTTGTACGTACGTTTCGGTGTGTAAATCCGAAATAAAATAAATAAATATATTTGCGTGTCTCGTCGCTTGCGGGAGCGAGCTTGAAGCCAATTTTTCCCCTCCCTTTCCTCACTCACGCATTTGATCACCTGGTTACTCGTCCTCCTGTCAATTCGACCGTTAACGCGTATTGACGCAATGATCTGCCGGTGTCGACGAGAGTTATACGGCCGCGCAACGCAGTCAGGAGATAATATTTTTCAATTAGATTCAGAATACATACTTGGACACCCTCTTAGGGTGGAAAGAATTGAAAAATGAGGAATAAAATGTTTTTTGAAGTATACTTTCAGAACCACGATCATACCGTTGATGAGTTATGAATATTATGATTGTGTATTTTAATATCAGTCATAATTCGTGGAAGATTTGATTCATCGGCCCTAGGTGGGCTCATTTCCATAAGGTGGATAGCTCTAACATATCCAGTTATTATTTTTGGGTGGTCTGGGGGAAAAATAGAACAATTTTAGGTGTAACTACAATTGCAGCAACATATCTTTCGTACGGTGATTTGTTCAGGAGGCGTGATAAGGTTGCTCCTAGTAAACTTGCCTTTACCCAAAATTCAACTAGCTGAATTATTTTAACAAATGAATCTAGGAAAGCACAAATAAAAAAATTAATTTTAATTTGTTCGCAATCAGGTTATTACCTACCTTAGCCTAAAAGCGATTACTTGTAAAGAATACCTTTGCGCTTATTTTTGTAGGAAATAGATCCATTAGAAAAACACATTCTATTAAAAATGATCTCAATTAAAATTAATCATAGGCAAAGAAATATAATTACAAATAAAACTTTTGAAAGACGTCAGTATGTATGGATATATTTATTAATTTTTATAAATGACTAAAAATAAAGCGCCAAAATAGTAGAAATCGTAACAGTATTAATACTTTTTAGAAAAAAACACTTATACAAAAATAAGACACCTTTGATGCCATGAAGCATCTTAAATAAAATATTTAAAAACGGAAATTAGAAAAATATCAAAGAAAATTGAAACAGATGTTGTTCAGTAAGATATATTTTAAAAATTACTCAAGTTTTAATGAAATCATCAAACTGTAAGCCTTCATCGGGACATTAGCTTATTTAATTATTCTTCAAAAACGTTTTCGACTGCATCCTTACGGAAGCATGAAACTAGTTTCGTCAAATTGCACATTTCCTCTAAGGATTTATACTGTTTTCTTTGGTGATATTTGCGGTGGTGAGCAAAATAGGGAGCGTCTTATTTCGTGCTTCACATTGGTATTTTCTTGAATGTTCCTATCAAAATCGCTTGCCATGGTGACTGTGGACCCTCTGGACTTCTTTTTCAGATAAATGCTCATTTGTTTATGGTATGAATTTAATAATCATTCCTGCATTAATTAAGAAGTTGTGTACGCTTGTCGGTAAATATTTTTACCCATAAAGATCAGCCCACATCTTAGCCGTAGCAATTGTGCGATTTTCAAAGGCATCCACGTACATTTCTAAAGCGTTTCCATAAACGCTGAATTAGTTCCTAATCGATCGTTGACATCGGAGATGCTACTCAGGAATCAAACAAATCAAAGAGTTGTGTTACATCATATTACCGATAATGCTATCTCTTTGGGGAACATCCTTGGATTGATAATCATTTTGACAACGCTTGTACCTCGTCGGCTTTTCTGATTGTCCATGGCTTTATTTCAAGTCTAAGGAAATGTAAAGGAGTTCAAAATGAATAAATTTCTGCACACACTGGATAGCCCACGGAGAATAAAGATTATTTGCTGATAGGATAGGAAAAAAATTCAACCTAGGAATTAATTCCAGAGAAGTAATTATCACGAATGCCCTTGATCGTAAGGTGCAGTATATGAAAAAAATGTATTTAATTTATTAAATATTTTTTCAATGGTGAGTTTAAAATTATGCATATTTTTTAAACAATCTAGTTTATCCAAACTCCCCCACGCGGATGACATGAATATACCAATACGCAGGAGTGTTCATCGTTCCAAGGTACTGTGCCCTTCGAAAACTGCTGTGTAGAAAATGCAAACTTTCCCTGCTCTCTCCATGGGGGATTCACCAAAAATAGAATTTATGGCACCACGTATAAGCTCACGGGGTTGACTTAACGCGTACACACCCGAACGCGTGGCTACTCGGAGATGCTGGAGGGACTCGAGAGCCCCAACAAGAGAGACAGACGCTATCCTTCGCGACAACTACCATAGTTGACATAGTAGTCGTGAAGGATTACAAATTTGTTTATATATATATATATATATATATATATATATATATATATATATGTATATATATATATACAAATGTAAGCTTAGACACAGAGAAATGGCGTAGCTGAAGATAGCTTAGGTCCTGGCATACTCGACGATGAGATAGAAAGGGCATCAAGGAAGATGAAATGAAAAAAGGCCGCGTGGGTGGATAACATTCCTGCGGGATTACGAAACGGTTTAGGAATATGTAGGAGGAAGAGTCTGTATGGACTGATTCGTAGCATCTATCTAATGTCTAAAGACTACATCATGTGAGAACTACAGAACAATAAGTTTGATTTCCCACGCAGCTCAAGTTCTTCTCAGGATCATCAATAAAAGGGTAAAGAGCGGGGGCAAAGATTACTACGGGGGATGATCAGCTTGGGTTCAGGAAGGGGAGAGGTACGCGTGATGCCACTGCAATAATGAGATCGAAACGAATATAGAATGTAATCAGGACGTATTTGCCACTTTCTTAGACTGCGAAAAGGCGTTTGATAGAGTGGAATGGAAAAACTTTTGAGTATCTCCCAGAAAATCGGAATAGATTGAAGGGAAGGGAGGCTAATGCGCAACGTGTACATGTATCAGACTGCTCAGGTGCGAGTGGGGAAGGAGAGTCCGGATGGGCAGTGTTAGCAAGAGATGTAAGCAGGGTTGTCCATTATCACCAGTTCAACGTATATGTGGAGGAAATTATAAAAGAGGCATGGGAAGAACTGAAGGTAGGAATGAAAGTCGGCCGGGGATTCGTAAAATCAGTTAGGTTTGCCATGTTCTAAAGTGTCTGTCAGCCAAGGGGTTACAAGCATTGCTGAGTGAATTCGATATTCAGTACGATAGGTATGAGATGATAATCAATATAAATAATAACAAGGTTTGCGATTTTCCAGAAAGAGAAAGGCTAAGGTTAACATTAAAATAGGATGGCCAAAACTAGAGCAGGTGTGAGAGTTAACGTATCTCGGAAGTGTTTTGAACCAACACTGTCAAAGTAGTAGGGACGTAAAGAGAGGAATTTCACCAGGCAAGGAGGCTTCTACAAGAAGGAAGGAGTTGATGACAGGGACGTTAAGTTATGATGTTAAGAAAAGACTCGTCAAAACTTTGATATGTTATTTATGGCGCGGAAACATGGTCACTAAAGTAGGAGGATTAGACTTAGATTGGAGGCTTTCGGAATATGGGTGCGGAGAAGGACGGAGAATATGAAATGGATGGAAAGGATAACAAAGGAGGAAGTTTGGTGGATGCTAGCCATGTTGGGCGAGGAGAAGGTATTGTTGGGAGAAATCATGAGGCAGGAAAAATGGATGAAAGGCGTATTGGTCGGCAGTGGGATGTTGAAGACTGTAATAGGGAGGAGAATGTTAGGCAAACTTGGAAATGGCAGGAATAGGACAGGAATGTTGAACAGGATGGAGGAAGTATATAGAGCTGAATAGGGACTTATTGTAGAGTAGGATGTTTATTTTGTTTTGTTAGAAGAAACAAAATATTTAAAAGGTAGTTGTGTCCATCCAAAACCTACCTTAACCGGTAGTGAATTAAATTATATATATATGTGTGTATATATAATATGTATGTATATATATATATATATATATATATATAAATATATATATATATATATATAAACACACATTCAAACAGGAAAACCCGCAATATGGTGAACATACGAGTATACTCATTCACATCTACATCTACATAATACCCCGCAAGCCTCCGCAAGGGCGTGTGGCGAGGGGTGTTAGGACACCTTTAGTAATTAAGAAAGAAAAAAAACACCTTGAAAAGCCACAAATTTATACTATCCGAAACAAAACATGGCATACGTTCATGCAAGAATACGTACTCCCCACGCACATGCAGACACACAAACCACCAACTAACATACACATGCACCTACAAATACACCTAATATCCTTGCAATGCCTAATTTTATCTAATTGTATCTAATTTTCTTCATGAATTTCCTTCGGGGTTAATTCATTCAAAACGAAGAATTTTATGACCACAATATATTCAAGTTTTTCCATTTTAACAAAAAACGCGAAAGACGTCTACTGCTGCAATACGTATAGACAAAGTACTGGAGAAAACAAGTTGAGACTTGTTTTACGAACTGTTGACACGTACACCCAGGCAGGAATAATAAATTTTCGTTGATTGGAAGGCCATGATTGTGCCAAGCCGAAAACTTTTCACTTTACCCTCATATTCTTGTCTGGAGACGGGGAAGGTAGTGGTAGTTTTGAGGGGAGGCGACCGACAGCTAAGGTTATTTGCGCCATAGGGGATGGATAGGAAAGGATGAAGGGTGGAGAGAAACCCGGCGTCGGCATTAGCCTACTCTTTACGAAAGGCGCCAAGGGGTCCGCTGCTTAACGTCCCATCCGACGGACGCCGTACTCACTCAAAGTGCCCTCCACAAAGCACCTCAAGTAGGGATCGAGATACCTCTGAAAAATATTCAACACCGCCGGGATTTGAACCCGCGCCCTCAGGGTGGGAAGCCAGTACGTTAGCCCCCGCACCATCTCGGTCCCCACGGGGAAGGTTGATCGGAGAATTTTTTCAATTTGCTTGCAATTGTAGTCCATGCAGAATCATTAGATACAGGAAAAGGGGGAGTTTGGGATTCATTGTTTGGGCAAAGGTTATTATTGGGTGGGGCTTCATTCGATACTATGAGCAAAGGGTTAGGAGATATAGGGTGGGATTATGGGAGATGTTCTATTTTATCTGCTGGTTCTTGTTCCACAGTCAAAAGGGTTTCAGGTTTGGAATTTTCCTTTTGTATCATTGGGTTATTTTTGATTCCGTCTCTTGGTCAGCCGGGAGACAATCCTTGGAGTGGATGGAGCGGGCACGTGAGTGGGAGAGGAAGGGAATTCCTTTAGAGCCAGGTTGCGAGTCAATGGAGGAGTGATGAAGACGGGAGGGGATATTGCGGAGGACTGCGCTGCAGCTCCACCCAAGCTACGTGATTTTTTGGGTACCAGATCTTCCTGGGAAACCATAACCGGCACAGGGAAAGGAACTGGCCCCCATACCCTAATGTGTGAATTTCACACGCCGTCGGGCTTAGTACTGGGTGAACTCTACCATCACCTACCAAACCGACCTTGGGGTTGATTACTGTGTTTATGGTTTATTCTTAAATAATTTTTAATGTTTGATTGTTTTTTTTTACAAAGAGTGCAGTAAAATGTGAGGCGTATGTGTTGTTGCTGGTCGGTGGACTTCAGGGAGAGTAAATGGGGAGAGGACCCCCCAAGGACGGACGAACCCCCCCCCGATCCGCGAGCCGGGGACCTCCAACCGGCCGCCCTAAGAAGTAAGGGGTGGATCCGCCGGATTTCTCTGAGAGTGCGTTCGCATTCACATGGAAATAGATATGAGGAGAAGGGATACGAACACATATAAAAGACAAAAACACTACCCCACCTCTCGTGTGTATATATGTGTGTGTGTATCCACAATGCACATTGAAAAAAAACAATAATCAACCCGAAGATTGTTTTGATATGTGAGGGTTGAGGGCCCCCAAAGAAAAGCCCAACGGCCTTTAAAATTCACACATCATGTTACGGTTAGTCAGTGTTTTTGCATGTGCTGACTGCGGTTTACGAACAAAATGTGGTACCCGAAATATTACTCAGCTTAGGGGAAGCTTAGGATTTCCAGAGGTGTTACTAAGGATGAACTCTGGCCCTACCGTCCGTCATTAGACCAGCGCTCTACCCAATAGACTACAACACATCTCTTTTTATCTAAATATGTATTTAAAACCATAAACACAGTAATCAACCCGAAGGTCGGTTTGGTAGGTGATGGTAGAGTTCACTCAGTACTAAGCCCAACGGCGTGTAAAATTCAGAACATTTAAGGGGATATATGAAGGAAGATAGTAGCCTTTTCAAATACGATATACAATATAGAATTTACGAAGAAACGAAAATGAAAATAATGGAGAGCAAACAAAAAGAAATTCTAGCGCTATGTCTTTAGAAACTGTCCAAAATCCTATCTTATAATAGTGTGACTAGACCAATGTTCTTTTCATTTATGGGGATTTTCGTATTCTCGTTTGCACTAAGTATTGTTTTTACCAACATCCTCTGCTCTCGTTGAGTAATTGAGGATTATTGGGTTAACATGAAGTAATGAGTAATTATGGGAAAGAGCATAAGAGGAATATGCATTGTGGACTGAATGTGTAGAACGGCATGAACGAGATGACTTGGGTGTATCATACGGCTTGATAGATTGATTAAAAACAATGTTCCTGGTACTCCATCCTCGTCCCAGCAGGAGGATAAGGGACAAATGCATAGACCAAGTAAGAGCTATTAGGGAGTCAGCGGTGGTGGTATTATAAAGGGGAATAATGTCTTATTCACTGCCTCTTTACTCTTGTAGCATAAATGAGTCCAATTCGATCCGTGCATGAAGAAGATTGAACGCGGTTTAATCCAAACACTGCCAGAAATTTTTCATTTAACTCTGAAAAAACGTCGACAGATGGACAATATCACTTACTCTATTGAAGCGGCGCACTCATGGATGGCGGAGGTGGTGTAACGCGCGCAATACCCTACTGACCTATTTTACAGGAATCCCTGTGAGATCCAGGGAAGGTTTTCGCTGCGCCTTGCAGTGCCCCCCCCCTCATAGTCGAAAATAAAGGAAACGGCTGAGGAAATCTGGAGAATAGCATTACTACTGGGATTCAGGGAGGAAGGAATTCACTTCCTCTCGAAATCACTCTATTGCAATTTTTTCTTAGCCACTCCCTTCCTCAATATGCCATTGAGCATGCATTTACCATACCTGCTCATGCAGAAAGAAGGCTGCCCAGTGAAGGTAGAAACAGCATTCTTTTCGTGTATAGAGGGACAAAAGTGTTAAGTATCTACAGTAACCCTGTAATGTCATACGTGTCCATCACCCATGTACGCGATGGCGTGATATAATCAACGGTAACCCTAAAGCGTCGCGTGGGATGGGGCATGGGCGTGAACGTTGACACGTTTCGGGTTTTTGGTTATAAAACCAAATGAGGAGTTATACTTCGTTTGTAAGTTCCTGATTTTTTTTAAAAGTTAGTTATTCGTTTCAGTCCAAAAACCAGAATGTAAGTGGTAAAACATGAGATTTGATTTAAATGCAACTTTGATAGTTGACAATTGAACCCTGTGGAGACCATATTTTAAATCCAAGATATAAACAGAAATATTAACAATTTTCAATTAGACCTCTCTTTATTCTTTGCAAAGCACTTACACACAAATAGAATCACATCCACGTTCCCCCTCAAATTTAAAATTTTCAAGAGTAAGAAATTAAAATGGGTATCCTTAAAGGTTGAAATCATCCGATATAATCTTAACCCTGATGCTACAGTATTCAATCCTTACTCAACCACTCCCATTTCTTTCTACACTACTTCAAGTGCCAATTCACACGATCCAAACACCAACACTCAATCGAAAGATTTGGTAATGTTCGATTGACTAATTCCTCCCTTCTAAGATTTTGTAGGGACATCGTATGGCATACATCGTGTTACTGTGATAGTTAAAGCTTTGAAAACAGCAAAGAAGACTCTTATGCCTTCATTCTTAACAGCTGGCTCCTGCTGGGATTGTAAACATATGTTATTAAGTGCACATGCATTGTTGTTAATCTCATGAAATGATAACGCTTGATCTCTACCAGTAAAACATGACAAAAATGACTTAAAGGAAAATATTAGTCTTCATAACTGCATTAGGCTACCTTTCTTGCCTTGAAGCAGCCAATAGCTCGATCGGATTTTTCAAATGGCCCTGATCTAGTCGATTTTAATGCTTGAAGGCTCTCTCTGAACACGTAAAAACGGTTGTACCGCCGTACTTTGCCAGAATTGCACATAAGAAATTGATGGATTACGGTTAACCCGATTTGGATGGCGGGTATGCACATACGAGTCGTAAAGTATGAAATCAAACGCGCATATACCTGGGGACTAGCCAATAGGGAACCAATACAAATCTTCTCAAGGGGTGAAAAATACGTTGGGAGGAGTGGGGTTGGGACAGCGGAGAAAGTGACGCGTGACCTCTCATAGTTTGTCGATGACAGCTCGGCGGGCAGGTCTCGGGCGAGGACTGTGAGCCTTCCGACCACATCTCGAAATCGTGCTTCACGGCTTGGTTTTGGGCGGATGGCAAAGAGCGAGCGTCATTCCCTTGACGCCATCACGCTGCTACTCCTTTCCCCCACCCCAGGAGCAGGTGGAGAGGCGAGGGTGGAAGGGGATGCTGGGCAATTTCGGCTGAGGTGAGTGCAGACAGTGGGGGGGAAGAAAAAATTCAGGGGAGGGTGGTCGTCCTCTTCTCTAAGCCTCCCTTTAAGTGCCGCCCTTATTCTCGGAGATGGCCTCTAGTTCTGGCAGAAACACCTGAGACCGGGAAAAGGGAACGAAAACGCCGAGGGTGGGCTGGGTGCGGAGGTCGACGGTTAAAATGGAGCTTTCAACACCCGCCAGGATTGAGTGGAGGCTTCGCGTCGGACATTTCCGCTCCACTCGTCCGATTTGGATAACTTTTATTTTATCCCTCTTCGCATGCTCCTCCCTTCTCCCCTCGTGACTCTTCCATCATTTGTCCATGCCGACCGTATTCTTGTTTGGGCGAACTTGTCGTGTGAGCGTTTTGAGCTGTAAAAGGAGTTTATGGAAATGTGGTATTTGTCTACAGTCAACATTACCCGTGCCCCAGTGCACTGAGCGGGTCTTCTTCATCCTCTGTTTTTCATATCTATTTCTCCTTCTGAGAGTTCTTGAGCGTGGAGTAGTTGTGAGAGCCGAATGCCGTACCCCTGATCCGGGCTGCGGTTAAATAGCTCTATAGTGCCCGTCCGGACCGCCGAGAACGGTTTAAATATGTTTGCAAATATTTTTATGCTTATCTTTTTCTGGTTGGCTATATTTTGGAACGGTCGAATTTCATCACGTAATTTTAGACGAACTAATACTCGATAAATCATTTTAATTTCGCGCTTCCACTCGTTCTATTGTTACCTATTATTTTCTCTGGGAGTAAATCTATCTCTCGAATTGTATGTAATACCTACTCAGTGATCAAGTAGCTCTGCAGAAAATTGCTGAAACCCTTTGCAATGATAGAAGGAATCAGCACATTCTGGTTTCTCAGGGAGGTTCATTGGCGTGAAATATATACGAAACTAAGGATAAGTATGTGTTTACCCAGTTTCATTATAATTAAAGGGTTTGCGTTTATCAATGTTAAGAGGATAAAGTTAACAGTTTCAGGCTCAACTTTGTGGAATTCCTTCATGGTGAGGGTAAAAAATAACAGAAACTTCACCTGATGATGATGCGCAGAATCGAAACCATGGTCGTAGGACATTAAAAGTGTGTGGAAGTGTAAAGTTTCTGTTATTTTTTACCCTTACAATGTTAAGAGGATTCAAAATGGGGGAATTATTGAATTAAAATAAATTAAGGTGCGATAAAATTGTGATAAAATTCACCCGGTATTCTGCTTTAAAGAATGTCTTGCAATGTTCATTAAATGAAAGTTGCTAAAATATCAGGATAGCTCGAAAACAATCGCGCAGGAAATAAATAATTTTATCATGAAAATCACATAGGTCACTAAAAATCTTTCCTTGTGAAGATTAATCCTTAGATATTTTAACTTTAACCGTGAAAATGGAATATCCGACTGACGAGTAAATATATTTAAGGTGTTACCTCTTTCTCATTGGAATAAATGGAATTCATTTGAGAGAGCCACCACATCAGGGGATACATGAGTGTAGGGCCATCTTGGAATTACGTCGGATAATGAGATTCTCATAGCAGATTCCGGGAGCCCTTAATGTCGATGTAAATTACGACTAAGTAAGCACATTAACGAGTCCATTTTATGAGAATGACTTTCCTTCTAAAACCGACTTGAATCGGGTTTATTTTCGTAATTGGATAGATGCCACGCATAATTCCTAATTGAAATTAGAATAGTCTCATTGTAGCGGCTCTTATTATGGAGGGAGACATGCGCAAATGGTAAGGCCATTTCCGCCATTTAAGACCGGAACCGGACCACTAAGCGGCGGAAATAGGCCGCCTGATTCCATGGCGATGCTCTTGTCGTCCACATGGTAGTGTGCATCTATATTATCAATGATATGGAAAAAAATATATTCGTATCATAAAAACTGAGGAAGTGCTGCCACTTCGTCAAGATGCTTCTGTCATGGTGAACGGCACTTTTTATATGTCGTCCTTATATGCTTCAGTTATCGGTAAATAACCATCAGAATGATAAATGCTGTCTTCGAACAGGTTTCTATCAAGCTGGTTCTACCAATATGTAAATATTGGAACACGTTATTGTCACTAACATTATGAAATTTCTTGATAGTAGGAAAATACTAATCCACAACCAGCACGGATTTAGGAAAAGCAGATCTTGCGAAACACAACTTGGTCTCTTCATTCACGATATACTTAGATCGGGAGAAAACAACACCCAAGTCGATGCAGTATTCCTGGATTTCAAAAAAGCCTTCGACAAAGTCCCACACAATAAATTGTTACATAAACTTAAATACTATGGGATTAATGAGAAAATAATTAATTGGATTAGAGACTTCTTGTCAAACCGCAAACAAATAGTAGTCATAGATGGGTTGTGCTCAACGGAGAGAGATGTAACTTCGGGCGTCCCCCAGGGAAGTGTAATAGGGCCTCTTCTGTTCTTAATATACATAAATGACTTAAGCACACACGTTAGTAGCAATCTAAGGTTATTTGCTGACGACACGGTGATATACAGGGAAATAAGGAGCCAACTAGATCGCGAGCTACTCTCTAGAGACTTAGACAATATCTCGGAATGGTGAAATAAATGGGGATTAACACTTAATATAGATAAATGTGCAGTTTTGAAATTTTGGAATAAAGGAAGCGAAGAACAGGATATAAACTACAAAATAGAGGGTTCAGTATTGACTACGGCAAATCAAGTTAAATATTTGGGGGTTGTTCTAACACCTCGCCTTTCATGGGGAGCACATATCAGGACAATATGCGGATCAGCTTTAAAGAAACTTGGCTTCATAAAACGGGTGGTGGGGAAATGTAATGAAAAAGTTAAAGAGAGGTGTTATTTTGCTCTAGTTAGACCTCATTTGGAATATGCCGCAAGTATTTGGGATCCGTGGGAGAAAATTTGGCAAAAAGAATTAGATAAAGTCCAGAGAAAATCCGCTAGATTCGTTAAAAAATGTTATGATAAAAACACAAGTGTGACAGGTCTCTTAGGGGAATTAGGCTGGGAACCACTTGAAGTGCGGAGAGAACAAGCGAGGCTTAGACTTTTAGAAAGGTTCAGAACAAACGAGTTGAACTATGACACTGAAGGAATTATAATGGCCCCACACTACTTAGGTAGATCAGACCACAAAGATAAACTAAGGGAGATAGATTCCAAGACAGATAGGTACAAATACTCATTCTTTCCCCGAACAATCAGTAATCATAATAGCAAGAAACCGAAGTCACTTTAGCAATATTAAAAACGTTGAATTTACAAGTCGGAACAAAATTAAACACAATAGAGATGTTAGGTATACTTTCAGGTGCATGTGTATGTTGGTAGTTTGAGTGTTTGCATGTGTGTGGGGTGTAAGTGTTCATGCATGAATGTATGCCATGTTTTTTTTTTTATATATATGATTTTGTCGTTATTGCATGCGGTTTTTTTTTCTTTTCTAAATTATGGGTGGTGTCCTAGCACCCCCCGCCACACGCCCTTGCGGCGGCTTGCGGGGTATTAAGTAGATGTAGATGTAGAATATGTGCTACAAATTAAAATGAATTAATTATGGATGGTTCCAAAAGAAGTCTTCTTAGTTGATTTTGTCTCCGTAAATTCAGTTCACCTTTTACGGATCTAAAATTCCATTCGCCGCTCGTTCCTCTGATTGCGAAGTGTCTTTGATGCCCCTAAATGATCAACATACTGTACTCAGCGATGAAAAAATGACAATGTGGTTGCAAAAATTGAAATTTATAGCAATAATCCTAATGTAGAAAAACTGAGTAAGTGAAGTTTAAAGTAAATCTGAGATTATAATGTAAGACTTCGTAATTCAGTTATATCGATTAAAATTATAAAAGTTTTTGAAATTCATAATCTTCTATCACTGGGAATTAATTCCTGAAAATTAGGTTGCGAAAAATCATTGCCCGTAAAATTTTTTACGCCAATCAACTGATAGCTGTTTATATTGCTTTTGAACTAGTATTCCGAAGGTTCTGACCTGAAAAAAATGTACTTAGTTTATAATGTTTAAAATAGGAGCGTGGCAACTAGAGGCTGGTTTTATGCTTCTGCCCAAAGTGGACATGTTCGTATCCGGGTGATCTAGTGGGCACGGTGCTTCATCCAGGCTGTGTGATTTTTTCTTGAACCAGATCTGCAAGGGAAACCCGACGAAGCAGAAGGAAAGTAACTGATACCTGTACAAAAATTTATTTATTTTTGTACCCTGCAATCCATCACTAGGGTGTGTGGCAGCGGGCGAATACACACCAGACTAATATTTATACGTTTCTAGCTTTGCAAGTAGTTTACTATGAGGTACTTGGTCGAATGCTTTCTTAAAATCTATAAAAATCGTGTCAACTGGAATATTGCTCTCTCCCGAAGTAAGAATATCAATCACAAAAAGCGCAAATTGTGTCTCATTGGATCTACCTTTTCGGAAACTGTGCTGATTGTTCATTAGTAACTCCAGATTATCGAGGTGCCTCACGATCGAACTAGAAACCATATGTTCAATAACCTTGTACAAAATGGATATGAGGGAAATAGGCCTGTAATTACTCGGTTCCTTCTTGCCTCCATTTTTTAATATTGCTGTTACTTTAGCCGTTTCTCTGGGAGCCTTGTGATCTACTAGCGACTTCTTAAATATTATTTCTTGATAGGGCGCAATTTCCGAAGCTAGATCATTAACTATATGAGCAGGTATGCAATTGGGCCCGGGGGATTTATTAGGCTTAATATTTTTCAGCAAACATTCTATTCCACTATGTGAGATTTCAATTTTGGGCATCGGTTGACTGGCTCAATTTGGTAAGCAATCGGAGGCATTCGGTGAGATATTGGTGAAGACGCTTTGAAAGACGGAATTTAATAAGGTAGCCTTACTCCAAACTGCTGGTTACTCTTTCAACTTAATCATTTTTGAGTGAATTGACAATTGACTTATTTTACAGAGCTTCTCGGACGTATGAACAAAATGCTTTTGGATTCTCTTTCAAATTTTCCGCTAACCTTTTCTTCTGAATTCGCTTAACGCCATCCGAAATTCATTCTTGGCATTTGCCGTTTATATCTTGTAGTCATAAGTGATATCATTCCCTTTTTTGGTAGAGATATCATCCCTAATATTTTTCATCTTGCCATGACATAGCTTTTAACGTCTTAATGTCTTTCTAACATCCGCGTTTTACCATCTAGGTTCCGGGTTATCTTTTATTAATTTACTGGGAATGGACTTGTTGACTACTCAGCGCGTGATATCAAGGAAGTGATTTCACGTATCCTCAGTATTTTGGTGATTACTATCTTTTTTTTAAAACTAGCAAATTGATTCTGTAGCACGCACTTTAGTCCATTGTAGTCCCCTTCTTTAAACAAGTAAATTTCCCTTTTAAGCTTCTTATTTCGGACCCCATGGAGCGAAAACTTAGCATTTCCTGCCCTGTGGCCACTACTTTTTCTTTTATAGTTTCTATAGTTAGGTTTAAAATTTTTTGGGAATATTCGTCGCTAACAAATAAAGAATATCATCGCCCCTAGTAGGCGAAGTGACAAGTTGATTCAATGATTTCAACGTACAAACATTCATTAGCGATTCGCAGATATCTTCGTCTTTACCGCCCGTTTTAAAATTATATGTACTCCAGTCAATAGATGGGACATTGAAATCCCCACCGATTATAACGTCGCGATTATTGGGTTGGGATAAAAAACCTTTGATTTGCTGATCTAATTCTAGTATTGAATTGTCTTGAGTGTTGAATTATCTTGAAGAATTGTCTTGAAGATTTGTAGATTTCACGTTTGAAATGAACATACCTTAGTAGGGGTGTCTCGTACATTGTAGATTTATTCTTTAATATATAAACGCAGTATTAGAGCTTGGTTTAATGGGTACTCTAAGCTACCAAGCAAACCTACGGGTACGGTTCAGGTTGTGTTAATGTTAAAGAGAGTAGGTTTGTTTAACTAGGTTAGTTGATCAACATTTTCACCAAAATGAAAACCAAAAGATTACCGAATTTTAATTGATTAGTTAGTTGACTGATTACACCGGATCGGTTTACGAACAGCTATAATGATGAATATCGAGTTCACCAGATGTCTTTGACTCCTGACATCAGGGTTGTCCACAGAAAATGAAAGTAGCTGATCTTAAGACCACTGCGATGAACGCCATGATCATATATGAGCCACCCGTTACCGATATTCAGTTTTCTTTGTTACATTTACGTTCTGATTAAAGGACATGCACTTGAATTCGTTATTAAATTTTCCAGTCTGACACTCTCGAAATGAACAATTTTGATTTAAAGCAGCAGTTTATCTGTAACCGTCACACGTAACAAATGGTAGGCTATATTTGAGGCAGATAGTTGACTATTCTGTCCCTTTAACCCTGTCACGTGTTTGTACATTTTCCTCTATGCGGTACATTATCTGATTTGATGTATGATAAATTTTTATTTATTTGATCAAGTTTTTCCTTAGTAAGGGTACGGAAATGTTATTATTTCTCCCGGATTCATTCAAACGAAGAATGCTATAACTTTGTTATTAACATTTGTTTGGTAGAGACGGAAATGGAATGATGAAATTCTTGACTTTCCTCGGCATCTGATTTTCATTTTGAACATCCGTTGTTTTTAGACTCTCTGATCTGTTTGGAAGACCAGGATGAAAAATACGACGATTGTACACGCATGTTAACAGTCACAACATGCCTTTCCTCTTTCGTGGTGGACGTCTGTATTTTAATGCTATTTACTAAACCCCAATTAATGTCAATCCTCTCATTGTGTGGGGCAGTATATTTTAATGGAGGACTTTGAGATTTCTTTTGAAGCCAAAGGGCAGAGGTTTTCAGAGGGAAATGTGGTAATTTATTCCATCCAAGGAATGTTAATGCATACTTTGTTACTTTTAATTTGGAGAGACCCTCTTGCCAGAAGTTCAGCTTTCATCTCGTTTAACTATCTTGATGGAAGGAAAAAAATTCGCTTAAACGAAGATTATTTTATCTTTGAAATATGTCAAACTAACAGTGCAGTTCACGCTTCAGAGCTACTTATGTGCCGAATTTTTTTGTCGTATTTCAATCCACGCACGTATGGTCCTTCTAAATGAGAAATGGTGATTTTTATTTAGAAGCTAGAATCCGTTGTATTTCCTGTTTCAGAATGTGAATATTTTAAAACTGTGTTGATACAATTTATTTCCATCTCAACTCTTTATTGTTTATGCTGAAAGTTAAATCTTTTCGTGCACATAAAAATTTAAAGAATTATGTCGTTGCATTGAGCTCTTTTTAGGGTATTAAAGTTTTTATATAATTGAGTGCACTTTTGAAGCAATCATGAAATATATATTTATATATATATATATATATATATATACGAGATATATATATATATATATATATATATATACTCGTATGTATATATATATATATATACTCATATATACAGAAACAGATATAAGGAAAAGGGATAGGAACACATACAAAGGACGAACACAATAGAGGTGGGGAAGGCGGAATCGAACGGATCACAAGGGTAAAAATATTTCCTCAACCGGGACTCGAACACCGGATCTTTCCACTTGCCGGGCGGATGCTCTTAACCACTTGAGCTATGATATAAATTATTTTATTCGGTTCAGAATATTACAGAGTTTGTTAGCATTATGCATAATATCAGGTCACAGATTATGGGTACATCATGTTTTTCTTTAGTATAAGTGTATACATGGATACATATATGATACATATACCACATACATATCCACTTGTACATACATACGCACACATGCATATCCACACGCACATACATAAGCATATGCATACAGACGCATACTCGTGAATTTGACCATTAACATTTAGAAAGAAAAAAAAGAAAGGAAGACAAGGTCCACAGATATTAGGAGGGAGATTTTAGCTAGCAATGGAAAATTATGCATTGTAAGAAATTATCAATGGCAGGGTTGAAATTATCGATTCAATCAGTCATTCAGCAAAAAAAAAACTCTTCAACGATGGACGAAGTGTGTCCGGCACCGGGTGGCTACCGGACATCACTTCCCAGAGTTCTGATCGTGGCTAGCGTCGCTCCGGTCGCGACTCGACCCCGGGCGACGAGTGCTTCGCCGTTTCCCGGGACGCCTCGTCGAACGGGTCGACGAGCGAGGACGCGGCATTTCGCCACATCCCTCCCCCCCGGCCTCGTCCGAAGAGGAAGAGCCAGCCGTGGTCTCCA
Source organism: Hetaerina americana (assembly GCF_022747635.1). Classification (NCBI taxonomy): domain Eukaryota; kingdom Metazoa; phylum Arthropoda; class Insecta; order Odonata; family Calopterygidae; genus Hetaerina; species Hetaerina americana. Next base: position 59,456,842 of record NW_027286069.1, read on the forward strand.
CGAAGACCAGGTAACTCGGCAGCGTTCCACAGGGGGCCTTCTTCGAAGGAGCACCGCTGGGGGCCGCCAAGGGGCAGGACGCACCCTCGGGGAGGGTCGGAGTGGCGGACTAGGGCTCATCTGCGGAAGGGTTGTGGTCGGGAAAAATCAGGGGAGATAGTTGCTTGTGGTCCGTATCTTGAGAAGCGCTGGGAAGATCGTCGACACATTGACTGTCCTTAATGGGGAAAGAAGATGGGGTATGTGGGATTTTTGACTTTGGGAAACTTGTATGCGGGTCGACTTCCGGGGTCGGTGACGCTTCCTTTACAGTCAATGATAAAGGGGTCGAGGGATGAGCTCTTGGGGACTGGAAAACATCGCAATCAGATGCATCCTCCTCACCTGTCACCAGAGGTTCTTGGGGTGTTTGAAACCCGTGATGCAAGGATTGCGTAGCGAGGGCGTCGATGGCATGAGCGGGGGGAGGGGGGGCGAAAGACCATCCCTCCTCATTTGACGAGCTCACGGAGACGGGGGCTGGAGGTCGTGTGATATTAGGCGAGGTGGTAGGTATGTGAACCATTTGTAGAACGGTATTCGAGACCAGGAGCTTGGGTTTGTCTGTCCTCTTCTTTTTCGGTTCCCTTTCCTCCGTTGACGATTTTCGCTCCCGCTGACATTTCCCTCCAATTGAAGGGAGATGCGGGGGACCAACGGGAGCAGCCGGGACCGCACCCTCGATGAGTAGAAGCGACCGCGCTCTCTCCTCCACAGCCACTTCGGGCTCGTCCATCTCCACGGCGGCGTTAGGGTTGGAGGGCATCGTCATTGCCTCCACATAGCTCTTACCTACCTGGTTCCGAGGGCAGGTCTTGCGCTCGTGGCCTTCTTGATTACAGCGGGCGCAAGTGCGGCGCTGACCCTCATAGATGATGATGGCCCGGTTGCCGCCGATGTGGAGGTACGAGGGGATATTTCTCTCGACCGTCATCCGCACAACCCTGGTGCCAGTAAGCACCCGCGCCATATTTTCTCCCTCCCACCTGTTCTCCCACGAGCGATGTATTTTACCAAAGCGTTAGAGCTCGCCTGTTATGTCTTCCAATGGGGTCTCCACGGGGAGACAAAGAACCCTGACATTACACGGGCTGCCGGAAGTCTCGTCAATTGTTATTGTCGTCCTCTGGTCACTTAAAGACGGAAACGGTAGTTTCCGCGGAGTATTGTCTAAAATCCTAGTCATTGCAGCTTCGGTTGCCAACTTCAGGAATATCAAATGACGATTGTATCCAAATTGGATCGCCCCTATCTCTTCGGGTGTGAGGCCCAGCGACTCTAACGTGAAGAGGTGGACCTCCAACGGGGTAGGAGGCTTCGCCTTCTCGTCAACTTGCAAGGCGAGCGTGTTTAAACGGCGCACAGCCATTTGAAGAAATCAAATTCAGCACACTAGCATGAAGAAGGAAAGCGCAACAAAAAAAACGAGCACTTTAAAGGGAAATAAAACACTCACGAACGCTCCCTCCCCGCCACAAGCACCCGGCGGTAGCAAACAAAAGGAGCCTAAGCTCTACACCAGGAATCAAGGTCAGTCTTGATCCACTAAACAAAACAAAAGTACAGCCTTCCCGGCGGAAGAAGTCGAGAGTCAAACTGCGCGCTTCTTGATGAACTAGGCGGTCAACCGCCGATCGAAACAAAACACGATCGGAACCTCGATTTCCGAGAGAGTCCGGCAGTGCCGCTCTCCAAACCCCGGCGACCGAAGCCTCGGACGCCGGCGATTTTAGACACTCGGTGAACACAGGCACGTCCTGCTATCAAGGCAGCTATCGAGGAAACGTAAATTTCCCTGAGATCCGCGGGTCTAATATGTCGCCAAGCGCCCCGATTCTTTCAGCCATATATATATATATATATATATATATATATATATATATATATATATATATATATATATATATATATATATATATATATATATATATATAAAACTCATTAAATATTCAAAGCTAAAGATTTTTTCACTTTTATGGAAAGAATTGACATAGATGGTGTCAACCTCAACGTAAAAACTTTAAAATTTAATTTTGATCGTTTAACATTACGAAATTTCTCACAATGTTTCCCTTGTATTGATTGAATAATCTTTAAAATTGAAAAAATACATTTTTTATCCATCGTTGAGATGATGTACCACCATCAAATTTTAATGTGAGTTGCAGATTTTTTATCTGCTTAAATTTGCTTAAAGTCTATGGTTGTTGGCCTAAACAATAATATCAGATGTGACTGATGTCCATCGCTGCGCTATGAATTACTGAGAAAAATACAAAATCGATGATTTTTGCACATATTAATCTATACGCGGGTAAATTTTGCTGACTTATTTCAATCAATGCATTTTGCTGATGAGTAAATAGATTTTCACAGCGGTAACACGAACCTTTCTTTTTATTTGCTACTTGAATGCTCGTATTGCGAGAAATGACGGCTTTTTATGAATAATGGAGGTAAATAATCGATGATCTTCCGATTAATCAAAACACTGATGTTGAAGTAAAATAACGGCTAATTTTCTCCATCATTTTTAAATCCGTAGTTGGAATTGTTTCTCACAGTACGCCGAGAAAATACCAGCAGATCCTTTGTGGATTGAACCTGGAATTAAGTTCATGGCAGGTCGATATCCGCTAACAGTATCAATACGATTACGTCTCAATCCGTGAACCCTATCGATTCCGATAACTCTTAGTTGGCGACTTTGACGCTAATGTGGATCCTTAGCTAGAAGCTTAGATATTTCTAATCTTTTCCCGACCTTCCGACCCAGAGGGTTGGCATATGCTGTAGTAGTTGTAGTTAAGGAAACCTTTTCGCGACCTCTGGGAACCCTCATTTCGGTCGCGACCCAGGGTTAGGGAGCCATTTCCTTCGGATATTCCGCACTACGACCAAGGTGTGAAGTGTCAAGTAGATTTGTGTCCCTTCAAGATTGACCGCCGTGCATTCTCTCCTCCACCATCCTTACCCCTTGCACTTGCTATTTTCTCTTCTTTTTGCCTTGAAGTTGTGGCGTGACGAAGAATAAACTGGTAACGTAACGAGCTGAAGAAGAAAAAAGTCTCGCCTATACCTGCTCCCTCCTCGATTTACATAGAGACTGACCATATTCGTCGGTAAAGAATGAAAACGGAAAGAACTTTAGGTTCACTTACATATAATTGCATTCACACAAAATAAAATCTTTCCTCGTAGTTTATGCTGAGATACTTTTGCTTGTCGTTTGTTTTAGAGTAGGGGAGGACTAGTCGGAGAAGTGGACAGGTTTATCTTTTTATTGTTTTAAAGAATGTAGTAAAACTGTTGCAAACTATTTTACAATAATGTACAATTAGCGTCAACCTTGAGAGTACCACCAGATACATGAATAATAAACCATTTTATCAGGAATTAAATATATTAAAGAGTTTCGGGTAGAATAAACAGGAGGAGCAGGATGGAGAGAGGGGAAGGGTGAGATGAGAGGTGGTGTGGCGAGGGGACGACGCGGACAGAAGTGTCATGGGATGTATTGGAAAGGGTAGTGGGATGGGGGATGATTTTTCATTGGTAAAATTTGCTTGTATGTTATGGAACAAGGTGTTTAACTGATAGTCGGAGTCACCACAGCCCTTTGAATACACACTTATAGGTGTAGGAAATATTTTATGATTTAGTGTGCCTGATGATGCGGGTGGATGTTAAAACGATTTCATTTACGTAAAACCAGTTCCATCCATGACGGCGAAAAACGTTGCACCCCCATTTTAGTTGAATCAGTTTATATGGAATTTTACAAAGTATTTTTGCAACTTTTGGTATTTTTGTTATTATTTGGTAGTCAACCGTTTAAGGTAAGTTTTGGATGGTCACAGACTGAACATCTCTACATTTCTCAGCCTCGCCTAATGAGACTAAATCTGCTCTTTTTCTTCCCCTATCCCAAGATCTTACGTTATCGCCAATTAAAATGATCTGATTGGACTGTACCTACCTCATTTGGATTTCTCCCAACAATCCTCTCTATTCATCATACCTAGTACTCTTCATTTGTTATGTCCATTGCACTTCGTGCATTTGACGTTTGGCAATTATTCAGATGAATTCATGAGCTCTCATAATGTAAGTGTACTAATATTCATCTACGAAACAATCGGGATATTGTAATTTTATCGATGGTACAAGAAAAGAGGTGTTCTGAAGCTGAGGTGCTCGGCTCATATGTGGTATCGAAGGCGCCCTGAGTGTAGGACGTCGCCGGGTAAATCCTCGCATATGCTTGTTTTGACCGATAATCGGACGTAGTTTTAACATATTGGACCAAATCTAAAATCCATTTTCATAGCAAGAGCACTTTTAACAAATCACTGCAGAGAGAGAAATTTTGTAATGATTGACGCTAGGAAGAAAATGAACCGGTCAGGATAATGTAAGGAAGAAAAATTGGCTCTGTGGTAAAATCCCTATTTGATATATGCTCATCCGTTTTGAATCCCGCTACTTTCGCATTAATTTGAAATGAAAAACTCTTAAAATCGTCAAATATGAAATTTTATTCCAATCAGATGAATACTGGATAATTCTGGTGCTCTCCCTATGACGTTGGGTTCTTGATATTGGATTTCAGACCACATACCTTGCAGATAATTATAGCTGTCGAATAAGGCTTCCTGAAAATAACTGGCGTACTTTTGGAGCTTGAAGCTTTAAAATTGGGTAATATGTTACCAGGGAAGAGTCAAGTTATAAATGATAAATTGAAAGATGGAAGGGGAAAACATTATCCATCGGGCGGATTTCCTAGTTTTTCGAGTTGGCGTGTAGGAAGTGAAGGATCATAGCCATAGAAAAACATTTTATAATTTAGCGGAGTTTGATAAAATCAAACTGAAGTAACTAGATGAAATTGCCACGAAGGATTGTAAGAAAACAGTGATGTGTATATTAGATGTGATAAAAACTTTTATCATTTCACATCTGCATTGGAAGGCGGTCACCTACAGATAAACCACCTCAATACCGACGAGTCACAAAAAATTGATATCAAAATGGTAAAACAAGATTCAATTATTCATTAATTAATGTCTTGTTTCATCTGTGGAAAATTCCCTATCCAAAATTAGGAAACCAAAAATTAGCTTTATTACTTATGTTTTTTTAAATACACTTGATGGATATTTTTATTCTTCATCTACCGTTAGAGTGGAATTTGTATAGCGAGCCGTCGGTGGTGTGCAAACTTTGGTTGTTTACTAGTGGTGCACTTTGTTAATGTGTTATGAGCGGGACCGGTAGACCATATGAAGGAAATCAGGAAACTCTAAAAAATTAGATAATATTTGTTGACAAAATCCGAGTTCCACCAAGAGTAGTCGGCGTTTAATAATCGATCATTTCCTGATTTGATGACTGTTTTTGTTCGGTCAACGTATATAAAGCTAAGTAATCCGAGTTTAAATGGCCAAGTCAGAGAAAATAAATATAGCCACAATAGCAAGAATCAATGGATATGGTGATGTTTTTCATTTTCAATTAAGGATAGCTATTCTAAAGGCTCCCGCAATTTGTAGCTGGAGAAGATTTCATTCTTCTCTCGAGAGTTTCCGTCGGGAAAGTTGTTTGAGTGAATGTCACCGAAACAACTTACCCGACGGAAACTCCGAGAATAAGAATGAAGATAATCTCAATGAAAAACAATCAAGTGATCGAGGATCTTCATAAGGTTGGTGAAATCAGTGTAAGTTAATATAACGTTTTTAAACTATGTGGGAGGGGAAAAGTTAGTTGATGCCCTAATACCCCAGGGACTGCTTGGTTGAGTTTTAATTGACAGTAGGACAAGTGAATGTCGAGATTAAAATGGCTATACAAATGAGATTACCAAAATCCTCCCAGATGTGCATAGGCTACCCAAGTGTTTTAGAACTGGAAAGAAATTTAGATTCCTTAAAGCAGGCATGTCCATTCTTCACGGTTTTCGGGGTCACTTTTTAACTTTTAAGCTAGCTGTAAAGTGATGTACGTGAGGAAAATTTGATCTTTGTTTTTTATCCATTGGTAATGGCGAATTCAGAATACGGTAATTGAAATCTGACGACCGTTCTGAGTCTATGTGTTTTATGAACGACGTTTATTTCGAAAGTGGTTTACATAACGGTACGTACATACGATGAAATTATAAAACATCGATATTTAATTTGAGATTATTTTATGCCCTATTGTTATGAGTGCCAGGGAATGTAAATTAGAGATATTAAAAACCTTTATATTGGAAAGTGAACCATGATCCAATTTCTCACAGTAATTCTAACGAGAACCATTTATTTCAATTTTGAAGAGTACTATTGAGCATTTATGTGGCTAAATGACGATTACTATTTTATTGAAAATATGATTTTCTTCTCTATTTCTCTATGATGCCAGTAAGATAATCAATAAAATATAATACAATGATTTAATTCATACCATCCGTATTCTTTCGAAAACTATTCCTCGCTTTCTCTACCATGAACAAACCTTAAAAATTCCATGCCCAACAAATTATTCAACGATTATGTTTATCCTGGATTTTTCAATTTTCTCTTCCATGAAATTACGCGAAGCTGCGGGGATAACCATATAGCCTGCAATTTTTGCTATCTTTTCAACTATTAATTTTTTAGCAAATATCTCTAAAAATTATTACTTCGATGAGGCAGAATTAGTTTTGTTTATAAAAATTCCTTTTTGCCGAAAGCCTAGAAAATCAGAGCCACCCTCGACGGACAAAACCTCGGGTCTAAATCACCGGAAACACAAGAATTTCGGTAAAAGTCGCTTCATTGGCTGGGTTGCCACCACGTAGATGACAACGGTTGTTTGGTCTGTCATGCGTATAGAAGGCAAGCTTTCGGGCATGAATCTTCAGGAGCGGTTGGGCTTTGAATGCGGGCGTGGGCGGAGAGCGGCGCCTCGAACGCACGCGGTTAGGTGAGGGGACGCCACGGCCGGGAGAGAGTGCAGGACGAGGGCGGTGGGGCGGGAAGGAAGGAGCAGGACAACGACCGGTGCCCTACGCGGGGTGCGAAGGGGCGTTGCGGAGGATCCGGGCTCCTTTCTCCCTTTCCCAGCCTAGTCGATACCTAGTTCCGTGACGCAGCAAAGGCTCTTGTGAAGTCGACGGTGGTCCTGCTCCAGTAGGAGGGCTGGCAGGGGAAGGGAGTTGAGGCAGGCGGATTAAAGACGACCGGGGTGGGGTCGGCGCGGTGGGGGGCAAGCGTTCGGGAGGGAATTTTGGCCGAGACGGAGTGCAAAGGGCGTTTGCTGCCGTGGTGTGTTGGAAGTATGGTTGGTTGTTTGGATCGAGGAGCCTGGGCGGATAAGGAAGTACGGAGGGTTCCGGAGGATGTGGCTGACCTCTCCCTTCCCCCCTCCGATCCTCTCAATCCGGGAGAAAGTGGGAATGGGAGTAACTACCGGTGGCAGGAGTGGAGTTAGGAGTTGGAAATTTAGGGGTTTAGTGCCAGAAATTTATTTATTTTCGCGACGTGAGGGAAGCTTGGGTGATCGTCCCTTTAGTCCATGCGTCCCCGAGTTTGGTTGTAAAGTCGTTACCATCTGCTTTCTCCACTTTGCCCTTCAGACAAATGCTTCGTGCTTCGCTGTTAGATTAGGTGTCATTAGTCGAACGGAATTGCGAATGTCAGGGGAAAGATTGGCATTAATTTTATTTCAATGAAGAATATTTCGACAGTATTGTGTTTGTACAAATCAGGGGTTTGCTCAGAAAAAAGTATAGTATTTGGAACTTAAAATTTAAAGTGGAAGGCATACACCTTATGAGCTAGTGGAGAGAATATATATATATATATATATATATATATATATATATATATATATATGTACACACTTATTATTTAATATTCCATTATAACGACTCGTCGATTTCTATGCCGAAGGTCATCACACTTGCAAGATACGCTAATCCATTCTGTGAAATTATAAATTAGAAAAGCATGATACTCGTTTAAAATTAATAAAGTTTCATTGCATATTAGAGTTCCACGACTATAGCTTCTCTCAGGAAAGAAATGTTATCATGTTATTCGACTCCCATCTAGGTGTGAGTGCAAGTGGGTTCTTGCAATAAAGAAATCCATTCCAAATTCCTCCTCCTCCCCTCTGCTCGAATATTTCTTCAACTGCCAGAAGTTAAGCTCTGTGAGGAATTCTTAGAGGATCAATTTATGGATATGTGAGATTACGTGCATGGAGCATAGGGGGACAGATGAATGCTATCTTTCCAAGCATTTGCTGGTTATAATTTCCATTTCACCGCTCTTATGGACACGTCTTGATCTCTTTCTCATCCGTCTGGTCTGAATCGCAAAATATCACGCACATAGTTCGAGACTCACTATTTAAATGTCACCGGATGAAAGAAGGCGAAAAAGTCAAAATAAAGAAAGGCGAAGGAAACATTCCGAGTTTTGTTAAAACGTCTTGATATTTTTTGAGATATTTGAAGTTAAAAGTTAAGGTTAAGTGGCAACTCCCTCCAACACCTGAGCTGTTCAATCTAACAGAAAGCGTACTCAGCGGAAATAACCGATGATCACTGAATAGAATTTGATCAGAGATGAATGGTTGTCGTATTTAAATCCGTGATTTTTATTAATTGCTGTGAAATGACCAAGGGCTCTAAAAATTTTGATCCTCACACCCTTTTCAACAAACGCCAAATACCATTCTTCTCCCATTGCTCCTTGTTCTCCAGATTCTATTGGATTAAAAGACCCATTCCAAATTATAAGCATACAATATTTATCCTTTTAGTAATTTTGTTTTAGAATATATATTTATTTTTGATTATGCCAATCTGAATGCAGGAAGGATACTTTTGCACATGCGAACATTTTAAAACAAAACGTTAATTTTTATAAGAAGCAGCTAAAGCTTTAATAAATAAAAGCTGTAGGTTAGGCTAACTAAATTATGGTCTCAATTAATATTATTCTGTTTCTTATTAATGGAGGAAACATTGAAATTTTAAACATTCCCGTTTTACAGTAATGCTATGAATTTTAGTAATAAACCCTTCTACAGCAGAGGGAAGGGGTTTGTAATACGTTTTTAACATTTGCCGTGAATTGATCTATTCCAAATGTATAAAAGAGGTTTAGTAGTATTTTAATCTTCGTTTCGGGTATTTATGTGAATTTATATTTGATTTTTAATTTTAAGACTATTTTTGAACGCATGCATGGTGAAGCAAGCGGCTGACCAGATCCCATTCAGCTTGAGACGGCCCATTGACCGATGTTAGTGGGGCGCGGGCTCTAGCTTAAAGAGACCATGGATACGTCGGACGTGAGGTGGTCCTGAAATGAGGGTTGATCGGAACCCAGCTTCTTTGTTCCATGGCTATTCTTCACGATCTCAGGGAGTGAAATTCCAGAACGAGTAATGAAAAACTTTGTCAGATTTAATATTACCCGGTTGAAATTATATAGCTGACTGTGTCTTTGGTGTAGCCTTTGTTGTATTCTACTCGTGAATATGCACATCACAGAGATGTAAACGTAGGTACTCATAAGCTGATTATATTCAGCGATGGTAGAGTTCACTTCAAGGTATCTCTTTCGGTGTGTTTGACTCATAAATTTGGGGTACGGTTGCTGGAGGGTGTTCCTTTCCGTGTTCTTCAGCCAATTTCCATAAGTTCTGGATCTTACAAAAATCAATCGCAACACTGGAATTTGAGGTGGGATATTGTAGAACCATCATTACGGGCCGAATTAAAACCTAGAGCTCTCCTCTTCCCATTTGTCCTTCGCACATAGTTAAGTTATTCGAGTATATTAGAATCGATAAAAATATTTCCTTAATTAAGATCATGGTTTAATGACCTTTTAAAGTCATTTTTGCGTTTTAAACAAACCAAGGAACTAAAAAGAGTGCGGTAAAATTCCGAGATAGGGGACCGTTCAAAAAACTCTTGGGGCGCATGCATACATACACATGTATGAATGAATGGTACATCTATCCGTGGAAATGAGCCATTTATTGATAATATAGCTTCTATATCTGGAGCTATGCCGTGAATTTTACAAAATGGGCTCTGACGGAATTATGAGGAAGGTACTACATACAGACAGATCTTTATAGGTTACATGGAGAGAAAACACATTAACTTCTCTTGTCAAGGACTGCCCATATTTCCGCGATGGGCAAGGCTTCCGAATTTTATTTATTTATTATTTATTTTAGAATTACGTTGCGATTAGGCGATTTTCCTGGTGGCAACGGTCGAGTTTGATCAAAGACAACTCTTACAATGAAAATTACATACATACATTCACTAGAAAAGATAAGAGACAAAATATTCTTGCATAAAATGGCACTTCCGCATCACATGCAAACAAACTTCCACATCACATACAAGATGCGGTCCACATCACATAAAAACAATATTTTAATAACTACAATGAATGCAACAATTTCAGAGTGTAAATATCATTCGCCTTGACTGGGATTCGAACCAAGATCCCTCAATATCCGGTCGAGTTCTTTAGCTACTTAAGCTACCGAGGCGTCCTCTTAAACTCTGAAATTTTCGGGCTTTTAAAGGAACTAGATGTTGTGACGAAATACCGTACATACAATGTCATCGGCATTCGTATTCGTGCGCGTCGCGCCACAGTCCACGAGGTTAAAACCAACTTTAAACACTTATGGTGTTTATACTTTGACAAATTCAAAAGAAACTGCGGGAGATGCCGCAACAGTAACTTTTAACGGAGTCATCCGCTAATGTGCATTTCAATGCAACAATTTCAGAGTGTAGAAATCATTCACCTTGACTAGGAATCGAACCCAGATCCCTCAATATCCGGTCGAGTGCTTTAGCCACTTAAGCTACCGAGGCGTCTTCTTAAACTCTGAAATTTTCGGGCTTTTAAAGGAACTAGATGTTGTGACGAAATACCGTACATACAATGTCATCGGCATTCGTATTCGTGCGCGACGCGCCACAGTCCACGAGGTTAAAAAATAGCTTAAGTAGCTTAGGTAGCTTAAGTGGCTAAAGCACTCGACCGGATGTTGAGGGATCTGAGTTCGAATCCCAGTCAAGGCGAATGATTTTTACCCTCTGAAATTGTTGCATTGAAATGCACATTAGCGGATGACTCCGTTAAAAGTTACTGTTGCGGCATCTCCCGCAGTTTCTTTTGAACTACAATGAAGTTTATTACGCAGTGGCTGCTGTACATTTATACTTAAAACTTCTAAAATTGGATGGAAAGGGCTCAAACAAACCTCCAGGCAGCTGGTTCGAATCAATAATAGTTCTATTTAAAAAAGAGTATTTTTTCTTATTTGTTTTTTTTGCGTCCTTATTTTTATTTTGAAACTGTGGTCGTTTTTTCCCTTTAAGTTAGGCTTTTCTATCTCTTTCCATAATTCCAAAGAAGAGGCCTCTCCCTAATCCAAAAACTACCACAAGAAATAATTTGCTGCTTACTCTTAGTCACACAAGTACAAGTATATCGTCATCCACCTGTCATCTTAGCCAATTGCAAGAGCATGGCACTCATCATGTCAGCAAAAATTAGTTGTACAACTTCACGTCTAAATTAAGTGTTACTCTATCTTCTGCTTCCTCCCTTTTCGAATTTTTCCTTTTCTCTACCTCCACTTAGAGTGATAGAGTAGGAAATTCATTATTTTGGAATTTTTAATGTTTGCTTATTAGAATTAGTACTACGCTATAATTTATTATACTCTTAGATTGTGAAGTATAAATATTTAAGAAAAAGGTATTTCTTGGAAGTAAAAGATAAAGATGCTAATATCGAACTAAAAACAATAGTTTATTGGGCCTTCCTCAAATCTACTTTATCCAGACCATTTTTATATCGAAAAGCTTTAAACGCCGTTGAAAGGCGAAACCTCTTTTAATCTATGCGAAAGGCAACAATCACTTTTCTTATAAAAGTAAGCTCTTCAGATTTCCCGTTACGATGTAAAACCATTTGACGGCGTCACTTTTCAGGATACCTGTGCTGATAGCAAACTTGAATAGCTGTACTTTAAGCTTTCCCCCTTACTGATAATTTACGCCATTTGAATGGTTATACCTGATTTTTGCACTGCGAGACAATTACGATGAATGTATAGCTATGTTATCCTTGGGCACTCATTAAAGTCGTGTTATTATTATTTGTATTCTACCGGTTGCGGATCCACGTCCTTCTTTCACATTGGGTTTTAGTCACATTATTATTACTGAACCCAAATGCTAATTTATCTCTATAAGCCTTATGGTTCAATCATATTTATGGAGCTTTCAGCTTCATGGGTCAGAAATCTGGTTTTTGAGGCAAGAGGATGAGCGTAGATAGAAGATTTTGACAATTGGCTGTGACGAAGTGAGGACGTTTGACGTGCGAGTGTGGCAAATGGAGAAAATATACAAATGAAAGAGAGGAAAATAAACCTTGAATTTTAAGTATGGTGATTAAGAGGAGAGGTTGCTAGGGGAATACCGAAAAAGGCGGAAAGGTTCGGTTGAGGAAATATTGAAATCCTACCTACCTACGTAGCCAACTTCACGTCTATTGCATTCCTCTTCGTCTCTCATCGCCGTTTTATTCATCGGCTCAATTTGCCATCCATTAAAATTTATTATTTTATAATAGAGTTTTTTCATCTTCCTCTTAATTTTTAGCATTCAATCTCAAGCATAATGTCACTAATACGTGAAAACGATGAATTTACCTAATGAGGTATAAATTTAACACACTCTGATTTTTGAATTCCTTACGTAGCGTATGATAATTTATTCAAACAACACTATAAGATATTATTTCCCTCACGATAACTACTGGGACTGTATTTCATGGAAAATTTGAGTTTTGAGGCCTTAAAAAGCTGGTTATTCCAAAAATCCTCGAAAAATTTATACACGAAGTAACGACACACACTATGAATACAATCAAAAAGATAAAGCGAAATCTAAAAAATATATTGCACACATTTGTATTTTACACCCAAATCTATTCGATAAAAAAAGTGTTTTGCAATTATATCCAAGTATTCTGAATAATCTGTACGGTTAGTATGACAGTAGTTACAAAATTTAGCAACAAATAAAATTATAATGACTTATAATTAATATTTTCATCCTAATTTTATTCATAGATGTACGTCCATTTTAGTTTTATGATTATTAATCGGATAGGGCTAAATAATTTTAACTAATTTATCGACGCTCTTATAGATACTATGATAATAAATATGAGAACTAAAGTTAATAATTTATTAATTATTGCTCAGTATGGATAAATTACAGAGGCTATTTTAAAACAGGTGGTTGGTTTCTCCAAATTACCACTCAATTTTTTAATAAAGGGTAAAAATTCCTGCCATGATTTGGTCATGGTATTTACTGACGTGGCAGACGTTTTAAAAGTAGAAATGCGCGAATTAATTGCAATAAATTGAAACAATGCAAATTGTTGCAAACATGGTATTCGACAACGACATAAATTCCCTGCGGTCCATCAAAGTGATGTGTGGCATGGGGTGCAAGCACCTGGCGGGAAGGGTACGTGATAAGGGAGGATATGGGAGAGGAGGGGAAAGGGAAAAATAGTCAGTTCAAATCTATCAAATAACGTAAAAATTTGTATACATGCTTGAAGAAGACTCCATTCAAAACAAGGGTTAATCCACCTAATAATTTACCTCTTTCTTATGCGAAAATAGGGAAAAAAAGGAACCACAACCATTTATACGGCATTTGTGCGGCAGGCCTCAGCTTTAACAAGACAGATCATGCAGATTTGCAAAGTAAGGGGGGAAAATGCTACTATCAAATGAACGTGCAACTCACAGTCTCCGCCTTTAAAGTCACAGGTTGCTAATGTCACGCACTAATTATTACACTTTACCATCCATTTTCCGTTTCCGGACCGGGTAAAAGTTTTCTTTGAAGAGGATTTTCGAGTCCCGACGTATGATAAATTTAGCATTGGTTTGTTATCGACAGTGACTTGCATTTATTAATTCTAAACAGAGCTTTTGTGTTTTTAGGTTCCTGCGTTCACATAGTATTTATTGGTTTCTTTGTGGAAATACAGGTAGAATGGCAAACAGCTGGCATTCTTGCCTCAGAGTTAGTTATATCACGTACCTGAAGATTTTAACTAGTCAGGCTTTATTCGTTGGTCAACAACACGGAAATTTCCCCGAATAGTAAAGTTCCAGGACTGTTTTGGTTATATTCAACAGATTCAGCGAGATGTAGTGGAAGTTCGTCATTATGAGAAAGACAAATTTGCCCTTTTCCACAGATTTATGTGAAAATTGAAAATTTTTTTCTCATTATGACTTCTGGTTATGATTTCTTGAAATTAATTTATTTCACAATTACGTTACCTAATGACATTTTTCACCAGCCATGAGTCAGGGAAAGTAATACCACCATAACTTCTTCGATGGATACACACGAAGCTTAATTAGGTTCTGGCGGTATCACTATCCTCTTTACTTGGTTTAGTGAAGGAGTGAGGGCTTAGGAGAGATGAAAATTAGCTACGTGAAAGCTACCAGGGGAACAAGGGAGAGTGGAGATTATATGGTTTGCAGAGAGGGAGCGAAATTGAATTGGGTGGGTAAGACAGTTACGGAAACGGCATTAATTGCGGTGGAGGAAAGGTTCTCTTACCTAGATTATGGAGAAGGAATGTAAATTGGAACTGTTTTAAACAGTCCATAGAAAACGAGCCCTTATTTTAGAATTTTTATGTTATTTTACTGGTAAATAGTGAAGACATTGAAAGAATATGCTGAAGCTCAATTCTATTTATCAAGAGGTTCTTCATCAGTTTGTGGAATATGGATACAGATGTATTTCATGAATCAATGATCGCTAATTTTAATGAGTAAGTTCTGACAGTATTATTTTCTCCAACTCTAATTTGTAACATGCCTTGGGTTATATTTAGTGTACGTGATAGCTTCGATAATATAATGACATTAAGTTATATTTACACACCCTTTTTCGAAGATGTAGTCAGTTGGCAAGTTAAAATACCACTGATTGAATTTGACCTAGGACAATCATACGTCTTGCTAACCGTTTTTGAAATCAGTCGTTTAAGTGATAATTACTATGCAGAAAGCGATTTGTAATGGAATTGTCTATTATGTATCTCTGCTTGTAAGTAAATTTTGAGTTTGAATTTAATTTAACCCTAATAATTATGTGGTGTAAGTAGGGGAGTTGCTTCCTGAAAATCTAAGCTTTTGGGACTATAATACGACCACTACCATAGTTGGCGTAATTGTAATACGGTGCAGTAAGTTGTTCAGGAAAAAAGTGGGTTCTTTTTGTGACTATTATTGAGCGTGAGAATAATTTAAATGGTCAAAGTGTATATTAAATATTTGTTTGTTGTAATAAATAAGACATTCGAAAATGCGGTATATTTGAATTATTGGTGAAATAGTATATTTAGAGAGGTATCTTAAATACGTCATAATTTTGTGTGGTTTTACTCAATGGGTTGGTCTTATCGTAGTGGAAAGGCTCGCGCGTTGGATATCTATATAAAAACAATTATATTTTCATTTCGAAAGTGGAATTGTTCATGTTAATGTTACTTTCCCCCGTAAGAAAAGAAAAAGCAAAAAAGGGCTACAAGAAACATTTATTAGCCTAGAGGTAATGAATGTTTGAAATATATTATATATATATATATATATATATATATATATATATATATATATATATATATATATATATATATATATACATATATATATAAAGTAATCTACCGGTTAAGGTAGATTTTGGATGGACACAACTACCAAAAATATTTTAGTGACTCCCAACAAAACGCAATCCAGCAACCTACTCTATATCAAGTCCCTCTTCATCTCTGTGTACTTCCTATCTCCCTTCATCCCGTCCTACATCTCTATCCTGCTCCTAACATTTTCTCGTTTGCCTAACATTCTCCCCTCTATTGCAGTCTTCAACATCCCAATACCGATCAATACGTCCTTTATCCATTTTTCCTGCCTCCTTAGGATTTTCCCATCAAAACCCTCTCCTTTCCCATCACACCTAGTACTTCCTCCTTTGTTTTCTTTCCGGTACATATCACCTTCTCCATTCTTCTCCACACCCACATTCCAAAAGCCTCCATTCTACTTCTTATCAACCTGCTTCAGTGATCAAATTTCCGCGCCATGCATAACTACGCTCCACATCAAAGTTTTATCGAGTCTTTTCTTAACATCCTTGCTCAAAGTCCCTGTCATCAACTCCCTCGTCATTGTGAAAGCCTATTTGCCAAGTGCCTTTCTTTTCTTACGTTCCTACTACTTTGACCGTGTTGGTCCAAAATACTTCCGAGATACTTGAACTGTTCTACCAGCTCTATTTTTGTCCTCCTATTTTAATGTCTAGCTCGGCCTTTTTCTTTCTGGAAAATTGCGTAACCTTTGTTTTATTAATATTGAATCTCATTCCATATCTATCATACTGAATATCGAATTCACTCAGCAATGCTTGCAACCCCGTGACTGACAGACAATTTAGAGCTTGGTCATCAGCAAACCTAACTGATTTTACGAATCCCCGGCCGAATTTCATTCCTACTTCCTGTTCTTTCCATGCCTCTTTAATCATTTCCTTCACATAAACGTTGAACAGCACCGGTGATAATGGACAACCCTGCCTGACACCTCTTCCTAACACTGCCCATCCGGACTCTCCTTCCCCACTCGCACCTGAGCAGTCTGAGACATGTACAGGTTTCGGATTAGCCTCCAGTCCTATTTTCCATCCAATCTATTCTGCAATATACTCATTAGTGTTTCCCAATTCACTCTATCAATCAACTTTTCTAAATCTACGAAACAGGCAAATACGTCCTGATTATATTCTATAGTCCTCTCGATTAGTGATCCCATAATTGCAATGGCATCATACGTGCCTCTATCCTTCCTAAACCCAAACTGATCATTCCCCTCATAAGTAATCATTTGCCCTATTCTCTATCCTTTCGTTGTTGATCCTGAGAAAAACTTGAGCTACGTGGGATATCAAACTTATTGTCCTGTAGTCCTCACATTATGTACACTTTACCTATTTCGGAATAGGAACTAACACTCACCTCAAGAAGTCTTCCGGCCAGATTCCTTCCTCATAGATGCTACAAATCAGTCCATATAGCCTCTTTCTCCTACTTTTTCCTAAACATTTCAGTAGTTCCACAGGAATGTTATCTACTCCCACGGCCTTATTTGATTTCATCTCCCTTAATGCCTTTTCTATCTTATCGTCGAGTTTAAGTCCACTAAATTAGGATCCTTGTGTACTTACGCTCTTATCGAAGGAGAAAACAGAATTTTTTACGCTTCTCCTAAATCTTTGTCGAGCCATATAATAACTTAATTTGAAAATTGATTTACTTAAGCCTACCATTTTCCACATCCAATGAGGGAATTTTCATACTACCTAATGACTCTTTTTCACTCTTTCATTTCGTTGACATATTATTGTTCGTTGGTCTTCCTCCAGGGAATTTTCCTTCAATTATATTCTTTGTAATTCAATTCTATTTCATTATATGTTCATTCCGTCAGATTTTTCCCCGCATTTTTCTATAATTCAGTTTTCTATTTTCTTTTTCAATTCTCATTTTATCCGTCAATTTTATGTCTGGAAATTCGGTATCCGTATGATTGCAGTTTTTTTCGAGGCTCCTATTTTAAAATTTTTAAAATTCACATATTCCAAAGGACTATACTTATTGGTTCTTAACGGAAATTTTCTAAATCTGCTGATTTTTGATTCGTCGCGGTAACTTCTAGTAGAATAGGCTATCCTTGTTCTGAATCTTCCTTATGAATATTTTCTTAAAATAACCCCGTTGAAATATTCTTCTGTCATGGTAATACTTTTCAATTTCTTCTCCTAATTCAAACCGAGAATCCCATGTACATTTTCTGGCTGACACCATTAGACCTTGATCGGAATTCACTCAGGCAGAATAACTGAAGGTCAATGACTACGATTTATCTAAGTGTATTCCAATAACTTCCTCCTGGCTCTATTAACATATTTTTCTTGTGAGTGGCTACTGGATTAATACATTGCAATGAGAATCTCAACGACTCCTGCAGGCGCGGCCATCGATGGTTGACCAACCCTTCGGCGGTAGCGTTAGATTTTAGGGTTAGATTTAATCTTTCGTCTTAAACCGAATCTTATCATTGTCAGCCTGTTAGCAGAAAATATTAAGAATAGTCATAAGGACTGAAAAAATATGAATGCCGAGTGTTTTACCGTGGGGATTTATTTAGAGTTTTTTGTATCTTGGAGGTTCTTGATTTCCTACTCAATCAAAGCAACTTGAAGCTGATAGGAACCAACACCAAAATCATCAAAACTAGAAAAAATGAACAAAGAAAATTTGTGGAACTCCGGTAGAGACAAGTAATTAAAAGGGAGCATGGCCATCAATAAGCATCCTCTGACCGCGAAAGTTAGATCGAAGGAAGGCAGAGTGATTGCTTACATCCACCAAGGATGTGTGAATGTTTGGATAAAGTTGACATTTCAATGATTTATGTTTTTTTTTCGAAAGGGACCTCTCATTTACTCTTGCTCTTTCGAAGGAATGAAGTTAGTGATGACACCGTGTGGAAGATACTTAGAGATTTGAGACCCTTCCAAGGCTTTTCTATGAAATCCAAATGGTCCAAGAGAAGGAACGAAATAACATGGTATATGGCAGAACAGCCAGCTTTATTTTAGGCTCTCTGGTTCCTGGAGCCAGGACTGATCGTGTAGCGCCTCAAGGGAATAACCGTGGCTAATTGTGGAAATTTTCTTGCCCACAGATGAGAAACGAAGAGAAAATGGAATGAAGTAAGGCATTGCCCAGTTTCTTGTGGGTTAATCTGTGCCCAAGCCCGTTAATTAACTTTTAAACAAAAAAACTACCATAGGAGGTAGCGGAATGGAATTGTTACACGCTGCAAGAATTGATAAATGGCTGAAAGGGGCGCGGGAAATAATTCAACGATACTCAAATGCCAAAACGCTATTCGCTACAGGGTATCTTAGAGTTCGATTGTAGATCTCTCCGAA
This sequence comes from Hetaerina americana, assembly GCF_022747635.1. Classification (NCBI taxonomy): domain Eukaryota; kingdom Metazoa; phylum Arthropoda; class Insecta; order Odonata; family Calopterygidae; genus Hetaerina; species Hetaerina americana. The sequence continues at coordinate 59,476,016 of NW_027286069.1, forward strand.
GGACGTAATAATATTTAATATCAATGTCATTATGACATTGCCACCACATAATTTGCCTTTCGGACCGAATATTCAATGAGTCAATGAGAAACATGTATATCATGCTTTCAAAAAGAAGTGTTACTGTGTTCGTCAGTACGATCTTAACCCTTCATAGGAAAAATAACTCTTCAGGAATATTAGCGGTCAACAGGTTTGTGGCAGACATTACTATACTATACACATTTATTGTATTGTAATTTGTCATACCTTCCTCATAATTGGCGTATATCTTTCATGAGAAAATCACTTTTCAAGATCTCAACGGGAGTAATTGTTTTAAGGTCCAACGGAAATGATCATTTCGCCCTTTTTTCTGCTTATGTCAGTTGCGCTACTCAAAAAAAAATTCAAAAGGAGTGAGAGAGTTGAGAACCATTTAAATTTATGAGTATACGATGCAAGATACAAAGTTACACGAATCACCATTTCTTGCATATTGAAATATAAAATAATTGGGTTATTAGTGAGCGAATGGAACCCTTCTATGAATATTAGATGAAAATTGCTTAATCTGTTCATTGAAACAGCTCATATGGTTTTGTCCAGCAATGGAGTCCCATTGCACAGGTTCGACGGCTTCAGAACAGACAGGAATAAGATATGTACAATATATACGCACACTACGTTAATTCTAAGTAATACAGAGCAAGTAGAAACAACTTTTATTGAAGGAACATCGATTACCGAAAATCAATCTTGTATACAATATCTTGTACGCAAGGAAACTGTTTTTATGCAAATGCGAAACGTGAAAGATAGCTACATCGCTTAGAATTAGAATCGATGAAAATAAAATCAATAAAATAATGCAGAAGTTATTCAAAGGGTATCAGGCATGACGTTTCTTAAATAAACTGACATGATTAGGAAATCAGTTGAACACCCATTAAACTTATGCACAATGGTTTACTCCGATCTTGGGGCACGGACGAAGACAATGAAGAAATTAATGAATACAGAATGTGTTGTTAAAAGAAAATGATGGGAGACGCCTGCACTAAGAAACTGTGGAGAATTCTTAGTAATGGTATATATAATAAGGATGCTAAAAACCAACGTTAGGATTGAAAAACAATTTCGATCGAAGGTGCCTGGGGCGTAATATTTAAATAGTTGAGTATTCATTCGTATCACCATACTTACGTTTTGTTTGCTATTTACACTTGGTAAATTAATGGACCTAGTTATGATGCTGAATATACTTTTAAGCGTCTTGTACTGCATCTTATGTATGACAGTGTTTTCTTAAATAAATCCAAGTTGAACTGCCTTGATATGGATTTGGTATGAACATCAAATACACGCGTAATACAATTTTTGCAATTGAAATTCTACCTATATTTACTACTTGTGTTAAGATTAAGGTTTTGTTAATTATTCTTACTCAAAGCACTAATTTCTGAAACAATGTAGTACGTAGAAATAATTCAAGTTATGATAGTCGTATGAACAAACCTAGTCCGTTTAACAATAATAATTCAAAATCATTTCACAGTAAAATTAAACCCAAAAGTTGAAATAGAGATAAAATACCAAATTTTCTTCGCTCACAACTTTATTATCCTATTTTCCTAGTCTTTTTCACCTACTCAATGTATTCATTTCCTTTACATATAATTCTCAGAGGATTATTTACTAACTTATTTGATTTTTTAATTCAATTTATCGTAGAAAAATTTGATTTCTGCCAGAGCTGTGGTTTTCTCTAGATTTTGCTTTTGACATGTATCACGAATGAAGTTATACTTACACAATTGGTCTATTTATGCTGCTACGAGGCATAGTAAAGAGCTCTTTTTTCGAGAGAGCACGGCGAAGATATTTTTAATCTAGTTTGCCGTCTTTGGTGTAAATTTTCATGCCAAGATTGAGCACATTTTCCTCTGGTTTTTGATATTGTGAAATGATTATTGTTCTAATGTTCTATGCTCTACTTTCTTCTTTAAATACTACCGGCTTTAAAGTATGACTTTCGCCAAGATAAAGATTTTTGAGAGCTGTTAAACGGCAAGTGGAAATCTGATCGATCACCGACGTTGTCTTTTCATATTCAGGCACATTAAGCACAGTCTCCAATAACTGCTGCGATGGCAGAAAAATTAAAATCTTTCCTTAATTAAATTTTGTGTGAAACTCGCGTACGAGTCGTTGAAGGTTGCAAAATTAATTTTCTAATCGCCATTTTCTTTCGTAATTAAAAACTGTAAAAGATGAGTTAAGAACTCAAATAATCTTATGGAATCAAAATTTTAGCATGATGGTTTGAGTGATTTTTTCATTGTAATTACTTATTTTTGTACCCATATATTTCACTATGCCATAGCTACTCGTTAATCCTGATGTTTACCTTGAATACGTAATCGATGCATAGGGTGTCTAAAATTGTACCCAACGTAATAAATATGAAGTACTTTGCGATGCTATCTATAAATTAATTCAATTGCGGAGTTGATAGGTACTAGGTTAATAATGTGTTTATGTGTATGTGAGCGTGAAAGAGGAAGATTATAAACCTTTTAATGGCATAGAAGTGATAATTATAGGCATTTTCAGGGACTGGAGTATAACTATTAGTGTTACCCGGATCAACGCTTTCTATTTTACCATAACAAAGCTCGAACTATTTTTGTAAGCAATAAATTCTTAAAATTTGAATATTTTAAATTCAAGGAACCTTAGAAATGGAGGAAATGGAGGTGTTCAAATGTTAATTTGAATGATAGGGATTATAAATGAATCGATATTTGCAATAGAAACTTTCCTAAGGGATGAATATTTATTATCGTGCCGCTTATATTATCTGATTAGCTTTCTCCGTCTCAACAATAATTCATAATACTTTTTTCAAAGAATATTTTGTAAAAAACTGTGATTAGTTTATAAAGGTACCCTGTAAATTTACGGCGTAGATATGTATTTAATTTTTTCTCGATCGACAGCCATGGGCGATTCAGGCGTAGCACTAATGGGATGCATATACGAAATATTAGGCATATACGATCGTATATGTTATAAAACGAGGGGAAATTAAGAAAAATTGATTGAATTGTAGAGTAAATTCAAGGTTAAACTATTATTGCTATTCGGTTATGTTTTGGACACAGCCCCTAGAATTTCTTTTTGAATAGCAAGTCATAAATTATTTCCAGTCGATAGAAGAAAATACTCTTACCTCCCATATCCCAGTCCCCTTGGAATACGTTTTCTTGTGCTACCATATATAGCCTTTCTATAGATGAAGGAATGTAGTGCACCTGCGAATCTATACATATACATATGTGTATATATATATATATTTCTATTCGGTTGAATCCTGGATTTGCGTTGATTTCATTGTCGGATTTCTCTTTCTCCCTCGAGGCCGAGGAGAGTTTTTGCCTGTCGGTGGGAGGAGTGGCTGTGTGTTTTCGAGCAAAGGGAGGGAGGAGGTACTATTTATCTCTTTTGTATATTCCACCCCCTTCCCCTCTGAGTAGGGGTAGGAACGAGGAGGGGATAAAGAGGGTTTTTGTGGAAACGGTAAAGGATTCCACACCATCTCTACGTGCTTCGCATTCCCGCTCCCATTAATACGCGTAAACTTGGGAGGGGTCGGGCGATTTTGGGCCGCGGCCAGCAGCGAAAGGGATTGGTTTTGTGGGGGTGGGTTGAAGGGGGGAGTGTGGGGTTGGAGGCTCCCCTCGGAGGAAGCGTGAAGGAGGAAAGGGAGCGTCGGTCCAAGGCGGGGGGGAGGATCGGCCAAGCAGGCGGGAGGCGGGTTGAGGAAGGCGAGGTCCGTGCGAGCAGGGGTACGTCAAGGTTGGCGTTGGGCGAGAAGAGAGGGAGGCAATGAAAGGGGGTATTTTAGCGGATGAGCTGAGAAGGCGTTTCACGGCCCATTTTCTGCTCTTTTTCCCATGCGCCCTTTCCCTCTTAAAGGATGCTGGTGAAGAGACGACGCTTCCAGTTCTACTTCCAAGTCTCTCATTATGGCCGGTTTGCTTGATTGTCTATTGTTTTGTGAACCCTATTTTTTTTAAAGAGCTACTCTGTCATTTGGGGGCCAGGTTGTGATCTCTTGAGGGGAGTTTTGCCATCCAATGGCTCTGCTACCTCGAATCTATGCGTGAAAAAGCTGCGTGAATACTGACTTTTATCAATTTTAGGTATTTAAATTTCCACAGTTGTGGGCTAAAGAGGCTTGCTTTCTTTGCCATGCTTGCGCTCACAATTCAGTCAGCCAGTCGAAGTACGTGTACACAATTCATTTTCACTTATTTTGTTGCACAATGCCCCTGGGTGGTGGGAAATAGTGCAAGCCCTACCTTTTCTCTCGATTCTTTTTTAAAGACTTTAATTTTTTAAACTAAACATTGGAAAGTATTGGCTTTAGATTTTAATTGCACACGATTACCCTTTTAGTAGTAGACCTGCTAAAAACTTCAACTGGGGGGGGGGCAAATTTAAATACATTGTGTGCATATAAGCACAACAGCTGTATTAGAACCCATGACCTTTTTGAGTCTCCGGAGTATCGAATATTTTCCTCCATTTCGGGCCGACCAGACTCAAAACCCACTCCCAGTAAGGGGTGACTCACCTACTCATTGAAATTTGAAATAAACTGAGACCTTTTACGATTGTCTTACATGCCACTTTTAATTTATGACTAAATATTTTCTCATGCAATGAATGAGCAACCTTGTTGAGAATGCTCTGTAAATCAACTATACAGGATTTAATATTAAAGAGTGTCATGTTTTGTGTTTTCAGTATTTTCCCAAATGAAATATCTCTATCTTCCTATCATTTGTATCCTTCTCCATTCTAAAAAATCTATTATCCCATTTATCTTGTTTTATTTGTTGATCCAACATAAGCAGTTCAGAATTCAAATACTTATGCTTGTGTATTTTCCTTTACTTAATCTAAAATCGCCTGGCTTGCAAGATAATATCATACTTATGGTTCCCATAGACTCACTCCCATTTGCAAATCATTGTTAGCTGTAACATAAATCTCAAAATTCATATTTAATCAGTTAAAATATGGATTATCCCCATAAATATTTTAAGAATTTCGTGGATATATTTCGCACTGCGGACGTCTAAAGTGCGCAGAGTAGGGGTGGCAATATCAGTACAATTTCTGCAATACTTAGTTCACAGTATCGTCCGTGGTTCATAAAAATATGGTTGAACTACAGATTACACAGTTCTATTTATTATGCGTTCAAACCGGTGAAAATTGGGCGAGGCGATCAGTTAGATAATATATGAGGGTATCTTGCTATGAAGGAATTTTTTTTGAGTGTAAAGAATAAACCTGTTGAAAATACTCGAAGTTTTTAGTTTAACTGTTGCTCTTCAGTCTGTATTGGATTTCAACCCATTTCTTCTCAAAAAACTGCTTGCACTATTTAGGATATTTATTATGAAGTATTTGGCTCAACAAAAATTCTTTTCGCTACTATTTATGCTGTTGCTATACCGATTCTGAGATTTCATTTACCCTGTAAGGATATCATAATATACTAATCTCAGTAAAATTCCCACACATTTCTCGTGAATATTTCTCCTGGGAGATTAGATCTTAATTTGAAAGTAAAACGTTGTCTTAAGCAATATTGACACCTAAGTTTTTAATTGATTCTGTAGTTGTTAATTCGGTTTGTTTGATGTTATAATAAGCATTCGTGGGAACTACTATTTCATTAAAAAACCATTGTTACACAGTTTTAAAATTTCCAATTATCATACCGTTGACTTTCACGCTTGGAATTGTATTAGGGCGTCCCCTAACTCATTCTTATCTTCAAGTCGATAAATAACGATTAAATTTCGTCGACAGCAATTAGGTGAATACGAGCTTGTATTACTATTAACCATGAGAATTATATGAATAGTATATATACGTATTACACGTAAATGCAGGAGGCTTATGGCGATTCTTTGAGGGAAATACGATGTGAATATATCTATGAAAAAATGTCTGTAAATCGAACACCACCAATCCAATTGATTTCACGTGGTCAAAATAGTTTAATATAGCTAATGCATACTATTTTCTCTCCCCTACCTGGTATCTCTACTTGGTCAAGTAAGTTGTTAGTACTTCGCCCAAAACAAAATATAATGAACAAAGAGTTCTATTGGCGTTTCATAAGATCTACCTCCAAAACATTTATGCTGACTTAATAAAAAATATCACGGCCAAAGAGATGCTCATATTAAAATCGATAGAACATATGGGCTAAAATAAATTGGATGTCGACACTTAATTTATTAGAGCGACCCCCGGGAAGAAGCCCAACGCTCTTCCTGGAAGACGAGCCCAGCAACCTCCAGGAAGAGCGCTGGGCTTCTTCCCGGAGGACTTGTGTTTGATTCTTAGTGATGCCTCTAAGACCTTTCAGCTTTATCTAAGTTAAGTGATCTTTGGGGTGTCAGGTCTACCTTGGAAACTATAGGTGGCATAGGGAAGGGAACTGGACCCCCACCCTGACGTGTGAATTTCACATGCCGGTGGGCTTAGTATTTGGAGAACTCTCTGCTCCCACCTATCGAACCAACCTTTAAGTTGATTACTTTATCAGTGTGCCTTGCCTGTGAAAACCAAGCTCTTCCCTACATTGCTTATACACGTTGGTGTGATATTGACTATAACTTGGCCAAGGGAGGCTGAAGTTAAGAGATTTTTCAAAGATTGACTGTTCAAAATTATTTGCATACAAAACTCTGTTTGCTATTCCATGTACGCAGTTGTTGTCCTCACAGCTTCTGTTTCTCAGTGAAAAGGTTGCAAAGGCGTCTCACGGTTGGGGTAGTCTTTTATGGGACAGTTTCACCTCAAAATCACCATTAAAACCGGTTACCACCTCCATTATTTTCTCGAGAAAACACGATGGATGTTTGGAAGATTTTACAAGGAGAAAGGAGTTGATGAAGGGGATTTCGAGTAAGTATGATCAGAAAGGAATAGTGAAACATTTGTTGCGTGTTTGATTGAACCGTGGTTTTGTACGATGCGGGAATATGCTCTTTGAAGCAAGATGTTAGGCATAGTTTAGAAGAGCATTTGGTTTGGTGATGGGATGTTGAAAACTGTGAGAATGGGGAGAATGTTAGACCTTCAAGATTGAAGGAGGAAAAGGATAGCCATGTTGTACGGAATGAAGTTCAGGTAGAAAGTATGTTGTAATGAAGAAGGGTTTAATGCAGCGTTGGGTGTCAGGTTTTGTCTTCTTAGGCAAGGAATCGAAATATAGTAGTGGCTTAATGCATGCCGATTCAAAACCTACCTTGAGCGGTTATTATTAATATTGTTGGTGTTCCATTGGTTAAGGTAGATTTTGGATGGAAAAAGACTATGCAAAGGTTCAACGAGACATTTCTTTGCCTCTACTATCAAAATACAACCCGAAATTTGACCCTATAACACACTCTACTTCAATTCCGCTTACTTCATTATTCCTTTCCAACGTGCCTATCTCAGTTACAGCCCTTCCTCGCTTGCTTAACGTTCGCAGTCACATTCTTCAACATTCCATTGGCCATCAAAATGCTTTCTATCCATACATCATGATTGTATTTTATTATCCTCTCTATTAGTAACCTCATAACTTATATTGCGTCTCTCGTGCCTCTCCCCTTTCCGCACCCAATATGCTCATTCCCCAAGTTATAATTTTATTTCCTCTCCATTCTTTCATTGATGATCCTGAGTAACACTTTGGCTGCGTGCGAAATCAAACTTATTATTCTATAGTCCTCACGTTTGGCTTGCTTTTCCTCTTCTAGGATAGACTAGCACTAATCTTAAGAAATCTTCCTGGCAAATTTCTCCCTTTAAAATGCTACGTATATAAAAATAAGCCCATAAAAACTCTTTATTCCACGGCTTCCTAAACCCTTCAGTTATTCCGCGGGAATGTTGTCCGATCCCATGGCCTTATTTCATTTAAATTACTGTAATGCTCTTTCCATATTCAAATCAAATATGCCCGAACTTCTGCTATCTACGTCATATTCTCTTTTCATGCCTAAGCTTGCTCACCTAATATCTTGACTGGACAATTTATCAATATAATCCTTCCATCTCTCTTTAATATTCTCTTGTTCAGTTGTTAATTTTTCTGAACTATATTTCATTATTTGCAACCAAAAGCAATTAAATATATATCGACCAACTTGCTTGAGTAAATATAGAAAGTCCTGTTATCAAAATGAGAGTAGATTTAAAAAAATGTTTGAAGATGTTAAGGCAAAATGAAATGATTTGCAGAAATTATATATCAGTGATTAGAACATCACGTTCTGCAGTTAATGTATGCCGGGTAAATAGACTATTTTAAATATATCGTGAACTATATCTAAAAATGAAGTAGTCGCTCAATAGTTTTATCGGTATTGCCCTTATTTCTCGACATACGCTTATAGATACGTGAAATATATATCGCAATATGAGGATGCGTGAAATCGTCATCATACATGATCAATTATCAATATTTTCGTCGATCCAACATATTGAATCCAAATACCAAAAGAGTTACAGTCCCGCATTTCAGTAAACATTTCCATTTAACTGGAAAGCCACTGATTGTTATTAGAGTAAATGTCAAATAGTAAAGTAAACTGATGAAGGAAGGTTTTTGATGGACACAGGCAACCAAACAGTACAAGGGAAATTCCCTTTCCTCTCCCAACAAAGCACCAACTGATATCCAACAATACAATACGTGAGGTCCTCTTCAAAAACATGTGATTGATTTAATTTATTTAAAAAAATTATTTATTCGAAAACATTTTTATGCTATCTGCTGAAAAATTGGAACGGATGTTCTCAATATTTGGTCCTCAACTTCTGTGTTGTTGAGCCATTGTAAAAATCCGTTTTTGACTTGATAATTGAAACTGTTTGACTGTGACAGCACAGTCTACTAACCTACTCTCGTTCGTCAGCCTATTAAAGATGGCGTAGAGGGCGCTACTATGAATTTTCGAAGAGAAAAATGAGCGGTCGTGTTCCGTTGTGAAAGGAAAGGGATCCACTCGCGAAACGAAGCAATCAAAAAGGGATCGACCGGATCGCAGGCAGACGAACGAACTTATAAAATAATGACGCAAAATGACTGAAAATGTCGGCTGGTACGTCCGCTCGGTGGCATGTCGAGCCGAAACGTATCTAAATTTAACTGGCTCGCGTATCGCTTCTGGTGATGTTCCCTTTTAACCATTCTCCTTAATAATCAATCATTTATCGATCCTGACCCCATCAATTTGTATTCGATGTTGAAAGATGTTGGGCACTCCAATGCAACCGTCCTTCCCCTTTGTCAATGTAGCTATGAGTTAAATTAATAGAGGTTTTCAAGCTTTAGATTAACTCGAGTAAGGAATGTTAGTCCACTCTGGATTAATCTCTGGTGCCCTGTAGTTGGTTTTATGTCGCATTTGACAAATAGATGAACGTCTGTTTTCACGGAAATATATTCAATTTAAAGTTACAATTAAGTATTTATAAATACTCACATATCGTATTTTTACTTCCATCTGTCTTCTTATAACATTTGTTTTTTCTTCATCTATCAGTACCATCATTTTCTGACTCCCGATAGCCATTATTGGTAGTTGTCTTGTACGTAAAATGACAACAGTTATTTTGGTCCCAAACAAAGCCACGGTTTCTGGTGCATAAGAAATAATTACTATTTTATTGATAAAGGTATAGCATATATACACCATATTCGTATTCATAGAGGCTGGCTACAGACAACTACTTTTCTCAACGAAAGACGTTTATTGAAAAAAATAACTACTCGTGGTATGCATGTTGGGATCTCTCTCTTGCTAAACCCTCTGTAAGTTTGTGCCCTCTTTAAAGACTCGTATCTGTCGTATTCAAGCGGTGTAATGGCACGCAAGCTACAGGTGGTACGCGTGTTATTTTCGTGACTTGCCACAGCGAAGAAGTCGAAGCCCTACGACAATAAAATTGAAAAAGCCCCCCAAGGGTTTGGCAAGAGTGAGCGTAGATTTACTCACTGTATTCGTACAATTTAGGCTAGGAACAAAGTAATCATTTCAACGACACAGGTCGACTTTGATATTTATTGATAAACTTACGTAAAACTTGACCTTAGAAACTAGAATGGGTATCGCTTATAGATAATTAGATACCTTTGAAAATCTGAGTGTATTTGTTTGAAAAATAGAAAATGAGTAGCCTAAGATTAGCAAATTGAAAATTATTTAGGCTTTTGGATCATTTTTCCAGAACGATTTCTTTCGGCTTACGATATTTTTGCTTGAGCTGATTCTGATTTTTTTGTCAAAATTACGAGCCAGAGGTGGACAAAGGAGAAATTGATAGCTTCCCCATTTGATTTATATAACATTTATTTAGAAAATATTTTATTAACGCATCGAACCGCAACGTTTATTGAAGAGTAGGTTAAATGATTAATATAGATGTATTTTTACATTTTATCTATAACTTTAACTAAGGAAATTTTCTGCCTATAATTTTGCCACACGATTATTAATTATTAGTTTAAAATTAAACTGATTTTTTTCCCTTGAGCTGAGAATTTTGAGTCATAACTTAGAATAGGCCTAACTTAGCCACAGCAAAAAAAGCTGTATTTCGTCGAATAGACGTAATGCTGCTATTGAAGTTGTGAAAATTGTATGCTGATATTCTCTGCCAAGGATACTTTAGTGTATTTCTCCGTACTGTATTCTCCGATATGTGACTAATTCAATAAATACCCTCAACAAAAGTATTTGGGCTGGGTAAAGATTAATAACATGGCTCTGTTAACGTAAAATATCGCAATATGAAAGTGAGGAATGATATTACATCATGATATGGAAAGTCGATGGAATCAGTATCGATCAAGTCGACGTCAAACCTGCGAAACCGAGTCAACCCTGCGAATATACAACTTCTTTAGACAGTATTGCATTAAAATTGTCAATGAGATCGAAAATAAAATAAATTCATGAAGTATTGAGTAATTAACACCCATCTATGTTTAGAACCTCATCCTGTTGTCATTTTACCTGCAGTCTTTTTCAGCTCAGCTTTTCTTCCTACATTTCTGTGCACTGCTACTCTTTTTTGGGTCCTTTGCCTTACGCACTCTGTCGTTCCCTTTTTCCATTCCTTCCTTCTTATTACCTCTCTTTCTCCATCTCTTTACCATTCCTCTCTGCACGCGAGCGAGGAGCAGACCACGCTGTGCCAAAAACTTTTTACCCAGCTATCGGCTTATTTCTCTGAATATTAGAGTGGGAGAGATTTCCTCCAACCTCCACAATTGCTTCCTCTGGTCTCCGTTCCTTTTTTTAATTTTTTAACGTCACCATCTTTCGCATATTCCGTCGCCCAGCCTGTAAATGTTTTCATCCGCTTATTTCTGATTACTTTGCTGGCGCACACTGCTTGGATTTTTTCCAATTAAAAATTCCTCTCCGCTCCTTATTTTTCCCGTTGAAAAATCATTGTCGTAATGGAAAGGGACATTTAGTGTAAAATACAGTTTTAATACATTAAGATTTAATACATTTTTCAAGTGGTTAATTTATTTTTTCTCCTTTGAGAACTTATTCCCAATGTTTTTTTGTTTCTTTGCTCGGTTTTTTTCAATCGTTCTTTCATCTCTTGCATGAGTTTTTGCCAAATAGTTCCATCTACATAATAGTGACTTATATGCTAGTAATTTGCCCAGAGCATTTATGTTAATTGTTTACAATAGGGAAATTCAAGCCAAAGAATCTCAAAATCAGCGGTACAGCACCGTTAGTTACGATTATGCGTCTCTATGTGATCCTTTTGTTGGTTGTCCAGAGGAAAGGCCCCTGAGTTATTCACTCATGAAAGGCGATGGAAAATTTTTATTTTTTATATTGGGCACTTCTAAACATTACTATTACACGAAGATCAGTTCTCACGGTTCATTGTAACATGTACTATGAAGCTACAGATGACATAGAATATCCAAGCATGCCATGGAATCAAAAATAATCTGGTGAATTAATATTTTATCAAGACATTTCCTCAATTTATTTGTATTATTTCGTTGCCTTACAAATTCTATTTTTTTAAGACTATAACCTTTATACATAATCATGGAATATAATAATTATTTGAGGATATATTTTTAGTTATAATATTGTTGTTAGAGTTTTTGTTAGATAGATTTTAGGGCGTAAAACTATCCCTCACAACGTTCCCTTTTGGAATCGACGTTCTTTTTCGAATAGAATGCTTCCGGAATCCCTCAAAATTCCCCTCTGGTATGAGTGCAAAATATTTTGGATTACTTCAATGAAGCTCACTTTACTACTTTTTCAATATTGCCCTGTACATGCATACTTGTATTACCAGTGAAATATTGATATATCGTATCATACATGCTCTTCTAGTCTTGAGGTTCCTTTTATTACTTGCTATTATGGTTACCCATGTCCCTTGTTACCCCATGTCTTTTTCAGTCTATCCCTTCCACTCAGCCTATATATTCTTTTCCCACATTTCGGATTGTTTAGTCGAGTCACATCCATTCTCTCAACATGGCTCAACCAGGGTTGCTCACTTCTTTCGCAACTGTTTATAATTGGTGCAGCATATTCTCCGACACTTCTCCTTCTATATCTCCTAATTTTACCACTATCACTCTTGACATAACGTACCCATCGCATTCAGTCGACATTTATAACTATCCCAGCATACCCAAGTTTCCTTTCAAGTGTTAGGACGGGTGCCCTCTACCTCAATTTTTTTCCTTAAACAATAAAACAGCATAATATTTTCCTTATTATATAAATGTATAATCTAAACATATAATTAATCCTAAAAATTTAATATGAAAATGTATTGGTGTAGTACGAAGTTTATTCGTCGGAAAACAAATGAGCATATTAGTAGATGCATTTGGTTTTGATCCCTGGAAAATTCTGAATTAAGTAAAGCGTCATTGTTTGCTGTAAATGATTCAATGTCCATATGACTTTAAAGAGTATTCTGGTACTCAAGAATCACTTGAGGTACCGATTCTGTTCGGTGACCAGCCATTGAAATCACATTTATTAATTGTTTTTGCCAGGATGTTTCACCCGAGCTGTGTGATTTTTCGGGTACCAGAACTTGCTGGAAAACTATAGGCCGCACAGGCAAAGAATCCCCTCCCCCCTACCCTGATGTGACTTTCACTCACAGTATTATGTGAGCTCTACGCTCACCTATCAAACTGATCTCCGGGTTGATAACTGTGTTTCTAGTATTTATAGTTATTACATTTTATGTGGATCATATTAAAAACCTGACTATTTTTCATAATTAACGTTTTCATGCTAAAAGTTTTTTATGTACCAAGTAGATAAATAATAACCATGTAGTTTTTTAGTGAAAACTATTACGTTATTGTTTACCGAAAATATGAGAAATATACTAATTATATAACTCACATTATTTATCTGAAATACTTTTGAAAAGCATTTGGGTAGTTTTTTACGAAAAGTTACTTTGGCAGTTTTTTTGCCAATCAATTCCTTCATTCATTGGATCTACCATCCCTATATGTATTCATTGCTTTAAGTATCAGACAACTCCTATGTTTCCTCATCATAATTCATATATATTATTTACATTTTGTATGGCCATAGATTAGGATTTTTTTTGTGGATGTAGCGTTATTATGCAATAGATATTTTAGAAAGCTATGCGAAAGGCCATCAGATTACACAATTGCCTTAGTGTAACACCTTGCGCGATCTTCGTTTCCAAATGACTCATAGAGCAACCTCATATAACAATGCATCTACGAGGGTCATCCGGAAAGTAGTACCCGTTCGTGAAATAAAGACACAAAAGTAAATATTAACAAACATAAAAAATTTTATTTGAAAGAGGATACTTTAAACTACTTCTCAACATAATCTCCAAGCAAATTAAGGCATTTGTCATAACGTGTGACAAGTTTCTGTATTCCTGCTGCATAGTCCTTCGCCGCCAGCTCATTGAGATACGCGAGGGACCCATCTTGCACAAATTTTTGCATAATGCAGATGGTGTTTAACAATTTCATGAACAATTGTTCGAGAAACATTGGGAAAATGCTCACAGATGTCATCAATTGTGACGCGCCGATCGTTCCTCACGAATTCGTCAACTGAGCTCACCAGTTGGTCTGTAATGACAGACGGTCTCTCCGAACGCTCATCGTCGTGTGTGTTCCCCCTCCCCATGTTGAAGTTGCGACACCACCGCCGAACAGACGACTCGTCCGTTACATTGTCTCCATACACCTCCTTTAATTGGCGATGAATATCACATGGGCGAACGTTTCTTGCATTGAGGAATTTAATCACTGCCCTCACTTCACAACTGGCGGCGTTCTCAATTTTTTTAAACATTGTAAACAATCACAGAAACAACACAGGCAATGCTAGCGTCACGCAACTTGGCTCAGAGAAGGCAGACAAGCCACTGAAGCTATCTGACCTCGTCCAGCGGCTACTCGCGTCGTTAGCACTTCATGCGGCACGAACGGGTACTACTTTCCGGATGACCCTCGTAATTTGCAAATTTATGCCCTGTTATTTGGCGAATCTTCTCTCTAGTATTTTCTCATAAAGTCGTCATGTTTTATAGTCAATTTAGAGTAGTGGTAGTAGAGCAGTTAAACGAATTTAGAGTAGTGGTAGTAGAGTAGTTAAACGAATTTAGAGTAGTGGTTAATGATAGAGGGTGAAGGCGCTTCTTTGAAGATGGGAGACGCCCCTCCCTGGGATACTAGACGTCGGAATTCGAATAAAAATGACTACAATATGGTTTATTTTCATCACACTGTTACAAGATATGCATGGTGTAGTGATGTGATAGCTTAGTTTGGTAACTAAAACCTTTTCGTGTAAAGGTTAGAACCATCTGGTTAATGGGAAAATACTAATTATAAGATAACGTTGTATCCAGATGCTATCTAATTGATATTGATCCCTGCCGTAGTATTATTGTGGTTGAGACTACCAACCCTTGTCAAATATCCCATTTCTTAGACTTTGAGTGATAATTTTGATAAGGAATTGCTGGAATGAAACATTCCAAGGGATAAAAAAATAGATAACAGTTGGAAAATCGAATAAAAACACATTTTCTGTGTTATTCGGTTGCCTATATATATACACACATATATAGCTTTGCCCTCTTTTTCCCGGGGAAAGATTTTGAAAAAGGGCTTTTCTCTATCTCGTTCACTCACTCTAATCTGCCAAGAGAAGTTTCGAGTCATCTATCATCCTTACCAAAATTCCGCTGCTTTTCCTTTTATTTCGACTAAGAGAGAAAGCGATGCTGGTGTTGGAGCGAGAGAAATAGGAGGAAAAAAAGAGGCGGTGTGCCGGATTCGGGTGATGGCGAAGGGGAGGAAGAAGAGAGAGAGAGGGGTAGGAGCAAGATGCCTCTTCTTTGGGGGCGATCTCTCAATCGTCCCAATCCCTCCTTCCCTGTCCCTCCTTATCACCCCATCCTCATCTCTTGACTCGACCCCCGCAACCTCCTCCCACCGCCCGGTTACTCTCGTTCTCTCCAGAATGTTCTTCTCTCGCTCTCTTTCTCTCACCCATGTCTTTCGTCCACTGCCAATTTCCTTCGTCTCCGATCAGTCCTACTACTTCGAACCGACCGCTGCCACCATGGAAAAGGGCTCCTCCTCTTCCATCATGCGTTTGGTGTGTTTTTTACAAGGGGGATCCACTCTCATATTGCAATTACGTGTATCTTACTTTTAGAAATTATTTTTCGTCGGATTAAGTGTAAGAAGATGATTAAAAAGGGATCAAGTAATAATTTGCTTACTTCAAATTTTCGGATTAGTGTTGTGTGCTTATCGTATTTACGACGTTCTGTGATTCACAGTGGTGCATTTACGAATGCAAATGAACAGATTCGTCTCGTTGGATGCCTCGGTTTTAATTTACAGAGATTACAATTGTTGCGTTGCTGTCTCTTTAAATAAACACTTTGTTACATGAATAAATTTTCTTAACTAGATGACCTCATTATTGTGGCATTCGTTGGATGAACTTATTTAGAGATTTAAAAAGTTGACCTTAGAAATTATAATGATTACAAAATATATTTCTTAAATTTTAGAACCACAAGTCGAATGCATTTTAACTTAAGTTCACTTTTAGAATTTAGCTGAATTGGAAATTTCATGTTGACATAAGAAATACTGAGATAATGCGTAATTTAATCAGTAATTATGCAAAGATTATAACGGTTTACATATGTTGAAAAATTACAGAAGAATATGCTCTGATTAAGTTTATCTTAATATCAGATTGGCAATTAGAGTTCTAAATAGGCACAAACAAGTTTCAATACTGTCTTATCTCTCGAATATTAGAGATTGCTCGTTTGTGGCATGCTTTTGATATTCTTAAGAGGAGTGAAGAAATGCGATCGAGTTGAGTGACGTTAAATTTTTCATTCACTTTGGAGAGCAAAAATATTTGCCCGCGGAAACCTGCTTGCAATGATCTCATCGCTTCTCCACGTGATGGTTCCTGAACCTATTCCAGCGCCTCTTTTCGGAGTGTTTTTTCAAAGTATTCACATACTCCCGGGATACAATCGAAGCAATCAGATATAATATTACAAGTACTTTGTGAGGGTGTCGCTTGACTCTATTGATCACCTTCTGCTTCCGCCCTTGCCATGGACCTTGGCGTGGAAGGAGGGTTGCAAATGCGTCCAATCCATTGGGGCGGTCAATAAAGTGATGACGTCACGTTAAAACTCCGCATGGGGTAACCATTTCAGATATATTCCCTCGAGGTCATTATGGACGTAATGAATAGATCATTAAATTCTGAGACTTCTCCCATTGCTTTCCAACGTCTAATACCAGATAATGTCCTCGGTCGTTGTCTTTCGTTGATATTCGCTGAAAATCCTTGTGCATTCCAGTCAAAGAAGGTAGACACTGTCACAAACGCTACTATTATGATGAAAAATTTGGCTGGGAACGTTTCCGTGGATGTAACAATTTTTAAAATTGGGCGAGAAATAAGGATAGTTTACATAGACTAATAGGATATGAGTTAAAAGAGATGGAAAAGTGGGGACCCCTGTCGAAATATTTGTAGATTAAAATAGAAAGGGATTGAAGGAAGTATGGGGAATACGTAGTACTGAAATGGGGTGTATTATGGATGGGGCGAGTTGTACAAAAATGAAAGAAACTCAAAGTTAAAATATTGAGCCATATAGCATCAGGTAATGAAACTTTACGTGATGAAATCATGATTAAAATCCTCCTCCTGGTAATACTCTTTATTAATTCCTTTTTGTTTTTATTTTTGACCGATAGCTACTTTTTCAAAAGCATTATTTGTTTTCCTGCGGGCCTTCTCGTCTTAGATGAGGTAACTCATTAAAAAAGTGAAGTGATTGAAAATTACAGTTTAAGCCCTGGGCTCTTTTGTGTAGTACGCTGCTTGAATTTGTGAAATAGCCTCTCGTGGCTTAGGGAAAATGCGTGGGAGCAAACAGCTTTAAGCTCTCATTCGCCTCCGTACTCAGTCGATCAATCTCGATAAGAGAATCTTCCCCCTTCTCTGCTCCATCTATCTCTCAACCATTTTGGACTCCCTTCCCATTTCTTCTTTGTCTTTACATTCCTCAAACTAACATAATATTTCTATCTACAGCTTTCTCGTACGTACACACCAAGTACAAGGTAGGTTTTTGACTTGCCTTCTCATTTCGTCTACGCCCTTGTTTTAACCCTTCGCACTAAAAATGGAGAAACAGGCACGGCATTTACGGCGGTCAAGTGTTCTCATGATATGGACGCAAGCATTTTGGTGTCCTTTTACTTCCCTGTTTATTTCGTAGCGTAAAACGACTGACCTTGATCTTTCTTCACACACCACTTGGGACGGTTCTACTACCCCTGTCACTCCATCTTCATCTCTCACCCTCCATGTTCATTCGACTTCTTTTTTTTTCAACACTTTCTTCACATGATACACGTCCTCGTTGAAGTTACTTTCACCATTCATCGATTGGCGCCGAGGCAAACACGTCCAACACAATCATTGACCTTCAGCTGCAAATTAATGTGGTGATTGAAAAATTGATCGATGCAGTGCAATAAAAACTACATTGCCTTTCGGCATATCTTGATGAAAAACAACAAAAGATGGAATTAAATGCAGGAGAGTGGATTGATTACTAACATATTTTTAATAGTAAGAGGGAAATGTTAGTCTAATCGCGTATTTCTACTTACCGGAGGGACTGGGTTCGATTCCCGGTGCACGCCTATGGCCCAAGCTGCTAGATTTTTCAGATACCATCGATTCCTGGGAAAAAAATCGGTGACACAGGGAAAGGAACTGGCCCCCATACCCTGATGTATGAATTATCCCCTACGTTAGACTTAGTATTGGATGAACTCTCAAACCAACCTCCGGTTTGATAACCGTGGTTAGTCGAAGTGAATGTGGAGTTCTCATGGCTTAATCCAATATTTTTAAGAAATATATCGGTGCTCAGTTTGAGTCAATACAATACCTTCCTTAAACGGTGGACTAATTAATAATAATTCAAAGGAAATATGATATCCTGTGTTTGGATAATGCATTGAGTTGAGATAACCTTACTACACCAACATCAATGGAACACAATTAATGTAATTTATCGTATTCCATTAAAATGGACCTCATCGATGACGCATACGTGTATATTTATATTGATTGTTAACATATTAGAAATAGGTTTTGGTGAAAACAATTCCTCATGAAATCAAAAAGTAAATTAACAAGTAATTATTACATTGAACATTGTATGACGTGGTTATGTAGGAAATTTCATGTGCATCAAATAGAACTTGAGAGCTTACTTTAAAACGAAATCATAAACCTGCCTGGAAAGCTAATTTAAATTGATATGCTGGGGGTAAATTGAAAAATTCGTCTTTTTCCCGCAAGGATCTTACTCTTATCATGCTTTCTTTATGTATTACGCAGGCAGGATGGGGGATTCGTAATATACAGCCTCAACTACGTACCTTGTAACTCTTTCAACCTTTCATACTGGTGCTGCATTCTGTCTACAATGTCTCCTCTCTTACCTCTTCCCTACCCGTCCTACCCTTAAACTCAAAGCGTCGTAAATCCTCAATCTATCTCCCTCCCTCTATCTCATTCCGCGTAAAACGGTAAACGGGATTTTAAACTTTTTTTCCTTTTAACTCTTCCCTCTCGAAGCCTTTTCACCCTCCCCTCATCCGGCATTCTCAGTTTAAAAAATAACTCTTTCCCACCTTCCCGCTCCACCATTTGGTCTCTATACCTTAACTCTCCTGCTGTACCCTGCCAACGCCGATGAGGCTCCTCCTCCACCCTCATCTAACCCTCTTCCCTAATCCACTCCTCCATCTCGGGCCTTGGCCTCACCCCCTCATCTTCCTTACCTTCCTCTGCGGCACGTCCTCCGTCCTACCCTGGGGCCCTGCTCCCCTTCCTCCCTTCTATCGAGCACTTATTGCACTGCTCAGTCCTCCCCCCAACGACCTATATATCCTCATCTCGCGAAAACCACCTACTCGCCTTACTCCCACCCTCATCTCTCCTTCCTCTCCTTCATCGCTCCCCTCCATCTTGCACCTTCACCTTTACTTCCTTGATCTCTCATCCACGTCCATCCCCGTTCATCCATTTGTCCATCTCCGTTTTTTTGCTAAACTTCTTATCCATATTGTTCGTGTCTCCATCCAAATCGTAAATAAAAAAATATCTTCCAAAAAATCTTTAACCTAGCAGATGCTGGTGGCTTTTGAGTCTCGTCACGATGTCCTTTTTACGAGCTGAAGAACTAGAGGGCATGTGCAGGATGGGAAGGAAAGTGAGAAAATTTGGGAGAAAGAAAATTGAGCAGGAGGTAGGCTGGGCGAGGGGCGAATTGATACCCACGTTCTAGGATTAAATATTCTAAAGAATTTCTTTTGTGGAGTTCTATACTGTTTTTAGGCAAATAAGATGAAGGTTTAAGATTCATCACTGTTTTTTGATTCTGTCTAAAAACTATTTTGCCCGATTCAACTCGTAATTGATTAATGCAAAGTTTTATTTTAAGTTTTTCAGATGAATATTTAAAAATTGTTGAAATTCGAATTTTTCATTTGTCTGGCAACATTCATCGGTTTCAACGGTTAGATTGTGCGGGATAATTATTCAGAATATATCCTAGATCCGGCATGAGTTCAATTTTATTGATTTCTATGTTCTAATTTGAATAAATTTTAAATAGGGTTATAAAGATAACGCTAACACTTAATTTCCATCCTTGGAGGCTTTCACAAAAATCTCTTCTTTGACATTGGCGACGAGTACTCATTATAATAGTATTTTTTTTCAGAAATAGTGCATATTTTTTGGGCACAATTGCTATCGCTCTACAATATTCAAGCGCCCGGAAATGACGTATAGACTGCTTAAGATCAAGAGCCGACATACCTGGTGAGTATTTGTCGTTAAGTAACACTCTGAACATGCATTTTCATGTTTTTTTTTCTGAATCAAAATTTCAATTTAGATACGGGATAAATTTCGATACTCGTACATTAATTTATTATATTATATCTTTTAGCTACAAAACCTTTCATGATAGGTTGTACTCTAGTTACAACGAGACGGCTGGCTAAATTTCAACCGATAAAGCTTTCATTGTATACTATTTCCTTATCAAACTTTCGAGAATCAGCTGTCAGAAGGTCAGGATGAACTTCAGCTACGCATTACTCTGGAAATTCCGGATGACAGCAGATGGATGCGTGCTTGGAAACGGGGCTGTCTTGAAAGTGAACCGAAGACTCCTCCGGTTCCCATTTTTCGTGTGGGCCCTTTTACCTGCGGTCCGATAATGTGGTTGTCAATTTATTCTCATGTCATCCTCTGTCGTGCCTTGCCTTTTTCTCTGCCACACATCTTTTGCTTCGTCCTCTCAAATATTGTACACTTGCGCTTTCTTACTTTTTCTTATTTTGCACAAGACTGCAATAATATATTTTTTGATATTGTATCAATAATATTTGCTGATAATTTGCTAGTTGTCTTAGGTTTGTAATGTAGTTTAAATGAGTGGAAAATATTATCCCCGCAGATTTTCAACTTAAGAACTGTATGAAACCAGATCATTTACATTTTATTGTGATTTTGATGCATAAATATATTGCGGAATGTTTAAATTAGCATAAGGAATCACTGCAAATCCACTTTCTTTCCATTACTTGCACGTTGATAGTTTTAAATAGTGACCTCAACAATTGTATACTTAAGCGAGTCTATTTAGAGTAAAAATTGGAATTTACAAATATATTTGAAAGTACCCTGCCTGATTTTGTGTTCCTTGGCTGGTCAGTCTCACCGGAAAATATGTTTTACGTAGTTATCATCTTGTACGTTCGTCGTTAGTATAGTTCGAGATATTTTAGAATAATAAATATCACTGTGGTCTTATGATTTTAAGAAAGGTTCTACACTTATACTGTTTCGTTTTCTTCGTGCCTCGTATTCCCTTTTCACTCACCTTTCCTCTTGGATTGGTTCCATCCATCCTCTCATTTCCGTCACTCTAGCGAGCCTTCCTCATAGCCTCGAATCAACCTCGAATCATCCTTCCATTTCCTCTGGCACATATTCAATTTCCTTAAGACAACCCAAATCTAAGTGATATTTCGATATCCTACTTAGGAAGTATTTTTTTCCTTACACTTTGTTTACGTTTTTTGGGCTGATGTTTAACTGACTTGGTTTGTTTATTTATTTTTCATATGCAAACACAAACCTCCCAACCAGTTAATAACACACAAATATAAAATCGCAATTTAAAAGATTTATTTGAACACCAAGATGATTTTCCACAGTTATTCTTCAAGGTAGAATATATTGAACGAATAATGAACTATGAAATAAAAACGAAATTAGTAAATATTGCTCTAGTGTCACAACTCCGTGATTCAACAAATTATCACGGTATCTCACAAGATTATTTCGCACACATACAGTTTTATTTTCCAATTCATTCATTTTCTCTAATGAACCTTATCTGAAATATATACATAAAATAAATAAATAAATAAATATATACATATATAGTTGATTTCGTCGACGTAACACGGAAGTGTTGAATAATAAATTGGACAGGAACAAACAATATATAAACACATAAAAAGATCACTCACACGTTATTTCTTGATCATTTCGACGGAATTCTGCTCCGTCTTCATCGGAAGATATAGAAGTAAGCTATATCTATAGCTTAGCATTACATCTATATCTTCCGATGAAGACGGAGCAGAATTCCGTCAAAATGATCAAGAAATAACGTTTGAGTGATCTTTTTATGTGTTTCTATATTGTTTGTTGCTGTTAAATTTATTATATATATATATATATATATATATATATATATATATATATATATATATACATTGTATGTATGAAAAATATTTTTCGAAGAAATCTCCTTAAGTCGGAAATGAGAGTAAAATGTCTCTAGATCGCATTCACCGGGACCCAGATAATTATTTCAATCAGACTTTATTCTTACCAGTTTAACGTACACGTACTTTAACCAAAACTATAGAAATTACAATAATTGACATATAAGTTTGTTGAAATATTGAACATAGTTCGGTGTTAACATCTTATATGTTCCTGATTATATCATTAGCTGTGCATATGATATAATCTTGTGCAATGTTATTCGTGTTTCGATCTATTCGTTGTCCCTATGCATGCAGCAAACGTAGTACATACAGTTTCCGTTTGTGAACATTAACTAATTTGACATTTTAAAATGACCTTAATTCACTAATAATGTTATGACAATGATGACTTCGATGTGTATAATATATGTAGATAATGCCAAGAGGTTGAGTGCATTAGAACGTGAAGAGCTAATCCCTGATAAAAGCAAAATTGACCAAACTCGCCGTTGTTTCATTAATTTTTACCTAGCAAAAGGCGTCAGGGGATTAACATACGTGCATGAGGAAGTCATTATCATTTTTTGATATATTTTGTCATCATGAAAATGTAATAGAATGAGAACACATTGCTTTGCTCATGCGTAATACGTTTTTGCTATCTTCCTTTATTTAATCCACCAACGTTTAGCAAATCCTTATTTAATTCATTCCTGCATATTTCCACTCAGGACCTGTTTCTTACTCTTTTTGAAAAGTATATCTTTATATCGGGTCGGTCAATGCCGAGTTTTCCTTCAGAATTCACTTTCATTCACCGCCGTATTGCTCTTTAGGGTTCACTTTCTTTCACACTCATTACGCATTTTTACGTAATGCCTTTCCACGTTCCTCCTTCCAGTTCAGTGAGGGGGAGGGTAATGGAAAGAGGATGAGGGAAGAGAGGGTAAGATGGAAGGGTAAAACGGGGATGGCCTTCATCACGGACTCCTTCCGCTCTCTGCCTTTCCAATCAACTACCCGAATCCCGAAGGCTCAGGTTAGCGAAAGAACCCTTCGATGCCAGCGCGGTTCGCGGCCGATCACGAAAACACGGGTTTCTCCCGTATGCATACCCCATCGTTATATCTATGGATTTTCATGGGTCGAATTTGTTGTGATTCTATAAATATTTTAACTGCTGAAAAATATTTAGGTTTCAAGCATTTAAAATTTTTATTTTTCAACTTAGGTTCTAAAAATTCTTTTAATTTAAGATATAAACAAATTTTATCTTTCTGTTTTGGTTACTTCATTCTGAAATTAAAAATTAGATTTTGAATACTTTCAATCTTCATGTTGGGAAAAAAATAGCTCTTGGTTATTTGTGATACCATCACAGATATTCATTTGAATGGTGTTATATATTCCATTCGCTGTTACGGTATTTAATGACGTTCTAAAGTTACATAGCGAGCATTTGCCGGCCATTTACTTCGGTCATTTCCATTTTTAATTTTCATGTTCAGTTTTCTTTGAAAAATCGAAAAAAAACGACGGACCTCAGCATTGCCCATATAATAGTACGTCTTGGTACAGCAAAGGAAATGTGACTGCGAGAAGGTTTCTTTTCGATTTGGAAAATGCACCAACAATCATGTTGTGGACACATGCACACGCCTAAAGCTTTTGGTCACTTTACGTATTGTAATCGTAAAAATATGGTTTCTAAGTTGTTATATTTTAATTTAACGACCCTTTACTATCAATAATTCTCTGTTCTTTCTTAAAAAATTAAAGTCCAGCGTATGGACATAGTTTCCTCTGTTGAGAGTGCTATAATTAAAATTGCTTGCAGCAGCAGCTTTGCGAGGGCTACTCCGCGAGAATTGGACCATCTGTAAGTCTCAAGCTTGTTTACTTTTACTAAACCATGTTTTTTCTATGGATTTTAAATACGAAATGTTAACCAAACCATATGAAATATATATTTTATGAAAAACATTTTCCCTACTTGAAGAACATGTCGGGAAATTATGTTTACCCTCTCTTATAATATAAGGTTATATTAGCCACTCTACCTCGGCTTGTTACACTATCACTTGTAGTCATTTTAATGTATCCGTTGAGTTCGTGTACACTAATGAATTTGCACATGTTAAAAAACACTGACCATGAGAACGAATGAAAATTCTAGTCATTTAGATAACATAGAGGATAGCATTACATTTTAAGAAATGTATGCACAACCGTGTATACTATGTGAATAAAATTTACTTAGTGCATATTACAACACCTTTTGATTGAACTATGGTCACATTTTTTATTTAATGTGTCTTTTAGATTCAAATTAATGTCTGAGAGTAAATTAAAATAAATTTATGAATTAAAATTAATTCTCTGATCACTTTAGTTGCAGACAAGTATTCATTAAACCTGCAATTCGAAACCCGTTTCCATTCATAGTTTTTAAAGGTTACGCGTTTGGCCATTTCATGGAACCCCGTGGGCCCCTTTCTCAGGGATATTTTATAGCCCGCACCTACATACCGTTACGATTACACGTTCCAAATTTTGACTGACTGTTCAAACGGAGTCACACAGAGAGAGCCCTTCCATCGTTGGTTGACGAAAAGTTACAGAAGTCCCACACCTGACCTCATGGAACGTAATTTGCTGGTGTGTGCCGGATTCTAAGCAAATTTCAGAGGGTGACGCTTCTGGACAACTCCAATCAAGCTCAGGATCGGTTATTTTTTTGCTTCCAGTCTTCCTTGTAGCACAGGGAGATAATTGGCTATTCTACCATGACGCGAGTGTTATGCCGTCAGGTGCAATTGCTCAACGTGGTAGGTGTATTTATCAGACTGACTTCAGTTTGGACATTGTACATGTACACTCGTAGTTATCGATTTATGAAATAACAGAGGTGAAGTCTATTACAATGTTCCACTTAATACTCCCTAATAAGTAGAAAATTGTAATAGCCTTCGTCTCTCTCACCGTGGCACAGTTCCACCACATCACACCTGAACCTGTAATTTAGATTTATATTACGCGAAGGTTGCTATTTATATTTTTGGCCCAATAATGAAAATACGGTATTTTATTGTTGAAAATGGTTTTATTGTTTTTCGAAGTATTCTGCAAAATAATCAATACACTTTTGCATGCGCTCAAACCAATTTTAGTAGCACTTTTTCCACTCCGATTGAGGTACCTCAAAAACATGGTTTTTGAATGCTTCAATGGCTTCTTCAGGTGCCGAAAAAAGTTGGCCTCGCAATTTTTTCTTGATACACGGGAATAAAAAGAAGTCATTTGGTGCTAAATCAGGGCGGTACGGAGGATGACCCATCGATTCGACGTTTTGGTCAGTCAAATAGGTAGTTGCTGCAGCTGATCTGTGAGAGCTTGCATTGTCATGATGAAGAAAGATCCTTCGTTGCCGCTTCTTTTTCCATTTTTAACAAAGCACTTCTGGCAAACAAATGCTTGGGTACCATTCAGGTTCATTCACAGTTCTACGATGCTCTAACGGTACGGTTGCCACATGTGCAGTTATTCCGAAGAAACAGGCAATCATTGCTTCGATGCGCTTCGTGCACGAATCAAATTCGTTGGATTCGGCTCGTCTTATCAGACCCATACGGTAGATTGCTGTTTTGTTTCGGGCTCATACGCATAGATCCAAGATTTGTCATCTCTTTAGATGTTATATACAGCTTTTGATGCACCACGATTGTATTTGTTGAGCATTTCTATGTACGAGCATCTTTTTGAGCTTTTGTCAAATTATGCGCGAAAAAATTTTTTTCAAAGCTAAATACTCATACAATATCTTATTGATACTCGTCATACTAATCCCCAAGGATGCCTCCATCTCACAATATGTCGCATGAAGATCTTCCTGACGAAAGAAAGATCCACCCAGTGACCATCTGTTTGAAGAGCGGCCAATATGGCCTCCCAAATCCTCACCCTCACCCAGTTGCTACAAAATAGAGGAGTTCCGGTACCCATCCAGCCCCTGTTTGCAGCCCTCCTACCCCCAGGATCAGCTGTTGGAATGGACCCACCGCCGGACCATGAGGCGAGCAGATCCTCCTCCGGTGGGCACAGTCCGGAGAACCCGAGGAATCAGCCTTATGGGATACCAGCTCCGAGTCCTCAAGCCAACAATCGGACAAAGCCGCGGACGAGAACGACGACCATCATTCACAAGTAAATAACGACGGCGACCAGGATCAGGAGGAATCCGACGTCTGGACACCGCCGCCAGCCCGGAGCAGCCAACGGACGACCCGACGGGCGTCGACCCCGTCGAAGGCTTCCAGAAGACCTCCCCGACCCCGCGGAGCTTCCGGCAGAAGAAGTAACCCTTCTGCTCCTGGTCCCGGACCTCTTCTGCTGACTGCTGATGAATGTCTGCCGTCGGACCATGTCTCCGGCAAATATGGCCGTAGGCGCAAGATGGCCGGCGCACATATTATTAGAGAGGTACGGCCCAAGATGGGACGTCGGCCGGATTGTCAGCCGAGGGGATCCAGGACGAGGTCACTAATTGTGACTGAATTTCATTTATTGCAGACATACTATATACATTTCAGTAAGTACAGGATAACATCGAAATTTAACACCGTTTCCTTTACGGTGGGAATACAATGCTGAGTTGTTGTCAACAAATACATATAAATTTTCATTTGATTAGTTTAGATCGTTACACAATACTATTACTTCCTTAAGCCCGTATAGGGCTGCGTATTGTTCCATGCCATTAATTGCCAGTCTGCGGGTACCGGGAAGGAGCGGTCAATGTGCCAATCTGGGATGGATACTCCCCCCATGGTGGGCGTGACATCCGTGTAAATTTCCAATGTTTCCGCTGGCCTGGACAGCCGGACTTCCTTGCTGAAGATATCTGTGGTCGCCAACTTCTTCCACCATGGGTCGCTGCTGGTATACTTGGCTGATCAGGAACATCGGGAGGCGGAGGATCCATGTCACCCATGCTAGATACCCGGCGGCCTCTGGGATGTCTACTTGTCGTAGGCGGGATAATATTGGTATCAGGGACTGCACGCGCCTTTGCGCCTTGGCTGTTAAGCGGAGGCTCAGGCGGATCGTATCGATGGGCAAACCTAATTATCGCCGTGTTAACAATGAGATTCGATTTGTGCACATTAACAGTTATACCGAGCGTGTCGCGGAAGTAACTGATAATGGCATATCCACATATGCGCTTGGAATGATAAAACAGCCAATAGTCTAAGTACGCTGCCGCCTGTACTTGGAACTTTACTCGCACTAAGTCCAGGACATCTTCCGCAAATCGCTGTAATATAGCCGGGCTCAGGGGATGCCCAATAGGGAGCCTGGAGAAAGCGTATCGTTCCCCGCGGTATCGTATGCCGTAATATTTCCAGTGGTGTACGTTGATCTTAAGCTGGTGGAACACACTAATCAGGTCGATGTTTTCTGGCACAACCACTGATTTTGGACGACCTTCATGAATTTCGTGAAGGAATTCTTTATACCAGCGTTTGACAGTGGCAAAGGATGTGGCTTCATCGCCAAAAGTGGAAGTAAGTTGATCGATGCACTCCTGTCTTGATAATCCACGTCGAAAGTCGTAAAAAATCATCGCACGAAAGTGTTCAGGAGTTAAGTCCATTTTTTGGCTGAGACAAAATTTTCGAGTCACTGTAAATTGGGAAACAATGGAACATAATAACAGGGTGTTATATTCAATGAATAGAAAATATGCAGTCTATTGTGAATATTATTAATCTGAATTACTTCTGAACTCAAAACTTTCTATTCGCGTTTCCTTGAAAATCACGTATCGTGATCATGTTAAACGTAAATCATATTTAATCGCAGTATTCTTGAATGTAGCCACGCTTACTCGTAGGAAGAATTGACAGTCAAATGTCCAGCGAACAGGCGAGGTATGTAATTACTGATATACTGGTGAGTGATACAATGCATTGTATACCTCCGTGCTTTTACCTCCATCACATCTTGCTCTCAAGGCAACTCCCTCAAACGGAAGTCAGTAGGACGCCGATGGGACCCACATGTTGTTTGGGCATGCACACTAAGGTAAGGGTGAAAAGGGTTGGATGCAGTTGTGCAGTAGCGTCAAATGGAAGAGTGGGAGGATTGATCTTCGACCTGTGAGGTCACTTACGATCTCCCCACAGATGCGACGGCGCCCCTGTGGTGGTGGACAAAAGGACCGAGGGGAAGAGGCGGACGAAGCCTAGCACGCACGCACACGCACGCCCGCACATGCGGTCAGGCACAATGGATAATTTGAATCCCTGAGAATACTTGCCTGTGTCCACACGTCATAAAAACCTCATACTCTCTGCCATAGTTGTCGGCGCTCCCATTCCGCGTGCGCACGCGCACACACGCACCCACACACGCAAACAATACTCCAGGGACACGCGCGCTGCTCTGGGATGGCCAATTAAAGATGAGGAGGGGGTAGGTGGAGAGGGCCCTCGCCGCCTCAGTTTGCTACTACGAATTTCCCCAACCCTCTCCCCTCTAACTCCGTCGAAAGTCTCGACGTCCGTGGTAAACACATTACGCTCCAGCTCATTCCCCCTTTTCAACAGACCGCAATTTCTGGAGCTACTATCCCAGTCAAACTTTAGCTCCCCTTCTTTTTCCTACCTTCACTGGTTCCCATCTCTCTTGCAGAATGTTTTCCCTTCTACTCCCAATCCCCTTTGCCTCTTTTCTATCGTTCTTCCTCTCACCTAGACAGCACCATAATTTTATATCCATTAATAAAGCAAAATATTCGACCTTCATATGTGAAACGAATGCCCACAGTTATCTACACCATTCACTGCATCCAATGGGTCAACATATAGTACATAAATGATAGAATTAATATGATCGATGTAGGAGGAGATGATGAATATTTGAGAGGATGTAATACAATGTTTAACATTTGACATGATAACGAACAGTTAAAGGAAACAGAATTGTTCAGTATACGTAAATTGTTTATCCTGTTATTCTCAATTTCATTATTTACTCTTCTTGTTTTTTGATATCTCTTCTTGGGTTCTCGTTTTTTTAATTGTTTAATCAAAGTAATTTCCTTTATCAGATAGTATTTTTCTAGACAGATACTAATTAAATTGCAACCGCGCACCACATATTTTGGCTCAGAAAATAATTGAAAATAGTGTAAATAAAATAATGGGGGTTTCAACTCATTCCTCTCAATAAGTTTTTCCCAGGCACTACAATTACCCTACTCTATTTTTTTTGTTAAAATTTGACTGGTTCTGCATCGCGCTTGTACTTCTTTCACTTGCAAATTTCTATTCTAGATAGGGTACTTAATTATAACTGAACTTGTTTATTTAGGAGTTTTCGCTCCGAAAGTTACCAGCGTAAGGGCATAGAGTATAATGGCTATGGTAATATCTCCCTCATTATCCAAACTAGTAATCTATTTCAATTCTTATAATTCGTAAAATATAAATTTTATCGGATATAATATTAGTTATTTTAACTTATTAAATAGAATATACACGTATCAAAAACGCTCTTTGCCACTAATTTATTAAAGAAGAGCTATTAATTTTTTTTTATAATTGTTATCTAAAATAATGAGATGCCCTCAAGATATCAAACTTTACTCGTGGAAGATGAGTGCGGGTTAGCGTCGAGGAAGCATTGTAGAAAGTCATAGTTGGAAATTACAAGCCTTGTATAACCATAAGAAATGAAAAAAGTGCTCATTTTCATTATTTAGGGCCCAAAACAAATATTCTGCAAGAATTTTGGACCAATCCCTGTAATGGTTGATTCGAGAATTGAATAACATACAGAGATAAGCAGCCGGATACATTAAATACTGCCACGCAAGAAGATAACTCGTAAAACAGTTCCTGCAATACCTGGGATGGTAACCATAGGAGGCTCGAAGTCTGAGAGCTTTATTAAGGTTAAATGACAAATTTAAAAGTCGTGGACTTTACATAATACATCTTCAAGTCCCTACTTTCGAAAACAGCAAAATGAAAGGATTCATTTTTCTCTCTCACAATTCAAGTCCATTGCTCAAAGAGAGGGCAGCAGCAATAAATTCACATCGATCGCACTCTTTGCAGACTGGTTTCCCTCTATGCACAAGGCTGTTGTTTTAAAAACTCCTGCCATTACCCCTCCATGGAAACTTACGGGGTATTATGGAGTGGTAGTTTAAGGTTTTTTTTTACCAACAGGTAGAATTCCTCGTTCACTTAAATTAGACTAGCGTAATAAAACAGAAAAATACAATATTTTGCTTAAAAGCCGGCTTGATATATGTAAGTAAGAATAGAATTAGTAGGGAGCAATATAGTGCGAGAATCTCACATTCAGGATGAGGAATAAAACTTCTTCTCGTGCCACCGCCTTGAAAGATACTGCTACCCATAAATGTACACCATTTTGCTAAGGAGATGCATGTTTTATCGGTATACGGCAGAGTATTGCATTACATTAGTAATTAGGTTAGTAACAGTGCTCATCATCATGTGAACCTGTTTTAGTTATTAAATGGCGGAATTTCTCCGTCGTACTCAGTGGCATCATCAAGTGTCGCACCGTATGATGTCACGCAGCGGTGAAACCAAGTTCGTTTAGAAAATTATTAATTGTGGAATTGCTGTTTCATTTTACCTATAATCATCGTCATGTATTATCAATCTAAGGATTAGCATCAACAGCAGCTGTCCAAGCTGTCATGTTACCTGATAATCTTCCATCCCTTCATTCTTTATGATGACCTTCCCCAATAGATACCTATTTCTGTGGCTATTTCCATAACGTTTTTCAGTAAACAACGATGTTTACATTTTTATTCTCTTGTATTCTGTCTTTTTATACTTTTAATTATGGCTTCTAGTTATTATTCTGAACGATACCAAAATATAATTTTTAGTTTTCGTTATCAAAGGGAGAATAATATCCATGATAAGGAATGCCTCATGCTAAAAAATTCCGAATTCATTGCGGTTATGATTAGGCCAACTTTTCCAAAATACCTTGGGCTAAACATTCGTATTTCATTGCAGTAAACTCGAAAACATATTGTTCGCTTGCTTGGCTCAAAATCCAATGTGTATCTAATTCTTATTTTATCTTCACTTGTTTGTATCTTCCCAACAACCTTCAGTTATAATTTTAACCAGTTTCCAGCTTCTCGGTGGTTCACGGAAATGTTGGTTGAGTCATTGGAATCTTAGCGTTATGGGAATAATCAAAAGCTTTATTCAGCTCTTCTTCTTCAAGTCAAGGCAAATTAAATGATTGAAATATTCTATGTTTTCAGGCTTGACTTTGTGGAAATCAATTATCATTGAAGTAAAAACACCAATCTATCTTGCCACTAAATTTTTATTCGGTACAACTAGTTCCGACGCATCATAGGTAACTGAACAAACCAAACGGTTTCAGGGATAATTATGTGAAATTGATCCATCATGGAAAGGAACAAACTACGCAAAATTTCACTATTAAAAAAAATTTATTTACGACCCGGGTTTCAACAGTTTATGTCATCTTCACCTGAAGATGACATAAACTGTTGAAACCCGGGTCGTAAATAAATTTTTTTTAAATAGTGAAATTTTGCATAGTTTGTTCCTTTCCATGATAGGTACCTGAAGATGACGCCAATGTGGCGAAACTAGTTGTACCGAATACAAATTTAGTAGAAAGATACATTGGTATTTTGGCCTCAATGAAACAATTGAACTCTATCGCTCCACTAATGCTTTTTTAACCATGAAAGAACAGATTAATATACCTTGATTCGTAATATGGGAATGGTTATTCGCTAGTGTGGATAACAATATATGGAATTTCATTCATATTCATATTATAACATCAGTTCCCATGGCATTAGAAAAGTTTAAGATTTTGTGGGCCCAGAAATAAGCATTATGAATTCACACATTATATCGACATATTTACGACATATTTCTGTCTACTTTAAAGTGGAAGATCCGTCCAGCTTTTATTCTCTATAATCGGTCACGCTTCAACGTTTTTAGTCATTTTGGTGATATAATTACACATTCATTCAAGTTTCAACGCATTGGAATCAATTTTAAAGGATTTATTTTAATACATTATCTATAGGGTGCTTCTTTAAACACTAAGAAAATATCCTCTCTTTGTTATTCTCTTATTCGTACTTTTTCTCTTCAACTCCATTTATTTAGCATATCATTATAATGGCTCCTACTGTAATTCTGCCGAGGAATGACGGTCAGAGACTGGTTTGATGAACTTGAGAGCCAGCAGAACTTAAAATTATTGATATATAAACCTTAGTGAATATGTTGAAAAATTTGAGACTGATCCATGTTTCCAACGTCAATACGAGTACCTCTGTATTCTTGTTTATGTAAAAGTTGTTGGGATCAGTTAATTTAAACAAAAAATTAATTTCAAAATTGAAACCTGGTAGCTGATAAATAAAATATGATATTGGGCGCTCACTGGAATACACTTTAAAATTTTCAATTCACCAGTATCAGTTCCCGTTTCCCTACCATAATTTCTCGTTTGACTTCTTGACAGTTATACTTTTTGAATCGTACGCGGTTATTGAAAGACATATCTTTTATCTGCACCTACATCTACATCCCCACAATACCCCACAAGCCGCCGCAAGGGTGTGTGGTGAGGGATGTTATGACACCACCCGTAAAATTTAATCCAACTATACGCAAAACAAACTAAACACATGCTAATGCATACCCACACCGACGATCGTATTCATGCAAAAATTATTTTGACTTACATGAAAATGCATATACAAGGAACTGATATGCACAAACACTTGTATCCACAAATTCACACTATATCTATGTAGCGTTTAATCTAGTTCTTGCTTTTAATTCGATGTATTAAATATATTTACCATGGCTTCGATTTTTATTGTAATACCTCCTGATTGTCTGAGCCGAGGATCTTAAAATTATTCTAAGCCTAGAATTAGATATTATTTTTATTAGAAGAAGGGAGTTAGATATTAAACTGACAGCAATTAATTCTAGAAGAATTTATTTCACCAAATCCTATTCTCCATAGCTACTTCAATTGAAATATTTTCCATTATGACGGCTTAGACGGAAGATGAAAGTGACCATGATACTAAATTATGTATAACTTTTGAACTTTGAAATTACATCGTTGGATGCCACATAAATGATCAATGTAGCCTATTTTTTGGCTATCGGAACTTCTACATTGCATGCTATCTCCTATTTAGAGCGTTTGGCGTAGACTACCGCTACTTTTTGGAATATATGTATACTCTCTTACGGTGGCGCATTTTATGCATTCCTTTTTGGTTTTCCGTATTTATTTTTGCCAAGATCCCTCTTTCGGTTCCATATTCTAATCTGAAACTTCCCACATTTTTTCGTTCCCATCCTCGCAACGTATCCACCTGATCCTTAAATCTCAGTCTCATCCCCGCCTCCTCTCTTTTTCTCTCTCTTTCGCTCTCCGACACCTGACTTCTCTCTCTCATTACAGGAATTTTTTTCTAAAGTCGGTGGTGTTCCTTTAAAATCAACGATTTTCTCCTTAAACACCACGCGTAGGTCACGGTTTACAGGGCGTTGAGCGGCGAGGAACAAAAGGGGGAGTGGTGCGACCGAGGGAGTGAGGAGAGAGAGAGAGAGAGAAGAGGGGGAGTGTTAGTGCTAGGGAGTTAAAAGCAAGGGGAAAAAGAGCACGTTAAAGAAAGGAGTTGGAGCCTTAGGTGGAGAGACAGGGCGAGTGGGGTAAATAGGGCCGGTTGTTAAAAACGGGGTGTAAGGAGGTGTATAGGTCACGGCAGTAGAGTCGCTCCAGGAGGGAGTGAGAGAGGGAAATGGAAGGAAGAGTAATGTGAAGTAGTGAGAATGGAGGAAGAGAGCGTTGTTGGGAAGGTTGTAGGCTGTTGAGAGGAGAGAAGTAGGATGTGGTGAAAAAACAACCATTCTTTTGTGCGTTTCTGGGGAGCATCCACAGTCAAGGAGGAAATGGAATTTAGATGATGGACTCGGAGAAAAAAATGAGAGACAGGGAGAGATGGGGAGAAATTGAATGTTAGACGGAGCGTAGAAGGGAGTGAGATGTGTTAAGGGGCGTGGCGAGACAGATACGGAGGAATAGGAAGGAATAAGGGAGGTACGGCGGACGAGGACCCTAAAAAGGAAGGGCAAAAAAGGTCAGGGGTGATGAGGAGAATGGGAATGGGGGAAAATGTAGGCGAATTTTCTATAGCGAGTGTACGACAAACAATGTGGTCTCTATAAAATATTTTCTCTCGCGATACACGTTTTTTCGATCAATTTACCTGCGCAGAATCACATGTTCCATGATCTCGTGAAGGATCGGTTTGGAAAAAAATGAGCAAACACGGTTATGCACGCGTATATAAGGCTAGCCGAATGAACTTCACGGAATTTGCTTTCACTAATCCTCTCATGGACGACGAGACCTTTTCTTTTTAAGTTGCATCATCAATACATTTAATTTCCGCTGCAGAGAGCAAATCAAGGAATAATAATTAAGAACATTCAGTCTTACAAAAACATATATTTATATCTTATAAATATAATTATTATTTTTACATGAAATCTACCGGTTAATATAGGTTTTGGATGGACACCAAAAAAATCAAATAATTCTCGTATCTCCTAACAAAGCACAATCTAAAATTCTACTCTACGACAAAGGCCATCTTCATCTCCATATACTTTCTTCCTCCCTTTATACCGTCCAACATCGCTATCCTATTCCTGCCCCTACCTCGTTTACCTGCTATTCTACCCTCCATAGGTCTTCAGCATCCCACTATCAATCAATATACTTTGCATCAATTTCTCCTGTTTCTTATGGTTTCTA
Source organism: Hetaerina americana (assembly GCF_022747635.1). NCBI lineage: Eukaryota > Metazoa > Arthropoda > Insecta > Odonata > Calopterygidae > Hetaerina > Hetaerina americana. Next base: position 59,511,444 of record NW_027286069.1, read on the forward strand.
CTATCAATCCCCTCTCTTATATAACACGCTTAGTACATCGTCAATTATTTTTCCTTTCTGACCTCTTCCGCTTCTACTTCCTTCACCACACCCAAATTTTCGAAGCCTTCAATCTACGCTTATCATGACCCCATTCCCCTTCAATGACCATGTTTCCGCGCCGTACATAATTACGTTTCATATTAAGTATTAGTGTCCTTACGATCGTTACTCTTCACATCAAAAATGTATATCATTCGTATTGTTTGACACTTAATGCGTATTTTACATCGAACAAGAAATCATCCATTCTTTGTTTCATACCGTTTGGGTACTATTATTTTGCCTTGACTATGTGATACTACCTCCCTTATTCCAAGGGATACTTGGGAGATAAGTTACCAACTCCAATGAATAGAACTGTGTGTGTCTATATATATATATATATATATATATATATATATATATATATATATATATATATATATATATATTTAGCTCCGTCTTCTAAGGGAGACGGAACTAAATTCTGTCGAAATTATGAAGAAATAACGTGTGAGTGTTCTTTTTATGTGTTCTTATATTGTTTGTTCCTGTCCAAGTTTTATATACACATACACATGTTTTGAAATGCTTAAATCAGTCTTATCTATTTTAAAATGTAAGTTTTGCTTATCATTTTTTATTCCAAAACTTCAGTGCTCTACATTTTCTGATATTTAATTCTAACCCCCATTCTTAATACCACACCTGTATCAGCTATAAACCGTAAGAGAGTAGCACGCTATATACCGATGTCCTTATTTCTCTGATATGGTGCTACAGGAGGGTGATGATACAAGTGGTCGGATAAAAACCGAGTAAGTTCTCCGAAGAGTGAAAGGTGAAAGGAACTATTCAGAAAACCGATAAGAAACCGGGATAACCTTATCGGAAATATTTTGGCACAAAAATCCGTATAAAAACATTATTTTTGGAAGAGTCAAGTGTGTGTGTGTGTGTTTATATATATATATATATATATATATATATATACACACACACATATATATACACATATATATATATATGGCCATGTGGTCATTGTTGTGCCAAATATAATATATCATTTGAAGCTTTTCTCTGTGGTCATTTCGTTTGACTTTTCCAAAAATACTGTCTTTACACGGATTTGTGCGCCAAAATGTTTCCGATAAGGTTATTCCGGTTTCTTATCGGTTTTCATAATAGTTCCTTTCTTGATATATACATATGTATATATTTGAAATTCAAAATATTAGTATATTATTTGTAAATGTAGGGGTTTTCTGATGTATTACACGAGTATGTTTATTTATGGTCCTACCTGATCTATCATCCGATGAAAGATTGTAAGATGCACATTTGTACAAATCCGGAATAGTATATCCTTAAGAAAAGGATTATAAAAGAAGGGAATGGGTGAGAAATACAGTGCAGTTTTTGCTAGGAGTACTTTGATTGGAGCCTAGGACTCAAAGGAAGAAGAAAGCCTCATGAAAAACCAATTTGGATTCAGTAAAAAGGAGCAATACTCAGTTTGAAGGTACCGGCCGAAAAATTGGTGCACATAAACAAGCCATTCTACGTATGTTCCATTTGAGGACTTGGAGAAGGTTCTCGATGACAATTTCTATAATGGATCAAAATTTTCAAGATATTAGAAATGCTTCGAATGGGCTACAGCGACTGAACAATAATCCGTCATGACTGCAAAACTCGGGTTACAATCATGCAAATGAAAAATGAAAGTAAACTATGAGTCAAAATAAAAAAAATGATCCAGGCAGGGATTCAAAACCTCGCCAGAACTGTTCAACGTGTATGTAGAAGAGGAAATAGAAGAAGCAAATCAATTGGGTATCAAAGTAGTCAAGGTGAATGGCGAAGAAATTAACATGTTCCGGTTCGCAGCATTCCGTCGCTGAAAATCTCTCTGTTCGACTTACGTTTAAGACTACATGAATAGAGTAACTGCATATGTTGTATAAATTGATAAGAAATAAAAATAAATAATGATAGACCCAGGCATTGTCCTGATTTTTCAAAATCGTAGGTGATTTGCTAAGAATAGGCCAATCCGTTTAAATGGTTTTGCCGCATTATAATTTTCGACCATATAATAATAAAGGAATTAAAGAAGAGGCAAGAAATAGAATGAGGCTAAAAATTTATGTCCAGGAAATTTCAGGGTGATACACTTGTTTTTAATGCGTCATCAAGACGATGAGAATAACGTCACAAAGCGTTCGGTTGAGTGGGACTGATGACTCCTCTTCATCCACATTTCATCCATGACTCTTTGGCAGTAGACTGATTGGAACCCGCTTCCTCACTCACGTTTGGTACGCCTTCCACTTCCTGATCTTTTGTCCATTTTTCGAGTGAGGCTCGCAAACCAAATGAGACTCCAAAGCTCGATCCTCACGATCCCAGTGGGGAAACGAGTCCGGTGAACTGAAATTAGCTAAAACCACCGATGGCCGAGAAACCAGCCTCCCAGTGGTCGTATTTACTAAGTTTCGCGGCTCAAGTAAAGACGCTGAATTGAGTAAGTTTGAGTCGTAGATTAAATGCTGCATTTATAACGATAAGTTCGTTTTGAAATATTTTTAAATCAATTTAATAATTTAGTTCAATAAATAAATTTAATTAGCAAATGAGTGTTTATTAATTGACCGTTTGTTACTCATAGGTATTAAGCAGAGCCAAAACATAATAATAAATGAAATAAATTAAAGGGTACAGGTCATATTCAATTTATTCGAGACCTACTAGCCCGTACTCGCACGTCCATTACCCTTGATCCAAAAATACCGTAGTAGACCCATTGAGCAAGTGGATCTTTACCGGACTAGACCATTCTGGAAACTCGGGTAATGCGCACAGCCCACGAGGTTGCCAACAGAGGTCGAAGTAGTCTGCGTGAGATTGAATGATATCAACAAGCATATATTTTTTCTACAATGTTCCAGACTCCTTCGATATAAATGTATTTGCAATCCTTCGTTATACAGCTCAAGGGATACTTCACACTTTTTGCAACTCTTTCCCTTGCACAAAACCACCTTCTGATGCTAGGATCCCACTCTGCAGGAACTACTTTCCTTGACCGTTGTGAGTCTGACTTTTAGGAGGGATAAGTAGTCAACTATTGAAACAGAGTACATAGATAAATTAATTAGTGAATAGTAAATACTTGAATCCGTAAAATATGATTGGATTTTTACTCCATACCATATTACAGCAAAAAGTGTGCCACTTGATATCTAGTATTATTACCCTAAGAACGAGTTGCCCACCATTAAGCTCTGGAGGAAGAGTTGTGGTATCATTAAATGTAGTATTCAAAATACTGGAGCACAGATCTCCTCTTCAATCAGATGCTTATACTCTGAGAATAACAAATTTGCTGTATTTGATCATATCATATTCGTTCTTTCCATACCGGAAAATTATTTGTACTCATATTGATTTTGCTCACATAGCTTCTGATCAAATTTATATACTCATTCCCCATGTATTCATTTTCCTTGAACCTGCCAGGTTCTTTTGGTACCTACAGTTATATGTTTTTACTTTCATGTATCTTTGCAGTAATTCAGTTGGGCACCCTTCAAACCCTTACTCTTCTCTTCCTTACCGAGATCTTCGGTCGATTTAGCCCCCGACCTGCCTACGATGACGCCTCTTCTGTCTCCAATGACGCCTCTGTATTTTTATATTATTTTCACCGCAGGGCATCTCGCCATACCCTCGACTTCCATGCTATCTTCCGTGTCGATTCCGCTTAGCTGTCACATCTCTACCCCCTCCATCTCTCTTATTCGCTTCCTATCCTTTTTCCAGATCAATTTTTGGCGCACCTGCCAGTCTCTGTGACGGCCGCATTCTCTACCAGTGTCGATAGCTACGATTCCCTCGCTATACCTTTTAATCTTAATCATGACCACGTACTCTGATCCTTATTTCATCTCTTTCATTTCATTTCGGGTGGAATGTCCCTTTTATTTATGCCCGCCTGTCAAGGTCTCGTATTTTCTGTTTCGGGCAAGCTATGCGTCGATACTCTGTTGCCGTGCAAATGAATCGCGTTACATTTCACCATGAAAATCCAGCTTATTAATTTCACTTCTTTCCTTCAAACGTGTAAACCTATTTCATGGGGATGCATATGTAACACTGTAGCTTAGTCAATAAGTGCCATATTTATTTACTGGACAACGAGAAAGTTACTCAGTAGCTTCGAACGTTTTTCGTTATTTTTCTTAGATTAGCAAAATGCTGTTATTATTATCCATTATTTTTCTCATTTCCTTGTATACATAGTTCTTCTCGTATTACCATTCCATGCATTTCCAAAAGTTAAATATTCAATGAATTATCCTAATTCGTAGAAAACATAATTGTATGGAGTTATTGTTTATTTTTTGTCAGGTCCGGTGCATTGCGGATTTTATAAATTAGAATTATTGATTAGATAGTTGCTCTTCCCTTCCTTACCGAGAATAAGAAAAGTAAAAGGCATCGGATTGAACGGAATTAGGATCAATGGAGAAGAGATAAACTTACTACGCTTCGCAAACGATATTGCAATGATAGCGGAAAACCAGGAGGATCTTCAAAGGTCACTAAACGTATTGGATTAAGTTCTACAAAGATACAAATGAATATTAACAAGAAGAAGAAGTGGAATACAGTAGTCACACTGAAAGGACAAAAATTAGAGCAAGTGGATTCCTTCACCGCGGAAGTACCATCACATGGGACGGAAGAAGTACTACAGACATCAAGCAAAGAATAGCTCAAGCTAAGGGAGCATTCACAATGAAAAGACGACTGCTGTGTTCAAAGAATATAGAACTAAAGGAGAGGAAACAAAACGTAAAAACATTCGTATGGAGCGTGGTACTCCATGGATCAGAAGCATGGACCATCGGAAAAGTAGACCAGAAAAGACTAGAAGCCTTGGAAACCTGGTGCTGAAGGAGGATGCTTAAGATCAAATGGATAGATAAAATAAGAAATGAAGGAGTATACAGAAGAATGGACGAAGAATGAACCTTATGGAACACCATAGAGAGAAGAAGAACCAGATAGCTTGCCCACACCCTGAGGCACAATGGATTCGTGAAGAATATAATAGCAGGAAAAATAGAGGAAAAGTCCCAAGAGGAAGGCCAAAGGTAAAATACATGGGACAAATAAAGAAGAAAGTATATTGCAAAAAATACCAGGAAGTAAGCCAATTAGCATCAGATAGGGCGGGATGGAGGGCTACAGTCAACCAATTTTAGGATTGAACGACCATTGATGATGGTCATCATCATCATTGGTCGTTCTATCCGAAGATGATGATGATGACTAGAAAGCCATTAATAGCATGATTTGTACCGTTTGTCTCACATTTTTGAAAATAAGTCAAACGATCGATCACTGTTACTTGGGATTTTAGGATTGTTGTCCAAAAAGGGCATAATAATCATAGGTAGTATAAAGAGTGCTGTACAATACAGCTTTCCTGGTTCACTCGAGCCCAAACGTTTAATGCCTCTTGATTGTCCTAATCTGTTGATGACAGTTGTATGCCAGTCAGACTTTATATGAATTCTATAGTACATTAAGTGAATCAAGCACTGTACACAAAGATACAATGAACATTTTGTGTAGGTTAAACGGTAAATAATTTAATCTTTGTGTTTGCTTCCTGTGCACCAAATTGTCGAAGTTACTAAAAACATAAACCGTAGGACGAAATGTTACCATGAAATGTGAAAATTAGTAGTAGTGCATTTGGTGAAATAAATTATTAAGGTCAATATGGCTGGGATGTATATAAATATTTCTTCTCTTTGGAAAATGAATGCAAACACTATATACGGAAACAGTTAATTTGCAGAGATTTACTTTAGATCCGCGTAAAAAAAACCAGATAACCTCTTCCAGAAATACATTTCAAAAACAGAATTGGACTGATAGGAAGTCTTTCATAAATGAATGACCTCAAAAAATCAGTTTATTGCCAGAAATTCAATTTAAAAAGCATGTACTTCACTATTTCCTTGCCGGGCATTAAACTGTAATTGCTAGGAAATTAAAATGAGACTAATCTAGTTGAACTACCATCGCTATCGTTTGGAAGTTTTGGAAAATTTTAAGCCACCTGGATGCATAAAAAATCAATTTAAAAACTGTTTATATAATATGAAATTGGCGACGAGCTTTCGTAATTAATTATTGCAAGAACAGGCAAGCATTTATCGGCAGAAATCTCTATCACATATACCAACCAAACGGCCCCATTAATATTTTGCCAGGAAGGATAAAGAAAGCTGATATTGGACGCTGCTACAACATGGGTGACGTCTATCATATTGAAAAAAATTGGAAGACTTTTGAAAGGTTAAACCGGAGATGTCTTATTTATTAGTGAGAAATCCCCTTTTACCCGAAAACACTTCTGCTTCCCTTTCCTGCAAAGTTAGGGGACGTTTTAAAGATTGTCTCGCCCACACCAATATTACTTAATTTTCACCGGAAGTACATTCTTATACTACCATTTTGTATTGAATTCACTTTCGTTTCCCGTGGTTTGATTTTCTTCTTCTGAATCAAGCACTATTATTCAAAATTAACTACGCACTGGAATGGGAAGCTAACTAGATTAGCATCATTTTAAATTTTTAACCCATTTCACTTAAATCTTTCACCTCCTTATCCCATTCATTGGAATTATTTCCTTCTTCATATTCTTTAATTTTCTCGTCGCTGCTTAATATTTCGTCCCTTTTCTTATCATTTTTATTTTTCTTCTATATTTAAGTCCATTTTGTTGACCAAAAATACATCTACGCTGTAACTGGCGAGCGATCACACGAGCATATGAGGGTGTTTCCGATAATTCCTGTCCTCTTAGTAATATTTCACATTGCACCGTAATATTGACTGAAAAGTTTAAGACCGCGATTAAAACCCGCGAACTTGTGATTGATAGACTTGTTCGTTAAATTCCGAGGTAACCGGCTAAGCCGACCCGCTGTATGCTTTTTCCAGATGTTATAGTAAAATAAAAGTAAACAATGTAACTTTTCTTTGAAGTTTAGATAGATAATTGTTTTTTCTCACTGTGATATCTCAAACGGCCCCTGCTGATGTATTTTACGGACATTTTCATCAAACAAAAGTTATGGAGAATGTGAATGTCAAACTGAAAAATCTGCACAAATGATATATATATATATATGTTTTGGTTCTCTACAATGAAATGAATATCATGCATTACAAATATTTTCTCTCGATGAAAGCAGCTGAATTATATTTTGCCATTTTACCTCAGACATTATTTCTTGCTTGATGAATTTTTTTAAACAGAATTTTAGACAAAAATTTTTTACGATCTTTAGCAACAATTAATTTTTCTCGACAGATTTTCTACCCCATTTATTTTGACAGTTTCTTGTTTCGGAAACTTTTCATGAGCACACTTTAACGTAGGGGATCATTCTCCTCTTACTCTGCCCATTTATGGTAATATATACGTATTTTCATGTTATGTTTCACTAACCCTTGGTATTATCGTCTGCATTTTTCCTTCCGCTCTACTGGCTGTTACTTATCGATTCACTCCATCAAGGGCTGGATTTCTTAAACCACATTTTCATTTCTCGTTCTCACAACCGGTCATCCTTCTCTGCTCCAGTCTTCACCTCTTCCTCAGGATGACGTTGTCCGTTCTTTCTTTCCAGACATCTGAATCCCATTTGCGATGTACAACTTCCGTTCTCGCTCCGCCCTATATGTCCATCTCACCACCCTTTCGTCGTCGCTCCGCTTTACCCCTCATCCTCCACCCCATCCTTACTCTTTCCCCATTTTTGCTCCTTCGTTTAAGTTGTTTCTTGTCGCCATTATAATTTCGAATTTTTGTTATTTCCGTTTTTTATCTGTTCCAAGGAATTTGCATAATTACTCTTGGCTCCCCTTATGCATTCATATTTTTCCCTTGCTGATTTTTAAAATTCATTTTTATCGAGTTTTTCGTCTACATCTACACCGCCGCCATTTTTGGTGCCCATTTTCTCCCTTAAGTTCTCTCATCTTTTTAAGGGCACCTTAATCTCTCGCCCTTGATCTCCGTCAGAGATGTCTGCTATCCCTTCAGCTTTACTCTTCCCCAGTCCCTTCTTCCACCTCCCCTTTCTCTCCTCACTCACGATGGCGAGGGTATATAATTTGTCGAGTTAACGTCTTAGTTGTCGTGGAGATAGAAAATTCTTTAGAAGGCTGAGGCCGAATGAAAAGGTGTATCATTTTCTTCATTACTTAAAAGTGCATGCACAGACGAATTTGAGTTGCCTATTTATATTTATTGGGCGTATCATCCTAGAGGATTATGCCCTTTGAATTTTCCCTTGAAGAGCGTTATCAATCCAAATATCCACAGGTGATAGGGTAATATGAATCCCATCGTAAGCAATGAATCCCTAAAAATTATTGAAAATGCTCAGTTATGTTAAAAAGTAATGATAAGAAGTACTCAATTTAGCACATTTGTGAAATGTAGGTGTTTAACTATTATGCATGGGAAATGCTGTCGCATGAATAATATGCGGATGTATGTGAAATATTTATTCGTCAAGCTGTTAGGAACAAAATAAGTATAATCCCATAAATATTTTAGTACTTATTCTGTCTATTATCAATTCTAGCAGTTCTTCGTGATTTAGTAAATAAATTTATGGTATTAAGATGTGAATTTTTAGCTGAAAAATTGCATAGAAATAAAATGGTTTTAACAATGATACTTTTGATAAGTGATAATTTTGTGAAAAGTAATCGGGTCCTTATACATATAAATATTAAGAGTGATTCTTTTATTATTATTCATTATTTATCTTGCATGTGCAACCAAAAGCAAAGGAGTCGGCTCGCCTTATTCTAATCAAACGGATCTTATATGTCCCAGTTGTAATTAGAAATAAAGGAATATATGGCCGTCTATGTTCACTTAGCAATTTAATTCTCTTGTGTACTTACTCCCATATGAGCCATTAGCTATTTAAAATTGCAGTAGTTTAATGACTGTACCAGCTTATCACGTTTCGCTACCTCCCACGCTATCGTGGGGTAACACTCAGACGGTTTTCTCATCGAAATTCGCTTTAACCTTCCTCGAGTTAATTGTGTTTCATCCTCCATTCCCGTATTAAAATTTTCTGTTCCGCTGACTGTATATTTAATTTTTTTCCATTTAGCACTCGTGTAATAGGATATATTCGACGATGAAACCCGCTCCGAAGCAAAAAATTGAAGTTTCATTAAAAATGCCTTCAGACTTAGGAGAGAAAGAAAGATAGAAAAGAGAGTTGGCGAAAGTAAAAAGAGTACTTGGTAAACATGAACCCAAGTTACATGGCTACAACTATGCTTCATGTTGTCATTATTTATTTTGGTGCAATTACCAACATCCATATGTATCGTCATAGTTTATTTATTCAAGTTAAATTCAAAATAACATGTGCAATATTTTGGAACTTTTAGCAAAAATCGTCCCTTTAAGATTTTGGCAATGCACTTGAACAAGTAGGGGTTATACTTATTTAGATAGATTTCATGGCGAATTTTTAAACCATTTCCTCAAAAAAACAGCTCTAGGGGAACCTGGTGGAAAAAGTCGAGGGCTTCAGAAATACCACATTGCACTAAATTTCCTGTTTTTGATGAAACATACATATGGCTCGGGACAGAAAATCTCCCTGCCCGTTAGCTCAAGTATAATTGGACTTCTCCTTAGGTTTTCTCCATGGGATTTTATATTAGACTAGGTTATTTCGATAAATTATGAGGTGGAGAATTGCCGTTATAAATGTTAGCGGTAGTCCATCGATAAAGGAAAGATCATGTTCGGTTTCTTGTGTGTAAATAGCATTTAAAACAATGTCTCAATTAAATATAGTCTATGCCGACACCGGTGCAGTCATATTTGCAATATTTTTATCACATACAACCCAACGTAATACGAGGCATCAACAGCCATTCGTACTGTTAATAAAATATGCGTCAAATTTTAAGGTATCCATTCTTTACGAACCAGAAAGGAGGTAATGCGTTGGCATTTTTTTACCTTATTATTCTTTATAAGAACGAATTTCGCATTAATAATTTAAATCAGAGAAATAAGCTACCAGCCTAAGGTTAAAATTGTTTTATTTCCTACGGTATTATCGGGTTTTCATGCAGAAAGTTGTCGGATTGACATAGAACATCGTAGTTGGAGTTCTGTGGCCATTATAAACCCTTGAACTTAAAGTGAAAATTACTAATAAAACAGTTAGAGTAGATATTATATTATACGGGAGATCATATTTTATTAATTAATATATAATAATAATATAATATGAGAGAATCAATACGTGAATCTGCTCAAACAAAATTTTTATTGGGATGCATCCAGCTGTGTCATAATTAATACGCGCATGGTTCATTTTTAGGTGACTTTAATTAGGTAAATCGACTAGTTTCAATTACGTGATGTCGAGATTGTATCTAAGAGGAATTAATAGCCTCATCCTTACGCGAAAACTTCAAGCATCACGAATAGAAAGTCCTAAGCTAAGGGACTTCAATTGATGAAAGGCCAAGAAATTGAACTGACTGAATCAAAGAAAGAGACATTGGTGTTTTATTGGAATAACCTTCATATTAATTATCATTGGTTTCAATAAAGTGTCCGCACTCAACTTTCGGTAAATTATGAAATTTTTAATTTGGCGATATGAGTTTTCATTTAAAAATATTTCTAACGAAGGCATATAACATTCATCCCGCGCCAATTAAAAATGGAATACTCTTAGTTGAGCAGCTTCAAGAAGAAAAATTCTGAAAGCGAATATCGAAGTAATTTTCAAACTTAAATTTTATTAAATATTTCCACAAATTCAGTATTTGAAATAAACAAATATCAGTTTTCGTGCACCAATCAATGCCATGCCCAGCTTATATTCTCTAGTGAACTAATAAAAAAATATCCGCTAAATATTGATAATATTATGTTCCAAGAGGTACGCACTAACACAGTTTAAATGGCCATGCCACTTAAGTCAAACTTGCTGATAAGAATGCATTACAATGTAAAATATTTACTTGATTTCTAATGAAAACTCAATACTGTCTTGTTTCCTTGAAATAATATTTAAATGCATGTTTCCGGTGAAAAATAAATCATAATTTTATGCTTATTTCCAATATGATTGTAACGTGCATTTGCTCAAAGTGGAGTTACACCAACTCAAAACTTATAAGAAAATCGCCCTCTTTAAAATTTCTTTTTTAATTCTATTGCGTGGTTTCAAATGTTGCATATCTCAGTGCTCTCGATCCAATGAGAGGTTCACATCGGGAATGATCCTGGTTATGGGATTGAGGAGCCTTGCAATGCAATCCAGGGAAAAGTCATAACGATGCGGATATAGGTTGAAAGAGAAGGGGTTGATTGTTCTAAGAATGGAAGCAGAGGAGGTCAGAAAAGGCTGAACCGCGGAATTAGTCTCACAAAGGGTTTTTTCCCGATCGACGGAGGGGAGATAACAGGAAGACCACCAGTGAGGCGAGTTGAAGAGGGTATAAGATGACCAAGTCAGGGGAGAGTAGGGGAATGGCCTCGTATGACTCGCGTGCTACCCGGCGCTTTTGGCTTCATCCTAATCCTCTATTCCACCTGATCTTCCTCTTCTCTCTTCCGCTTCCCTTATCCTTCGCCATTCACCCCCTCATCCTTTCCCTCTCTCACTCGAGTTACTCCCTTCGGGCGAACCCTTTAAAACCACAAGGTTCAGGGGCTAATGAGTGCAAACTGGCGCACACACATTATCCTCCTCAACGCGATTCTTCATTCCTTATTCAAAGGCAAAAGCCAAACATTTGCGAAAAAGAATTTTCCCAGCTCCCCTCAACCCACAAGAACCTCTTCTATCTCTTACTTCCTCCCCCTTTATCTCGGGTTTTTGCTTCTCACTTCCCCAGGCACCAACATCCGAACATGCGCCACTCAGAGAAATCGTCTTTCTTTCATCCTTCCTCTCGCACTTCGCTCAATCCTGCCAGCTTTCCGTTAAAACACGTGGGGAACTGAGGCTAATTAGGAAAGTAACTTATGCAGAACGGTCTCGTAAGAGTCAAACTCTTCGTATGGGAATCGATACATGCTTTAAATGAAACTCGTAAGGGTGAAGTAAAAACATTCAGTGATCAAGAATGTCATTATTATACACGATGAGAAGCATTCAATACGAGTTTTACGGGAAAACAAATTGGACATAAGGGAGTTGTAACTTATAATAATTCTTAATTGATTCAAGACATCGTAAGTTCCACCTGATTGTATACCGGCAGGGAAAATCCTTTGTTTTGTGCTCTTGATAGCAATTTCAGGATTTCCTTTTAATATTCACATTCGTTTCCATAAGAAACGGTCATAAACTGTTAATATATATTGGAAAACTGTTACCTTTATGATTCGGTAAAGTATATTTCACTTCGCTGAACTTTTTTAGTACATTGATTCCCATTACTTAAGGTAGGCAGAGTTTTAAATACTTTCAAGGGAAATATTTTTGATTGGAAACTCCTATTCACACAGCTTATATTCTGTGATTGTATGAAAGCTAAGAAGTGAAAATTACCGAAATCTATGCCAAGTGACAGGTTTATTGCCGCGAAGGATATTCAACTCACTCCACTTCACTATTTAACGACTTGATATGACGTTGCGACTCGGTTCGGTTTCATTAATTACTCCTGCACCTCTAGTAAAATCAAGAGAGCGCTAATAAATAACGATGGACCTGAAAGTATATAAAATGTAGTTTCTAAAGTTTAAATTGAATGACAGTGAAATTATTTGAAGCTGCTTTTGCTTTGATGAGGGCGAGTGATTGTGACATTGTGTTGTGATCATTGAACTTCGGCTATACAATACACTAATTAATGGCTTTACTTTTTCTTAATAAAATTTTCTTATCAACCACTTTTATCATCGTAAAAATTATTTAATATCTAAATTTCATACTTACATGTATCCAAAAACATTAGAGTTTCATCTTTTGTCGTTACTGTGTTCGTTACCCGGATTTTAACACGCCTGATGCAGGAAAACACGTAGAGTTAAGGATTGATATTAGGGAACATGAATAATAATTAAATGTATTGCATAATCGGACATTTATTGAAAATTTGGTAAAAATATATTTATTAAATTTGTTTCTTGCTGTTTTTATGTGCAATATGTTACCTAGATATCTAACAAGTAATTTTTTTTGTTGCAGGTGAGTACCAGTCCTTTGGTCACCCAGGCACTCAGCACACACTTTGCATCAGAATATTTTAAGTTTAACTACACTTGTAAGTAGAGAGGACATGTTTTTGTGCAGAATTTGTGTTTGAAATGACAAACTTCGGTCTGTTAAAAGCTTATGGGTCTCAAACGTTTTCAGTTTATTTTTCATGTTCATTGCTTTTGCTAATGACCTTCATGTATCCAAAAGCGTATGAAACAATGTGAGTTATTTGTAGCTCCTTAAGAGTATCCTTATTTTATAAATTCGTAGCTATTATAGCATTCGTTAAAAATATGTTAAGTGCATGTTTTCAATACTCAAAATGCATTAAAGATTTTAATTTCTACTGAGTAAAACAATTAACCTTAAATTACTTCTAGAAGGAGGTTGGGAAACGAATTTAGTTCTGTTTTGTATCGATTAAACGGGGAACCTACTCTATCTTAAATTAATTATCCTGACTTATTAATTGCATTTTTTTCCAACGGAAAATTCATAGCTTTCTTCTTGTGATTATTTAATTTCACGTTCGGATTATCTGATGAGATGCTATCATGCGCCGTTTTAGTTATAGGGAACATTTTGTATTATTTATATCTATTCAAGAAAAAAATGGTATGTACTCGAAAAAAACAATTATAAATATAAAAGAATTGTCTTTTAAATTCATAAAATTATGATTATTATGCCCGTTATAGTGAGAATGGCTTTCTGAATTGAAAAGCAAGCTTAGAGCGTTATTTCTGATTGAGGTTTTTTGTAATTACATCCTGAGTGTATTTGTTTTCTATTATCTATCGAGTTTAAAGTAATAATATTTCGACATAATTATTCCTTAGTTTAAAGATTGAACATGTATTCCTTATTTTCTAAACATCGCCAATTTGGTTGCCCAAAGTGATCAGGCTCCGGTCGGCACGAATGCTTTCTCGAAAAATTACGTCAGGACATTTTCAACTTGGAAGATAAATGAAGTCTAAGCTGCCGTCCATTGTTATTGGTGATTGAAACGGGATAAAATGATTTCTTCTTTCCCAAAAGTTGATTTCAAAAGATGTCAGTCGTAGACAACGTTGGCATTTGGTTACATTTTGTATATCTGCATTGTATCTGCAGTCCGAATCGGGTTATGCTACACCTCCACATTCCACCACTAGCAACAGAACCCTTCCATGGTCCTTTATTCTCTTCTCTTAATGCAGATACCTCACTGTATTTCTTTCATTTACGTGTAAAATGTTATTTGTTAGTTTTCTCCATACTCTGTAGCCGCCGTTACTTAGTCTGCGTGCATTTGATCTTCCTCGTATTACAACCACCAAATACAATTTTCTTTATTCTTTTATCTCCGACCACTCTCTTTCTCTCTCCACTCTTCCCATTGTCGCCTTTTTGTGACGGCATCCCCCACCCACCTTTAGGCGTTGATATTGAAACGGCAGCAATGTGATCGATGCGAGGGGCAAGGATGCCTTGTGTTCCCTCCTAATTGTGGCCCTGGAAATGGATCGAATGGTTTCTCCGCAGCGGGCTTGGTGGGAAAGGTCGCGTATTTTATTTTTTCGCGACAAGGGATGATATCCGAGGGGCAGTGTGAGCGGCACTTACGGCTTATTGTCCTTTGTTTCCGCGCTGGCCGAGTCCTGTTGATGTCGAAGCAGTGAATGGAGGCAGGGAACATTGGTCTGGTCAAATGCAAATTTAAAAATATCGCCCAGTCAAAAAGTACGCTAAAGTGTATCTGGATTAACATCCTCCTTCGAGAGTTCTCTTGCTGTAAACTATCCGACAAATTTGACGGCACAGAGGCTCGTGCGTCGACGACCAAAGCAGCTTCAAGTGGTGTGTGCGTGCGTCGTGGACATGCTAAGTCCACGTGCTATGCGTACTGCGTGTGGTCATTCTCCGATCAATCAAATCTGCCTTTTTGCCGCACAGCCATTATCTTCGCTCAAATTAACTTTGAAAGATAAATCAGGAATGCATTAAAAACCAATAACAACATGGAACCTCCTCTGCCACCCGTCAAAACGTGAATACATTCGATTAAGAGTTTAAGAGTTAAAGCTTAAGAGTTCTTAAGAGTTTAAGCAAATGTAGCACGAATCTTCGTGACATAAGCGATGGGAAAACAAAATTGTCTATTTATTTACAGGTTCATATATGATTTACAACCTCACAACTGGATTGTTATTGGTAGAGGAAATGTTCGAATCCCGGCGGGGTCGAACATTTTTCAGTGGTATCTCGATCCCTACTTGAGGTGTTTCGTGGAGTGCACTCCACGAAACACCTCAAGTGAGTACGCCGTCCGTCAGAAGGGACGTCAAGCTGCGGACCCCTTTCGTTAAGAGTAAGCCAGTGCCGACGCCGGGTTTCTCTCCACCCTTCATCCTTTCCTATCTATCCCTAATGGCGCAAATCACCTTAGTTGCCGGTCGCCTCCCCTAAATACTACTACTACTCGAACTACAGCTGTTTTGTTTCGCAGCGATGAAGTACTTATTACGTCCCGCAAATTATCAAATTTTCAAACGACTTCAGGTAATTAAATATTGCTCGCAATGATGATGTTTATGTTCAATTTTATTTTACTTTATCTCCGTTGGTAATATCTACGAATTTATCATATCAGTGAATTAAGGTACCAAAAGAAAGGTAGGAATCGGCAATTAATGACAAATTCAGCTTATTTCAGGAAATTTTTGGAATTATTCATATCTTATACCACGGGTTTGCGTAATTTTATTCACGCACGAGTTTTGAAGCGGAGAGAGGTTTTTCGTGGTTTTTCTCTTATTTGTTTGTTAGTTTCTCATACGTTTTCTTTTAATTCCCATCCCCGTCATTTTCAAAAAGAGCGGACCAGATTAGTCACCAAAACGAAGTCGTTCAGTATTCATCTGTAATTCTCATTTTGATTGAGGTGACACTCGGTGCCATGCATTCTTTTTTTCTGGACAGTTTTCACGCGCTGGAATGGCCAACTGCTCTCTCTCTCTCTCAAGATTTACGACGATACTTCACGGAAACTTGAGTGGGTTTCGATCTATTTGAAATTGAAACATCACTGCTTGAGTCAGCCGACGTCTGTAATGCAATTTGAATGTATTTACTGTCCTCCTCTGCTCGACTACTTATTGTCCCTACTGCGGTCTCATGGCGGTAAATCAGAGGGTCTGTTGATGATCCAGGTTTCATTCTCAGAAATCTAAATCTTAGCATCTAACTTTCATAGTTTTTGATGTCACTTTGTCAAATCATCATGACAGTAGCGGAGGTTAATAAGTCAAAACCCAAAACAAAAACGTTGTCTCCTGAAAAAGTTCAAGCATGATGAAATGATTCGCTAATATTCATTCATTGTTATCATTCATGTTTTTGGGTAATTTCTTCCTCAAAATTTAGGATAATAATTTAATTATTAATGCTTTTTCAAATTAAAAATTGTATTGAAAATATTAGATCTAATTTTTTTATGAAAGAGTTTACTTATCTTAGAAGTATTAAGTTGTGATTATTCACTTTCATTTGAGCAAAAATGATAACGTTTTTCTTCTAACTATTATGTAAATGTACGTACTAATACTGACAGAATATTACAAAGAAATCAAGTATGGAGAATTAGAATTAGAAAGGAAAGACTTTTTTAAGAGTCCATTTTTGGAATATAGATGAGGAGGAGAGGGTTGAAAACGGGAAAAATTGACGTAAAGAAAAGTAAGCTGGAGGACTATTAGATGCGCCCAAGACACATTTTTTCCCCAGATCGAAGGCTAGGTACGTTTTCGTTCCCGCCAATTTCTCATTGGCAAACAGATCGATTTCTGTGTTAATCTGGAGTATATATTTGGAAATGCATGAAAGGGAAAAGAGGGAGAGTAAAGCTTTTACGGGGAAAGGAATTGAAGAATTCAGGCTAGGAAAAAAATACTTAGCAAAATCCTGAGTTTTCACTTTTATCTCAATAAACTGTTGGTAGAATAATTTTTCTATCTTTCGATTAACATCAAACCTTTTCGCAGTCTCCTCTTGGAAGTATGCTAAGTAATTGTGGTTATATCCTATGTATATTACATATAACAGTTGATCATTGAAATTGAGCAATCACTATCTTTGCAGCGATTGTTTATCATTGCTATCACTAATTCTATACGGCAGTGTTTTGTATGAATTTATTTTTATCTCATATTTCCATACATTAATGAATTCAAATTCAAACTAATTTTCATACGCGTAGTTCATTAGTTGCAGGAAGTATGTAATCACTAAGTAACCTTGAAAATTAAAAACATCAAAAAGAAATTGTTAGCATTTATTATAAAACATTTATTTGCTACTTTGCTTTGACGTAGATCTAATTTTTTGAGCAAGTTTTAATGGTAAAAATTGATTAATTTAGATGAAACACATACTGCATCCTTTATGACGATGCCATGGCCAAAGACCAAAATTTTGGCGTACAGAAAAATTTATTTAAGAATTTTCGCAATAACGTCACACAAAAGTCGGTCATCCAATTTTACCAGTAGCTTTCTGCGTAAAAAGAACAAGAACATATCAGTATTTCAACCCTATCATATTAGTATCATAATAAGTATTTCAACCCTAAGATTAGTTTACTGCAGCCCTCCATTCTTCCCTATTCAGTCTTAATTCCCTCACCATTTGACAGGTTCCCTGTTTAACGTCCTTCTTAATTTGCCCTATGTACTTGTCTCATGGCCTTCCTCGCGGGATGTTACCTTCAATTTTTCCTTCTTTTATATTTTCAACAAATCTATTGTGCCTCAAGCTATGCCCAATCCATCTAGGTCTTCTTTGCTGTAGAGATCTCCATATGGTCCTTTCCTCTTTCGCTCTTCTACTCGTACATACTTCCTCATTCCTTACTTTGTCTGTCCATTTAATCTTCATCATTCTCCTCCAGCACCATATTTCAAATGCTTCTATTCTTCGTTGGTCCACTTTTCCACTATTCCATGTCTCCGATCCGTAGAGTAACATGCTCCACGCAGAAGTTTTGACGAACTGCTTCCTTGTTTGTAATCTTATGTTCTTTGAACATAGTAGTCGCCTCTTCTCAATGAACGCCTTCTTTG
This sequence comes from Hetaerina americana, assembly GCF_022747635.1. Taxonomy (NCBI): domain Eukaryota; kingdom Metazoa; phylum Arthropoda; class Insecta; order Odonata; family Calopterygidae; genus Hetaerina; species Hetaerina americana. The sequence continues at coordinate 59,529,877 of NW_027286069.1, forward strand.
CTTTGGCTGTTCTTCGCTTAATGTCGGTCGAGCTTCTTCCATCCCAAGTTATACTGCTGCCCAGGTAGATGAAGGGTTCCACTTGCTCTAGTTTCACTCCTCGAATTGTGATATCTTCTCTCTTCCACAAATAAGGATTTTCGTTTTCTTCTTTTTGATGTTCATATTATATTCCGGAGTACTTGGTCCATAGTATTCAGATTTGCTTACAGGCCCTCTCGCGTCCCTGTTACTACAGCGATGTCGTCTTCGAACTACAGCATGTTCATTTCTTCGCCATTCACCTTGACTCCTATGATGGCCAATTCTTGTTCTTCCTTTATTGCCTCTTCTAGATATGAATTTCTAGATGTGTACGTTGAATAGTGCTAGCTAGAGATATTGCATCCATGTCGAACTCCTTTGTTTATTTTGGCTTCTATTTTCCTTCCTTTTTTCATTTACATGGTTTTTACCTGATTCTTGTAGAGGTCATGGATTATTCTCCTGTCGTTGTAGTCCATTCCAAGCGCTTATAGTATCTTGAACAGTTTGTTTCATTCGATATTGTCGAAGGCCTTCACCAAATCCACGAATGCCACATATAATGGCTTGTTTACATGGATAAATTTTCAGCCAGTACCCTCTAGCTGTATATTGCTTCTCTTACTCTTCGGTTTTTCCTGAATCCGAATTGGTTTCCCGAGAGGCTTACTTCTACCTTTCTTTCTATTCGTCGGCTGATTATCCGAGTAAGCATTTTCGATGCGTGAAAAGTCAGGCTCAATGTTCTGTGTTCTTCGCATTTATATGTTCTAGGTTTCTTGGGTATCGCAAACATTACATTCCTCTCGAAGTCCTCAGGTAGTCTTCCACTGTCGTAGATGTCTTTAATTATTTCAAGTAGGGTGACCTTTGTATTGGCACGGGTTGCTTTAATAATTTCTCCTTTCATTTTAGCAACTCCCGGTGCTTTGCTGTTCTTCAGGTCTTTCACAGCTAAGGTCGAATTCACTTCTCAGCATCTCCGGGCCCGTTCGTGTTCTTCTATCACGCTTTCATCTTTAATTAAGTCACCTTCAAGTGGCTTGGGCCCTTGATAGAAATCTTCAATGTATTCCTTCCATCTCTTCCCAATGTCTTCATCTTCTATCAGAATCTTTCCATTCGCATTTCGGACGTAATGGGATTTTTTCTCTTAGTCCTAATTGTGAATTTACCAGTTTATAAACAGTTTCACTGTTTTCCGTCCTTATTTTGTCATTGATTTCCTACCAGCAGCTTTCTATCCACTCTTCCTTGGCCTTATTGCACTCCCGTATGACTTGGTCCTGCAACTTCTTGTAAAGGGCTTCCTCAGTTTCATTTCTTGGATTCTTTTATTTACTTCTTTCCTCTATGAGGCATCTTATTTGAGTTGTTATCCGTGGCCGTTTGGTTGGTGCCGTCTTACTCACGAGTTGTTCATCTTCTACTTCGGTTATGACATCCTACATGTCCTTCCATCGCCCTTCTATGCTAGTTGCTTTTATTCCTTCTATTTTTCTGTCAATGGTCGTGGTACACTTTTCTCTAGTCTGCTTTATCTCCAGTATTTTTGTGTTCCATCTGGGTTCCTGTGTCACTTTTTTAATTTCCTTATATCGCAGTTAACTGTTTATGACCACCAGGTTGTGATCGGTTTTTATATCGGCGCTGAGGTAGCTCTTGCATTGCTTAACATGGTTTCTGTACCTGGTTCTCACGAAAATGTAGTCAACTTGGTATCTTGCCCTGTCCCCTGGCATCTTCCAGGTGTATCTTTTTCTCCGATGTTGCTCGAAGAGGGTGTTTGCCTCTACCATTTTCCTCTCGTTGCAGAATCCTATTTGTCTTTCTCCCGCGGAGTTCCGTTTTCCCAAAACGAACTGATTCACGCTTCTTCCCTCTCGGCCCTCTCCAACCACAGCGTTCCAGTCTTCCATCACGATTAGGTTCTCCTTCCTTTTTGCTACTCCAATAACTTCTTCCAGTTGTTCGTAAACTTCTTCTATTTCCTCTTCTAAATGGCTGGATGTTGGCATATACACCTGCACTATCATTTTGTCTGTAGGAACTCCCTCTAACCTTATCATCAGAATCCTCTCACTGCATTGCCAGCACGATTTGGCTCTTCTTGCCCACTCCTTGAATATGACGCCCACTTCTGCAATTCTTGGTTCATCTCCTGAGTATATCACCCTTTATCTGTCGCTTCGGAAATTGTCGGCGGCAATTCCGAAAAGGTCTCCGTTCACCGCTTCGCCTGACTAGCCCTCCCCCCCCCCCTACACATCTAAAAATCAGACCTCACGTCCATCTACAACCTCCCTCCACCAACGTCTCGCTGGGTTTTCCCTTAGCGCTACCCCCCTTCAAAGTCCCCATACCCACTTCCATCCCAACAGACGAAAAGACGGACTCCACAGACCACGTGGTTAACCTTTCGTCCAAACCCCTCAGCCCGAAGCTAACTTCCCTTTTGAACAAGGGCCTCTCATTCACCCCCTCTCCTGAAGTAAACCACTTGACAGTCCTCGCGGACGTATTTCATTTCGAAATCTCCTGTGGAAGGTATTTTGAAATTCGCAACAGCTACGCCGGCAAATATCCAGACTCTTTCACCACACCCTACGAATATTCAAGCCTTTTTCTGCCCAAGAACCCAATACCCTGCCCTAAAATCATCCAGTTAACATTTTTATAGACCTCCTGTCCAGAATTTCCAACCCGTCTTTCCTCAAGTCCCTAAATCATCAACGCAACCTGTCTCCCACCGAATCCTCAGAATTAAGAAGATTAATTAATAATGCAAATATTATCATTACTTCCACGGACAAAGGCTCGAAGGGTGTGATTTGAAATGGAACAGATTAGATAAGGGAGGTTAACACCCTACTCTCTGGTACCTCCTCCTACCAGTAAATACCCAAACACCAAAATCCCGCCCATCAGGAGGAACTCATTGAATTTCTCGCTTCCAACGGGCCCAGTGAAGGTCTATTTCTTTCAGACATGGCCCTCCTCTCCCTTCCGCACCCACGTACCCCTCATTTCTATATCCTCCCAATGATCCATAAACCTGGCTATCCCAGTCCTCCGATTTTATTCTCCTGTAACTCCCTAACGGAAAGAATCTCTGCATTTGTAGGCCACTACCTGCAGCCAATAGTCCACTCCATGCCGTCATTCACTAAATATTCATGCCATTTCCAAGAAAGGCTAAAATCAACCTCCCTCCGACCCGATACCGACATGGTAATGTCACTGTCAGAAGCCATTGATGCCATATCCCGTTATACGAGTACATCTACTCCCCACTCAGAAGGTCTCTCCGCTCTCCAATACTACCTCTCCCAACACCCAAACCCACACATACTCACCACTGAATTTCTCCTTAGCCTTTCCGACTTCATCCTCACCCGTAATTCCTTCTCTTTTAAAAACAAATTCTACTTGCAGATCAAGGGTTGTGCCATGGGCGGCAGGTTTAGCCCTTCCTATACAAAGCCCTTTCTTGGTCTCGCAGAGAAAAAAATCCTGATAAAACAACGCCTGAAACCTCTATTGTGGCTCAGATATATCGATGATATTTTCCTTCTATGGCCACATGGTACTGATTCCCTGAAAACGTTCATTTTCGACCTTAATGCTTCGTCCTCTATCACCTCCAATTTTACCGTTTCCTCCTCCCAAATCATCTTCATAGATGTAAAATTGTCATCAATAGACAAAAAATTCCATACTTCCACGAATATGAAACCGACCAACACACAATAATACTTACATTGTAACAGTTGCCTCCTGTATAAAAAACGCTCCTTTTCGTATCCCCTTTCCATAATAGGACACAGAATTTGCAATTACGTTGACTCCCTGGATAAATTCATCTTAAATCTACACATTCCCTCCTCTAACGAGTTTATCCTGAATCCCTCCAAAACAAAAGAATCTGAAGACATGCTTACACTCCCAAATCTTCCTCCGCCGCAGAAATCCACCCTCTTTCAATTTGTACCACTTGTACAGGGTCCGTTCGAAAGTAATGCAATTGAATATCCTACACCGCTGCTATTGGTCGGAGTGAGATAAAATCACTTGGAGTGGGTGTGGGAGACGCTAAGCTTTGCCGAAAAACTGGTCTTATTGCTCTCCAAGCCGTGAAAGTGGTAGGACGTCAGTTATTGTAAACCTCTGCACGCCGACCGTGTCACGAAAAAAATGGAATCGACGATCGAGCAACGTTACGCAATTACTAAGTTTTGTGCTAAACTGAAAAAAGCTCTTGAGGAGACAAACAATATGATTTGTGAGGCCTACGGGGACTCTGATCTGTCTACTCACAAGTTTCAAGGTGGTTAAAAGGTCTTTAAGGAGGGCCGGGAAGGGGTTCACGACAAACAACCTTCTGGGAGGCCGTCAACCAGAAGAACCGACAACAACGTGGCTTGTGTTCGACAGTTGTTGGACTCCGACGGTCGTTTGAGTATCAAGATGGTTGCCAATGAACTTAACTTGTCGTCTTCTGTTGTATTTTGTATTATTACCTACTAAAAGGGTCATCAGTTTTATTTTACTGAGTATTCCTCAAACTTCTATTTATATGTACGTGTAGACAGAAAAATCGCTAAACAATTTATACAATGTGTGCGACTCATTAAAATTTGTTGGATATTGATGATTGAATTATAATTGTTTTAATATGACAAGTTATTATTCATCGCCAAAGATATATGTAACTTCTTTTTAAAAGTATTAAAAAATAGTTATCAATTATTCGCAGGTTGATGGATTTATAATCTTCTTTATTCAAGAACAGAGGCACATAAGTTATAAGAAAAATCTAAAATAGTCGTTATTTACATGTATAAATAATATCAGTGATCCAATGCTGATGCATCCCAAACACTATAGAGAGTTACGTACTTTTATATCGAAGTATAAATATTTATTAAAGGAGAGGATAATGACTACAAATCTATATTTAAAACAATATAAATTAGAATAAAATGAAAGTATTCTTTGCTTTCCTAAATTTAAAATTGTTATTAGCTGTTACTAAATTATTTTTTCATTTATGTCCGCAATTTTATGATAACGGTTGACATGGTATTTGAAATGTACGGGAAAAACAGCTCAAGAACTTCCAAATATACTGCATTAAGTTTTTGCCCTAGAGACCGTAACTAGGCGAAAAAAATACGGACGCTAACGAATCACATGTTTGTATAAAACAAGTAAGGTATTGATTTCCATAGAAAATATTTTTTTTAACTTTCCCTATCTCTTCTGACAGAATATTTTGTAACGAAAAATTGCTTCATCCTTTTCCTTTTTGAAATGCTTAATATTTTCAAGTCGGAGTTTGCCGTGAAAAAAATGTAAATGCCAGTAAGGCAGTTCGTTCTGGGAGTATGTGGGGACGAAATTCCAGAGCTTAAGAGCGCGTCAAATCCGACGCACAGCTATTTAAAGCACTTCGTTCCCACTCTCCACCTCTTCGATCGTGTGTCCGAGATTCCATATAAATTGCTTTGTCCGAGAGTGTGCGGGAGTGAGATTGTTCGCGGGAGAGTAGGCTCGCGCCGGCGAGATGCGACGGAGGCGGTCCTCTTCGTGATGGACTGCCCGATCAGAGGAAGGAGTAGGACCTCTCTTTTCACTTTGATGTGATGGCTTTTTGGGTATGTAAATATTTGAAACCGCTCGATATTGTGGGCGTCCGATATGGCGCGCGAGTTAGAATTGATATTACCAACTGGGCGTCTCTTTGAAGTATATTAAGATCGGCGAATACGGCCTAGGGGGTTGACTGGCCGAGTGCAAACTGGGACGTTGGGTGGGTGAGAGAACGGTCAAAATAATGGAAATATTTCCTAACTCCTCATCCTATTAGGGACATGGATGGCATTGTGGAACCATACTTTTAGCTTGACTATTTTCATCTCCCATCATCTTGAGTCGGGAATAAGGTGCATTCAGATCGATCTTCAACGACAATTGATGAACCAGAGTTCGAGGCTTAGTGGCCCTTTATTATGAAATGTTTCTATTAACCGGAGTTTTTCAACGATGAAGGTAAAACAGTATCTTACTAAAGTAAAAAGTTGACATTGAAAATCTTAACGTGGGACTAATGTCAATGGGGACAGAATTTGAAATGAATTGCGTACGAAATAACAAAGGCCGAAAGTACGAATGTAAATGGATCAGCATGGAATACAATTACTAATGTTTGATTTTTTTAGATCAATTTGTACAAATTAGCGTAATTTCTGTATGCTCCACACAAAAACATTCACAAATATCTGATACTACAAATATATAAGTAGCACGTATTGGATATTTCCACTGGAAAATAAGTACAAGAGAAAGGTAAAAGCTAATTTTAATTGGAAAACTTATGTTCACTTATTTACCTACGTAAGTACAGAATAATTATATGGCTAGAGATATGCAGGATGGATTATGTAGATCATAAAATCTAGAAAGAAATCTTGGAGAGAAAATGAAGAAAAAACAAATGAAATTGTGAGGCTGAATTAATAGTTACGGAATGGTCATTACAATAATGAAAAATTTGAGAGGGAATTCAAAAATGTTTTGAATGCTTTATGTAAATACTGCTTTAAAATATGATCTTGCAAGAATTAAGCCTAAAACATCTTCAATATTGAAGAGAAAAAAGAGAACAATAAAATTGTTTAAAGCTGTGGGTTGTCGGCAAAAATCATGATAGCGAATTCTACTTTAAAAGAGTGAGTGTGGCAAGATATTTTTATTGGATGTTTATATTAGGATTCCAGTGTACCAGCTTCCTACCTAAAGGTATGTTGGCATGAACATACTCTTCTTGTACTATATATCTTCATTAAGAATTAGGTAGTGAAAATTATTCTCAGGGGGTGTCATTATAAGGTATGGTGCCATCAGAGGCTTTCATCCATCCTTATGAGTGGTAGTGTTGCCAAAAACATCGACCAAAAATGAACATAGGATTTCCAAGTTGACTAATTTAATAAATATTCATCAAAATTTAGGATAAATGGAAAAATAAAAAAAGAACAAGAATCTTGGAGAAGAGCTTAACGTAAACCATTCAAAATCGAAGGCTTTGCCTAGTTTATAACATACATGCTCTTTCTTATCACTCTCTTCATGTACCTACGCTATAATGTCTTCTGCTTCGTGCGCTTGGCGAGGTGTTATTGACGAAAATTACACAGGCCCCTGGCACGAAGGGTTTGCTCTTCCTTCCCCTATTTGGACCCATCCCGTTCCCTACCTCCTTCCCTTCTCAATTTCTATCGTGCTCCTAATTACCACTGCGGCTCCCACACACGCTAGCAGACCGCCGTCGTCCTCCGACCATTCCGGAATTTGAGCAGCAATCGTACGCTTCAGGCGGGGGTGGAAAAAAATGAGGGTTCTCCTGCTCTATAATTTTTCTTTTCGGGAAGAAGGCAGTATCGGCGCCTGCGGTGAAGTGGCTTTGCTCAGCAATTCTCCATAATGGGATGGTTATGTGGGCGTTTGAAGGATTAAAAAAAACTCCCGTGACAGTTTACGCCGTAGAGCATTTATTTAAAGTTAACTACAAGAAATTGGAGCGGAAAAATATGTCGATGGAAAAGAAATTGAAAATAAAAACCACAAGTTAATTATTTCACGAACTCGATAATCCGGTAAGACTACAAGTCATTTCAGTCAGAACACAGCGATGGCCTGACTTACTTTAATTCTCCCCTTTTATTCAAAAAGTGATTGGTTCGGGGATTGGATGCTTTTGGCCGTTAAGAAGTTGGCAGAAAATCGGGTGAGGGTTTCCCTGTTCAAGGAGGAGTGAGGAGTTTATTGGCTGTTTTACGTGGCAGGGTGGTGGTGCAAAGGTAGAAAAGTTGGAGACTTCCAAGAAATCGTGTTGGGGTAGTGAGGAAGCGGGGAAGTGGATTGTGGGAGGGAGGGTGGTATGGGAACGTCAAGAAGATTGTGGCAAAAGATGTGGGCTAAATAGGAACGGGGTTAGCTGTCACGTGAAGAGACGGAGGGGAACGGAGAGGGGAGGATTTGGGGAGAGAGGGTCTGGTTGGGACGGAAGGGAGCGTGGCGATTTGAATGGGCCGGAAGGGGGAGCTGGATCGCGAGGGCCGAAGGCTTTCGGTGCAGACGGAAAGGTGAGGGGGAGGTGGAGAGAATAAAGGGAAGAGAGAGGCGAGAAAAAGAGGGGGAAGGAGGGGAGAGAAAGAGAGCGAGAAGGGAGAAAGTAAAAGGGAGGGGGGGAGAAACACAGAGAGCGGGAATGGTATAGAGTTGGCCTTTCTTCATTTATTTTTATTTAATGGGCCAAAGGTGGGGAATGGCGGTGGCCGTGGTGGTGAGATGAAGGGGGAAGGAGGTTGTGCGAGTAAAAGTAGCCGGTGGGTGGCGGTTCCGTCGGTCGAGGACGGGGAGAGGAGAACGTTGCCGGGGAGGGAGTTTTGAGTCGCAGTCGAGGGAGGGAGAAAGCCGAGGCCAGCAAAAGGGGTTGGTTTGAACGAAGTCTCGAATCAATATCGGGAGATACGTCGACGAGGGTGGGTCTGGCAAGAGAAGGGGAGAGGGTGGCGTTGAAAGTGGAGTCGGAGTATGGGGATGGAGGGATCAGTTCTGGAGTGTGGGGGAGGGAGGGATACTGTGCTCTGGAAGGCTGCTTCGAGCGAGGGTGAATCAGAATGTGAAGGAATCGCGAAAGGGACTGTGGGTTTGGAGGGACGGGGGGGGGGGGGGGGGTGGGGAGATGGAGAGTGGCTGAAGGAGTGGAAGGAATGAAATCGTACTAGTGCGGAGGATTTGGAATTGTAGGCGGAGGGATAAACCGTAAGCTTTTGGAAGTCCACACAGATTGTTTTTGCTCCGTGTCTATTTATTTTAGTGCAGGGCTTAGCGTGCTCTGGAGAATGGGTGCCGTTTAGTGGCTCGCGGGGGAATGAGTAGACCGGAATCCTTGGAACGACTGCTGGCATCTGCTTAAACGCATGTTGTCGTGAATTCATTTTTGACGGGTGAATTTTGAGGTTTGTTTGGCTTATGGTAATCCGATCCGATGAAACAGTGATTCTTTATCGGGCTGGCTTGTCTTACGAGGGAGACATGAAAATTGGTAAGGTTTGACACGAAATACCAGGCTTATAACATAAGAAAATATAGGTCTACATCTGCATACTCCTTCGAAATGAAATGCGCAGGAAGGAGTTAAGTCATCAGCCATAATACATCTACGGTCACACTTCCGCAAAAGCATGACACCCCGTGATCAACCGAAAGGGCACGTGGAAGGGAGCAAACGGACATAATTCATGCAGAAACCGTTGTGCAAATTCCAATTTTAATACTGTTAGTAACTACTCCACTGATTACACTTAAAGACAAATGAGGAATCTATTGTATTGGGGCGGGCTCACATGCAACATAGTCATCAGGTAGCCTTCTGGTCATGCAGGACGGTCAATTTCCAAATACATTAGATTCACACATTTGTTTGTACGACACCCCACCACCCAGCCCAAGGGCTCGTGACGGGGGTGTTAGGACACCAGGCCATGAAGTGTGTTGAGGGTGAATGTAAATTGTGTATTCCCAACTATCATTGCCAGTGCCTACCGATTTCTGTCCCAGTATTTTCCCCTTGAGTTGTCGCGAATAGCGCGCGGGGAAAACGAATGCTTGAACCTATCCGTTCGGTGGTCTCTATTATTTTGTGACAATTGTTTGTCCTGCCGATGCAATCTGGGGTCTAAATTATATCTTATATACCGAAGGGATCACGAATATAAGATTAGAGAGATAGACTGTTAGACTGACCGGTTTAAAATGTAATTTTTTCCAAGAACAATAAGAGACCAGAGTGCTTGTAATCGAAATCCCCAGGAGTACGCTCGACACAATAAGTAATAACCCACAAGGTAGGGACTGCGCATGGCTATACTAGTATATTCATATATTTTTTGCAGGTTCCCCCCACCTTTAACCATCCATTTGAAAAGCCCTAACCCCCTCATCCCTACGCTTTCCTCCTGGTACTGCACCCCCTGCCACACACCTTTTTGGTGGCTCGCAGGGTATTGATGTAGATGTCATATGCAAAACCACGCGATTGTTCTTTTTGCAATAGGTTTAATCTTGCTATGTGTTTGTATATGTAAAATTTCCCAAACAAGATCTTGTAGCACAATTGGGCCACTTTGTGTTCTTTCGTATAGGTAAATTTTACACGAATCTATCTGCCCTTCCGTATACCGTGTTCAATTTTATAGTCAGTGTTTTTTAGATGGATCCCAAATGCTCGCCACATACTATATGTTGGGTCTCACTAAAGAACATTAGCACGTATCCTTACCTATTTCATCGCTATATTTTCTTACTACACGTGTTGGCCCCCTCTGCAGATAGTGCGTATGTGTTTTCCTCATTTAAGATCGGATGCAGTGTTGATACCCTAGTATTTTACGTGGTTTCAACGTTCATCCGAACACCTCTCAGTATATAACTTGGTAAAGACTTTTCATGCTTCTTAATTTTTAAGAAATGTATGACTGTATATTTTTTAGTCGACTAAGTCCATTCTGTAAATGATTCATTTTAAATTGAAATCCAAATCCCATTATGTACAAAGGTAATACTATCAGGGAGATATTTCCTTTAAATTCATTTCAACTTAACCTTTATTGATTGGTTTATTTAAATGCTAAATATGTTTACAGTTCCTATAATAGCGTTGACAGCAGTATAGCCGTTGATGTAATTTCATCTTTGCTATCTAATGAATATTTTATATTCGATTCCCAAGGCGCATTGCTACTAAGCTCAGAGATAAATATTTCATTTAGTAACCAATCTTATTTATCATGTAATTTTTAATTAAACGTCATAAGAACTAAAATTATGAAAATTTATTTAAAGATCATACATAATACATTATAATAATTCAAGTTTTCAGGACATATACTAAGTGAAATTGCATAAAAATGGGACGGCTGACTATTTAAATTACAACGGGGTTCGACACACCTTAAGGCCGATAAGTTAGAGAAATAATCACAGTAGTAGTATTTAGAAGAGGCGACCGACAGCTGAGGTCATTTGCACCATAAAGGATGGACAGGAAAGGATGAACAGTGCAGAGGAACCCGGTGCGGCATTAGCCTACTCTTTGCGGAAGGCGCCAAGGGGTCCGCAGCTCAACGTCCCATCCGACGGACGGCGTACTCACTCAAGGTGCCCTTCTCAAAGCAATTCAAGTAGGGATCGAGATTCCACTGAAAAATATTCAACACCGCGTGGATTTGAACCCGGGCCCTCTGGGTGGGAAGCCAGTACGATAGCCACCGCAACATCTCCATCCCCAGAAGTAATCATTAATATTCGTATGAGTGTCGAGGGTAGGCACAGCGCCATTTATTCTTCATCATACTCAATCTTCTCCGACAATGTCAGTGCCTCAAATTGACTCGGTCACTTAATTCTTAATCGATACCTATATCGTATTGTTTGTTCTCTTTGCCACTTGCTAAAGGAAAGGAAAACAACGGCTGCTGTGTACACATTACAGCCCGTTCACTTCTCGCCTCTCATTCATTCCCTTCTTGTTTCTTTCTTGTATTCTTCCACATGCATATCCACCCTTCCCCGAAGCCTTTCCTCTTTCCGAATTCTTCTTTCCTTCCTCCTGCCCCGCTCGAGCGCACTCTTCTCTAATTCAAATCCTTTCCTTCCTTGATCCCACGCTGGCCCCATTTATCTTGAATGAAAAAATAAGTCATTTCCTTCTTCTTTCCCACACATTACCCTCAGTTGCTCATTCCATTAAAAACCCGTTCCTCGTACGCCTCTCCCATTCCGGACATGTTTTCCTTCGACCGAACTCTTCAATTCCCCTACATACATCCGCTATTTCCTTCCTTTCTACGCCCCAATCAATCTCCCCACTTCTCCCCTGGTTTTTTCCCCCTTCCTTGGTGGCACCCTCCGCTCCTTCACGTTCGCCACTCTCGTCCTTCCACAATCCCTATCCTCCCGACACTGGGGAAGCAACGGAGTAGCGTATTGCTATTGTGGCGTGATAAGGAATTGGTCTCATATCGTGAGCGGACGCTATCTGTCACACGCGGCGCGTTTATCTTCCACCCCACCCTCCAGAAGCCGTTTCCCCTTCCTCCCTCAAATCGAAGAGTATATTTGCTATTTCGACGTCTGGGAACGGAAGCTTTTATGAGCTGTTTATTTTCCCCACTGGGTATTCTGTTTCCACTCTCCCGCCCCTATTTTCTCCTAATTTATTTTTCTGCCTTTTCTTTTTCATTTTCTGTGGTCTAATCTGTTGCTCTTTCACTTAATGTGACCTTGAAAGCATGGGTCTACATCCGATGCCAGAACGAACAGGACAGTCAGATTTATATTTTCCTTATGAATCTTATATTATTTAATCAGGTTGGCCGTAGGGATCTTGAGTTACTAGGATGAGAAATTCGTACTATGAAACCCGAAAAAATAAATTTGATTTTTATTTGACCATACAGCGTCATGCTATCGAATAGAAACGATTTAAATTTCACTTTGATCAGTGATGAGAATGAATTTATTACATTTTTGCGATCATCCTAGTTTATAAACCTCAGCATCAGCATCACATCCGCATGCACCCTTTTTGCAATAATCTGGTTACTTTTTACTATTTTTAACCTAATCAGCTTTATTATATTTGGGTAGTGGCTACTAGTATCAACTATAGAGTCAAATTATTTATTAAACGTATAGCATAGTCCGAAACTAAGTAGCAGTAGTATTATTATTGCCAATCTAGTTTTTTCTACATGATAACCTTATATCTCAACCTTATTTTCTTTGGAGTGAAAATCATAAATACTTAACCATGAATTTCTAATGCAGAAGTAGAATCCACAATCTTTGGTTTAGTGGGGTTCGTATTTTGCTCTAAGCTAACGCAGGAAATGTATTTTTTAGGTAAAAAGTCAATAAAAGGCATTGGAACTAGAAATAATTCGTATACAGATCTCGTATATGATTAGGAGCCTTATTGAGAAAATTTCACAGAAATATTTAGGTGAAACTCATTATTTCCTACTCTACTATCATATGTCCCATTTTTATCTATCTCTGCTATTATACAAGGTCTGTCCCAAGAATAGTAGGACTAAGTCGATTAAAAAATAATTATTCCCAGAATCGATACATTCACTCAAAAGTCTCCGAAGTAGTACCCTTGTGCGCCCAAACGCCGCTGCTAGCGGGTCTTCCACGACTTGTACACCTTCTGGAAGTCGGCGCCCGGAATGCTGCCAAGCTCCTTCATCACGGCCTGTTTTAACGCTTCCACCGAGCCGTGGTGACGCCCTTTCAGCACGGATTTGAGGCGGAGGAAGAGAAAGAAGTCTGGTGGGGCATTGTCTACAAAATTTGGATATTCACTCACATGGTGGAGAAGCTCTTGGCAGATCCGCGTGCGAGTTTCCTTTTGTTCGTCCGAGAGCACTCGCGGTATCAACTTCGCACCCACCTTTCTTATACCCATTTTTTCGGTCAAAAGTCGATGCACATCACTTTTAGGGATGCCATGTTCATCAGATACCATGCGAACACTTAATCTGCGATCCTTGTCCGACAAAGCTCTCGTAAGGATTTCGTCACTTTTTGAGGACGAAGAGCGTCATGAACGTTCGGCGCCTTCAACATCTTCTTAACCCTCCCGAAACAACTTGTGCCACTCAAAAACACCCGATTTATCCATGGCGTTATCATCCTGAGCTGCCTTGAGCATGCCATGAGTCTTTTACCCGCGTTTACCCAGTTTCATGCAACATTTTATGGCTTAGCGCTGTTCAAGACGTAACCGGTTCATGACGAAGCGTAACGAGGTTAGGAAATAGAGGTTTCACAAACAAACGATCCACACTCCGCAAAGGCTGGGAGCCAACTACCACCGGCCTCCAGCCTTACCCGAGACTCCCCTCCCTCGAACCCAGCCAAAGAAACCGCTGGCCGTCCGTCCGCCTATCCGGCAAAAATAGTTCATTCTACTTTTGGGACAGACCTTGTACGAGTATAATCCTTCAGTAGTAACGTATAGTAATGTCAGTGGTCTCAAGAGTATATTTGTCGCCGCCATAGTTATCCTTGTGAAATTCGCCAAAGTCAGCACATGTGCGAATACTTTTGCAATAATGCACCGTGATATTCATAACTTAATGTTCATTTCATATCTTTTATTCTATTTCATAATTATTTTTCAGGTATTATTTCGTTCATATTGCATTCAATCAACCTAATACTGGTTTAAGAAATGTAGCATAACGTTTAAATTTTCTGTCGGGATATTCTATGATTTTCTTGGTTCATTTTTTTTATTCAATACGCTGATTCTACCATTTTTTTGCCGATCTCAGTGGCGCGTCATGGGTTCAGGGTTAAGTCTGGCCTTCTATCTCATAAGCTGCTGGTTCTAATTCTCATCTAGATAAAATTTCCCCCACCTAGGACTTGGGTATTTGTGCTTTTATCCTTGTTGTTATGTCATATTTATTATCCGGTTGAAAAAGTATTAAAATATACGGAAGAAACGAAAAACTTTATCTTTACTAATTTAAGTATAAAGACTTTTTATATATAAAGACTAAAGACCTGATTGCCACGAGTACTTCAATAGTTTTGCTACCAAGGCTTCTATTATACTGAGAATTTCTAAGTTGTCCAAGAAATAAGGTATTTTGACGAATTACCATACATTAAATGTCACCAAGTAATCGCTGTCGTGCGCGTTGCACCAGAGTTCACGAAATTAAAGCCAAAGCTTGAACACAGGTGTTTACCTTTGATAAATTAAAGAAAACTGCCGAGGGGACGAAGGCGTCCAGGCGGGGGAGGGTCGGACGGAAACACAAAAGCAGTGACTCTGACGGAGTCACTAGCCGATGTGCACACAAATGGAAAAATTTCACTGAGTACGGTGGCAGTCATGGCGAACGATTTTCACGCTGAAACTATTGCATTTATATATACCATATGGATAAAATTCAGACTTAGTTTATTATTATCAACATATAACTACCTCTTCTAGTTTTCCTTTTAATATTAATAAGAATATAAAAATTAAAAAAAATATTTTTGATTATTTAAAATTTTACCATATATTTGCCTGCTCGAGCAAATACCAAGGCAAATTCTATGTAGAATTTGCATTTTTCGAGAGGAAATTTTGCGTTTAAATACCTTTATAACTCTGCGTCATGACATTCCCTCAAGATAATTCAATCCAAATTGTAGGACAAAATTTAGAATTAATTTTAACAGTGTTTCATTGAAAGATATTGAAAATAAAACAGTTCAAATATATTCTTAATATAAAAATAATTTCCATCGAATTCCAGTATTCCTATCAGTATTCATACATGTAGAAAACAATTAATCTGCAATGTTTTCATGACGTTGAAAAAAAAGTCTGCGACACAGTTTTGTGACAATCGAGTTTCCTTTGTTTTTTCAGGCGTCCCTGCGTCAACCTTTATTTAGAAAGTCATCTATCAAGCGTTGGCCAAAAATGAGCCTTTTCGTCCTCTCTCATCTACTCCCTCTCATAATTCCGCGCCACAAATACATTTTTCCCGTCGTATTTGCAAAAACGCTCATGCTAGCTGCCATTCTTGCCAGTAGAATCGACAGGAAAATTTTATCCACCCTCCCACTATCACATTCCTCTTCCTACGCTAACATCCACATTTTCGCGGAGGGATGCGACTTTTTAACCCAGCTCAGCAGCCTCCCTCATTTCCACCCTTTAAGCTCCTTGTTTCAGTTCCTCATCATCTTTTTATCTCCCTCCCACAGTTCCCCTGGAAGTATCAGGCTCCGAGTCCCCCTTCTCAACTCCCCACCACCCTTTCTGGCTGCCTTTCACTCCTACAAGGCCCCCTTTGACCCCCACCCGCCCGTAATTCCAATCTACCTCTCCTCGTCCTGCCCTCTCTTTACTCGCCTTCCTCAACCTATTCAAGGTCCTTCCCACGCAGCGCCATCTGTCCCTCAATCTACTCTGTCCTTTTCGCCATGGCGAAAATGCCCCTACCTAGTGGACCCCCTGCCTCCGAAAGGAGAAAAAAATCTTCCTCCCCCTCCTGCAGCCACCCTCTCCATTTACTCTCGCGATAGAGAGTCACGCTGCCCCCGAAGAGGTTGACCTACTTTTCCCCCGTCCTTCCTCTCGCTCCTGTGCCTATTCTTCTCTTTGCATCCTCCTCTTCTGCCTCTTTTTCGTTTCCTCTATCTCCCTCATCGCGTTCTCCTCGAGTCCATTTTTACCTCGCTCTCCAGTGGTTGCTGCCGCTCCATGTTGCCTTTGCTCATTATGGCCATCCTCAGGGATACGCTCCGGCGAATCTATTTCATTCAGTTCACTTATGTTTAATCGCATCAATAACTAAAAGTATACATTAGAAATAAGAGGAAGCAATAGGTACTCTAGAAAGGATAGAAATTCAAATATCTAGGACAATATATAGCTTGTGGACGTTTATTATCTTTTTATTTGTTCGTTGCATCTTTTCGAGATTCTATGTTGCTAGGAGTGAACGGTATGCAGAAAAGCGAAATGTCGTTGCACCGGGCGGTCAAAAGAGCTCTAAACCCTTACCTCCAGAAAACCCTCTTCATACATGAAATTTAAAGAGTTGCCAAATAGACAAAGCGGTGATTTCCTTTGAAGGGATTATAAATATGACAATCATTTTAAAAGTTAGTCTGAAAAACGCAAGCTGTATAATTTTTATTCATCTGATGTACCTTAACCATTTAGAGCTGTGATGGAATATCCTAATATGCAATTTCATGCCTATTTCTATTGAAGATGAGGTTTTTACGAATGAAATCTTGTTTAATGACGAGGACCTGGCGTTTGGGCGTAATTAGTGAGTTCTTCGCAGTGCCCCAGTAGCCGAAGCAATTTAAAATCTAAGGCATGATGTATTATTATGTAGACATGATGGCAAATGATCTATTATGAAATCGTTTGCACGGAAATTATTTCTTCTCGTCCCTCAGTTTGCGGATTGGTATTGCGCCGAGTGTGAAATTAGTTAATCACTTACGCATTCATTAGTGAATAGAATTCTGCATTACCATACTTTTAATGGTAATTTTAGTTTGCACATTATGTTACCCATAAGGAAATTAGTGCATTTCCAGGGTAGTCAATGCGAGCACCGCCACATTATTCGTCGAAGGTTGATTTTGATGGGTAGAGTGATCATATTGTTATCAGTCGAACAGTGTGTTAAATGTATTCTTTTTGCCATCATTGATTTTTCACAGAGTTCCAGTGTTGAGAAAATAGCTCCCTATGGATTTTTTGCTGGTGGTGTCAAGAATAATCACCTAGATTTTAAACCGTTTTATCAAAGTCTGCATATAAAATTCGATATTTGCGGTATTCTATCTTTTTAAGTTATTGATATAAACTTTTACAACACTGCCATTTTGGAGGTATATCAAAAATATCTATTCATTAATTCTAGATTTCAATAGTCTTAACACCCCACTCACTAGGATTTGAGCCCTTAGAGGCATTCTTTACCGTAAGTTCTCTAACATGGTCATTATTCAGGGTTTCTCTGTGGGAGATACTGGTCGGCGATTTGAGAATATGTTCAGGAGGGAAAATTATCTTCGGCAAGATTTTTCTTGCAAGGGAGGTACAATGCGAATGAACAAAAGGTTTCATTGAAAAGCGGGGTCAAATTTGAGAAACGCAGTTCACCCTAAATTAATACGCCTGGCTACTTTGGCCGCTAATCAATTTTAGGTTTCCTTAAAGGAGGTGGGGAGGGGATGAGGGCTTACTTGGTTAAAGATACTGCTGTGGTGGATGCTATAATTGCGAAAGCTGCTCTTTCCTTAATCATGCTGAAGATGCATGTCTTGAAATACCGGGACCTCGAGAGTGAACGAGGATATTCGAGGTGTTGGGAAGATGAAGGTTGTGTGATAGGTAAGGAGAAACTTTTGCTTAGGTGAGGTGTTTTTGTAGCAGCGTTTCGAGGGCATGTATGTCACGACGGAGGTTTGGGGCGGAGGAATGGAGAGGGAAGAGGGATTCGATGGGCTCAGGGTAAAAGGAAACGTTTTGCTCCTTTTTTCCGAATTTTTGCCAGAAGGCTACCTTCCGCATTGTGTTATTCGCTCACGGAAAAAATTCCTAAAAATCCTTGTCTTGCCCTATTTTCCGGAGCTCTCATCCTTTATTCATCTTTGCTTTCATCGCCGTTTCAGCCGCTCCTTTTATACCGATTCACACTCCCACCATTCTCTCCAATTCTACAAAAAAGAAGACTAGGATAAAATATATATGTGCACAATGAAGATCGTTCGGGACCACTTTTTATCTCTCCTCCTTCTCTCCTCATCTACCCCATCCACTCTCACTTCCTTCAAATCATTTCCCCCAATCTTCTCTCCCCTCGTGTTCTCTGAAACTCACGGCGGTCTCTTCATGTTGTTGCCCGTGCCGACCCATCTCATTCTCCTAGTTTCCTCTCGAGTCGCCTTCTCCTCCACCTCCTGCTCCGTCCATTTCAGTCCCCGCAGATGTCACTCTCAACTCTTATTTTTCCACTATTCCCTTTCAAACTTTGCTAACTTCTTGACCAATTCTTTGCCCAAATTTCTCCTGTCCTACACATTTTGTTTCTTCCCTTCATTGTGACTAGTAGCTCGTTTCTACTTCCTTCACCCTCACTTCTCTTCGTTTAATTACAGTCGACTGGAATTTATTGATATCTTCACTGAGATAAGAACTAATGCTGAAACCATCATATTCACTGTGACAAAATTTGATCTCTATTATGGCAATAATAATGTTGGTGAGTCATGTCGACCAAACTGTTATCTGAAATATAAAAATGCTAGGCTTTTGATTTCCAATGAGTAACAGTAATTTATTAAATAATTCGACTGATGTCGTAAGAAAGGATTGAGAATGGTTTTAAAAGTTCTTACTTTTGATATTCCGAGGACCGACTAATTATTTTAATATTGTCCTTAGCATTTAAGTCTTTAGAAATATTAATTGATATTTTATAAACAGCAAGGTCTTCATGGCCCTAATTATTTAGTTACGTGGGTTAATCGGGCCAGTAAGAAGTTCTGCCGATTTTTAATTGCTAAGAGCTGCGCCACATTTGTACTAAGGCACACTCTTCCGTGACATACTCTAAATGTGGCCACAAGATCATCCAAAAGTTTTTTTCCGAAAATATTTTGTAATTATAACATAGTGCACCGTTATGAATCATTTGTAAGCACTATTTATGAAAACTGATGTTTCAACATATTACAATATTATTTACTATAATGTCTACTACGATAAGATTGTAACAGATGGAATTAAAATTTTTAAATTGTTTTAGAAGAGATCAATTTCAAGGGCAATGAAAACAAAACATTGAAAATCGGAAATGGAAAAAATGATTGGATACTTATTTATATTTTATGGCCTAATCAAAGAATTTTTTGTAATGAAGTCAATTCAAAATTTTAGACGAACTAGATTAAACATAATAAAGCTGTGGGGCTTACAGTCAACATAACGTCTTTTTTACACAATACCAAATTCACCCATTTAGCATACTGAATAATTGAGTGCTAAGATCAACGTTTAAAAAAGTAACATACTAAGTACTACCAAATTTACATCATCATTGATTTCAGTACTGGGTTTGGCGTAGCCTTATTTTACTAGCTATCCTGTACTAACGATTTCAGCCACTTGAATATCGTAATTCAACCTTGGTGCTCAGCAGGTTTTATCTCTCATTGTAATTACCTTTTGCGAGATCTGTGATAAAATATTTTGCGTCGGAAATACGTATGACCATCTAATTTTCCTCTTATTACCATTGCCTTAAATAGAGCTCCCTCTACATTTCGGTCTTCATATAATTTTCGTCGCTGATACGTGTGTAAATTACCTGATACGATGGAGATGCTCCATCATAGCCAACAATTTAATGGTAAAAATACAGATTACTCATAATAAGGGCGAATTGAATATACATGTTTGTTCAAGGTTTGCCTCCTTTATGTTTTAAATTATGTTTAAAAATATGCATTTCCATATTCTAAATCTTATTTCGAGATAGAAATACGCCAGTTTGTCTGTAGCTCTTTGTTTGCGAACGCTTTTTACCATAAAGAATGAAATTTATTAGTTTTCGAAGTATTGGATTTTATGAATGTTATTATTAGTATATGTGATAATAGTTGTGGGCACAGTAAAAGATAAATGGTTGCTTGGGTAATATGGGACCTTCCACCCCACCCCATTCCGAGAAAAATAAAATTCATTCATCTGGTTTTGTCAAAAGCATTAGAATATCATAGATACTAAATACATCCTAACTGAAAATTGAAAATGCATTGAGGGCGATTGGTTTGTTCAGAGGTAGTTGAGGCTTCTTCAATGACGGATGAATACTCTTAGGCTGCATTGATTATATTCGTTTTCGCTAGGTCATTGTTTGACTCTTGAGCCGTTAAAAATGTCCTGTAACAGTTTATAGGCGGTTGTGCCTACCTCAAGCTAGAGCTTTAGGCTACTGAACGGCTTCGATCTTTCGGCTACTTAGTCCAGGACCCAAATCTGGAAGGTTTATTTAGATCCCCAAAACTGACTAAACCCAAGCTGTGTGATTGTATGAGTAACAGAACTTTCTGGGAAACCCCTAGCGTAATAGGGAAAGGGAATGACCATCTCGCCCTGAATGCATGAATTTCACATGATGTAGGGCATAACCCAATATTCTCTTTACCCTCGTCTACCAAAGCTGCCCCCATGTTGAGAACTTTGTTATTGCGTGTACCCGACTTTCTTGTTTGTTATTTACATATTTGATGATTTTATGTGATAGTTAAGAACACGGCTGTCAGGTTAAAGTACAATACTATGGAGAAAGAATCCACTCTAAATTTAGGCAGTTACATTTTGAAAATCTAAAATTTATTTTTCTTTCTTCTTTTTTGTTACCTTAAACTCTTCTTATGTTCGGCCGAAATAATTGCCGTAAATCATAGAATAAAACTAGAAATCGTAAAAAATGTCATTGAAGAGACACTGGCAATCATATAAAAGTTACGTTTAAACTTGTGCAACTTTTTTCGAATAATGTAAAAATTTAGGAAGTTCTCCTTGTTCTAAATTTGTCAAGTAGTAAATCCTTTTTGATTAGTCTTTCGAAGCTGCTATCTATAAGCCTTACGTAACGGGTTAAAACAAGCGCACGTAAATGTTTACAGGCACGATAGCCGAAGGTGAACATTTTAGTCAATAATTATTCATGGAATGATATTGAATTTCTTTTCTTGATGGATCATTCTTATCTCTTATATCCAGCCTACTTCACGAGAGAAAATAAAAAAGTAATCGCAAAAAGAACAAGCGAATGACTTGAGAAAGGAGAAAACTTGTGGGAATAAAAAAAAGCCCTCCTACTTCTTTAGGCGAGATAAGGTTCCCTCTGAAAATAATCATAGATGGGACTCCGATACAGGGCGATATAGCGAGGGAGACGGCGTGAGACCGTATCAGAATAGACTGGAGGAAATTAGGCCAATGGATGCGACCATTCCGTCCTTCGCCCTCGACCCCCACTCCTTGTAGTCCCTGTCCCTCGGACGTTCTACTCCCCACCCATCTTTTAAACTCCTCAAACCCCTTCTCTCTTCCCCTTTTTCTCTCATCCTCCCATTCATTCTGGGAACACTGGGAGTGCGGAAGTTCGAAGGCTGAGACAGGCGGTTTAAAGCCTTTTTTAGGTTAGAAGAGATTAATAAATATTTAGTTTATGTTCTATGTTTTTTATAAATATTTAGGTTATGCTCTGTTTTCAAATGTCCCGTGAAGCGCAAATTATTATTCAATGAATGACAGTTTTCGGCGACTTTTACTTAAGATTTAAACAGGCAAAGTGGTCGTGAGAAATTTTTATTGTTAATAATAAAAACTTAACCAATATTCTACTGCCAGTACTCTCCACAGGCTTGCTTACTTGTGATGTAACATGAATATTCAGAAGAAAAGGATTTATTGGAGGTATACAATTGGTGGAAATTACAGAACAAAGGCGCGAACATTAATTGGCAATTGTTATACATTTCCAGCTCATTTATGGCTCTTTTAAATATCGAATGATGTGGTTGTCCTGCAGTATTAACGGTTTATTGTAGACAGGGGAGAAGATGTCGCGGCATGGAATCTGGAGCAGAGAGAAAGACCGGGACAGACAGGAGATTGATTGGTGGTGGGGGAAGTAATGATGAGGAGACGAGGAGTTGAGGAAGAGAGAGGAGATATGCTGGTGGGGTGGGGGCGGGTTAGGGCTCGGAGCGATGGGGAATCGAGGGAGGTCAAAGAGGGCGCACGCCCCCGGGGGAATGTTCTCAGAACGTCCTCTGTGTCGAGTGATTTCCACCTCTGCCCCCCTATTATCATCCCGTGTTCTCCCCCTGCCTCCACATCCCATACTTTGGTTTCGAAGCGCCGGTTCCTACCGACTAAAAAAAATAAACCACTGGATTTACTCCCTTTCTGTCTTCTTGTAGCACAATTCTAGAAGCTTAGAGAACGGAGGAGAGGAGGAAATACGAAACGATTCGCATGGGCTGGATGAAAGTGTGAAACGATAGGTTAGGGAGAGGAGGGGAGAAAGTGTAAAGGAAGAAGAGGGCTTATTGGACGAGATATGCGTTAGAACGATGGGGAGGAAGATGAGGCGTGAGGAACAAGAGGAGAGATAGTTGGGTGTAGGTGGAAGGGAGAGATGGAAGAGGATGTGCGGGTGTGGAAGCCAGTGGGCGAACGCACTTCGTGTGATGTGTAGGAGGTCGGCTCGCCGAGGTACCGGATAGCGTCGGAGTATCACGGGAGGTGGAGGGGATTGAAACGAAGCAGACACCGAACCTCAAGGTCTGGGCGCCCATAAAGCAAGCGGTTGGCAGGGAGAAAAAAGGGTGGGGAAGAAAGTGTGCATGCGGGGGTTGAAACGAAGGGGACAGTGCCGTGAATGAGAGGGGTGAGATTGTGGTTTGACGAATACAGGCGAGAAGGTTGGAGGCGAGGAGATGGGAGAGTTGTCAATGAAGGAGATCGCATAATGCAGGGGAGGGGGAAGTGCAGATTTTGGGGAGATTGGAGGAGGGGTACAGTTTAACGCTGAGAACAAATGCTTTCGGGAGATTAATCTCACCACGAAGACTGCTCCTCTCTCTGGACAAAGGAAATGTCGGGGTGCTCTGTTGAGCCGAAGGGCGGAGGGCACTGCGGAAAGTCGGAAGGATCGGAGAGAATGGATCGGTGTTAGGAAATAAAGTCCCACAGAGAATGAATCGGTGTCAAGAAATAAAGTCTCGCGCATTTACGGATTCCTTTTTACGCAGTTGTCTCGATTTACCATGTTTGCTTTGTTTTATTTAAGGGGGGCCGTTGTAAGTATATGCTACTCCACACGTTCTTTATTATGTGCGTGTGTCATTATATTGCTTCAACATTGTAAATGTATATTTCGAATGCACTTTTCTTAGTTTCTTCCAATTTTTGTGAGGTTGTGCTTAGAACTCTGTCTCAACTCAGAATTTGTTTTCCATTTTTATTTTGAAAATATACGTATTAGTGAGATTTATTCTAATATAATTTTTCTAATATAATTACCCATTGTTTCTGATGTCTTCATGCCTGTAGTAAAATCATGTTTTCTGTCAATATGGTGTGGTTTATTGCATGGTCATTTATTCCATTAATCAAAATGTGACATCAAATTTTGAATGTGTTATCTTTTACACATAGGAAAAAATGAATTATCTTTGGTTTAACATAGTATGTGATAACGGTAATATTTCCCAATACTTGAATGTGAATGCTAAAAAAATTACCAACTATTAATGCAAAATCATTTGTTGTAATCCTAAAAATTATTACTAAAATTGTATGGTATCATGATTACATGACTTCGCTTTTGCGCATCGCATACATTACATAGTCTGTAAATATTCGTTACAAACGTTCCAAGTATGATGCGAGCATATTGATAGACATGTTTTTAATGATCGAAATATTTAAATAAAATCGAGTAATATTAGGGAGAAAGTATCTTTTTGTGCTCATTTTTCCTCAAACTCTCAATTCTCTATCACCTTCCACCCATTCCTTTCACTCTTGTCTCCAGCGCACTTAAGCCCTCGATATATCAAGGAGATGGATATTGCAGTGAAAATGAAATAGCAGTGTACACAATATGGATGGTTAGTGAGTCTTTTCAAGGATTCATATTCACGAAATGATGCAAGTATAATTCAAGTACAACATGACCCCTAAAAACTTAACTCAAAAAAAACTTAACTCATGTCCATAAATTGAGGTAATTTTCATTTTCAGAATATTTATTCCTCTGATTCTTCTCATTAAATACAGCAAAGATATTCAGTAGAAATAAATCCTGATTTTCTTAAACGTACATTCCTGAGATGCGTTCGGTCCTGATTGGCATCTTCAGGTTCATCTGTTTCCATTAGATTAACTTGGTGGGGAATCTAAGAGATACCGAAAATGTTATTCGATATGAGAGTCTGTGAAAAAGGCCTTAATGCCTCTGCATTAGCGTATCGGTTTGGTGTCCTTTCTGCAGTATCCATTGAGAGTGTATTATGATTTTCGAAAAAAGCCTGGGAAGTCAGTCGAAAAAGGTATTCGACCGACAACTCACAAAAATTGTATTCAAAATTGAAAATGGGAAAGTTGGAAAAGAAATTTTCTTATACTTCTCTCAATCCAGCAGATTGCCACCACTAGGCTACATTCAAATAAAGAGATCACCCACTTCCTTGAAGGAGGAAACTAGATAGGAATATAATGCTACAGGAAACTCGAAAAATTGGGTTATGCTGTTCTGAATTGCTTTTTGTGTTAATGAATATCAGTACCATATTGTGCCGTGATTTTTCAACTGAATGGTGAATGATTGGTTACTACTGATGGATGATGAATATCATTTTTTATAAAATGATATTCCTCAATGTGTTTTTTACAAAGGAAACAGACTGCACTTACAGTCATTGCTCGAAGAATACCTTTAGTTTCCATAGAATTGGATTGTGATTGAATACACATCTAATTATCGTATTATGGTAAACACTTTTTTTCTGCATTGCTAACTGTTTCATTTTATGAGAGTCCATGAAATATTATTTTGATAATGCATTTCACCCACAAGTCATTGAAGGCGTATAGTGTGACATTATCTTTGCCTTTCAAAAAGTACGATTCGTTGGAAAAAATCAAAGAGACGTTGAATTTTGGACGTATTGGCGTTTTAGTTTAGAGCCTTTAATTATCTTTAACCTTTCATTTCCTTGACAAACTACGAAATAGCTTCATTCTTTCAATAATATTGTTAATCGCTCGCTGCCCCGAAAAACTTCTAATTTTCTACTACTATTTATGATTCATTCCTTTATAGAATGCATAGGTAGTTAACCTAAGTTAATCGGATTCGCTGTGAGGACCGAATCAGAAATGTCTCCATTTATTTATATTTTTACAAAATGTCCAGTATTTATCGATGTTAGTTAAAAAAATTACGAATTGCTAATAAAATGTGAACTTTGAATTTAAAAAATTTCTAAATATTTTATTTAAAAAGTTATCTTACCACCGGGTTTGCACTCAGAAGCAACTTAAGTGGTGAAGGATTCCGTTGGTGTTCTGTTAATACCTAGTTTGAATCATGGTGCTACATCAGGGCATCTTCAGTTATATTCAATACGTGTATTTTACACCTGGTAATCAGAGCCTATGTTGCCCATGTAATTAATGAAGTCGCAGAAAAAGCTGAAATTCAAAGAAGAAACTCTAATTTTTTTTGAAGCGATTTCATTTTATAACTAAATGTATAGTATATACCAGAGTCTCGGTAATTAAATGGTCCTCCAAAGCACGCGTGCAGAGATGACTTTAATATGCTCTCTCTTGGAACGGTATTCACAAGGGCTCAACGTGTGACAAGACTGGATAGAGAGTTTCAGCACGAACACTTGGCGAAGAAAAGAGTAATTGTCCGTACAATCGCGTCCCCCTCAAGATCTTTTTTCCAGTATCCAAGCTAAAAATTTTATTTAGTCCGAATATGCAGTATTTAAAAACGATTTTTCTCTCCCTTGGATTCGCCATAATTTTCCTTGTATTAATTGCTGGTAAAACGGCTTGTCCTTGCTCCACTTTTTTGCTGAGCAAGTGAAGTCACTTCCCAAGCCCTTTAAAGCCCCTCAATTTGACTACCGCTGTCCAATGTGATAAATACAGAGATGATGGTTCTGGCTGTTAGCTTGGTTAGGCAATCCAGTTTCTTTATTAAAAAAATACCAGTAGTATCAGCACAGACGCCGTGCAAGAAAAAGAAGGGGAAAGAGGTTTTTCTCGTCGGTGATGTACATGTTTTACCACGTGTCTATATCGAGGCATGTTTTATGCAACCATATACAGGTATGAAGACACCGAGGATTAAAGTAAAAATCGTAGCAAAGGTCTGGGATAGAAGCGAGCAACTATGTAACTACGTCCCAAGTTCGTTATTTTCTCGTGGTATACCGATCACTATCATGGTTTGATTCATTTAATGTAAAAGATAAACTTCGCTTTCAAATATATTGCAAATGGTCATGAGTGTTAATACATTTATTTCATTTCCATGCTGCATAACGAAATAGAAATATTGAAACATTAGTACTTCTAAAAAATTCAGATAGTCTCCTAAAAGATGTAAATTTATTGCTAGGACTTTACGATCTTTAACTGTTTTTATATGCGTATGTCGTGCTACCTGCCTGCTATTCAATAAATGCGGTATGCGCTTGAATGTATAATTTATGTGATTTGTTTTGAATACTTCTATTGTGTATTACGAAGTCAAATTTATAATTCAAGGTACACATGAGCATGTTGCCAACTAAGTGCTTATCATACTATTTTCTATAACTACCTCTACTACTTTTCTAACTACTCTATTTTCTTCGGGAATATGAGGGTTAAAAAAAATAGCGTGAACATGTATGTTAGAAATATATTATATTATTAGAATTCTATTTCCTTACACGGGTTATTCATATCTCACCAATGAAATGTTGATAAATGGCATTTTGGAATCATACCGTCAATTTGCTCAAATTTCCCAAATTATTTTCGAACTCCTCCTATGCCGGAATTCTCGTCTCCCATTTATTTTCTTCAATGGGGTCAATAGAAAAGGCACAAAAAATAGGTGGCCAAGGAAGCCGTTCTTTTAAAAGGGGAGGAGAAAATATTGAAGAAATTTATCAAAAGAAATAAATTTGGAACACCGTGACCCGATTGTGTCCTAGGAGTATGGCTGATTTTAGCTGTCTCTTCTCTCTGGTAAAATATCATAGTTAAAGTGGGGCGCTGCAAATGTTGAAGGGATCCAAATCATTGAAAGATAGATTTACTAGTTTTTGTGAAACTGATATTCTGATGAGCATAGCTGTTCTATAGTAAAAATACTACTAAACAGGAACATTCTCGAGCTCCAAATGGAACGTCAGGGTTGAGAGCAAAAATACGTTTTCTCGGATATGATATAGAAGAGATATGGAACTGGAAGAGTAGTTTAGGGCATCCGGTTTTATGGAAAGGGATAAAATATTTTTGTGTTACAATTTATAGGGAATGAGAAACCTGGAGGAGAATCTAGTATGAAATTTTGGAGTTTTTATTAAATCCTTTCGCCTGAAAATCAATATGCTAACTTTATCCTGTGCATTTAAGTTATCTATTGATTAGACTAGGGGTGAAGGAGATAACTTCAGGCGTCACTTTGTGAAAACGATACATATTTGCAAAAGATGTTGTTCACATTTATGAATTATTTGGTCAATTAAGCATTAAGTTGGACACCGTTTAACGTACAGATACAATTTATATTAATGGTTTATTGTTAAGCTTCCATACCATTAAGCTTGGAACCGTTTGTTCTTCAAGCCTGCTCTCAGTTTAGCACACACAGTAGTTGATAGTAGTCGACGGTCGAGTTGAATGGAAAACTGTACTGGTAAAAGTAAGGTAGTTGTAAGGGTAAGATTTAGCCTGATTATCATTTATAAGATCCTTAAGAACGATGAGGGTTGACTTCAATATGTACGTATTTTACTCCTGCATATAACTTGAAGATATTTCTCTTTTCTGTATTGTATATACGCTTTAATGAGACGTATCTACTCGACTATTACACGGTATGACAATGACTGGCCAAGGCGAAAGGCGTTTTTAGATTTAGGTCCATGCGTGTCCTTTTAGAATACCAGGTTCCTTATTTAATAGTTCATGATTTTCAAAGTAAAGTGAGTTGAATCTGTTAGTTTCCATATACTCGAAAACGTCATTTCCTTTCAGAACTAAAATACGTGTTGATCGAGAATTTTGCAAAGAGAAAAATGACCTATAAATCTACAATTTTTCATTTATTCCATTCTATATGTTATTCAGTATTGAGAAAAACGTGCTAACAATGGCTTAGTAATAAATTTGTTCTTTTACAAAGCCTTGATGTGAAAATTAAGAATAAACCATATTGAGAGCGTATACTATCAATGGCTGCAACAATTTTTCGTTTGTTTTAATCTCCGCTGCCCTACTTACATTTCGCAAAGCACGGTTCGTAATTTATTTTCAAGTAATAATCTTGCGGCAGTCATTAGACGAGAGAAAATAGACGCACACAGCGTTGAACATCTCTCCCCTCATCTCCGGCGTCCGTAATAATAGACACTCCTGGCCTCTGCATGGCCAGGAGTCTCGAATCAAAGATTAAATATTGAATCTTATTTCCTGATATGTAGAAGAAAGAATTTTTGGGGCTAAAATTACAAATTCCAGGAAACTTCGGGAAATTCCGCAACAGCATTCTAAAACTTCAGAGTATAAGTGGACGCCTCGATAGCTTAATCACTTAGAAGAATGCTAAAGCACTCAGCCGAACATCGAGGTTTCGAATCCCGGTAAAGGCGAATGATTTTTACACTCTAAAATTATTACATCAAAATTACGATTGCAGAAGAATGCTACCATTGCCATATACTATTTAGAAATTATCTTAATCTAACTAGCAGTAGAAATATACGTATAACTAACGTCAGTCTATGATAGCTGCCTGTATTTTCTTCTTAGGTCAATGTTAATTGAACTTAGAGACGAACGGGGTATAGAAATGAATTGAATGAAATTATTTGTGCTAAAAAATGTAAAAAAACGAAATTGAGTGGAATTCGATCAAAAACACCAAACTACTATGGATTGCAATTTCGGCTCATCTGCTTGTGTATATAATACGTTTGAAGCCAATAAGAGTAGATGAATATTTTATGGTGATGCTGACATTTATATGTATAGAGTAAGGATATATGTGCAGCGTGAAAACTTAATTCTTTGATGAAATATCTTAGGGTTATGCTCAAATACCCGGATAAATTAATATCTTGAAGCTGCCTTTTTATCCCAGCATCGAAGAAAATGAATGAGATGTTTTTTCATGTAAAAGTATTTCTACAGCGTATTGAGAAACAAATAAAATTATAGATATCAAATTTGATACACAATTATAAGAAAATCTTAGAAGGTATAAAGAATAGTAATAAAAATATCTACGTTAAATTATAAAATATTTTCTGCCGAATATAGCGCCTAAAATAACTGTAGAAGTAATAGAAAATATAAGCATAGCCCACAGGTCACCATATATTTGGTTAACCTGAAATATCACCGTCTTTAAAAAAATATGTTAATTCTGTGATAATTTATCAGATTAACTATGTTTTGAGATCCACTTTCAAATTGAGGTTTAAAAAAGTTGGGGAAGCGAGTAGGAAAATCTTACGAAGCCTAAAATCCAAGAATGGAATGGGAGTTGGAGATTAATATTGAAAATATGAGGCTTGTCCTAATTTGTTTCATCATGGGTCGAAGAACCGACTGATTTCAGCGTTGATAGAATTCGAACGCCTGGTTTTGCCAGGGAAGATTTTTAGCTAGAAACTTCAATGAAAGGATTGCTATTGAAGAGTATAAAACAGAAACTTTTTTCGATTTTTATTAATGCTTAGTGGAAGCAGAACGGGAAGGATTGAGTAAACTGATCATGCATTTGTGCGGAAAATAATGCAGCTGTGAATACGCTGGTGTGTGCTTTTGCCCTTGCCTCTTAACCTCTTACTTTAATTATCCTTGGCGTCAAGAGAAAAAGAGGAGTTCAACCGGTCCGCAATTAAGTCAAAAGGAAACGAGCTTCTACCGTTTTATATTCCCTAGCAATAGGTCATTTGTTCTTTTACAGGGAACGCGCTTTCAATAGCAAATGCTTTAAAAAAGACTTACTTTTATCGTTTGAAATATTACGCGTATCGTTCAATTGGTCCTCAGGAAAAACTAGAAAAACAAACTCTTTTGGGTAGAATGTTTTAATTCTTCTACAAAATCATCTTTTCCCAACGTTTCTTCGCCTTTTTAAGCAGTTTGTAAATGATTTCGGAAGGTCTTAAAATTTTCCAAACTTTAAAAAAGTCACTGGTGGCTAAATTTAGTGACTATGGTGTAGGTTGTAGTAATTATAACTTTAATCCCATAATTTTTTCCATCAAAATTCCGCAGGTGTACACCCATGACTTGATGGAAGAGAATGTTTTTCTTTGCCAGATGAGATCGTTTTTTCTTGGTTTATTTGCTCATCTAGTGAAATAACAACGCATACTGCTGTCCATTTCTCGTTCGTTCATTCTATAAGTAGTCGATGTAGATAATTTTGCGTTCCCGGCAAACCGAGGCCATCACCTTGCCGGCCAATTCCCCCGCCTTCGCCTTTTTTGGGGGCCGGATCGTCTTAGAAAATCCAGTGTGTCAACTGTCCCTTTGTCTCTGGAGTGTAGTAATGTATCCACGTTTCGTCCAAAGTTATACATCGATGCAGAAACCCGTCAGGATTGCGATTGAAAAGCACCAAACTAGCTCCCGATTCGACCAGACGATTTCGTTTGTGGGCAAACGCGGCACTCATCTTGCAGATATTTTTTTCATATCCAATTTTCCGTGCAAAATTGAAAAAGCAGTATCTTGCAATATGCCTGTACCCTAAATTATTTCACGTTCTTTGATTTCTCGATCACTCCAAACCATATCGTGGATTTTGTCATATATTTTCGAGGAAGTTACTTCCACTAGACGTCCCGAATGATGTTCATCATTTGTGGATGTACTTAAAAAACTAATTTACCCAATAGTGACACAGGAGCAGATGTGGCATGAACTTCATCCAACTCAGATTTGATCTCTTTCGGTGTAAAGTCTTTTAAATAGAAGTCTTCAATCACCAATCGAAACTTATTCTCTTCCATTTTTCTAAAGAAACGAAAGTGTGTTGCTTAAATCGACTATGAAAATGAAACCACGCGATGGATGTGGCTGGAGCTTTAACAGCACTGTAGTGAAAGATGAGGTTTACAACTAGCAAACCTTTTCCGATACAGCAAGCGCCATCTCATGGATTCTCTCTGGAGTTATTGAACACCCGCATATTAAATTACTGTATCATTAAATGTGATAAACAACAGCGACAGGGAGATATAATATTTTAACTAAGGATATGAATCCGATAAAATATGCATATTTTTAATATTATCAATAATGGAAATTCTAATGCAACGTGTTTTTGTAGGAAACTAAAATATGTGCTACATTATATAAGTTAAATATTTTCAGATTTACAGGTTTATACTAGTACATGAAACTGTTGATCAAAAACTTCTAATTAAACTAAAGGTAAAGGAACTGCCTACGAGGCTGCAGTTTTTTAAATTATTATTTTTTAAATAATTACTTCGTTTTCTGTATTCGCGGAATACCTCAATTTAATTATTCATTTTGGAAATGCACGTGCTATTTTATTGCATATAAGTAAAGCGACTTGCAGAATAGCAGTATCATTGATATAAATTCGTAACCTATCCTACAAGGAACCGGTGGGGCACATTTGATGAAAAGGTTGTAGTTCTCTTTGATTCTTTTTATTGGCGCACATGTCATTGTTTAGAATGAGAACAAATGGATTCACATGCTATTTGCGTTTACCACTATTCCTGACGGATGAGACAAAGGCACTTGTACAATCAGAGTGCGCTTACGCGAGCATTATCCTGGTGGATAAATGTACGATATTTGCAAATTTCTTAGGTTCAATGGAAAATTACGAATTGTTATATGAAATTTTTAAAAATAGATGTTATCCATGCATCTTTGGGTGTAGCCAAATAGAAGATTTCCTTAATTGATAAACTTACATTCATGTGGAAATTTCGTTCATTTATAGTAAAAGTTTCGTTCAAAATGCGTCTGAAAGCCTTCTTATTGAAAGCAGCCCTTTCGCATCAGTTTATGGGGGTTATAAGGATGGTAAATATCAAATGTATATTATCATAATATCGTGTTCCGTTTTCAGAAAATTCAATATAAAGAAGTGTTTTAGGCATGAATGTGTTTTTTGCAATTGCATCCCAAGCATCAATATTATTTTGATTTCCAAAAGTAATAATCGTTGGCCATAATATTTTAGCATTGAAAATTTTCACCCATTGATTGAGTTATTAATGTATTTGTAACAAAATTACCTTTTTGAAAAATGTTCTTTATTTAAAAAATTGATCACTAAAAACATGGGAAAGGCATATAAAAATTTAAAGGTTTTTAATTACACGTAATTTTGGGTAGAAGACCAAGAAGGAAACGTAATACTCTTTATGGTAAGGTATCGATCCGAGGATCGGGAGGTAGTAACCCTCAAAGCCAGCTCCGCTGCCGTCTCATTTTTCCTTTATTAGTTGAGCTAATGTCTTATCATTTGGCTCTCATCACTCAATACTTGGACTTTCTCCTAAATTCCTCCCTTATACGGTTCCTTCAATTACAGTCTTCTGCGGACAATTATCTCGCAATGTGTCCAATATGTTTTCCTCATCGTCTTGTCAACGTCTTTCGTAGAATTCTCTTTACCCATCTTCAATGACAAATATTTTCGGTATATATCTTTTTTCATCATCTTCTGGAGCGTCATATATTCTTTAAATCTTCTAGATCTTCAACTATTATCACCCGAGTCTATAGTTGCAAAGAAGTTAACTTCTGTCGCTGTATTTTTATTCACTATTTACTGATAACCAGAGACTTGATATCCAACGGGTCTTGGCCGATTTAGTTTTATGCATCAGTTTTTCTTCTAAGCAGACGATTACTTTCTTAAAAACTATTGTCAAAAATACTGTCCCACCTATTATCTCCATGTTACTCTTTTCATGATCCTCTTTTGGTAGTCATCGTCAGCATAAAGAGTTCTATAATTTTACTCATTATTTGATTCATTTCCTGACTTTGTTTGAAAATTGTCTGTTCTCTTCCGATTTGGTGCGCAATTCTTTAAGTTTTTGTGGTACATTTTGTCCCCTTATACTGCCTGCCAATATCTGTATCTATCTATATATGTATATCTTTTCGTCTACTGTCCATAGTCATGGCGTGCTAGGACGTATTACTGCGTATAGATACTAGATATATTACTGCGTTCTTTCTCTTTAATTTATTGTGCCGACCATACATAATTTGTTATGGTTTCTTCTCTTCTGTCATCCCTCTTGTTCAATGTCGTAGTCTCTCCAAGTGTGACGAGAATTAGTGTCCTTTCGCCATAATTCATTTCAATTTTTTTCTGCAGGTGTAAAATTTTACTTGCTGACAATTCGCCAAATTATCACATTGCCTTCATTAGCACGACTTCTGGCTACCTTAATACTTACATAAAAGTACCGATGCCTTTTAACTATTTATTGATATTTGACTAGCTTAATGTCCTTGATTTATGTCGGTTGGAGAAAATTATTACTCAATTATATTCAGTATTGTTCTCTATCACTCAGTTTTTCCATATATCAATTTACGTATGAGTGATTATTTCCGTGAATTTGCAGCTCTTTAATGTTTTTTATGAAGGACATTCGAAAATTTTCGTGTGTACGTATTATTGTAATAGATTGACCAATGCCGGTTCAGTATTGGAATAAAGTCGATAAAAATGAACCAGTTGAATCATTGCTGATATAATGGCCACCGTTTTATGCAAATATGGTGAAGAGCTGAGAGTTTCAGTGCCCAATAGATTAACTCGGTTTTTTAATTTTTTCTATTAGAATGTGTGCGAAGTAAGAAATTTTGATTTTCGAAAGATATGGATTCCGTCCAAATCCAATAATGTTGCTTCCTTCTAATCTTTAATAAAAATATTCGTTCTTCGAGCGAGACGATGAGTGCCAATTAAATGGATGCCATTAGAAAATATGAGAGAGCGGGTGCCCATCATTGCATGATTTTGGGGATTTTATAGGTGTAAATCAGGAAGTGGCCGAGTTCCAAGTAGGTTTTTTCAAGTGTGGGCAATGGAAGAGGCAGACAGAGTGAGTGAGAGAGACGATAAGTGAACAATGAGATGGGAAAGAATGAAGAGAGGAGAGGGTAGGGAGTGGGGAGAACGTGGACGATGCAGGAATGTGGACGGCGGAGAATGTTCGGAGAAGGGAGGAAGGGCGTTTGTTGTACTCTGGACGGTTTGTTTCTGTGGCACAGAAGCTTGCGGACACACACCACGGCCAACTCCAGCCACCTTAATGGCCCACCCCATCCCTCCTCAGCCAGGATGCTCTTCTAGTTGTCCTTCCTTTCTCTCCCGCTTGAGTTCGCTCCTCGTACCCAGGCTTCCCTATTGCCCTTTCCCACGACCACCACCGCCACCCATTACCACCCCCAACTCTTTCTCTACGCTCACTAACCTTCCCAATTCTCTCATCTCCTCCACCCCCACCACGGTTCCCATTCCCGTGTCAATCCATGCCTGTATCCTTTATTTCCCCGGGCCATTGTTGTGGCGTGTCTTGTAAACCTTGGGCTTTCATTTAGACTCAGCTTCTCCCCACTCAGCGTCTTCTATTTTCCATTGCCGTCTCCCTCATTTTGAGTTCCCTCCCCCTCTACCCGTTTACCTCGCAATCTTCTAAATAACTGTCAGTGTTTTATTCTTATCGCTGAAACAAAAATGGTATCGTTCAGCTCACTTGCTTCTTTACCTAAAATATTCCCGACTGCTAGGATGTCTTCTTTACGCCTCTTTTTCTTCCAGGTCATTTATTCATGCAGATTCTTGCTCTTTCATCTTTTCACACTCTTTGCATTGCAGCAACATAAAGTTCATCGTTCTTTTTCTGTTATTGGTTTACTCTCCCATGTCTTAACATGCTGGCCGAACATTAAAATTGAAGCTCTGCATGAGCTTTATTAGTAGGCACCAAGGTTGGAACTATGGAACTTTATTGCTTTGTTCATCCAGGTATCATACATCATCGTTCGTTAAGAAGGCCTCAGATGCATGATAGTGAAAAAATAAAATACTTAGGGCTTTTCCGGAATTCTGAAAAAATAAACCGCAGAATTCTACTTTCCCTAACATTTTTCTTGTTTCATGGTGATAAATTATCACATTACATTGAGAGAAATTGTTATTTACATTTATAAGTTACGTCACTGACGTATTTCATTAAATGAGAATACATTTATGATCACGGTTTGATTGAACTGAGCTCTAATGTGTCAGGGTCTTAGGGGGCTAGTTAAGTTTTAATGCCATTGTTAATAGGCATATTTCAATATGCTATATATGTAGGCATATATAAAGCATGAAAGCATTCTAGAGCAGCGAAATTTGAGTAAATATTTCAGAAATATTGAATGTTCTGGGAATTATTAATATAATTTGGTGTGGAGATATTGACAGTCATTCATTAGAATCCTTTCCCTCGTTTTTTTCAAATATAAATTCCTATGATTTTCAGGATGGAGATTTTAGCATATATTTTAGCCTCCGAGAAAATTAACTTTTTTTTTTAAATCAGTTCTTTTAGTGATCAACGACTACACTCCAACAAGAAGCTCACTAATGGAACGTTTAGTCCCACAATACACCACACGAAACCAAACGCAAAAACGCACGGGCATATGACATATTTTATCTAATTTGAAATACAAAAGGAATCAGATAATTGATATATTTTATCTAGTTAAATATGAAAAAAATTGAAAACATTTTCATTAAAATATATCTTAATAATGGTGGGCGAGGCACTGTACGAGTCATGCATGTAGCGGTCTTCGCATGGCTTCGAAGTTGGATAAAGGAACACCGCCGAAAAATTTTTAAACGGATGATATCTCGATCTTAAGGATCAAGAGTCGGTGCCTCTGGGATGTAAAGTCAGTATCTCCAGCAACACAAATTTTATAATATTCGAATTTAAGTATATTTGGGCACTTTTGAATGTGGTCATCCCGTAGAAACCCGTTTATCGGGACCGGCCCGCTCTCCTTAACAGCCGGCACATTCGTCGTTTTCTTCATTGTTTCCGCATGGCCTCCAATTCTGCATCGCAAGAGTGAATGAAATTCGGTGTCACCTCTTCCCCTGCAGCAAGAGGAAGGTCAAATACAAATGGTGGAATACTATTCACACCTCTCTTAACGGGGGGAATCTTGTGGGATATGAAGTTAGATTTCCAGTGAGAGCGATGCATGGCCCAGCAGTAGGTGGTGGGCTTGAGGTTGGCTCTCAACGAAATGCGTATGTTTTCGTGAGTGGTGGAAACAGTATCTTGGGCGGAAACCGCAGTACCGCTCTGAGCGAGAAAATTGTAGCTGATCGTAGTTGAGGATTCCTACGAAAACTGTCCATATACTGTACAAAAAGATATTTTAGCCAAAAATAGGTAATCATTTGTCAATAATTACAGCTACATTCTTGAGGTACTATTGCGTCTACGTACACTAACAACACATTTTTCTCTATTAAGCCATAATTACAAAATAAATTTAATACCATATGTAAATATTCAGCAGCGGCATTAAATTTTTCGGTTTTTTCCCGGCTAAAACTTGAAGTCTCGGCTATTGGACAATCATGGACTTGAAACAGAAGTAAACACTTTTTTCCAGCTACTAACACTTGAGCACAATATTTTAACGAATCTATTCAATAATTTAAAATGCGTTGTTACCAAAATCTTGGCAATAATTTATTCTGTACAAAATTTTAATGCTCGAAGGAAAAGGATTTACAAACAAGGGAAAAGTTGTAAATTTACGACTTTCAGTTATGCCAAAACAACTGTACCATTTGTTTTTTACTTATAGATGCAAGTTACTTATGCGTAGATATAATGCAAGATCTTGTATACCTATGGAGAGAGACTTAATCTTAATCTTACTCTACGATACCAGCTACATCAGAAGGTAAGATAATAATTATTTGTGTGGGCTTTCTCGGAAACATTTATTACATATTATAATAAAAATTGATCATCATCCCCTTGGATTCATTCTGTAAAGGAAATAAAGATGTATTGATTCCTTTGGAGTAATTGAAGTTTTTGAAATTCCTCGAAACTCCGCATCGGTTCAAATTTTAACTATCTTCTTCTATGATTTCCGTTCCACCATTTGCGTGAGACCTTACTCACTACTGACTACTTGCTGCTGAAGCAGTTGCACTTTTTTCTTCTGACCATTTCAGCGATTTCCAGAAACTAAAGTTGCGTTTAGCAATCAATTTAATTAAATATACGTGTCTATTCAATTAATTTCAAACTTTAAAAGCGTGGATAAAAGTAATCATTTTAATTATAGGTTCTCTTAATTTTTCCCATAAATTTTCCTGTGCCACATAATAAAATTTATGTTCCCGCATCAAAATGTTTTGGTAAAATTCAAGTTTTTAAGCAAAATAAAAGTAATAAATGTAGATCTTATTAATAAGGTCTTCGCAGTTGAAAATGCCAAGGAAAATGTCAGAAGAATCAGAGGAAATCAGAGAATTCAAAATAATCGTTGCATATTATTTACTGACCTTTGCCTTTAAAATTGCTGATTCATTATCGATAAGTAAAACAATTTATTTACTCCAAGTTGTTAAAATAGATAATTCAAAAAAGAAAATACTCTAAAAATTATTTTAAATTGATTTCAGAATCATACATTTTCCTCACTAGTCATGACTTCATATAATAAAATACTTTCACAGCAGGCTATTTTATCAATGTTAAAAACGTGCTCGAGCTTTAAATTCATGGAAAATTTTTGTTTGGAAAAAATAGCGGAAATTCACTTATTTCGAGATGAAATGAATGGTTATGTAAGTGAATTTGTGAGGGGAAGGATTTTCCACCGCCCGAAGGGAAAGTGTATTTTGGCTTTGATCCAAAAGCCTGAATATCTGGAACCGTTGATTGGTCATCCGTCATTCTGCCCTTTGCACACTCTTTAGGTGAAATACTCCCGAATGCATATGTTTAACAGGGTCAAACGATTTCTGCCAGGTCAGAAAAATCGATTATATCTGATTACTATTCAATAGTGGAATCGTGCGAATGAATATTCATTATCCCAGGTCCGGCATTTTCCATAATGAATTGTCTCCAAATGAATGAAATCTAAATTTTGATAAGGCGCTGGAAACCTTCAGTGAATCTCGACCTTACCTTCCTTAAAAGGTGATTAAAAATCATCCAAATGTTTGGCTATTTCATTAATTTTTTAATAAACCCTTATGTAATCAGTTATAAAATCAATGAAGCTCATGTCGTACCAAACTCTGAATATTTGGAATAACTATTGTTTAAAATTAAGCTTTGATTGGAACACCTATGATAATTTTAAATTAAAATGAACTAAATTGCCCTCGCATTTTCCTACGGTGTTTTTGATCTTACAATGTATGTTATAAAATATAGTCTTTAAAGTTCCACGAAATACGTTCGGGATTTATTTCGTTTTAATACTTTACAGTATTTGGTGCAGGGGCATTATTATCGATGCCAAGAGGAACTGTAGTGCATTATTTATTAATTATGTATGAAAGCATTGCATTACAGGAAAGAGCTAAAGAAATGACCCTTTTAGTAATTTCACCAAAAGAGCAATTATTCCGCCGTATCAGTTGCGGAATAATAACTAAATGACTAAATAGCTAATAAATACGCACAATGTAGTTAATCACTGGTCAGCATTTAGGCTAGCACAGAAAATGTCCCTTCAATAAAATTTGGGGTGGCAGTTCTCAGGTTTCGAGAAACAGCATCCAGGTTGTGCAAGAGTTGAGAGATATTTTACAACACATTTCAGCGAATAGTTTCGTATTGTGCGCAAAGAATGGTTGGATATCTTTTACTGATAAACCATCTATTCTTTATTCTTACGGCACAGTTTGCGTAGACCCCTCCCCCCCC
The DNA here is from genome assembly GCF_022747635.1 of Hetaerina americana. Lineage (NCBI taxonomy): Eukaryota > Metazoa > Arthropoda > Insecta > Odonata > Calopterygidae > Hetaerina > Hetaerina americana. Next base: position 59,569,327 of record NW_027286069.1, read on the forward strand.
CCCGATGAGTTGCGCGAAGGAAACTGGTGCAAGATGAGACAGGTGATGGACAAGAGAGCGACTCGACCAGTGAAATATTCGAGGGTGAAAAGACGAAATGGAAGGCAGTAGGGATGTAATAGAAAAGATTGACCTCTTGATCCCTCCATTTGAAAGTGATGGAGGTAGAGAAAGTGGGGGATAGAAAATAAAACAATCGCAATACGCCCGCAAGCTATGAGTGGGGTTGGGGTTGGCTTTTTCTGAATGTCCTCGCTTCAGACAAAAAGCACACCTAAAAAATGACGGGAGTGGGGCTGGATGGTCCATGTGGATTGAGAGGGGGAGGGAGGGGGGTCGAGTCGAAGATAGGTTGACCGAGATCTCGAGAGGGAGGCGTGAAAAAGGGTGGCATGGGGGGGGGGGGAGTGGAGGAAGAGGAGGCTCCGAGGAGTTTGCTTGCATTCAACCGCATCACGGCGACCACTCCCGCGCCCCCATTCTCTCCCCTCACCCCAGCGACCTCGACTCAAACTCAATCGCTCTCTTCCCGAGAGCTTTTCGGCCAAGTTGCTCCCTTCCCATTCCACTCCTCCTCCGTCTCGCCGTCACGGGGTGTGTGAGGCGTCATCTTGGAATGGAAACCAAGGCTTATCTCCGCTTGGTTTGGTTTTAGAGGCGTGAGTGGCGCATGTGCGACCTTCCCTATTTCCTTGTTCTCTCCCCCTCCATATCTCCATTTAGTCCATTTGAGCCACGGGGATTCGACCCATTTTGGGATGGGTTGGTTCCAAACTGCATGTAATCAGGCTGGATGTAAATGCTCCCAAAATTTATAGCTTCTCGGGCTGCAGGTGTGCGAGGTCGAAATTCCATACCCGCCTCTATCTCATGGGTCAACTCAATTAGGGCGTTTCGTTCATCACTTGTCCGGCATTTGTTTTTACCTCGAACTAGAATCCTAGGTTAGAGTGAAGGAGAGAATGATCTAAATGTATAAGTGATAAATATTTGGTCTAGAAGTGACGCGCTGGAGTTAAATCGCCTCCACGTTGTACTCCAGGTATAATTTAAAGGAAATGTATAGGAGTGGTAGTGCAATAATAACTATCCTTTTTTTTCCCAGTGCCCACAAAAAAGTTTGACCTGAAAATACAAAATCCTGGCGCACTTCAAACATGACAGTATTTTATTTATGAATACGCCATTTACGCAAAAAATACAGGTTTTATAATGTCAAACTATGTAGAAGGAGTAAAAGGAGTGCGGGGTTCAGTTTTCCTGTATGGATAACAAAATCTTGAAATCTACTTTTAGTTCCAAATTCGGTAGTTCTTTTTTTCCATTTCATAGATGCAGGGTAGAAACGGCCTATGGAATTAAATTGAAAAATGAAATTCAAATGGCCAATCTATGGTTGGTTGTGGGATAAATAATGATTAATTTCGCATTTTGTAATGCCAACTCAAATAAAAATTAAGGCGGTTATCGGGAGACGTGATTATACTTTAAGAGAAGAAACATTGCGGATTCGTCCATCACTTAAGAACGCTGAAGAGTCCACAGGTTTACTCCAAGCGGCGAACCGTGTACAGAACTCTCTGCAAGGGACCAAACTAGGGATCGGAATGGCTCATTAACATCTTCCGCCAGCAGTATTAAAGCCAAGAAAATTGACGTGGAAAGTTGCTACACCAACCACAGAACTCCATTACTCACTCTGCAGCGGAAGATACGTATACTTCAGAAATGACTCCACTTACTAATGCAAGAACTCTACTTAACTCTAACTGTAGCATCTGCAAATTTACCATTCCAATGCCAGAACGGAAGAAAATAGACAAATATATTTTTCATAGCCTGTTTCATGAACTCTATGCTATGCTTTCTGATGGTAACTACTCACCTACTGCCTATTGTTATATCTTTGGAATCTGCTCGGTGCATTTATCTATGGCCTTAGTTCTACTTTATAAGCAAATATTCCGAACCATTTTATTAAGTAGGAGTTTTGTCAAATGAGTCAACCAAAAATTCTGCCACAGCCATAGTTTGTTAATAATAATGTTTTTTAAAGTTGAAATGAGATGTAAATGGTTGAGAAATATTATAATCGATGATATATTCGTAGTTAACGTTTGACATATGTGACCTTAATTCGATTTAACGAAACATGCTTAAGTAATTTATAAATGAAGTCATTAATGTAAGGGTCAGTTTACGAAGATTCTCTTCCTTTGCCTGAAAGGGTGTTTCTCTATTCAAACTTAAACCATAAATAACCAACGAATTAGACATATATACTGGACATATGATTTATCCATATAGTTTCTTATGCGCATATTCTGGAAAAGGGAAAATAATGCTTAAAAAATTTAATTTATGATAATTGAATAACACGAAAAATTGACGGAATAATTTTACTACAAAGAACACTTCGTTGATTAAATATATTTTCAATGATAAGAGAAAGTTCCGCTAAAATCTAATGTTTATCATGTTCTGAGCCTGCGTAATATAATGTAAAAACATAATGTTCTATTTGGGCAGGTATGGTTTCTCCCCAGCAATAGGGTGAATATTTAGTTCCGTGGGATGCTTCATTCGAAAAAATAAGAGCCGAATACGAATAATAAGTAGCTGTGGGAACTAAAGCAAGGGGGTCTTGCTCTTCGCATTTCGAAAAAGCGTTCTCTACTATGAATTTCATGCCCTCTTCACCACTGTCACATTTAAACATTTTAATGCGCGTAATACATTGATTCTGAGCTATTTAATATTTCCTGTTTTGAGAATAACTTCGACTCTACTACTCGATATGCACCTGTAAACAACGAAGCAATTAGTCAAGACTTTTGTGTGGAGCATGGCGCTCTATGGTTCCGAGACTTGGAACATTGGAAGAGTGGACCAGCGAAGAAAAGAAGCCTTTGGAACATGGGGCTCAAGGAGAATGGTGAAGATTAAATGGACAGACAAAATAAGAGACGAGGAAATATATAGAAGAGCAGCAGAGGATTGGACCATATGGAGAACTACTGCAAAGAAGATATGGATGGACTGGACACACATTGAGGCACAATGGATTGATTAGGAATATAAAGAAGGAAAAATAGAAGGAAATATTCCAATAGGAAGACCAAGAGACATGTATATGGGACAAATTAAGGTGGAAGTAAAACAGAGAAGGTATCAGGGATTATGGGAATTGCCATTGAATAGAGTAGAATGGAGAGCTGCAGTAAACCAATTCTAGAACTGAAATACTGATGATGATCAGTATTTTATTTGTGGCGACGTTTGAGCTTTCTTGTGGCAAAATTACGATCATATTATGACAGTGAAAGTATGAGTCAAAACCGCGGCACTTAATACTCGTAGTCAAGTGAATTCTCTGATCAGGACCGATTCAAGATATACCTATGCCTGCCACTTTATGCCTTGGGACCTACCCAAGATGATTTTACGTCTTGACCAAGATTACACCGATAGATAATTATTAACTGCAGCGCTATTAACGAAATGACCCGTGTGGGACCTTAGCTGAACATAAGTGTAAGTCTGTGCGGAAGTGGCGGCACCCTTGTCAATCGCTTGCCCTCGTCGACGATGGCGCAGGGCGCTCATAAATTTGTCCACTGGAAGGCGGACTACTTCTCCACTAGCATAGTCCCAGCAATTCCTTAAGTCCTGATATCTGATTCTTCATATCATTAAACATTAATTACATTAAAATATATTTATGCTAGAATAATTTTGCAAATATCAGTGTATTTCTTCAACGGAAGCAGTTTTGTCTGGACCACAGAGAAACACCCAAAATAACTGATTAAGTATCTATCATGATAATTGACTTCCTGCAGAAAATAAGATGTGTATGCTTATATTTATGATAAATTTGGAGACAGACTCCGGGATCGCTATTTCTGTACTGCCATTTAAACTTTTATGGAAGAAAACCCGCGCAGCGTCTGCTCCGCAGTGAGGCGGCTGCAAAGGCGTCGCACCGAGTTGCACTCGTTTAAAATATTAGCACGCGTTTAAAATACTATTGAGAAAGAAAACGGGAAATAAACTCAATTATTTATCCCTAAAAATGTCGATGAAACCTAATATGAAAATGAGTCCTGGCAACTGCGAGATAGAGGTGAGCTTCGGGGGATGAGTACAGTAGGAAAATGTTGAAGTTTCGTAAACAAGGAATAAAGAAAGCAGCAAAGGAAGCAGTAGAAAAAGGATTCAGAAGCCTTTGATTATAGAAGGTATGATTAGGAAGGTGAATTAAAGAAGGAAATGGAAGAACTTGAACACATGATTAGGGAGAATAATATGCAAAGGGATATAGGATAAACAAATGTGGCAAAGGAAACGTGAAGGAAAGGGTGATAAAAGGACATTTAGAGTTCATAGAGACAGGGAAAATGACAGCGGCGGACAGAAAGAAAGAAATGTCAGAATGTAAGAACAGAAATTCCGTTTGCGCTGTTAGAGATGCAAGTGGTAAAATGTTAATCGCAGAAAAAGTTATAATAAAAGGGATACAATATATTGTATCCAGATATATGTATATATATACCACGATTGTACGGAAAAACTCACACGAGCGGCACAATAATGGGCTGACACAATATAACACAAATAGAAAAGAATAGACACATTTAAAAGAACACTCACACGGTAAATTGTTCGAGCTTTCGGCCCTCTCAGAGGCCTTCTTCAAGAGAGACTGCTTGTAGTCTCTCTTGAAGAAGGCCTCTGAGAGGGCCGAAAGCTCGAACAATTTACCGTGTGAGTGTTCTTTTAAATGTGTCTATTCTTTTCTATTTGTGTTATATTGTGTCAGCCCATTATATATATATATATATATATATATATATATATATATATATATATATATGTATATATATATATATATATATGTATATATATATAACACTTTTTGAAAGTCTCACGGACGTGAATAATAATGTATAACACTTAGCACTAGTGGACACAGACAAAAACACAGAAACACACAAAAAAGAGACTAACTATTTTTCGAATTTTCGGTGGTCCGTTCTCAGTTCAGTGGTCCGTTCTCAGTGGTCAGTTCTGTCCCTCTCTTCCTTGATAAAGGTGGCAATGACCACCGAAAATTCGAAAAATAGTGAGTCTCTTTTTTGTGTGTTTTTGTGTTTTTGTCTGTGTCCACTAGTGCTAAGTGTTATATATATATATATATATATATATATATATATATATATATATATATATATATATATACATATATATATATATATATATATATATATATACATATATATATATATATATATATATATATATATATATATATATATATATATAATGTTAACAAGGATATCAGGAACCAGGAATACTTGAATGAGATACAGAAAAAGCAATAAAGGAAGTGAAATTGAAGAAGGTTGTGGGAATAGATAACGATCGTGCATAAATACTCGAGAATTTATGAAACCGGGGAAAGAAGAGGTTTTATGGGCTCATTCATAGGAGTATTAGAGGAGGAGTTCGGCTGGAAGACTGTTAGATCAGTATTGATGCCTATCCCAAGAAAGAGAGGTCTCCAGTATGTGAGGCTATAGGACTATATATTTGATTTCACGCTCGGAAAAGGTATGAAAACCGTAGGATCATCAAAAAGAGAATGGGAAAGTGAGTAAAAAGAAATTTAGGAGAACATAAGAAATGTTTGGATATAGCTCCCAGATGGATACGCGTGATGCTTTGCCAATAATTAGATCACTAACAGAGATGGGCATAGAGTATAACCGAGGCATAATTATATACTCCGTGGATTTTGGCAAGGCGTTTGACATACTAAACATAGCAATGAATGAATGTTTTGTAAAAGATAGGAGTAGACTGGAGAAATAGGCTACTTATCCGGAACGTGTAAATGTCTCATACTTCACTGTTATGGATAGCGAATGAAGTGTCGGGATGGACAGTGCTGAGTAGGACGGACAGGGATGCCCATTATCATATGTTATTTTCAATATATACATAACCATATATCTTAGAATGAATAATAATAAACAGAAGATTCTCGGGAAAATGAAAGGTGAAGTAAAACATTCTAGAGCAGTTCACTTTTTGGAAAGTATTTTGGATGACGATAGGCAAAGTGGCGGAGGCAAAGAAATTACGTTAGGTGACTAACCATTTACCAAGGGTGGGGTGATGTAAAACTTGAATTAAATGTGTAATGAAAAAATTACAAAAATATTAATATAGAGTGAAGTTGTTTATAGCTGCAGAAACTTGCAGTTGCGGCAGGGCGATGAGCGTATAGTGGAGGCATTTAAGATTTGTGTGTGGGGAATAAAGAAAAAAAATAATGGACGGAATGGAAATCCGACGATGAATTTATAAGAGTGACTGGAGAAGAAAGATGGATGTTTTGAGAAATTCGAAAGAGGTGAGGCAAGTAGATGCGGGAGATCCTGAGAGGTAATGAATGGGTCGCCGAAGACTGTAACAGCGGGGAAATTGCCATGTAAACAAGGTGGGTGAGGGAAAGAACGGCACTTTGGATCAAATTAAGGGAGGTAGAAGGTATGCATAAGTAAAGAACGAGTCATTGTAGTATGGTTTTAAAATATTTGGTGTCATGTTAGATAGGTTTACGAGTATAGTAGTGTATAGTGTCATGGCCCATGAAAACCTTATTCAGATTCGGTGTACTGCAATCAACAATAATTTAAACTTCTGGAAAAGAGAGATTTTTTTAAAATCTGCACGTAATTTTTTATACACAACTGTGGGAAAAATATATTATGATTGCTGTCTGTAAACACTTTAAAATGCATAATTAAATTACTGTTGACAAGGGCCTAAGATAGCTTGGGTGAGTTTTTGAATAGAATTCAAGTTTAGCAATCCCAAACGCGAAATAATAACATTAAATTCAACTAAAATCTGTGCACCAATTAATCCCTTGGTATTTGTATTCAATTCTCTCCCATATAAGTACAATAAGGAAAAATGATAATGATGGGGATAATGCACAGCTAGGGATTTATTCGTTTTAAATACGCATGAGAGAACTGTCAATCATTTGTGTAATCAGTAGTAATGAAGAAAATTTTTTAAAAGAAAGCCAATGGTGGAAAATACTTATATTTTGAAAAATAGTTTGCGAAAGAGTTAAAAAATGTAATAAAAATATCATAAGAAACCTGATAGAGAACTCTGAGTTTTAATTCACAATGTTAACAGGAAGAATGAGTCAGTAAACTATGAAATACCTGAAAGTTTAATAGAATTATCGACAGAAAAAGGAAAATATAATAATTAATTAGCCCCTTTATAATGTTTTATTCACATTAATAATCGCAAATAAACTACCAAAAGCTAAATATTCTGATTTAATCCACATTGAATTGAGAGTGTTCTCTTTTTAATGGGTTAATACGGCTAATAATATCATGTGACCGAAAGTTCTGCAAAAAATAATATTTGTCAAATATATTATTGATGCAAGTCATTATATATATATATAAATATATATATATTTATTTATTTTATTTATTTATATCAGTTTGCATTACGATGTCTTTTATTTTTATGGGATTGTTGGTGAAAAGGCATTATTAAATTACCTCTTAAACAACATTTATTTCAATATATAGGATTACTTAGGATAGCAGCTAACTATATCTTCTTTGATTAAATCACCACATTATAAAGTGTCCGTCATTAGCTCGCTTACCACATGAGCGACAATGGACGATTTTTCTTCACAGGTTATCCATTTTGTATAAAGCATAAGGCCTTGTTTCTTGTGTTGGAAGGTAATACTTCTTCCATTTCTTATGAAGTAATTAAATCAGGTTTTTTCCCATGATTTTCTAGTGGGCCAATCCAAAAGTCGTATGGATCAATATTTACTTAGTCCAATCAGGTTTAAATGTCTGAATAATATAAATAATTTTATTGTCCTCACGACTTACACTCAAAAAATGAAAAATGACCTCCATCATATTGGCCTTAAACATATCTGAACATATAATATTCTTGGCAAAACACTCTCGATTGTCGGCCGGAAATTCTTTTGTGGGTGAGAAAAACATTTTTATCCCCATTGTTCTTCGGATCCTTATTTTATCTCTCGCTACTTCCGACCACCTCTGCATTCTCCACCACTCAAAATCTATATTCTTCGTTCTTTTCTTTATCCGTCTCGCTTCCTTCCCCTATTACTCTTCTCCTCTCATCACCTTTCTCTTCCATCGAATTCATATCCTTATCATGGAGCTTATGCGATTCTCCCATTGCTACCCTTCTCCCGAAAACTCTTTTCCCTCTTTAAAGACTCACGTTCTTTCTTCCGTCCCAGGATAGAGAGCGACCTTAGCTGTTTCCTGGAACTGATTGTAAAAGGTTATTCTCAAGATATCAATTTCTGTGAAAACCATCACCTGGTGCAATACTCAAACAGTGCAGTACATGTAAGCTCGAAACAACATGGTAGAGATATGTAAGAGGCGTTAATATATCACTTGTCATCTTACCATCAGAAAACCTTTGTTGGTACTGATATTAACCTATAGGAACGGTGGCATGCTGGGCTACCAAAAGAGATTTCCCTTCACAAATAATTGTAATTTCAAACATGTTTCTCCTTTTTGTTGTTTACGAAATAAATTTATTTTTAACATAGATTAAACTTCAAACTTGTATTACTCTATAGCGTTTAGATAGGACCAACATTTTATGGTTCTGTATTTATTTCTGAAGAATGTTGAGTAATACAATATTGTTGCTAAATACTGTAGCTCAGTCGTGTACTAACATTTGACCTCATTTGAATTAAGGGATACGAATGAGTTACAAGTTTTATTCCAAAATGGATGGATAATTATTTCATTTACAATTTACTGATTAATAATTACTCCCTTGGTACGTAACTCGATATATGATATCAAATAAAAATCGTCTATAACTCAAAATTATTTTGAAGTTTAAAATTATGAGGATACCAAATCATTATAAATCGATTTTTGAAAAAAAAACGATTAAAAAAATGTTTTGTTGGATTACATTGATGTTCTTTGTGCTGTTAGCTAATCATACTTTAGGGCAAAGAATATGTTTTAAACTACAGTTAGCCGTTTTTTTTAAAATTAAGCAATATGAATTATTTCACCCTTTGAAGTTGTAGCATTGTGATGCATATCAGCAGATGACTCTGTTTAAAGTTACTCTCGCGGCATCTCCCAAAGTTTCTTTGAATTTGCCAAAGGTAAACACCCTAGAGTTTAAACTTTGGCTTTACTCTCGTGGGCTATGGCGCAGCGCTCTAGATTATGAACATCTGTGGCATTGTGTTTACGGTAATTCATCATAACACCATCTTACTTCAAAGCCCCTAAAATTTCGGAGTATAAGGAAGACGCCTCGGTATCTTAACTCGCTACATCACTCGGTCGGACATCGAGGGATCCGTGTTCGTATCCTGGTCAAGGGGAATGATTTTTACACTTTGAAATTGTTCCCTCGTATGTTGGATATAGGAATTGCATGTTCATAACCTAACTGCCGTTAAACCACTGGCCGGTAGAATGTTTCAAAACCATAATATTGAGAGAAAAAACCATGACTATTGTTGGTAGATAGGTATGGTTTGAAAAATATAAGGATGGGATTAATTCATTTTTCAGAAATAGGATGTATTCTTGAAATTAATGCAAATATTGGAAGATTTCGTTAAGTACTCGAAGACTGTATTCACCAGCATGCTGTCAGTGGAATAGCAAATAATATTTAGAAGTTAATATAGTGCTAAAATAATGTATTCAGTATTTCAGATGTGTCAGCTTTCCTGAAACTAAACGTGCAATTTTTTGGTAATCAGATAAAACAACTGTAATACATTTTAAAATAAACTGCGGAAATTGCTGGGAGAAATGTTTAGGAGTTGTTATCCCATAAATGACAGCTTTTACGTTTTTAAGCCAAATGCCGATTACAAAAATATCAAAGGGGTAGGATGTCCTAGCTATCGTAATCTATTCTCAAACACAACTTTCCTTGATAAATTATGTCGTCATGTTACATCGTCGGTTGCTGGACGCACTAGAAAGGGAGAATGGTAACATGGCGAGGGACGGAGCGGATGAGAAACAAAAGGGTAAGGAAATTAATTGTGTGGTGATAAGAGAGACAATGGGGCCAAAGAAACGCAGGAAGTCCTAGGATACTACGGGGGGAACTTGAAAAAAGGAGTGAAATAATATCTATCCGAGAAGAGGGAAATATAAAAGGATAACAAACAGGATATTTCAGTCTGGAAAGCTCGTTTGTCTGAAGTTGGTGGCGAGCGAATTTTCTTTGACTTTTCTCCGGTGATATTTTTTATGTTGCAGCATAAGCTTGGATAATATTAATTTGATGTATCAAACATATGTTCTAGGTATGAAGGACTGATGACTACCTCATGTTGATGTGTCATGTTTATTCATAACATTTACTAATATAACAGTTAAGGTATTTTTAATTTCAATGGAAAGAACATAGATAAATATACATTAATTTAAAATATTTTTGCATACTCCACCCTTTTAATTTTTCAGAGGAATTTGTAAAAATGGAATTACACAAAAAAGTTTTAACAGGTTGGTTTTTTATTAAATTTTGGACTAATTTGAAAAGAATTTCTCATTGCACAATGAAAAAGGAGCGTAGTGTGACTCCCGAAACTATACAGTTCTAAAGTATATGTACACCATAATGAGGGACGTTGCTTCATGTGAAAAAAGTTTTAATCGCAGAATTAAAAAAAATTCATGCAAGCCTCTATTGCTTGATGCTAAAATAAGACCTTGAAAGTATACTATAGTTTCGGTTGCAATGGCGTTTCGCATCTTTTCGTACCAATAGGTCTGACACAAAGAACAGGCAGTTTGGCTTGTAACCCACAAATTTTGAGATACCGGCAATATGATAATTTAAATATTTTCCAGCAGCTAGGCCTTCGCCTCACTTGGGATTGGCTTATAAATATGTTTTCATTGTCACGGAAATACGGAGACTTGATGAAATCTGGCTTTAACCCCATCAGGAAGGTGAGGGTTTACCATTGGAAATTAACCTTTAATTCCTATTATGCTAATAACAAACTTGGGTTTAAAGTAATGAAAAATATATAAATGGGCTTAATCATGAGGATTTACGTAAAAATCAGTGATCCACATGACACTCATGGCAGCGTTCAAATGAACCATGATGATCTAGGGATTTGGAATCCGCGAGGAATTGATCTGTGCGCTTAAAATAAACTGACAATAATCGATTATGCTTGAGCCTGGAAAATGTATTGACGTCGGAGAAGCAAAATAAAATATCTCATTCATGACGAGAGTGATTAGCTTGATGAGTTTTACAATGTGGTAAAATGTCAATATCCATTTGAAGGAGATGAGTTCTGGATGTGGAAACCTAAACTGTGGTTGCCTGGATATAGCTTTATTATAAAAGGTAGGTAGCGTTATGAACGCATAGATTGTGAACTACTCAGAATGAAACAATTTGGATTCGATCTTAGAGAATGGCTAAATAAATATGTGAGATAAAAGCAAATTCATAGACAAGGAAAGATGACGACGGTGTGTGGGAGTGCGAAACCTTGTACTGAAAGTTCGAGACTTAAATCGCCAGTATTTTGGTGGCAGCTCATTCAAATCACTTCTACTAATGCGGCAGCCTGGAATATCCAAGAAAATACAGGTCAATAGTTTGATCTTCGATTTATTCCTCTAACGTAGAGCATCATTATCTTTGTAAGCATTATGATGTTAGATAACGGCATTTAGATTTTTATATTAATCCGAAATAAAAAAGAATTTATGAAGAATAGATCATGTGTATCCCGGAATTGGTGTTTATCGGTGTCTCACGGACACCAAGATAAAATATAGGGTATGCAAATTTTCTCATGAAACAGGGAATCATTTGCGATCATCTACGTATCGTTGGATAAGATCACGCTGGTAATATAAAATAAATAAAACAAATACACTGGCATACCCTCTGCGCTGTTCGCAAAAAACGAGGAGTAAGCATTACTCAAGTGATCGTAACACTATTTTGCATTTTCTACCATTGCTATAGAACAAACCTCACCCTTAACCACTGTTATATAATTAAAAGCTGATTTCTTACATCAGCTGCCGCATGCCCTCGGATTGTTCCTCAAGGGTGTGAAGGGGATGTAAATGTGGTTTTAGATTTTAAGAAGGTGGTATTCAACCGACCGAATGAGTTTGGGAGGAGAAGGACTAGGCGGAGACGAGAGAATAAAGAGGGAAGGCTGAAGGGAACGATGGTTGTAGGGATGAATGGAATTGTAATTGGGAGTGGGCGGAGGGAACTCCTGCGTGGGCGTAGAGGTTATTTCCAAAACAGTTCTCTTCTCCCCTCCCCCATTCCCACGAGGCTTCAAACCGAATTCGTTGATGCTCGATCAGGCGAGGCGATTCTTTTTTTGTGACCTTGAGTCCGTTTACCGTATTATTTTGGGTGACCTTTTATCATCTTTCCGCCCCGGTTTCCATTTCTCTGTTTTTAACTGCCCCGCTCTTCAATATTCCAGCTCTCATTTCACACCCGGGGGGAACAAGCCACTTTTTTTTTGCGTACCCCTTCCTTCGCTTTCGTACTTCTCTCCTACTCCTCCTTACGGGCTTCACTTCCCCCTTTCCTTCCCTTTTCTTCTCCAGCCTCCTATCTCCCTCAAATCAGAAACATTTTCGATGTCATGTTCATGGATAATGTTTCCACTTTGAAAATTGTGTTGCGTGGGCTTCTGGAAAGTGATTCATTAATTCCTGGGCCGGAACCAAATTTTCGATTCTAGGTGAAAGAATCGTCGAATGATGTTAATTTGTTTGCGATTTGCAATGATTTCATGTCGCTCGAAATGTTGGTATTATATTCCAATGAAGCATGCATATTCCTTGTCATGAGGAATTGGTCCCTGCCCAATAAACATATTCTACACTATGTGCGCCTTCATATTGCTCTACTAGTCATTAATTAAGCTCTTTCATAAAATGAACTATAAATCCGTAGTATTGCCCACGTACCTAGGTTTTTCTGTCCGACCCTTGTAAAATACAAGAGAAACAATGAGCTATGATTTAATGGCATTTTTTCATAATTTATTTATGCAATTTACATTTATTATATTATAAGAATTCAGATGTCGGGGAAATGCTTCCTCGCACGCTTTCAATCACACCAGGCTGATATTTACCAGATTCACTTGAGTTTCTCCTATAATTTTTGCACAAATAAACGAAATATAAATAAGTGTATAACAATATATATACACACACATTTAAACATTAATCAAATCGATACACGTATATATATACTATACATAATATATATACTCTCTCTCTCTCTCTCTCTATATATATATATATATATATATATATATAAATATATACTCTCTTGAAGAAGGCCTCTGAGAGGGCCGAAAGCTCGAACAATTTACCGTGTGAGTGTTCTTTTAAATGTGTCTATTCTTTTCTATTTGTGTTATATTGTGTCAGCCCATTATATATATATATATATATATATATATATATATATATATATATATATATATATATACATCCAAACACGAAATCCCGCCAAACGGCGAATAAATACTTATTCACTTAGAAATAGATATAAGGAAAAAGGGATATTTTTACACTCGTGATTTGCCTGATTCAGCCTTCCCCACCTCTACTTCACCGCCGCAAGTATTTGGGATCCGTGGGAGAAAATTTGGCAAAAAGAATTAGATAAAGTCCAGAGAAAATCCGCTAGATTCGTTAAAAATTGTTATGATAAGAACACAAGTGTGACATCTTTTAGTGGATTTAGGCTGGGAACCACATGAAATGCGGAGAGAACAAGCGAGGCTTAGACTTTTAGAAAGGTTCAGAACAAACGAGTTTAACTATGACACTGAAAGAATTATAATGGCCCCACACTACTTAGGTAGATCAGACCACAAAGATAAACTAAGGGAGATAAATTCCAGGACAGATAGGTACAAATACTCATTCTTTCCCCGAACAATCAGCAATCATAATAGCAAGAAACCGAAGTCACTTTAGCAATATTAAAAACGTTGAATTTACAAGTCGGAACAAAATTAAACACAATAGAGATGTTAGGTATACTTTCAGGTGCATGTGTATGTTGGTAGTTTGAGTGTTTGCATGTGTGTGGGGTGTAAGTGTTCATGCATGAATGTATGCCATGTTTTTTTTTTATATATATGATTTTGTCGTTATTGCATGCGGTTTTTTTTTCTTTTCTAAATTATGGGTGGTGTCCTAGCACCCCCCGCCACACGCCCTTGCGGCGGCTTGCGGGGTATTAAGTAGATGTAGATGTAGATGTAGATACTGTGTTCGTCCTTAATATGTGTTCCTATCCCTTTTCCTTACATCTATTTCTGTGTGAATGAGTGTATATATATAAATATATATATATATATATATATATATATATATATATATATATATATATATATATATATATATATATATATATATATATACATACATTCAAACACGAAATCCCGCCAAACGGCGAATAAATACTCATATATACAGAAAAAGATATAAGGAAAAGGGATAGGAACATACATAAAGGACGAACACAAATATATATATATATATATATATATATATATATATATATATATATATATATATATATATATATATATATATCATGCACACATTTTATCACAGCATTCGGTAGGGTAAGAGTAGCCATAAGGCTTAAGAAAGTTTACAACAGCTGCACATAGAGTGTTCCTTTTTTTCACAGAAATTATTTAACATAGTTGCATTCATTGCCAAGAGCTTCTCTCACGTGTTTGTTTTCTCACTAAACCCAATCTGAAAAGCGCTTTCATCTTCTGTTTACTTTCTTCAGTGGTAATATTATTCCATCAAGATTTCCTTACACATACGCGTTTCAACGTCATCCCTTTATGCGACATTGTTACTTAAGGAGCAATCAATTCATATCTCTCGTCAATCCATTGATTATTATTACTGTGCTTTTGGGAACTAGTAGCAATTATTTGGTCACTTTTGAAAATCAAGTTAATTTTTAATAATTATTTTGGAACAAAGATACTCTCCCTTGACTTGTAGGGAATTTCTGTCATCCTTTTATTGCCTTGCCCCACATAGATGCAATGACTTCGATAATTTTATAGTCAGTGTCAATTAAAGAGTTATAAGAAGATTTATCTTTTTATAGACATTTTTCCGCTGGAAATTAAAGTATTTTGGAAGTAAATAGTTATTTTTAAATTTGAAAGTAAAATATTTTCACAATGGAAACAGCAAATAATTTAGCTCGGAGAGTTTTGGTAATGAATAGGTATTAGTATGAATTGAGGGCAAAATTACGTGAAACACTACTCCGGAAACAACTAAAGAATAAGAAATACTTTCTCTCGCGGGTATTTTATTTCAAATTTTTGTTTTTAAATTAATTTAATTCTTACAAATTATCTGGGAATATTCACGTGCTCATAAAAAATGTTGAAACTATTGAAAATGAAGCTAGCAGTATGTATAAAATTTACCATTCGTTTGTATTAAAATATTGGTTATACTCTGTCAGGGAATGTGAGAACTTACGAGTAAAGAACGTAAATTAAGACTTATTCGGATACCAAAACCTTCGTTGCTCTTTTGAAACTTGGTGAAAATACTCGAGAGATCTCATTAAAATTGCGATAAATTAAAAATTGATTGATTGCTGTGGCCCTCGGACATTTTCTAATCCAACTTGCGTTGATTTAGGGCTTATTGCCAACCACGAGAGCTTCTTTTCACGATGAGGAGTGAAGAATAATAATTTTCAACAGAAAAATTCCTCGAACAAATGAGAAATTCACGCAGCATTCCATTCTCTCACTCACTCAAGCGTACACACCACACACGAGGGTTTCACTTTGACTACTGACTGAGAAGAAATACAAGAGAAGTGTGATGAAAAAGAAGGGGAGATGAGGAAGGACAGATTTGGATTCCTTATGGCGTCCCCGAAAAAAATACGAATGGAAAAAATGCGATTTTTTTATGGCGAGTAATAATTAAAAAACGCGAGTCGAGAGAGGTTTCGAGCAAAGCCTTGAGGAAATCATCAGCACTAGAGAGAATGTAAATGAGGCGGGCCAATTGCCTGTAGTCCTTTATGAAGCGAGAATTTCCCCGCGGGAGGTTTAAGAGACAGGCAGGTTTAGTAGAAGGGGATGTGAGGGCGAGCGCGTGGCTGTTGTTAGGATTAGAGCGTGAGAGAGAGGAAGATGCAGGGGGGGGGGTGGGGTTGGCAAGAGAGAGGAGGAGGATTGCTTTCCGAGGGAGTGGGAAGTGAGAGCAAGCGGGTTGGGGGTGATTGAAAACTGGAGAAATGACAGAGGAAGCGAGATATGGGGAATGGGAATTAAAAAAATATAAAAATAGATTGTTACGTACCTGAAGTGTCAGGGTTAATTTCTTGATAGTTTCCACGCACCAGAATTAAATAATAACCCTGGGAATGGTGGGAAAACCATCTTGGTTGGAGAACTAAAGTAGAAAAATCGATTCTAAACTATTCCAATCATGCGCTTTTCCCAGAGACGAATATTACTGACGGAATCATTCACAGGCCAAGGTCAGGATGAACTAATGAGATATCCCCATCTTGCGATTGCTCTAAAAATACGATTAAGGAATATTGAGGACATTTCATCGCCGGCTACCCCCGAAGTCACGTGTAGGCATTACTAAAAGCTTTATTTCATCTATTTACTCTTGTGATTGACTCATAGTATATTCGTTTAAAACGAGATCCGTATATAATAATTTCAATGAAACGGGGTCATGAGGATATTTTGTAGAATGGAATACCGTTTCTTAATTTTGTTGAAGTTAGATTTTCAAAATCCAGTCGGAGTTTAACTCTATCTTGTTAATCAACAAGGAACTGGTGCTGTTGGTACCCACTGATATTTTATGCAGCTTTATATATGTGTGTGAGTGATTACTATGTTATAGATGTGAATACTGTATTAAATTTATATAAGGAGTAATCAACCCGAATGTCGGTTTGGCAGGTGTTGGTAGAGTTCACCCTGTTGCGAGCCCGACAGCGTATACAATTCGCACATCAGGGTAGGGGGGCCAGTTCCTTTCCCTGTACCGGTAATGGTTTTCCAGGAGGATCTGGTACCCGAAAAATCACATACAGGTGTATGTGTAGCTTGGATGGAGCTGAGGTATCTCAGGGAGGCTTGCCTGGGAATCTAACCCGGGGCCTCCGATCAGTAGTCCGACGTACTACCCCAGGACTACCGCGACACTATATATATATATATATATATATATATATATATATATATATATATATATATATATATATATATATATATATATGAAACTGAGACAACCATTAAGATCGAATTAATATTTGAGTCCTAAAATTTGAAAACATTTAGGGCATGTAAATAAAACTTTATTAAACGCTTTTTTGGTAGCAGCAGTTTAAAAGTTAGAGAATGTTGCTAATTTGCTGGTTCCAGAGTCAAATTAGATTACCAGCGGGGTATGTGGAATCCAAACAAGAGGGGGATCTAGATTGTGTGGTGGCTACCCTACTGGCTTCCCACCCAGAGGGCCCAGGTTCGAATCCCGGCGGCGTCGAATATTTTCAGTGGTATCTCGATCCCTACTTGAGGTGCTTCGTGGAGGGCACTCTGAGTGAGCACGCTGTCCGTCAGAAGGGACGTTAAGCTGCGGACCCCTTGGCGCCTTTCGTTAAGAGTAGGCTAATGCCGACGCCAGGTTTCTATCCACCCTTCATCCTTTCCTGTCCATCCCTAATAGCGCAAATGGCCTTAGCTGTCGGTCGCCTCCATTATATACTACTACTCCAAAACGAGAGAAGTGTTACAAGTGATATCAGTTAGATTTACCGTAGGCGCGCCGATTATTTAAAAATCGTTGAAAAATAAAAATAATCGCTACCTTACCTTGAGACAGAGTTCAAGGGAAGTAGATACAATGCTAGGCTGAAATCATCCAAACTTATAAAGAGCGAATGAACTTCACTTCATGTATAGGAACTAGACAAACGTTGGAAATTCACAAAATATTTTTAATACGGTAGTACCGTGTATCGGGTTGAGCCCGATACCATTGAAATTCCCTTGTAAATTGAAATCACACTGAAATTCACTTGTAATGGTTACGAAATTTCAGAAATAGATTCTGAATATTAGAAAATTATAAATTTTTTTCTCTTCGAGAAATATGCGTAGTATTCACACAGTAAAATCAAAAAGCCTTATAAAAATTTCTAGTGGACGTAAGACTAATATTACTGCGAGGTAGAGGGCTCCATTATTCTTCTATATCTATCTCCCTTTCAATTATTGTCCGTTTCTTCTGCCCATTTATCGGCTCATTTACTTGCTTAACTTATTAACCTGTGCTTGAGGAATATATAATAATGTCTCTTGAAAGTAATATATACGAAACATATTTACCTAAGCTTGCGGACAATCAATATTTATGAAATAGGGATTAATAAGGTTTGTTATTAGGAAAAATAAAATGGTTTTTCATTTATTAGGACACTCTTGATATAGTCATCTTAAAATAAAATTATTAGAAAGTAGATTTTTCTTTACATATTTGCAAACTAGGGCTGATAAATTTGAGAGATGATTGAATGATAAATCTAGCATTGTAACTGCGCAGAAGAATAAGTTGATCTTTTTAAATCTGAGTTAAAATACAGGCTACTTGTTGACGTAAATGTGAGAAAAAACTTATTTGCGAAACTATTAGCAGCATTTTACATTCACTGCAATGCGGGTTTGATCATCACAAATATTAGGTCAGATGGTTATTGAAAGGGGAGTTCAGAACTATTAAATGGGAATTAAAAATGCCATTATTTGCTAAAATGTTAAGGGATTTCTTGCGCCAAGTTTATACGAAAATGGTAATTATATTAATGAATTTACAATGCCTATTTTTTACCCGCGACATCTTTGTAATAATGCAGGCGCCACTCCTCTTGGAAGTTAATGACCCTCAGTTAAACGAACAATTCATGCCTTCTGACAAGGTAAGTCGACATGAAAAAGATAAATTAGACAAAAAGATGAATTCGAACATTTATTTTTGTAAAAAGGTGAGAGTGTTGAGCAAAAGTAAAATTATAAATCTGGAACGCTGGAATTTACGAAGGTAGGAGAACATAATTGGGATATAGTAAAATATTGCTATCCTAAACTCAAGAAGTTCAGAGGTGAATAAACGGAAGAACGCTGAAAGACAGGGAATTAAACAGTGTGACAAGAGGCAATGGAATATCGATTAAGGTAAAATGAAGCGGAGGGTGAGGAGTTGTTGTTTTCGTCCTCTTTTCTGTTTTTTGAACTGTTTTTAAGCTGACATTTTTCGCTGAGAATGGTAAGTGTCACACACAGATGTACCGAAATTTGGATTAGCCTTTGTAGATTTGTCACCTTTTTATGACAATTCAGCTGTTGGAGTTGTTAAAAGTGAAAAAAACTAAAACAAAATTTTTCTCTTGGAGAAACGTCACCTCTCCATTAAGAGTTTGAGTAAAAATGCCTGAGAATGCTGTTTAACGGTTTCCGCGGATAATTCAATAGGGAGTAGATATTTTTAGTGCTTTAGAGTAGGTAACATCAAGTATTACATGCTATCTACATAAGTAAATTTAGATGGTGATATGAGAAACCTTAATATTTCATTATAATATTTATCGTTAAAAGTTTACTTCGGGCGACACTAATTTATTAAAGCTAGATTTTGGCTAATATTTATTTCAATGCTATTAGGGGGTGACGATTCAAGCTCAATGAAACAATCAGGTTTACAAGGAAGTAATGCTATCCAGGGGTCAGGCATATCTTTTTCCAATTAATTAGCATATTTTCCGTTAGTGCTTTAATAATCCGTTTTTTCAAGTGAATTGTGTCATGTTTGTACCATTAAATTAATATTCGCCTTCCATAAAACAAATCCGAAATATACTATTTGAAAAGTTAACCTAAATGTGAAGTACTTTGATTAAATTCACGTATTGTGCCTCTGAATCTGTGTTTTTGGCTAGAATTTGATTTTTGTATTTGTTTTATGAGAGAACTATTAAATTAGTACCTAAATTAAAATGTGAAAGACTGTGGAAGATTCATATGTGTGTGTGTATAAAAAAATATATGATATATAGTATATGTATATATATATACATATATATATTATATATATATATGTATACACATACATATATATACATATATATATATATATATAATATATGTATATATATATTTATGGGGAGTATATGAGTTCTAGCCCTCTCTTCCTTGAGAAACAGGGCTGGTGCCACCGAAAATTGAGAACCTTGTGAGTTTCTTTTCTTTTTTGTCTGTTTCTGTGTTTTTGCCTTTGCCCACTGGTAATAACTTCATATAAATTATACGTATATAAATTATATATATATATATATATGTAAAAATTCCCACAGCTTCCCGGGAGCGGATGCGGACTCTGACCACAATTTAGTTGTTATGAAATGTAGCGTCCGTTTCAAAAAGATAAGGCATGGCGGCGAGTTAGAAAATGGAATGTAGAAGCATTAAATGGTTTGAAAAGGAAGGAATACAAACAGGTGGTAGAGGAAATCATGAAGGATGGTAAAGAGCTAAGTACTCTCGAAGAAAAATGGGTAAGTATCAAGAAAGGCTTGTCTAAAGCCGCAAAAGGCACTATTGGAACCGTTAACGCTAAAAGGACTTGGAAACCATGGATCACGGATGAGATGATTACAAAGATGAATGAGCGGAGAAAATGGAAGAATGTAAATACAGAGTTAGGCAAAATGAAGTACAAAGAATTAAAAAACAAATTGAGGCGGGCAACAAATAAAACAAAAGAAGCTTGGTGGAAGACGCAGTGCGAGGATATGGAAAGTACAGCAAAGTTAAATCTTTATCGGGAAGTAAGAAAGGGAGATCTATGCTAACAGCTAGAGATAAGGCGGGTGAGGTAATAGTTGACACAGGAAAGATCCAAGAGAGATGGAAGGAGTATATAGAAGAACTGTATGGTAAAGAACTTAGACCAACAAAGTTAGACATTGAAAAAGAATATGTCGTAGAGGAAGACAGCTTAGGTCCAGGCATACTAGACAATGAGATAGAAAGGGCATTAAGGGAGATGAAACTAAATAAGGCCGTGGGGGTGGATAACATTCCCGAGGAACTATTGAAATGTTTAGGAAAACGTGGAAGGAAGAGGCTATTTGGGCTGATCCGTAGAATTTATGAGGAAGGAATCTGGCCGGAAGACTTTGTGAGATCAGTTTTAGTTCCTATTCCGAAAAAGGTAAAGGCTACATCATGTGAGGACTACAGGACAATAAGTTTGATATCCCACGCAGCTAAAGTTGTTCTCAGGATCATGAACAAAAGGATAGAGAGTAGGGCAAATGATTACTTAGGGATTAATTATGATCAGTTTGGGTTTAGGAAGGGGAGAGGTACGCGCGATACCATTGCAGTAATGAGATTATTAATCGAGAGCCTTTAGCTTAGCCTCTTTCTTTCTAGAGAATCTCATAACCTTACTTTTATTAATATTGATTCTCATCCCATACCTGTCGCACTGAATTTCCGATTCACTCAGCAATGCTTGCAACCCCTTGGCTGACTGACAAACCAATGCTTGGTCATCAGCAAACCTAGCTGATTTTACGAATTCCCCACCCACCTTCATTCCTACCTCCAGTTCTTCCCATGCCTCTTTAATCATTTCCTCTACATACAGGTTGAACAGCACTGGTGATAATGGGCAACCCTGCCTTACACATCTTCCTAACACTGCCCATCCGGACTCCCCGTTTCCCACCCGCACCCGAGCAGTCTGAGACATGTACAGGTTGCGGATTAGCCTCCTTTCCCTCCAATCTATTCCTATTTTCTGCAAGATACCCATTAGTTTTCCCCAATTCACTCAATCAAACGCTTTTTCGAAATCTACGAAACAGGCAAATAACTCCTGGTTGTATTCTATCCTCAGTCTCCAGCAGAATTAAATTGCTTTCTCCCCACGGTCATTCCTCGTCCCTAAACCGTATTACTCCACCTCAGCTGCATTTCTTCCTTCGCATACCGTTGCATTACAATACCCCATCCGTATAAACTTTTTCCCTGCTGGAACACACGTGATACCCTATCGAATTCATCCTCCTTATGATTGCTTTGTGGCATGTATACCTGAACAACGACTAAGTTCCTCGGTTCTGCTTTTATCTCTACGAGTAATATTGTATTCATAGCTTGATCTATGTTTACTACGCTTCTTCCTACCTCTTTATTCAATATCATTGTAACCCAGGAGTATTCCAATGTGAAACTATGAGGAAAAATTCCTATCCATGGATATAAATCATTGTTTTTAGCCCACAGTTGTCAGATATTTTTTGTAGACGGCCAAGATCCACCTTCGGCTCCGATCCTTCAGATCCACCACCGGCTTCATTATAAAAAATTTATCTAGGACAATATCTTTGCTCGGCACCCAGATCTTTCTTCATCTACTGCACGGATTCATTGAACGCTCAACAATCTCTTTCCGGCTTTTCTTCTTCCCGCCCTATCATTCAAGGTATTCACCGAGCCTTATTTCACCTCGATGAAAAGGGAATAAAAATAATATTTACATTGGTTGCTGGGCACGCAAGTCTGACACGGCTGCAAAGGAGGCTTTGAGACTTCTTGAAACGGACTCAATGCAGGTACATGTTAGGGACCTTATGGCAAATTTAAGGCAGACTTGGAATCGGAAGAGAATCACTACGGAATGTCGTAAGTAATAAGTTACAATAAGTGAAATCCGGAGTATCACTGTGGAAATTGACGGTCAGAAGCAACCGAAGAGAGGAAGTCATCATCGCACGCTTGAGAATAGACCACTGTCTTGATAAATACATTCCTACCTCTTCACTGTAGGGTAGAAGACCCCTTCCCGCGATCGCTGTGATGCTCCTTTGACCCTGAAACAGATACTTACTGTTTGTGAAAGGTACTGGGTCCGTCGCAAGCTGGAAATTTGAGGAAAGAGAACAATGAATGACGACCGTGATCGTTTGAACTTGGTAGTTTTGCTTTCAATAGAATAGCTCAGCGGTCGGGTTCCATAGTTGCGAGGACTCATTCACAATTTTTTCCATAATATTTCTTCGTATAAATAATAGAGTTTATTTTCCGTTGCCATTCTTGATGATGTTTTCACGTGATACTATCACTCAAATGGCTGCCACACGGATCAGACGCCTTTTCAGCCACCTCACCAAGGAGCAGACGCTTAGTGGATTACGTATCGTCAGGATCCTATCCTTTGACCTAACTGGCATAAGCTACCCTTCCAGAAGCAATTCTCATTGCTCCCAACATCAGAGATCCATAGTTCTTGGGGGGGAGGATAAACTATGCCAAATTATAATGTTGACCCTTCCTCGGGGATCACATTGCTTCTTTTTTCTAATGAGATATCTACATTCTACACTTATGATATAATAGCGTTCAAGTACGATTGCAATCCCATGGGTGATTGCTAATACAAAGCGTCTTAATCAAAAAATCCAACTTCCTTAATCAACATCAAGTCTATCATTAAGCATAACCTCAGCACTCTGACCCTCCATCTATTTCCTCTCGGTGTAAAGAAAAGAATAAGGGCATTCACTGAGAGAAGGCTCTATTTTTCATTCTAACGTGTCACTGTTCAACTCTCCTCTTTATCGGCTATCCTTACTTTTGCAATATGATTTGTTGTACCAACAAGTTTTTAAAAATATGTCAATATTGGCATAAGTTGTTAAATGGTACTGGGTTGCTTGAGATTTACGTTACCCAAGGACGTGGAGAATGAAAATTGTGAGAGAAGTAAGAGAAAAAATGAAAAACACGAGTATAGGCATACATAGAACCATCTGAGATGCATAGAAATAATTAGGGATGCCTTATAGAAAAACATTTGGAGTCAGAACCAGGGGCTTCAGTATAAATTTAATTCAAAAGGAGCCCTTGGAAAGTATTAAATTCAGCCCATATTAGAAAGACGCCTATGCTGAAAAATTAATAGATGGGCTAAAGGGAAACTAACGTGCAATACGGCATGTTAAAAAAGGAAGTAATTTCCATTTTAGCTCAATTAAAATTACAAAAAAAGGGCTTCATGAAACGCATGTGGAGGATTGGGTCAATACGATTTGGACTCGTTAACATCGACGTATTTCATGCCTTCATGAACGTACAGGGTTCGTCCGGAAAATAAGTGTACTGAGCTCAGGGAAAAATATTTATTACACTTTTACATATCTTAAGCTAATATTCCTCAAAATAGGACCCTTGTGAGTCGACACACTTGTTCCAGCGGTGTTCCCATTCCTGGAACGCTCCCGCGAAGGCATCATCGGGAACCTCTCGAAGACACGTCGTCACGGCCTCTTTGACGGCGTCCAAAGTCCCGTATCGCGTTCCTTTCAAACTCCTCTTTATCTTCGGGAACAGAAAGAAGTCCGGTGGTGCCAAGTCCGGGCTGTAGGGCGGGTGCGGCAGCGTTGCCACGCCGTGCTTGGCCAAGAAGTCCGACACGACAAGCGCGGTGTGAGACGGCGCATTGTCGTGATGCAGCCGCCAGATGTTTTTGATCGCTGGGCGGACGCGGGCGACTCGTTTTCGAAGCCTGTCGAGCACTTGGACGTAAAATGCAGCATTTACAGTCTGTCGTTCAGGTACAAATTCGTAGTGGACGACTCCCCTTTTGTCAAAAAAGACAATGAGCATCGCCTTGATCCGAGATTTGCTCATGCGAGCTTTCTTTTGACGGGGTGATGATGGGGTGTGCCACTCCGCACTTTGTCTCTTCGACTCCGGGTCGTACTCAAAGATCCACGTCTCGTCACCCGAAACAACGTTCTCTAAAAAATGTGGATCATTTTTGCAGTGATCCGCAAGTTGTGTCGCGATTTCCAAACGATTGAGTCTTTGATCATCACTGAGCACTTTCGGCACCAACTTTGCACAAATTTTTCGCATCTGTAATTGCTCGCTAATAATCTCGTGCACTATTGTTTTTGGCACATTACACTGCTCTGCTATCATCCGAACACTAAGACGACGATCAGAGTTCAGTACATCGCGAACTTTTCGCACATTTTCGTCGGTGAGTGTCGTTGATGGGCGTCCAGGCCGTGGTTCGTCGTCGACCTCTTCTCTGCCCTCCACGAACATCTTGTGCCACCGAAAGATCATGTTTCTGGACATGGCTGACTCCCCGTAAGCCTGGTTAATCATACCGACAGTTTCGGTAGACGATTTCCCAAGCTTTACCGCAAATTTGATGGGATAACGCTGCTCCAAAAACTTCGGCATCGCGTTCCGTGACGTGGGTCGAGCGTGGAGGTTCGCGTTAACAGAGCTCCTCACTACACCACTGCTCAGAGCCGACTGCCTTTTTCAGCGTCGCTTGCCAACATACCCCCTCCAATCGCAGCCCGTCAGAGCGGTGCTGGGCGCGCCTGGAGCGGCGGGAAAAAATCAGTACACTAATTTTCCAGACGAACCCTGTATGTAATATATTGTTTCACAACTAAAATAGTTGTGGAAAGTCGATTATATGCCATACCTTGGAGTTAACAAAAATGCATAGACATCGAAGTCTCTTTCGATTCATACTTCAATCAAATTTAGTTTAATGTCCTTAATTATTTTCTCTTTTTGCTTCAGCGGCGCTTGATTCATTCAATTTATGAATTTCTAAAAACACAGAATATCACATAGCCGATAATAAAAAACAGTTTGACTCGAAAGAAATAGAGTTTTTCTAAATTATCATTTCATACATTTTTATGAGCCTGATTATCTACCCTTGAGGTGGTATCCGCTTTCAGAACTTAAATGTATGTGTGCAGGCAAACAAGATGAAGATAGGAGATGCCAAGAGAATGGCAGAACATAACACAATGTTAACTATTGGAATATAATGCAAGTTGTAACGCAAAATACTCGGGAAAATAACATTGGCGCGTTGAAATTTCAAAAACATCTCCAATGGAAAACAGCGAGAAACCTAGAGGGGGGTATTTGTTGGTGCCTTTTATCAGTATATCAACTATAACAAATCTTACTAGGTTCCATATTTTATAAGATATTTCTTGCTTTCTGTCGTTCTTTCGTATTATTCGTCTACGAAACCGGCATCCATAGGGTAGGGTCCATAGTACGCAGCCAAATTTAATCCTTGCGAAACTAATGACCGTGGAGAAACTGATCGACGTAGTAGAAATCATGACGAATTGAGAAACACTCTGGCTCATGAAGACTACCGTTGGGAACATCCAACTCTAGATTTTTCTTGAATTTTAAATCAGATTGATGCCATCGCTCACAACTATCTTATCTCATTTAACCGTATTTACGTAATGAGTAGTTATCTGGCAAGCGGTGCTAATCATTAACACACAGAATGAAAAAATAATGAAAAATAAAAAATAATTTACTGGGACGGGTGGGGCCGATAAAGCATATAGAATTACAATTACTCTTTTAAAACATGAAAAAATTAAATAGAGTGATTTTACGTAAGGAGCATAATAAATGTATCGAGTTTTTGTATCAATCTCGCGAGGACATCGAAGAATCATTTTATTAATCACAGGTGAAAGTGATTGCGTGACATGTATTTGTTCGCTGCTCGAGTTGTTAGCGGTACATTTAAACTAACATATGAATCCCTAAACCATAAAGTACATTACCATTGTTACTTATTACCTACTGACGTGACAAGCCTACCACAACTACCTACCTACCGCACTGTAGAGGAGTTAAACGATAAAGTGTGATAAATTAGTATGTAGTCAAACGATGGTGGTAGGCAACATTATTCATGTAATGTAAGGTTAAATTCATGCTGGACGTTGTATCCGAACAAATATTTTCGATAGTTTCTGTTTTGCATTTAATCGCAGTTTTAGGAAATAATCGAGATTATCATCGAGACTATCAATTAAAGGAACACAGGATACGCATCAGGCTGAACTATATCGAGAATTTAGCCGTCGTAGAAAACAGCCTCAACCGAGAACATACCACCTATTTCGTCGGAATAGGGCTGGAACAGTGTAGGGAAAGGCTGACGGAATGGAGTGATAGAAATCCGAATGAAAGAAATTTCAACCATGCCGCGGGATACACTGGAGGAAAACGATGCGCAAAATAAAAAAAGTTAAAGAAAAAATATTGAGAGAATTGGTGTCCGCCAATGAAAAGATTCCTCACCCAAGTCGCTGGGACCAAAAACGCGGCAGTTTTTAACCCAGCACTCAACGCCCTGAGGACGGCGGAAGAGTCTGCCATCGAAACGTCGGCAGTTGATTTTCTAACGTGGCGGCATACCCGCGAGGATTTGACTCGTTCATTTGATATTTGTTTCAATACTATTAGTTCATTTATGATGCAGTTTCGATAATATTTTTCCGAACTACGAAAATCATTTGGGAGAAGTGTTGCGTACGATCGGCCGATACTTTGGCAGCGTGAGAAATATGATGAATACAAATGCATCGCATGAAGATACAGCCGGCTCCGTCCACACTTCGTTGATACTCATAGTTTGACGCTGAAAATACGATGACCGGTCAATTGATCTGGAGTCGTCTTCAACTTATAAAAGTAGTTTATTCAGACTAATCATGCAGTCGTAATAGCTGGAAACAACTATACTCTTCTTTCAGAGTGTCATGGTGGATCCAGCCTCTTTTGGTACCATGGCTAACATCGTTTAGCTATGGCGTCTTATGTATTTACATCAATTGTGCTCAGTTTTATATATGTAACGGCCTAATATTTCCATCAAACTAAGCTGAGATTATTGCACATGTACTCGTATGATTGATATTTTGCCAAAATATAGTAAAAAAACTAATGAGCATAAATATTTTCCCGGCTTTCATGAGAGATGAGTGGAATGGCAACTTGAGAATGACAGAAAATCTTAACTTATGTAGTGAAATTACGAGAATAGGCTAATTGTTAAACAGGCATGCATCGGCAATGAAAGTAAAATCACAGCAAAGGAGATCTATCAAACGTAAATAAAGTAGGCTTGAGTTAGTAAAGTTGATGACCAAATAATTGAAGCATAACCTTAAATATTGTTCATCGCTAGAGATAATTGATAAGAAACAAATAGATATAGATGAATAAATAAATATATATTTTTAGACGGTACAATAGAACACAAAATAAATTAGATAACACCTAAAAAGCCGCATAGTACGCCTACATTGTGAGTGTCCTTTTACGTGTTATCTATTTTATTTTGTGTTCTATTGTACCGTCCAAATGTCATACTGCTCTCATGAGTGCTTCTACATCAGCAATATATATATATATATATATATATATATATATATATATATATATATATGTATACACACACACACACATATATATACTATATATATAGTATATATATAGTATATATATATATATACACACATATATATACATACATATACATGATCTAAAATGTGTGTCCTTTTATATGTTATCTATTTTATTTTGTGTTTTATTGTACCGTCCAAATGTTATATATGTACATATATATACACACACACACACATATATATATATACACATATATATATACATACATATACATGTTCTAAAATGTGTGTCCTTTTATATGTTATCTATTTTATTTTGTGTTTTATTGTACCGTCCAAATGTTATATATATATATATATATATATATATATATATATATATATATATATATATATATATATATATATATATATATATATATATATATATATATATATATATGAGGGTCATCCGGAAAGTAGTACCCGTTCGTGAAATAAAGACACAAAAGTAAATATTAACAAACATAAAAAATTTTATTTGAAAGAGGATACTTTAAACTACTTCTCAACATAATCTCCAAGCAAATTAAGGCATTTGTCATAACGTGTGACAAGTTTCTGTATTCCTGCTGCATAGTCCTTCGCCGCCAGCTCATTGAGATACGCGAGGGACCCATCTTGCACAAATTTTTGCATAATGCAGATGGTGTTTAACAATTTCATGAACAATTGTTCGAGAAACATTGGGAAAATGCTCACAGATGTCATCAATTGTGACGCGCCGATCGTTCCTCACGAATTCGTCAACTGAGCTCACCAGTTGGTCTGTAATGACAGACGGTCTCTCCGAACGCTCATCGTCGTGTGTGTTCCCCCTCCCCATGTTGAAGTTGCGACACCACCGCCGAACAGACGACTCGTCCGTTACATTGT
Source organism: Hetaerina americana (assembly GCF_022747635.1). Classification (NCBI taxonomy): domain Eukaryota; kingdom Metazoa; phylum Arthropoda; class Insecta; order Odonata; family Calopterygidae; genus Hetaerina; species Hetaerina americana. The sequence continues at coordinate 59,598,742 of NW_027286069.1, forward strand.
CTCCATACACCTCCTTTAATTGGCGATGAATATCACATGGGCGAACGTTTCTTGCATTGAGGAATTTAATCACTGCCCTCACTTCACAACTGGCGGCGTTCTCAATTTTTTTAAACATTGTAAACAATCACAGAAACAACACAGGCAATGCTAGCGTCACGCAACTTGGCTCAGAGAAGGCAGACAAGCCACTGAAGCTATCTGACCTCGTCCAGCGGCTACTCGCGTCGTCAGCACTTCATGCGGCACGAACGGGTACTACTTTCCGGATGACCCTCGTGTGTGTGTGTGTGTATATATATATATATTTATATTGTGTATGATGAGAATAATGCTGAATTCAATGAAAATTCAATGCTGAAAGTTTCCTCTCATACTTTATGATTGCTTATTAAATCAATAATTGTTGGTGTTGTCGGGGATATTTATAGTCATATAAAATTTCACCCCGGAACTGTTTCAAACAAGAACGTAAAGTACCATATTAGACAAATCGATAGAAAAAATATGGTCACCCGGAGGATTGATTATATATTAAATAGGAATTTAAATAAACTGAACTACAAAAGAAATCAATAGATTTAATAACCTGACGGCAGAAAATGAAGTTAAATATGTTTAAAAGTTGTAAACCAGATTGAATAGCCGTGATTGGAGCACCGACCGCGCAGGCCGTGACACATCGTGTGAGAATACACATAGGGTGCCCCTGAGAGTAACCCGAGTTTGGAAAGGAGAATGGATAAGCCGGTGGGGAAAATTGGTGAAAACGGGGAAAAGGAGAGAAATGTTGAGGAAGAGAGGACATACAGAAAGAGGGATGGTGAATGGAAACGACGGTGGGAGATGTAAAGAGAAGAGAGGAAAGTGGAGGAAGTGACAGAGGAAGCGAGGAGGTAGTCAAAAGAGAGAGTGAGGATGGGTTCAGACGGTGGCAGTTGAGGAGGAGGGGCTCAATGGAGCAAAAATCGATTCTAGTCGACCTCGGTCGGAGAAGTGTGGGGTGTGGGCTCGGAGGGTGGCGGAGGGAGGAGAGGAAGGGGGTGCAAAGGTAGGCTGGCGAACGGAGTGAAGAGGGGTGGCAATGGAGAGAGGGAAGGGAGGAAGGGGGTTGCAAAACGGGGTGGGAGGCGGAGAGAAGGACAGCTGGGAAGGAGGGGATGAAGCGAGGGTTAGAGAAGGGGAAGAGGGTTGTGCAACGCGGGGGTGGAAGCGGTGGTGGAGAAAGGCGTGGCTAAGGATGTTATAAGTAGTGCGGTTCCTGAAGGAGTTTGTATCGACGAGGGGGGTAGAGGCGGAGCGAGGAGAGAGAGGGAGGGAGAGAGGGGGAGACAAGAAGGCGAGGCAGGTCGCATACAATGGATTTTCGGAAGAGGGAGTGAGATCGGGGGTAGTGCAGAGAGTTAGGGTGGGAGAGTCATAGAGGGGAGAGCAGTGAGGGTGTGGCGTGTCTGTGTATTTGGGAAGAGAGAAAGCATCGCGTCGGCCGCGCAGAGCAGAGGGAGATTGAGATAGGAAGCGGCGAGGGGGCATAGAAGTAGTGAGTGGGATTTGGAGAAAGATCGAGTGAAAGGAGCATGCGAGAAGAGTTGGGGGAGAAAAGGAGTGAGAGAGGGGAGTGGTCTGTTGGTCGAGAGGTGAAGCAGTAGTGGTCGTATTCCAAGGCATAAGAAACAGGGAAGGGACTGGTAAGAGAAGATATAGAGGGGAAAGCCAGGTTGGGAGAATAAAGTCGAGGCAGGGAATGCTACAGAAAGGGTCTGAGGGAATGCATTGTATTTAGAAGCCATTTTAAATACTTGTATGGGTAATTGCATTCGTGCGTTTTCAGAGATAAGGCGTCAGGAATCGCGTTTGCTGAAAATGCAATTATCTGCATACACTAATGTTTATTTTATTCATCGAAATTTTCCGTAGTAATCTTAACGTTTAAGAAATATCGACGTAGTGAGTCGAATAAGGAATTTTGCTCACGTCCTTCGCTGTAACGAAACCCTTTGAAGCATTTGAGTTATTTTAATGTCTGTTACTTTGCCTCATCCTTTTGAGGTTTCGTTGGCAAACAGGCGTACGGAAACCCGGAATTCGCGCCAGGAATAGGTCCCCACGGCAAGAAGCTTACGTTCCAGCCCTGATAATATCCAATATTGAAATGATCGGTTTACAATTAGAAGATGAAATGGGACAACACTTGACTTTTCTTGGATGCAATCGTAACTCTAGATATTAAAAAAATGTATTCATAAATGGAGAGGATGTTGAGAGTTTGCTTATACCCGAGAGAGAGATGGGCATCGCGTTTTGTTCCCGCAGACTAGAGAAATCAGATAACTAAGAGACTTAAGTTTCGGAAGTGAGCGTGCGGCAAGAGAGACGAGTAGGAAAGGGTGATGGGGCAAGGGGGGAGAGTTCGTTTGGAGAGATATGTGGGACAAGGATAAAGGTGCGGAATGGGAGGAAAAGCTACGGGACAGGCGGAGATAGGTGAGACGGTGTCCTGAGAAGGGTAGAGAGAGAGAGAGAGAGAGAGAGAGAGAGAGAGAGAGATAGAGGGGGTGTTGAGCTCGAAGTGGTGGAGGGAAAAGGTTAGAAAGTATCAGTGGTGGGAAAAGGGCGACCAACTTAGGGAAAGACGTTCTTGCGTGTGTGTGTTTAGGGCAAGTTTGGTTTATCGGTATTTCGTTAATTACCGAGGGTGGGAAAGTGGGGGGTCAGTGGTGGTGTGGAGAAGGGGGCTGTGCGGGGGGAGGGGAGAAAGAGGGAGAGCCTGCCGGGGTTTAGAGGTGGGAGGGTGAGGATTGAGTTGGGAGGCTCTGGCTAAAAGCTTCCCTCCAGATCCACTTTCTTTTTTTATTTCTCATTTTCTCTCCCTCCCGGCTCACCCCTCTTCCGTCGTATCCCCCATCCCACGGTTTCGTTGGCATGATCTTTAATGTAGACTCTCCCCTCTCCCTCGGCTTTAATTATTCTGCATTCATGTTGCACCGTTGGCACAATGGTGCGCTGACTAACCTTCATGGAGATTCTCAGTGAAGCATCCGTTGCTCTTTCGGAAGGGGCGTTTAAAGTGTCGAAACCTAGTTTTGTTCAGTGGAAATTAGGGCTAATTTAGTATATTTTAGGAAAAGGAATAGTAAAACTGGGAGAGTAATTGGTTATTTCATTTCTGTGTACTAGTCTTAGGGTTCTAGATCTAGAGCTCTCGTTTAAATGTACGTAATTTGATACTCACATTAATTGGGGAAAATCACTTAAATACTGGGAAAATGCAGCCTATTTAAATTATATAATACCCGTCTATTGTTGATCTTGCTTATAGAGAGGCTTAATATAAATTTAACCATTCATGTTTCAATATGACCTTGTATTTACATTGAAAATTCACGATTGGTCAGCTGGGTTAGTCATGTGGGTGATACACACGTTCGCTAAGCCAAAGTTAACGAGACCAGCATTAGAGTTTGACTCGGTGGTAGTTTTCTCGGATCCAGTAGTTTAGCTCCTCTGGAAGCTAATGAATAAGTCAAAGTAGTTTCTTAGCACTTTCAGCCGTAGATATACGGAGAGCAAATTTATATTTGGGTTCGAAATCTGGAACTAATTGTATCAACTCTGTAACAGGCCCAACTCCCATTTTATGAAGAAAGCCAATAGTAATTGATTTTCTGTGCATTGGAAGGAAATGCCATAAATTTTCAACAACATAGTCTATGAATTCGAATTTTTGTTGAATTAACATAGCTTAGCCTATGATATAGGTGTCGTATTGATAAATATACTGCATTTTCCCTGCTTAGTTGAAGAGGACCAGTGGGGAACTTAAACTGAAGAACTAAAATTGTTTTACCGATGCAAAATGTCAATATTTTACAGTAACCTGATAAAAGAAATTTACAAGATAGTCTATAAATTCTAACATTGGACAAGGCCCAGCATGGCATAAGATGTATTAATTATAATTCTTTCCATGTCTGCGATAGTTGCGCTACGCATGGGAAACAGAATAATTTCCATTATACTCAGGGGTCAGTGGTATAATCATGTAGCGTTCTTTCTCCCGGCAGACCGTTAAATTTTGTTGAACTGGCTCCTCCATTCATTGACATGGTCATTTCATTCAATGTGCTGCGGTACGGCCGCCAACACGTTATGCAACATATTCTATTGATTTATACCGTCTATCTTGATCTTTTATTTCTTTCACACGAGATGGTAATCAACCATTGTATGTGTTCTCCAGTTTGTTTTTCCCTAAATTGAATAAAAATATAAATGCATATTAAAGGGTAAAAAGTTCGTTTGAATTTCGTTAATAGTTCTTGATAAGCATTCAATTTATGTGAAAATCCCAAAATAGGAGTAAAACTTCATGAATTATGAACAAATATTTTCAATGACTTCATTTGCAAAGGAACTGGACTGAAAAACCTTCAAAATATATGCTGACGTTCACTTTCATTGGAAATTTTTTATGCAGGAACAGATTAAAATAGGGATTTATTCTCTATTTGGAATAAGATGCGGGAGGGAGTGGTTACATGATATATTTAGAAAACTAAATCTTAATTACTCCCAACCAAATCGTCTGGTAGCGGTGTCATAATGGGAACCTTGAAAAGAGGAAATTACCGGAAGTATTCTTAGAAAGGGGAAATGAAAGGAAATATTTACTTGTTAATCAGCAGTGGCCATACTGTGTTTGGTTAGTTTTTGATGGATCATAGAAATGCACACTACTGCACTCGTTAGCCCCAACTACCCGTGTCATGAAAAAAATGCCCTTAAATCCCAAATTATGTCCCCTGTTTCATCACCTGTTTCATATTAGAGTTAACCACATTATGAATTTCTTCGCCAGCAGTAATAATTTTTTGTTGCAATTTATCAATTTCAAAGAAATTGTGGGAGGTGCCACCAAATAAATTTAACGAAGTCATCTGCTAATGTACATTACAATGTAACATTTTCAAAGAATTAAATTATTCGCGGTCCTGTTCACTATGAAGGAAATTGAAATTTAATCTGCTTCGAACCAATTAATTTGCATGTATTTTGTGGCATTTCCTATTTTCCATTATCTGATCAAATTATTCTTTTGAGAACTTTATTTACTTAAAGCTATTTTAAAATATTCCCCTGTAGTACGATTTTCTCACAAAAACGCTAAATTTATTGCCATTTATTAGTAATGTTTCAGAAAATAGGCTCATAGGCTATTGCATGGGGCGTATTGCTGTATTCAGTTGGTTTACAAACCTCGAGACATAAAATGATGGCTTTGATTCGACCTAAAGTTTATTAAGTGCAACAGCAAGATTAGGTAGCTTTTAATGGTTTATCACTTCATAAAATACTTACGAAACTTCCATAAACGAGAGTCTATGTATGCAGGGCTATTTTTAAATGAAGTTAAAACCAACTTTTAACGCTCTTAAAGGATTTGGTCCGTGTGATCATAAAGACCCTTGCTGTAGAGTTTTGTTTACTCGAGAGAACTCCGCCTGTTTGTGTTTTTTCTCCGATTCCAATTGCCTGGTGAAACGTGAAAGCATGTGAGTGGAGGCTCAATGGATGGGCCTCTTTCCGATATTTGAAAAATATGGAGCCGTTTCCATTTCCCGTTCAGCGTTGAGAAGAAAATCGAAAAATCCCTTCCCGGGTCTGAATACTTCCCCTCTGTTATTTTCCCCTCCCTTGTTATTTTTCCCGTCTTGGTGCAACCGTGACCCGAATTCCTTGAAAATTCAAATCTCGTCAGCGGTTAAATCGCGCGCGGTGATCGCGCATTAACGGGCCATTTCATGATGCAGTGATAAAACTGCCTCGTGCTTTATATGTGATGGAGTTAAGTTTTGTTATCTACCCATTACAGAGCCATTCAGCATTTTCAATTCCGCTGCGGCAGATGAATGTGTTTAATTTTGTGGAGCTATTAGTCGCTAATATGTTTGATGTAGCGTTTAAGAAATGATCCCATTATTCCGAATTTTATCGTCAAAACCTTCATTTCTTGCATGCTTAAATGCACTGTGACAGATTATTGCAGATTATTATCGTCGGTGGAGCAGCGTTCCAGTACACTCGTTTAATATAATTTGGAGAGGCAATCAACATCAGTTTTCGATTATTGATTTACTTCTTAATTGTGTGATTTTTTAACCAATTGCAGGGAATTCCGAAAATGATAAATAATATTTAATAAAATAATAATTTCGGAAAATTTTAAAATCATTAGAAATAATTTAATATATTAAATTTTCGTTAGTGATAAACACGATTTTTTAAATAACTGCCGACTTATTCTTAAGCACCAACAAAATCTTAATACCTTTTTAAATTGATTTTTCATCGTCACGATTAGATAAAAATGACGGTCAGTTGATGGACACACAATATGAGTGATTACTAATATGAGGAGTAGGTAATTTTCCAATGTAAACCGTTGTACCCTCGTTTTGCATTTCTACATTAATTAATAACTCTGCTCTTCTAGTATTTCGGTAAAACGTATGTTTCTATTAATAATTATCGGTAACATTGCAGTTTTTTCTTCATACATTTAGCATATATAATTCAATTTTCCTGCTCACATTCTAGGAATTAATTACAAAATTTAAATAAAATATGATTTTATGATTCAAGGCAGTTCAAAGGTCGTAGTATTATAATAATTATTGTCAATCAATTATAATATAGTTTTCAATGACCGGTGACTTCTATCGTTGTGAGTTTACCCCATTTTTTTCCACTTTCACTTTAATTGAGAGTAGATATAAATCATAAACATTTGAAAACACGAAACAAATTATTAGAGATTACAGAAATTAACAAAATTTCATGAAATTAAATTTTTATTTGATTTTAGTTGCTGTCCCATCTATCCATTCAACACTAATATGTATTCAACCACTATGTTTTACGCCTTTGGAATTTCGATGCCGATGAATATTTTTCATAGTTATGCGTCCCATGCATTTTGATTGATTACTAGGACAAGTTAAAATTATTTTCCATTTCCGCTGTAAGTTAGGAATAATGAAGGCGTTAACGAAAACAGAAATATAATACATTCGAGAGCTTAACTTTTTTTTAAGTGAATACATTATTTTGAAACCCACCAATTTGTTAAAGAAATTTCTTAATTTAGTTTTCAGTTCTATCTGTTCCCTTCAGAATGCCCGAAACTATATGCAGTAGGCCTTTTTTTTCATATGACAAAAATCAATCTTTGACTAATTGATGCGACATACGTATTCACTTCGATAATAATGTGATATGATGTATTCTTATGGTCACGTCGATGTTATGACCGTACGAAAAAATACTTTTCATTGCCTCTGAGAGGATTAAATTTGTTTCAATAATAATGTTTATAATGTTCACGCAGATACTCATGAATTTGCCCTTTCTAAGCATTTTTTCATTATTTATATAAATGTTACATTTTCTCTTTCTCTATATTTCACAGTCCTTAAGGATAATAGTGTAAAATTGTTCCCAAAGAATAATAATACGTTTCCTTCTTGTTTGTCCCATTTTCCATTTTTTGCTCTACTTTATCATAATATGTATAATTTCATGTTCAAGTAAGAATACATCTGAATTTAATGAATTATGCGAAAGGAATTAATCAGAGATTTTCTCATTTCCTTTCCCGATGTAGTTTTCCGCTTCATTTTGAAAGCCATCCCCGTTCATGCTGATTATTCCTTTCCTCCTATTTTCGAGAAGGTGAAAACCCATCCACTGTCTCAATCCAAGTGTACATATCTCTTAATTTCATCTCTTCGTTGGACACGTCTTCCTCGTAATTCTTCTCCCGTTCATTTTTACCATTCTGCTGTTCCTTCTTGCTCCTATGATCTCTTGCTTTTGAAAATATTTCAACACAAACATATATGAGTCCCAGATCAATCTACAAGCCATAAAGTGTTCTTACATCAATTTGTTTTAACTCATCATGTATGGTTGTGAATGCTTAGATCATTAAGTCTGGTTAACTGAATAACTAGCGTGGTGATTAGAAAGAGGAAGAATGATGGTGGGAAAGTCGGACCCCAAATAATCTTTCGTTTTTAGCAAAACTCTACAATGGTTTAAAGTTTAAGTATTTATTTGACAGTATATGTACTCTGCTAGAAGTAGTATGCAAGTGCTAGTAGAAGTAGTTCTTCTCGTTAATATTAAAAGCCACATAACTTAAATATTACTCGTGAAATTTTATCGAAGATCTATGCTTGGAAATTGGTCTTGTGACCAACCTAGTTTACCTACAGAATACCCCGCAAACTGCTTCAAGGGCGAGTGGCGGGGGTTGCTACGACACCACCCATAAAAGAGAATGCAACTAAATGAAAAGTCATGAAAACATGCCAATGCACAGTCATACAGACATATATATATACAAATATATATTATATATATATATAAATATAAATATAAATATATATATATATATATATATATATATATATATATATATATATATATATATATGTATATTCATGAATTCATGAAAAACGTATTTTAGCTTAAACACATGCAAATGCATATACAAGCAACTTATATAAACAAGCACGTGCAACTACGAATGCACTAGATCTCTAAGCAGCGTTTGATCTATTTCCAGTAACAACGCTGATTTTGATTTTTTACTATTATGATTGCTAATTTTCCGAGAAAAGAACAAATATTTATATCTGCCTGCACTAAATTCTCACTTATCTTATGCTTATTGTCTAGCCTACTCGAATAATATCTGGCCCTTTGTTTCATAGTTTAACTCGTGTATTCTGAGCCTTCCTAAAAGTCTAAGTTTCGGTTGTTCTCTTCGCGACTCTAGCGGCTCCCAGCCTAATTTCTTTACAAGGCCCGTCAAGCTCGTCTTCTTATTGTAACAATTTTTGAGGAATATCGCGGATATTACTGTTAACTTTATCTAATTTAATGAAGTAAAAATAGCAATGTATCTTTCACTAAATTTTTATTCGGTACAACAAATTTCGATGCATCCTCAATTACCACCTTCCCACTAAAAATGTAGTGGAAAGATACATTGATATTTTTACTTAAAAGATAATTGATTTCCACAAAGTCAAATCTGAAAACATCGAACTTATCTAATAATTTTATGAACTATTTCTCCCAAGGATCCTAAATACTCTTCCAGGTGGGGTCTAACTAAGGCAAAATAACCTCCCCTAAACTTTTGTATCACATTTCCCCACCGCTCGTCTAGTTAAGCCGATTTTCTAAAAGGCGGATCAGCATGTTCTTTTAATACGTGCACCCCACTGAACCCACTATTGTATAGTTTACATCCTGCTCATCACCTATTAACCTCCAAAGGTTCAAAACTACCTATTTGCTTATTATTACTTCTAATTCCATTTAATTTCACTAATCCTATATTTTGTCTAAATTGCTAGAGAGTAGAAGAGTACCCTGCAATCTACTGGGATCCTTATTTTCATGTGTACCACCGTGTCGTCTGCAAATAAGGTTGGCACTTATGCGTCAACTTCAGTCATCAAAATGTATTGAGAGTATTAGCGGTGTTGACACACTTCCCTGAGGGACGCCCGCAGTTACACATTCCTCTGTTGAGCGCAACCCGCCGATGACTAGTATTTGTTTGCGATATAACAAGAAGTCTCTAAACCAATGTATCACTCTCTCTTTTATTCTATAGCAATGCCGTAATTTAGCCATTTGATTATCATTCTCATAGTTTTTCCCACCCTTACTGCCACAAAAGCATACATTGAAAGCACTGTCCAGCTTTATTAATATAATTTTTATACATGACTACGCATTCATAGTTATACGAGTATTATTGGAGTATTACAGGTACATCTATAATATTTTACCCTGTACATCTATAATATTTTACCTATATGTATCTATTCTTCTATTTTACTAGTTAAATCCGCGAAATAGTTTCCAATGTCAACGTTAATGATTTAATTAGTGATCACATAGTAATTTTTGATGAATCGAAAGCAAGAGCAGATACTTTAGTGTAACTGAATGAACACAGTACTCATTCCAAAATATGGTACCAAAGAGTTCTGACTAAAATTAATATCTCGGGTTCTTTAAATACTATCATTTTAACCAGCAGATATGAATTGCATGGATAATACATTTTTATACCGAGCCATTAATAATAAGACTAATCCTGAAGCTCGTTTGGGGATCGGAACAAAACTATTGCTGGGTTACGACCAACATTCGAATCTAAAAATAACTAAGACCCCATGTAGTTCGATGAAAATAAAATCACCCTTTCCTATAATCCGGGCAGCCATTAGAGTTGAGTAGGTAGATAAAATGATAAAGCAACAAGTGAGCATATTTTTGAATGTTACTCTAACAAAGTTACATAATATATTTAAAATGAAAAAACTAACTTTGTAATTCCACATAAAGGTTTCGACGCTGGACGTCATCATCAGGTGACATCAGGACGTCATAAACACCACCTGATAATGACATCCCTTGAACCTAGATTTTATTTTTAGAAAGTTCGTGTGGAATTACAAAGTTTCCTTTCATTTTAAATATTTTGCGTACATTCCCAAACGTTACGATAGCACATTTCATAGTTATATAATATTGACGTTATCAATATTTGAGTACTACTGTAGCATAGGATGGCTTGCCAAATATCTGATAAGCGATCAAAGACTCTCGGCCACACTAAAAGAATAATGAGGAAATACTGGAGTGAAAAATTTAACAATCATTAACTCAATTTTACAATCTCGACTACCTACTTGTATTATACAAAGATTATAAATTGTCCTGAAAGTAGTCCTGAAATATACTGAAAGAAACTGCTCTACATTTAATAATTTTTATGGTAAACGTTTTAACTTGGACAAAATTTGTACTTATCTTTTTATTTGATGAAAATATTGGTACCCATGGGTACAGTGTCCAAAGCCATTTATGTTGATGCAAGTAGCGAAGATTCCACGTCCAAAACTGATCTAGAACTTCCAATCAAATGGTTATGTTTCTAATGATCCATTCTTTACTTTACTCTTCCTTTGTCAGCTTATATACGAAGTTTTCCACACTGCTCGTCGTCTACCTCTTCTTCTCATCTGTATTCCCTTCAGCAAGCCTCTGCTCCTGTGCTTCAAATCAGGGACTCGAGCCACTTTCATTCTTTCACTCTTGAAGCCCTGTTCTTCCTTACCCCCCTTTCCCCAACCATTCTCACCACTATCCCCTCCCTCAGGGAGAAAATCTGTCTCACCACAAATGTGTTTTCTGTTTTCACCCTTCTCTCTTGCGGCGTCGTCTTTGCCCTTTCGGGCTCCCCCCATCCCTGAGTCGTGGGTATACCACTCGAGGGGCTTTGCTCAGGGGACTTGCCTTTCTAGGATTGCATAGGGATAAGAATTTAACTGAGTGATGATCGATTTGCACTCATACGGTCAAGATAATGATAATGAAAGTCGTGACTTGGCGTCAAAATGTGCAGAGAAAGAAAGATTAAAGCGTCATCATTGAGATCCCCTTACGGCTAATTTCGGTTTGACTTGATCTTAAGGTGGTATCGGATTTCTTGAATTTTAATTTCTGTGTAAAAACTTCTGGATTCTGATCTGATTCGAAAGTAACAACATACTCATATGAGATGGGTATATGTGAGACGCTTTTTATTTAAACTATAAACCCTTCACTAATCAAAATCCTGTGCATAAAATGACTTTATTCTTTATTTATATCCTGGCTCAATGTCCGTGTCATCAATTCCTTCCTCATTTAAACTTCTCATCCTAACATAATTTCCTTCTTCTTATATTCCTAATAATTTGACCATCTTTGTCTGGCACGATTCCCGGCATAGACAAACTGTTTCATATGCTCCAGCTTATCACCTCGTATGCAAACTTTGTACTTTAGCCTTTCGGTTTCTCAAAAAACATTTTGAACTTTATTTTGAATACATTAACTCTCATCCAGTAACTATCACCCTGATTTTACAATGCGCAGAGTAATACCTTTTACCTATTGGCAGAATATTTATCTAATACTTTTCTACAAACCAACTTGATTTTATGATTACCCTCCGAACTTATTTCCAGCTCATCCCATGGCTCTTTGACCCCTTCCTCCATGTGCATTCTGAAAAGCACCGATGATAATAAACATACCTGGATTACCTCTCTTCTTAACACTACCATTCAGACTCTATCCACCAATCGCACCTGAGCGGTCAAAGATACGTACAGGCTTTGGACGAATCGCCTATCCATGCAATCCACTCCTATTTGCTGCATTATAATTATTAATTCTATCTACTGAACGCCTTTTCGAAATCTACATACAAAAATGAATCCCAATTGTATTCTACGTCCTTCTCTATCAGTGGTCTCAGTACTACTATGGCATAACGTGTGCCGCTTCCGTTCTTAAAAAAAAACTGACTATCCACGTAGCAATCAATAAGCTAATTCTCCATCATTTTATCTATGAATGGTTTATGCCTTTTTTATATGTGCCCATTTTTATTCTACTGTACCCGTAGCCCTGTCCTGGCTCAAATTTTTATTTTCCCTCCTGATACTCCTTTATATTCATTCCAATTAACATTTTTGCATTAAATTTCCTAACTGTATTCCTTCTTTTATCTTCTTGAATGTGACGGTTCACTTAACTCGAAGTAAACTATGATAAAAATCCGTATCCTTTCTCAGTTAATAGTGCGGATTGACCGCGCTGCTCCTAATTCTGTGTCTAACCATAGTATTCCTACATGTACGTCTCAAGTCAATCGTACACATTTGATTTTTATCCACTTGTTTTGCCAATTATTTTTACTAATGATTTCCTCTAAATTTATGGCCTCGTAAGGAAATATATATTTCCCTTACTCGTGTAATGAAATTTCGTTTCTTTTGATATTTTAGAAGAAAATTAGACATCTTCTCGGCGGCTTGCGTTTTATTAAACATAGGTTATTGTGCCCATTATCAACGGGTCTTATACAGTTTTTAATCTTTTAATCATATTTTTATAGATATTTTGATCATGTCCTTGTGTAAATAATAATAATTTCTCTGTAAATCTATTTTACTTTCTACACGCTCTTGTTTTAAATTCCGAAGTATATAATTTTAATTAATATTTATTTTTAATTATTACTTACGTAATATACATGCATGTAATAACTCCTTTTAAATTAAGTTTTTGCCCACGGACTAAAATCTAATAGGACTAGTGATTATTTTCATTGCCTGAAAGAGCATTTTGAGGAGGCCCATTATCAATATTAAAATATTGACAATTAATTTGAATTTCTGCCCATCTCATTCTCACCACATGATCCGTCACTTGAATGCTAATTTACTCTTACCTCCATTTTAACATGCTTGATTGTTGTCGTGCTACCGTAAACTCAATATTAATGATTCGCTTGGAAGTAATTTCACTCATATTGTCAAAGAATACACCTGCGTAATGGATAGATTCCATTACTTGCATCAAGTCATTTCAAGTAGATTTCTATTAACAACTGGATAAATTATAAGATTATAAATTCTGTAGGGCAGTAACCACGACATAAATTCTAGTTTATCAGTTACGTCCAATTGTAGAAAGTCTATTGAATGTGAAATTCATAATAAATAAACTTTTCTTCGATTGATAGAAATTATATACTCTCTCTAGAGAGATGGTGGAGGATATTTAATTGGATTTGACTCATTGAAATCATATTTGAAACTATTCCCGAAGAAGTGGAAGCAATAATTACTGCACTTTATCGTATGCAGTAAATGTGTATGATGTTAAGTAGCGATTATTTTTGTCATTATAAATAATGAATGCCAGAGGTAATGCGACGAATAACGCTTAGAGTACATTATTCATCCATGAAGCAGAATTAATTTGAATTAAAATAACTTACATTCATTGAAGAATATATCTTTCTCAAATGCCAATACTAAAAAATCTTGCACATTTTAAAGATCAAACAGAGCTTCTAGAATTGTCAGAAATACGAGGAAAAAAAATTTATTGAAGAAAGGTTTTTTAAGAAAATTGAAATAAACGTTTGAAAAAGAGCCAGCTGGGATACTACGCGGAAGAGCAAGAAGCTTTTATTTACCTAATTAGGCTGCCTTATAGACTGCCAATGCAGCGTATTCTTCCATCTTCAACGACATCATCGTTTGCGTGGATTGCTCTCACGTGGTCTCTCTCGCCTTATTGTATTGCGACACAGTAACCTCCTGTCGTCTCGTTTATGACCTCTTCTCGGCCACATCATTTTTTCCCCACCTTTACGGCCTTGGGTCATCTGCGAGGGGGCCCACTTCCCCAACCCACCCTAAACCCAACCCTAACCCTCCGCTAAATCACATCTCACCCGCGGTCACTACTTCCTAACGCCCCTACCCTTCCGCAAAATTCCCTTATGCCTCTCATCCCCGGCGAGCTCTCTCGAACCCTAATCCATCATCCCTCTCGGCATGAGGTTTCCAACCTTCTTGTCACACGGGGGAGGGAGGACCGTGGCGGGAGGGGAAGAGAGGAGGAGGAGGAGGGGGTGGAATGAGTTGACGGAAGGGCAGAAGTGGAAGGGTTCGATGAAGGAGGGGAGGAGAGGTCGCTAGAGGCCTCAATTTTCGAGCAGATCTTTTTCTCTTTCATAACTCATATCATCCCATGATTTTTATCGAGGTTTAATTTTTTTTCTTGAAGGATATTTATTTATACTTTTAATCAGGGAAGGACAGGTTCAACCGAGTGATGCCTCGTTTCTATGTAACATTCCCTTACCTCTCCGTGGATTTTCCTTTCTTTTAGTATTTCATCCTCTCCTTTTAGCCAAAAAAATATAATTTTTTGCTATTTCTTGGCTTTCGCACCACGCATATAGTTTTTGAGAGATTGCAATGATATTACGAGAAAAGGGCGCTGATGACGCAAAGATCTTCTCAGATTTTACTTATCTTTCTCTTAGGCATAGTATCGCTCATTGATCTAAGAGTCGTTGTGGTGGCTCAGCTTTCCCGTTCATTTGGTGAGTCTTTATACTTTATGTCGTAAGCTTTTTAATTGTATCCAGTAAAATGTGTAATACAGAATTCAGCTGTAATATTTTTCAGTATTCGTTGAACGTGCGTACTAAAGAATATGTGCCTCAAATAGTTAGGTTTTAAAACACATGATACAATTAAGAACTAAAACCTAATTTAAAAAAATTGATCTTTTCAATCAAAAATTTGTATCAAACTTTATCTTGAGGTTAGAAGAAAATTTTATTCGTGGAATATATATATATATATTCCACGAATAAAATTTTCTATATATATATATATATGATATATATATATATCATATCATATATATGTATATATATACATATATATATGTATATAAATACATACATATATATATATATATATGTATATATATATATATATATATATATATATATATATATATACATAAATACACACACAGACGAGGTCTGTTAAAAAAATATCGCGACTTTTGCGTTTTTTCAAAAATTATTTATTTATTCATGAATATCTTGTCCCCTTCAAATTGATCCCCTTTAGATATTACACACTTGTGCCAACGATTTTTTCAATCCTCGAAGCACTTCAAAAAATCATTTCTTGTGATCTTGTTCAACTCCTCCTTCGATGCAGTCTTCATCTCGTCAATCGTAGCGTAGCGTCGTCCTTTCGTGGGCCCCTTCAGTTTCGTGAACAAGAAAAATTCACTGGGGGCCAGATCTGGGGAATAAAGCGGCTGCGGCATCATTAGTGTGTTGTTTTTGCCAAAAAATTCGTGCACAAGTAACGATGTATGAGCAGGGGCGTCATCTACATCTACATAATACCCCGCAAGCCGCTGCAAGGGCGTGTGGCGGGGGGTGTTAGGTCACCAACCGTAAAAAGGAAAAATACCACATGCAAAAAAACAACACGGAAAATTACACCCACACCCACAGTCATCATGGTGCAAAAGCCAATTTTTGTTCTTCCACACATCCGGGCTTTTGTGGCGGGTTGCTTTGCGTAAATTGCGCATAACTCGCAGGTAATATTCCTCATTTACCGTTCTACCCTGTGGCAAGAACTCATGATGCACCACGCCCCTGCAATCGAAGAAAACTCTGACTAAAACTTTCACATTCGACCAAACTTGGTGCGCTTTTTTCGGTCTTGGCTCGTGCTGCAGCTTCAATTGGGATGATTGGGATTTATTTTCCACGTCATGACCCTACACCATACATGATTCGTCACCAGTTATGACACTCTGGAGCAAATTTGGGTCGTCACGGACAGAGTCCAACACCTCATTAGCAATGTTAATGCGTTGCTGTTTTTGGTCGAAATTGAGCAATTTTTGTACGAATTTCGCGGCGACCGGTGCCATGTCCAAATCATTGGTAAAAATCGAATGGCACCACCCAATCGATATGTTTAGGTCCTCCGCAACGTCTCTAACGGTGATTGGACGATTGGCCAATACCATTTTCTTCACTTCATCAATTTTTTCGTCTGCTGTTGACGTGCTCGGGCGTCCGGCTCGCCTTTCGTACTTCACATCTTCTCGACCCTCTGAGAACATTTTGTACCACCGATAAACGTTGCTTCGGTCCAAGATAGCTTCTCCATATCCCACAGTCGACATTCGGAATGCCTTCGCGCACTTTATTTCGTTTTCACACAAAATTTGATACAGATTCTTGGTCCATCTTTTTGGAATCAAGGCAAAAATCGAAGAAAGGCCAAAACACGTCGAGGATAACAGCTGTCAGTAACTGAACATTCAAAATGGCCGAACTTTTCGGCATAAGTTAAAGATATAAGAAGCAACATAACGCCACAAAAAATCAAGTATGCGTTATTCGCATTTCGCAATTTGTGATACATTTTTAACAGACCTCGTGTGTATATGTTTATGTGTATATATATAATATATTTATTCACAAGGAAATAGATAGAAGGAAAATGGATTATTTATTCTATACATATATATATATACATATATTGCATATATAATTTTATATGAAAATACACTAGGCTATAACAAATTTAGGGGAATGTTTTTAATAAATCATTTATTACACACAATTAGCAGTGGTTAAATATGCATCATAATAAACATTTGAATGAAAATACATAATTTATCATAAGTAGCTGTGTAATTTTGGGGGAAATAATTACATCCTTAGTCAAAACTTTCCTGTTGCTCATTACAAGGACATTAAAATTCAATTCCAAAGCAAAAAGTCCTCTGAAATGAGTCCTGTAACCCCCTGGGTTTAGTAGCATCAAATTACTTGCGAACATTCCGTCTGTATTTAATTCCGGGGGAAACTTACCTGCAAATATATATATGGTACGATTTCATAAGTGCGCGTTTTTGTTTCTACTTCCCTCATTATTTCCTTCGCATTGTTCCTCATCTCATGCTATGGACGAGGAACGAGAAGAAATGAACCCAGAGAATCAAAAAAACAATGACGTGTAGGAAATATGAATTGTTAGAAGTTATCGGAAGGAAAACTTGTTTTTTACTCGGGTGGATTTTCCTTGAATGCACAGGGAAAGGCAATCAAGAGAGCATAAAATGACTAGCACTTACCGGAGGTATGCCAACGGATATAGGGAAACGAGCGGAAATGAATGGGAGGAACGAAATATGGATGATGTTTTAGGCAGAAAAAGCGGGAAATAAAGAGCTTTTTTTACCGAGCACCACTAATTAGATTCCACATAGTTTGATTGGTGGTTCAGCAATCGTCCCTGTCTAGGTTGGAACGGAGTGAACCGACAAACACTTCTAGGGAAGGGGCGCTTCGGGTGGAAACGGTACGCGGAGGCGATATAAGAGAACAAGGGTGATGGGTGGGTGGGGGTTGGGTCGTGATAGATCGTTGACGGATAAAAAAAAGGGGGAGGAAAAAATATCACGGATCAAAAAGATTTGTTTTGATACATCATCACAGGTAACCACTTTTCCTCTCCAATTCCCTCCTTCGCTTAGCCAGCGCTCCCCTTTCCGGCCTATTTTGTTTATTTTTGTCGGTCGGGTCTCTCCCCCCCCGCCTCGATAGCCTTTCACCCCTTGGCGGCCACCTAATGTGCCCCCGCAGACGAATATCCAATCGATCTTCTCTAGATCCTCTCCACTTTCGACCTCATTCTGCTGTCGAGCGGAAGGGTAGAGACCGTGGGGAGTGGTCGTGTGGGTGAAAATTTTTGACGAATGATGAAGCAGCCGAGGCGAATATTAGGGACACGCTTTCGAGATAGCAGGGTGGGTGGGCGAGGTAGAGAGAGAGGGGTCGTCTGCCAGTCCGGTTTGCGAATCGGCATTTGGGTAGAAGAGGGGTAGGCTTGTAACGGGACGAAGAGTAATTGAGGGCGGTTATGCAGGACCGGAAGTGGACTCCAGATTAAAGGGAGCTCTATAATCCACTCTTTAGGGAGAGAGTATCCTTCACACTCCTCTCACCCTCACTGAATTTCCACCTACCCTCTTGTGATCTGTTTGATATGAAACACTAAATGAAAAATAAATAAATGCCATAAAGGAGAAATTAGACGCTAAATGAAACACAAGTTGAAATCTCGCTTAGCAAATTAAAGACAATTATCTTTTTGTCTTATGCGGCATTCTCACGCCTTTTCTTCGCGCAGTGCGTAGTGATTCCTACCTTCATTATGTAAAAACTATCCACAGGCGCCATAAAGTACTGGCAATCAAACTTGAGAGCACTCTTCTACCCTTTTTTCCTCATCTATTTATATCCAATTTTGTATCCCTTGATTTTATCTCGCTTTGTTGAAAAAAATAAACTTTACCGTTTTAAGTTCCCCATTCTCTCACCTTTTCCCTCCAGCTCCTCCTCCCTTTCTACCTGACACGCCCCGCCTCAACCTTTTCGATCCTCGCCCTTTATCCCTCCTTTAATTTGTTTGCTCTTTGACTTCAGTTCCCCGTATTTTGCCTGCCCTCATATTAATCCCTCGTCCTCTTCTTATTTGGTCATTAAGGCAAGTAAGTATAATCATGTCATTTTGTTGCTGTGTTTATTAGTCCCTATGGCCTTGGCCACTGTGTCCTGGTCTCGTTTTTGCTTATACCTTACCCCATAATTGCTGTCATCACGATTTTCTAATTTTTTCTTCTGTCGCGTGTTTCTGTTTAAGAGCAGTTGACAGATTTAATTCCTCTGTCATTATTTTTTGGCGCAAAATAGCCATTCAGCATAATAATAAGTGCGGTGTTTCCAACTCGCACCTTGATTATTTTGCCTTATCTCTGGAATTGTCTCTTCTTTATTTAATTTTACTCGCGTTTCATTTCTGGTGGTCACCTTGCTCAGAACAACTCCGAAGTGTGCTAAATCTACATACTGTGGTGAGTAGAGGCGAATAGGGATAATATCACAGCAACCATAACATTCGAACCGGTCGTCTTCTATCAAATAAGCATGTCATCAAAGGAGGTGTATTCGATTTGGGGGAATCTTTTTTTTATGAAGGATATAGTGTTACAACCATAATAATGCATTTAACAGACGATATTCGGATGGAAACAAAATAAATAACTTACTTACTTCGTCGGTATTATTTTATATTAAAAAGCATATTTTCTGTTTGCTATAAACTTTTACTGCAAAAGATAAAGGGAAATAAGTTAGTTTAAAGTGATATTAAGTTTTTTCTCATACCTATCATGGCTAACATTGGCAATAAAAAAACTGAAATGTGGTAAACTTCAACCACTGAAATAGTCCAAGGATCCCCACTTAGTTCATTGTTCTCCATCATCATTTATGAACTCATCGCAACCATTGTATGCAGACTATTTTTAAATGCATTTCAATCCATGATATTAATGGCATAAATGATGACATACTTCATAAGCATGTGTACAGACAATACTATTCGAAAATTGAACGAAAACAAAACTAAGGCCATACCAATAAGCAAAATAGGCAGATGAGTTTCCTCAAAAACCCTTCATTATTTTTTAAAGTAGGGTAATTGCATTTAAGGATTACTTTGCATTCATTATCGATAAAAATCAGAATGGGAAAATTTATTGTCGGATAAAATGTAATATTGTAACTAAGTCCTTCAAATTATTACACCATCTTATTAATTATAGGAGTACATACCCATCAGTTTACGAAAAACAATTGGAAACGCATTTTTTCTACCTCACTTTCATTATAATTGGAGTGCACTAGAAATGCTGATGATAAAACTGACTAGATATCTGAGGTGACAACGACATCAGTGAGTGATACATGTGATTTGAAACGACGGGATCACATGACCAATACATTGAAAAATTGAAAATAGCTGCAAGAAAATATGGATATTTAGTGCACTAACAGCTTTGAAGGTCTATTAAAAAGGGCTGAATACCTCCATATGTCCTTAGCTATTTCATGCATGTATGTATTATGAAAGATAACCGCAGGCGCACGACGATATCCCGGCGTTTTGACTAACAAATCTGAGATCGTCAATCTGAGATGTCTCACGAATCCATCACTGCCGTGACCTTGTGAACATGGTATTTTTATTTATTTATTTAGCCTTGGTCCTAAAACAGAATTTTTTGGCCTTTTACATCGGACTATTAACAGTGATAACAATTGGGTACGATTACAAACACCCAAGCCCAAGGTGGAGGAAACTCCATCCAGACGAGAATCGAACCCGAGACCCTTGGATTGGCAGACGAGAACGTCAGTGACATGCCTGGGAGCACTTTTTTTAACAAATACGTTCTTCCATATGTTGCTTTGACAAAACCATAACCCTGGTTGTGAAGTGTTTATAGCAAAGCGAAATTGGGAGATTATCTAAACGACAGGAAAATTTAAATAATCGACGTTCCTGAAATTCGGTGGATGCCATTGACGCACTAAGAGACAAGCTATGGATGAAAAGAAGATGACTAGGCTGAGTGAAGGCCGCTAAAAGGGTATTAATTAAAGTTAAGTAGGATATAAGAGGAGTGCAGGAGAAAGGGCAAGGACAGGACAAAATATTAGGGAAAAGAGAAATACTGGATTAATCGCCAAATGAAATGATTAAAAACTCGGCCCGAGGTGCTCTATTGAATTTGTAAGAAGAATACGGAGCATATCACAACTTAATGACAATACTGGATGCTAATAAAATATACCAACCATAAAAAAATTAGTACTTGCCTGTGAGTTGATATTGGAATGAATTTTTCTGTGCTTTGGGTTTTTACGTGGAGTGTGTACATTTCTCTATAAATTGTTCTTTATAAATTTCGTAATTGTTTAGACGGCATGCTGCACAACGAGCGAGTGAAGGGAAGGGGCAAATGTTTAGCGAGAGTGCAAGTGACTCATGAAGCGATCGTGAATCGTCCCTCTCTCCCCGTTTTACGTTCTTTGGCCCAAAAAGCGCCGGACACGGTGCATGTAGAGGCGGGATGCGGGCCGCCAGGGGTCAGGGGTGAGGGAACGGGATGGGAGGTGCGGAGGGAAAATGGATTGACGCAGGGGGGGATGAGGGAGGGGCCGTGCGGGCAGCGGTTGTCAGGATCCCTGCTCCCTAAAAACCTCTGGCCCGCCTCCACGACCTCTGGTTCCGCCTCCCGCCACGCCTCCAACAAGCCCCGTGTTACAGCACCACACCCGATTCTACACATATCCCTCGTACTGTCCGTAACATGCCACGTGTATGAAATTAGGAGGTGGTAAATTCGTTAAAGTCGACCTAATTGAGGAAAAAGAAATGTAGAATTAGGTTACAACATTTAACGTGAAATATTACGAACAAACACATGAAATTTCTCGTTATTGATCTTAAGTAAAATGTTTTTCCTATAAAAATGCATGAGAGATACTGTACTAATACTGTGAATAATATGTACTCACTGTGAATAATATGTAAGAGCAGGTGTTTTGGTATTAGTTATGTTAAGTGTTTGAGCAGCTAAAAAGGCAAATCGCAATTATCAGTAATTGATTATTGCAGTTTATACTCGTCCTTATGTTTATGGATTTTCCGTTAGCAAGAACGATTAAAGAGACAATAGCTTCAAGCACATACGAGTATGTCTCTGAGGCTGCAGCTGAAATCATGGCCGCCTGGCTATTAATTGATCCTAATATTTATCCGGATATTCGGATCAGTTCACCTAGTATGTTTGATTCTAATGCTCAGTTAGTTCTCACTTAATGTAGTATTATTTATTCCAGATTATTTATGATCCAAGAATGAAATCCCATAAAATCCCCTGCCACACACCTTTTTGGTGGCTTGCAGAGTATTGATGTAGATGTAGATGAAAGTCTAGAAATTCTATTATTTTCTTACATGTTATTATCTAACCTTTTTTAAACAATCATACACCACATTTTCTGTATTTACGGTTGTTATTTCGTATGCAGTTGTACATTTTTTGCTATAGGAGAAGCATATATACTGCCAAGCTTTGGGATGCAATGTGGAATATATATAAATGATTTACAAAAACATCACAATTAACTCAATTGATTTTAATTCAGGTTTTCCTCATTCTTGTTTGAAAATTTTCATGCCGCAACCGTTTTCCCGGAAATATTATCGACCATTCCAGAGCCATCCTTTTATTTAATCTCTCCACGAAACGGGACTCGTCCTATTACTCCATGCCGAAACGGTTTTCTATTTGTGGCTCTCTCTTAGGCTGGTTTGGCGAGGCATATAATACCTAACCCCGGCGCCAAAATGGATAAATAGCCTCTTGCATACCGAATGTTTCATGGCACTGGTAATAAATCCCCCAGTTTAACGCGTGGATATGGGTTCAGTGAATCTAAAAGAGAAAAAAAGGAATAGAATTACGCATAAAATGTGTACTGAGGTGGAACCGGAGTGTATGCTTGAACTAAGTGACACTCTTTGTGTGCGCCTGGTTCAAATGCCAAGTGATACAAATGGATCAAAATAATATTGACGGATTGCGTTAAGGGAATTCATTGGAAGAAATCGGCAGTGTGACACAAGCTCCTTTTTATTGAAATGATACGTTACCAGATGACCCCAAAAGAGGACGGGGTAAGGTAAATTAGTGGGGGAAGAGCGAGTGTTACGAAAAATGAGGGAACGTTTTGACCGGAGAGCGGTGACTACGGGAGGCGAAGGGAAGAGAAAATGAGATGCTTGGTCTGGTTTACTATTTGCCACCCAGTTCTGACGCCTTTGTTTCCCTTCAAAGTCTGTCTTACTCGATGGATGTCCCTCTCTTTGCCATAGGGAGTGTAGAGAGAGAATGAAGGGGGCACAGCGTAGGAATAAGTACGAAAACCGAGTGATTCCCTCGATAAAACTGCGAGGAGAATTGGATTTTTTTTTCAGTAATTGAGAAAGTTTTGAACTTGGGGGCATATTCATGGAGGATAATCCAGAACGTTGGCCATGGAGCATCTTTGTGAGGGATGTGGGGGCTGAAAGGGATATTCTTGGTTTTGGGGGAAAATATGTTATGGAGAAATAGAGAAGTATATATGTGCACATGCGCCCCGTTTGTGGCGGAAGGATATTTTTTTGGAGCTGGGAACTTTCGGGACGGTTGGAATTTGAGCACAAAGAACGGTGTTGGTAGCAGTGAGTGTCTGCTGGTAGAGGTTTACGGGTGGAACAAATCGATTATTGCAGATAAACGCAATCTCCACGATCTGCCCTCTTCCCATAAATAGAAAGGAGTTAAAGATCACAGGACGCAGAAATACAATGATAGCGTAGTGCTTCGTCACAGCCGAGTTGCCTTATTGGTGCTCACACCAATATAACTAACTAATGAACGAATGAGTGTCTTTATTTCTGCCCTTGGCATTTATCAGTGGTTGAAGTGGTATGATCGTTCATTTTGTTTCAATAATTTCATTGGGTTGGCCACGTGAGACTACTTATACCTACAGACGATTTAGTTCTCTCAAATTCGTTTATCGGGATGTTGTTTTTGTTAAAGGAGCCTTATTCCTTCACTTTATAGAGTCACTCATAGGAAAATTATTTTTACACTTTTAAGTTGCTCCAGCAGCTGCAAACATACGCATCTCATTGGAATTATGGTAAAAAACAGCAATACAAAACTGCATTTTCGGACGAGGCGGGATGAAATAGATGACTTAGACGTTAGCTGTTGAACTCGCGGTAGTATAGTTGTTTCTACCTTAGCAAAACGTCTTATGCATGTACAGTTCTTGGATCGTTTCAAAATGAAAACACATTATTGCCTTTTAATATATAACTTTAGAAGAACCATTTTCATGATATTTCATGTTGACCGTTTTTGAAGTTCAAGTCGTGTAATCCCTAAGATAAATAATTAGTAATGTTTGATATTTAATGATTTTAATGAATTTCAGACATAATCCAAAAAAAACAATTTTTTTCTCAGAATAATAAATTAAGCAATATTTTACGCACACTTAGAGGCGCCGGAGTGGTTCTTCTCACCATTGACACATTTTCGCGTCAAATATTTTGGAATAATCTTCTCAGCCGTCTACGCAGGTCGAATTTTCGCTATAATTTTCCATGATTCTAGCAGTGTCACTTCAGTACAGTTATTTCATTCACCAAATGATTTTTGTATTTATCACTAGAGTTGTTAACTCATATGCCAAGACTAAACCGCTGTTTCGTTTCTTAATAGCGGAATTGAGACATTTGTGTATAGCTTGCTTCAAAGCAAAACTTTTTAGCGGGTTCTTTAAACACTGTACCTTTGCTACTCCTGTCTCAGTACGTTAATGTGGAATAAATGGTTAAAATTATTTTCAAATGTCCAGTGTAAGGAAATGGTAGAAGGTATTAACAATTGAGTGTTATTCATATTCAATCCACCAGCCATTATTTCGCGTAAATGGGCGCTGGAGATCACTCTTCCGCTTCAAAGTCATTAGCAGTCAAAAAATAAAAGTGTTTTGAACGGAGTATCATCCACTTTTGGTCACAGTTCTGGTGATCAGACGCGGCCGACCTTCTGGTGGCTAATTAAGAATTCCATTCGCTTCGACCGACCCGTGGTGATTATTCATTGCAAACATTACCTCTTTGCTGGAGCACAAATGTGCATGCTCACCTCGCTGATCAAGTGGGCAAGAATGGGAAATTAGAGCGGGGCAGCGACACAGCGACTGGGGAGGGCATCAACAATGCGAGCGTTTCGAGGTGAGAGGACGAATAGGGAGGGGCAAGGAGGGGGGGGACGACGGCGGGGAATGGGAGAAGGGTGAAAGGGGAGGTTTTCGGGGGAAGTCGGTGGGAGTAGGGATAACGGGCGGGGTGAACCAGAGTGAGGTCAAAAGGGAAAACGTTCGCCGCCAAATCTCAAGCAGATGATCTCAGATGAAGCGGAAACGAGGGGAAAAGCTATCGCTGTCGAGGCCAGAATTCATTTGGAACAGGCGATTAGATTGAAGGTGGAAAAAATTGATACGATTGGCACATGTTGCAGCTGTTTCACGTCACTGACTCGAGAAATAACAGTATGTGATAAACAATGAATGCAATCGCTAAGAATTTTTTCTCTTGTATACAGATTTTTAATATTTGTTGAAGCGTGATTGAAATTGCATTAAAGTCTAATATTACCACTACATCAAACACACATGATACTTATTATGTATGTAAAATGGCGCATTATTGTTGATCTGCTGTAATCTTGTTAGTTAGATAAGTCGAGTGTATGCATAGGGATTCCCAATTTGAATTGCGGTATAGTATAATGTATGAAGTTATATTTTCCATAGAATATACTTCTCTTCATCGAAGGCGATGCCAGTGACTGGATACCACACCACTCTGGCATCATCAAGGTGAATGAATAAAGTTAACTAATTTTAAAAAGCTTCACCATGCTAATTCGAGATAGCAATGTGTTAGTCATTGAATACCTATCTACGTAGCAAATATTTTATCTCACAATAGAACTAATTACTTTTTCAACCAAGAATACATTGATGTTTATATATATAAATTGTATCTGCTTTCGAAACAGTTTTAAAATATGCTAATATTCCTTCCTGAGTGGCCACATAATGGTAGTGAACAATATAAGTTTTTACCTTTCGAGAAATTAAGGTTATGAAAAATTATTGCAGTAGTAAATCTGCCCAAATAGCTCACGTTCTGTACAGTAATGTATGTAATCCCTGCTTTAGATGACTAGGTATTGTACTCATTCAAATCTGGGAGATTTTCATTACTTTAGTGGTTATCCGAGGAAAATAGGAAACACCAATGTCGTTGCATGGCCACATTCGACCTTGTGAAGCAACTGTTTTATTAATTTAAATTATGAATCATGTGAGATTCACTTCACTTCAGTATTTTTGAGAGAATTTGTTCAAACAATACTTACAACACGAGGTTGATATCGAAACCTCCAATTCTGTGATAGTCATTTAAAAAAGGGATGTTACGTGAGGCTTGCATAAGGAAATTGATGCTTGTAAATTGTTTATTGTGCCTTTTGTACCCAGTTTCCTATTGTTTCTACAAAGAGGCTGCGTGACAAAAAGTATTCAACTTCTCCCTGTATACCAATGTTGTAAAGTTTTTCTTGGTATTTTGTCTTCGGAAAAGAAAACAGGATCTACATGTATATCATCTAAACTGTTGTATGGTTCTCTTTCGCTTCATCATTTTTTGTTTTATTTTATGGTTAAACTAGGGAGTAGATGTTTGATTTGCACTTACCGTCCTCATTAGGACGACTGTGATGTGGTTTGAGAAAATATCGTCCTTCTTTCATATAGTGGTAATCATTGACCGATCGATATTGCCTAAATTTCGCATCGGATAGGAAATTTTATCCCCGGCATAACAAGAAAGATTCTAGAGTTGACAATTTTTGAGTTGGGAAATGAGACAGATTGGGTATTGTTAAACAATTTTTTGTTCGACAGCATTGTCTTTGTGTTCAGTGTAGACAACATTTTCAAAGGTTGTGCCGAGTTGTTAAAAATTACCTCAAGAAAGTAACCAACGCACATACGGTGTAAGGTTTGCTATGACGGTCTTCGTATGCAATGTCTTCTGTGAGGTAACACTATTTACATTGCAGTCTTGTATTTGAACAAAGAGAGAGTTACTTTACATCGTATTTCATATACGATCCTCAAAGTTGCAGAATATGATTGTGCTTTAGAGGCGTGCGGGAGTGTAGTAGCTTATTACTTGGAAAGATAAAATTTTTTTCAAATCGGGAAGATATCTTGTGAAGTAGTTTTATATTAACAACCATTAGAATATTCTGGGAGTTACCATTGACCTCAAATGAAAGATGTTCTTGTTTATTTCCATATAAAATGTTCAGAGCATTCAAGATGTTTTACTTCGAGTAAATTTCGCACTTATATTCTACCTGTATTCTGCAATTTCCAGAAGAATAGCGGATTTAGAATACATTGTTCATGTTAGCTATGTTATTTATAATTATATATTAATGATGAACTCATATATATATACACACATATATACATATATATACATACATATATATATATATATATATATATATATATATATATATATATATATATATATATATATATATATATATATACCAATGCATGAAGATTTTAAGACAGTATTCTCTGAATTCGTTCATGTGGGTGTGGAGTGAATGAGCACTTAATTAGGAAAAATAAGAAAAGTCATCGAAATTTTTATCGGGCGGAAAAGGAGAAGAAAATATTCTTCGCATGTTTATAATAAAGAATCGGTGTTTGGTCAATCATATAGGACTTTAACGGGCAGTCCTAGTTCTTTCCGCAAAACATCTTTTTCACCTCTGTCCGAAAAAAAATTAATCTTTCTATTTCCCTTAAGTTCTCTAGCCCTAGCAAAGAGTTTTCCACCTGAAAAGGTCAGGGATTCATTTATAAAAATTGATACGTTCTCAGCCTTTGGCCATTCAATATCACGACAGATTAAGCTCCTTCTTGCATAACCCTTTAAAAGAATTTCGTCACGGATCATTTACCCAGAGAAACGAGCAATAATAAGCGGGAAATGAGACGGACTGGCAATTGTTTGAGAATTTTTGGTTTGAAAAATTGTCAGTTTATTCAGTGTAGGCAAAGTTTCCAAAGATTGTACCGAGTTTTGCAAAATTACCTCAAGGATTTCACTGGATTTGACGGGTATACCCTTGTCTTTGACTGTTTTTTTTACAATAAGTATATCAAATTTGTTCAATTTCACATCTTGGTGACTCATGATTTCGCTAAAAGCCACAGTGGCTTTCACCTCTTGACTACATTTATGGTCACTTTTTCAAGTACTTCAATTTTTTCCGAGAGCAAAATCAACTGGGTACTGTTTGTTCTTAATTTTTTAGCCTCTCTCAGAATTAGATCAAGTTTCACCACAACTTGTTCGAAGAGGTCTCCCATCTCACTGGTGGCCATCATCGGCATGTCTAGTACACCAACTTCTGTGGTGTTGCCAACATTGATGCCATAGATTTACAGGAACCATACCATAGATTCACAGCAGGAGTGCGAATGGACAGAGCATCTGGCAGGAATGTCTTCACATCAACCCAATATGTTTCTCTCAATGCACTTTTTATAAGTCCGGGGCCTTTGCAATACCTACAGCTACAAGTACTTGAGATCTTCCACAGTAGCACAGGTTTGGACTTAGGATGGTGAAAATCTAGGCAAACAATTCCTGAAATGTTTTCACCACGCTTCATACGAGAGACCTCGTAGAGAGACACAGCCGCTAGGCATAGCATGTGAAAAGCATACGAAACTAAGCGAAATGAAGAAATACAACCGTTTGCTTTGACTGCGAGCAGTTGGCTGCCTGAGTTATTGATTAACGGAAAAAAAGAAAAAGAGTTCCCTGAGTTTGTTCATTAAAAATAGTTCTCATCTTGTGAAATAATGTTCAGCATTAATTTTCTCAATTCATAGTTTGAATTTTTCAAATTTTCAAATACCCTGCGACGCCTGATTTTTCCATTACCACTACGTTTCTTGAATTGATTTTATTCATATACACACTTTTTGTCCCGCATAAATCACAAATATTATATACATGTTTTAGTATAATACCCAAGGGTGGCCTTATATTAACTTCCAACCTTAAAACTGAACGTTGAGAATACGTTGCCAATATTATTTCTGGCGTTGTGTAATAGAATTTCACCCGAACCTCTTTGCTTTCGATATCGTTCTACGCGTTTAGAACTCATAAAGGTTTTACCGAGGGGAGTCTGTCCGACGAGTCAACGATTAGGATTTAAAGCAATTTGAGAGTGTTGGCGATCTAATTTAAGGTACTCTGGATGTGACTAAGAGGATTTTTTAACGATTAATCTCTGAGTAGCTTTGAGAATCCTCATGGACACCCAGGAGGTGGAATTCTAGCAAATGGGAAAGGTTACGCCTATTTTCCTTAGGATGCCTCCTTCCTCCTTCTTGCGGTTTAAATGAACATATACAACTTTTAGTTTGAAAACTTGTTACTTTAATAAAATATTTTTAAGTTTTCAACTGATATGATCATGTGTTTAGCTGAAGAAGGAATGGATGAATTCTACACAGACAAATGAGAACATGACTTTCCTTACGTTTATCGTTGTCGCTTATGTGCAATGTCCCAATCCAAACATCTGATGTCGCTAATTTATTCTAATTTTTGATCGAATTTAGTTTTGGTAGTGTACCCGTTTAAGATAAGAATGATTATGTAAATATATAAGTATATGAGAGGGAAGCGATTCATAGAATTGAAATGGAGAAATAGATATCGGGTTAGGTGAGCAGGAATAATATGCGGCTAGGAAGATAGACTTTCCAAATGAGGCGCATTAAAAAAATTAAATATCGTATAAGCATTAAATTCACAAAAACACTGCTTTACTCAGCATTGAAGATATGCTCATTCATGAGAAAATAAATTCAGAAATCTGCAGCTAAGTTGGAGTTAAGTCAAAATTGGCTGTATGATCCAATAATATGGAACCTGTTCATTAATTTAATTTCTTGACAAAGGGCGTTTCTGGAGTTAATGAAATGTATCGATTACCAGATCAGGAGGAACACAGTCCAAAATAATGCCATAAAAGTGAAGCTTAATGAACGAAGAGGACACTATTAATCATGTAAATGTCCAAAGTTGCACCTTAGATGTAAATGTGCTTTCTTCTTAATCTTTGAATAAATATGACATCAACGTCTCATGACGCTTAGTTTTGACCAAAGTGAATTAATCTTTTTTCGTACTACAGCAGAGAGAATTTATCATAAAGAAATTAAAATATTTCCTGTTTAAGAGCTTATGTTAACTCTAGGTGTATTATTTGTTACAAGTTTATCTACGTCCATAATTGAGAAGCACTACGAATCGTTCTTTGGAGCCCACGCCACACATGAATTCATTACGTTCAAATTACGTCCCTTAAATATTGTGTCATGTAAAATTTCCAAGAGT
Organism: Hetaerina americana; assembly: GCF_022747635.1. NCBI lineage: Eukaryota > Metazoa > Arthropoda > Insecta > Odonata > Calopterygidae > Hetaerina > Hetaerina americana. Next base: position 59,629,227 of record NW_027286069.1, read on the forward strand.
TCATATATTTTAATAAAAATAAATAAATTAATTACATTATTGACGTCCTATTTATTATAATAGCTCTACCTAGCGACTAGGTAGAATATATATATTTATTTGCTAAGATGTAGTCTCGCTTATCAATACAGAACAGTAAATTGGGAAACAAAATTTCACTGGAGGTTTAAGTGTTACTTCTCTTACCGTTTTCAGTACTTTTTACGACCTTAAAAAAATCATTTAACTCTTTAAAGGAATGAGCTGCGAATGTAATTGGGTACCTTGATAAATAACATTTCTCAGCATTTATTTCTGTGAATTTAGGAAATAGTGACTTTAAGTGAAATAGTCAATGGCTGGAAAATCTCTTAGAACTCTGAAGAAAAACATTTTATTTAATCCAATTGATTATATTTTAATTTAGTTTGCACAATATGTTACAAATCTGCCACTCGTTGTGTAATAACCGAGTGCAACACACATACACGTACAAAGCGTTAGCCGAAATTGAATTATGGTTATAAATAGTCCAGTTCGCATGGCAAAACATAGTGGGTTTTGAAATCGCCTGGGATATATCTGCTCTTAATTTATTAAAAAACCTGTCTCGATAAAGGCTGCCAGTGAAAGATGGATACATATCATCGATCGACTCGCAATCGGCTTCATCCGTTTGTCACGCCAAAAATACGATAGGTATCTTAATAAAAGAAATGAGCTATGCGCCTTTCATCGTGTTTCAAAATAATCACGGATAAACCAAGGAATTCCTGAGGTCTATTTTTCCTTCCGCGCTATTTATAAGTATAACCACACGTTTGAATTATCTCCCCTTTTACCATATTATCGCCAGGGAACACGTTCTCCGATAAACGAGATGGAGTGGTACGCAGTGAACAAGCTTTCAAGAACTCGCCGGCGGCACGCCGCCACTAGAATTTGAGCAGCGAAAGAGGGGAGACAGGAAAGCGACGTGAGCGTTGAGAGAGAGAGAAAGATAGAGGGCCTCCCGCTAAACCCTTCCTCTATCATCTACTGCGCTCTGAATTCCCGAAAGCATTTTGAGTGGAGTATAAAATGCAAGCTATAACGCAATAGCGGTTCGAGAGTATGATGGCTTCGAGAGGCTTCCAGCGGAGTATAAGACTCACCCATGACCGAGATACTAGCGATGAGGGTGGATCCTGAATTTATTTGTAGCGCAGTAAATGAGGGAAAATGGGGAGAATACCGGAAGTAAAGAATAATCTAGGACCTTCCGAAAATATCTGAACAGCAAAAGTTGGAATGTCTAGAACATCCTCTCTTGAGAATGCACACATTGGATTTTGATGTTTTCCTTCACATATGCAAACTCAGCATAAGGCTAATGTGACATCTGAGGTTTCCACGCGGAGTTATGTTGTGAAAGAAGGTATTTGTAGCGTCTGGGATATGATGAAGCTCAAAAAACACTCGAGGATCCTCATGAGATTCAGTCATTCGTAAATGTAACTGCGGGCGTTGCATGAAAATATTACATAGTTCTGCTGCACTATGTTTTGCATACTGACTTGAGATATTTGATGACAGGATTTTAATTTCTGGAAATTCTTTGAAAAAATAAAATTATCATTTACCTAGGAATTGTATACTCCGGTACACGTACTAGAAGTAGGCACACGATAGGTACATTTCTTTGGCATTTTATTATAGGGAGACCCAAAGAATCTAAAAACTGCTGTTTATAAGAAAAAAACCGCCCTTGATGGACCCGTCCTTGATTGACCCGTCCTCGGGTGTCCCGATTTGCATTTCAGTAACGTTTTTCGGGCAAGTGCAGGTTGCGTGCGAGTACAAGCGCCGCCTGCAGTAAGCAAAAGCCGTTGATTCAAATCTTCTTTGTCATCCTATAATAAAAATCAACGAAACACGGATACATACAAAATACATCAGAGCTTTGAGATATTAACGCTTCCCGCTACCCCCCATTTGCATTCAGGGAATGAATTTGTGGGGAGTGGTGTTTGGGGCCCCATCACATGTTATACTGCCCGTTTCAATCATCCATGCTTCAACCTCAACATGCCTCGGAGTCTGCAGATTCATATTGTGCATGTACGAGAGAGGGGATGAGGGAGGCGAGAGGCAGGCAGTAGGCGTTGCCCATGTCCTCGCGAACTTGTTGCGCGGCTGCCTCGCCCTCTTTCACGTTTCTTCCGTCGTCATTTTATCACTACCCGCTTTTGGCCCCGCCGGATGCCAAATTGGGTCCGGGGCCGGGTTTGGTTGGAATTTTGGGTCGCGGATTCGCAAAAGGGAATACGTAAAGGGATAAGAGAATGGCAAGCATCAGTTCATCTGGAGTTCGATCTTCGTCTTTGTCCCCTACTTTTAAAACTATATGTTTTCCAATCAATGGATAGAACATTGAAATCTCCACAGATTAAAAAGTCGCGATCATTGTATTGGAATAATAAACCTTTAATTTGCTCATCTAATTCTAGTATAGAATTATTTTTGTCGTCTGGCGGCCTCTAAAATGCACACACATAAATTCTTTTGGATTGAGGACTTTTTATTTAGCACCAAACGCTTTCCAAACCATTGCCTAGAATTACCTCAGCCCTGCTGATAAAACCACTTTTAACTGCTATAAAAACATAGACCCCGATTCTATTTGCTTAATCATTTCTATTTACGGAATAGGATTTGGGGAAAATTTCACCGTCGGCGAAATAAGTGGATAATCAGCTTTCCATCCCAATAATTATATCTGCGCCGTTGCTTTGAATAAGGTGATGATATTCTGCGACTTTGTTCCTTAAACTTTGGTAATTAACTACCAATCAGATTATGTTTCCTTGAAATTACGGTTGTTAGAGTTTTTGAGGAGGATTATTTTCCTATTAATATTGAATCCCGTATAACATATTTCGTCCGATGCTATCTGATTCCTGCTAAATTAACTATAATCGCCGACCCCGGTGGCGGCGGGGTAACGTCCTCGTCTGCTATTCCAAGGGTCGCGGGTTCGATTCCCGCCTGGGTGAGTTTTCCTCCACCTAGGGCTTGGGTGTTTGTGAATGTGACCATTGTTATCGTTGTTAATAGTTCGATGTAAAGGCCAAAATGTGCTGTTTTCGGACTTAAACTGAATAAATAAATAAATAATGTGTATCTCTACCACTGACACTCACTTCATATTAAACTAATTAATTTGGCAAAGAAGACTTCAGACACCCACTTTTTGACCTACACTATATTCTAAATAAACCTTGTAGTGCTTGAAAGTCCTATCCGCTACACATCTGGCGACCTCAGACATGTGGTGGACACCAGAACGGTTCAGGGAGTTACTACACGATTGGATCGCCGGATGATGGTCGAAGTAAGACGTCTTTGTCGACCTCTGTGCAGAAACCACGCAACCTCTACTTGATGCCTAAATTGCCTTTATGCCTTTATTGATGATAACGTCCGTCATATTACATTCCGTATAAATATGCTGTTTAGCGATGAAATTCTTACAATTTAAATGAAAATCTCACTAAAACTTTAGGATAATATTTGTTAAAAGCATACGGGGAGTTGGTACTTGACATGTACTTCATAGATTAGGATAAATAAGGTTAGTATTTGACTTATGCCATTAAAATTCAGGGAAAAATATTTGCCTATTTCTTCAGAGCAGGTTTACATTCATCTTAAAATATAAAAATAGGGCAAAGTTAGAATTGTAGAATTATGATATCATGCCTTATAAATTTTAACTTAACAATAGAAAATTTGTGCTAAGGGCAGTTATAAAACATTTTTATGCCTGTATCCTATAAGATTATTTTAGAACGGGGAGTAAGTCGTGACGTCAGAAAATTAATGAGATAATGAAGAGAAACGAATGTTGAGTGTAGCATTCTTTTTTAGGTTCGTGAATTTTTTTAAAACTTGTTAAACTATTGAGATTATTAAAGATTTTGTACACATTTGCGGTACATGGGATAGTAACCAAAGGTCTTGAAATGCGCAAGGTCTGCGCGAAGCTTGAGCCAAAATCGTTGACGGAAGACCAAAAAGAACTTCGAGTTTTGCAATGTCAAGAATTGTTGAGTTTGATTCAAAATGATTCGGACTTTCTTAACTCTGTCATAACCGGAGACGAATCTAGGATGTTCGAGTACAAACCACAATCGAAAGGGCAGAGCAGCGAGTGGCACACAAAATCATCCCCCCACTCCAAGAAAGCGCGAATGAGCAAGTCTCGTATCAAAACGATGCTCATTGTCTTCTTTGACTTCCAAGGAATCGTCCATTTTGAGTTTGTTCCGCAGGGAGACACTGTCAACTCAGTCTTTTTCCTGAAGGTGCTCAAGAGATTGAAACGCCGGGTCGCGCGCGTGAGGACTGGCATCAAAGACACGGTGAAGCTTTATAATGCCCTCAGCTACATGTTCTTCATCGTTACCAACTTCCTTGCCCGGAGCACCACCACGGTGGTCCCCCGGCCCCCTTACAATCCCGACTTGGCTCTGAGCGACTTTTTTTGCTTCCTCGATGGAAGAGATAGCTGATAGTTGCATTGGGAGACCGATGAAAACATCCGAAAGTATGTTACCACGTTCCTGAGAGACAATCCCAACGAGGAGTTTCAGGGTACCTTCCAGGCGTAGTAGACACGTCTCCGCACGGGTAATGATGCAGAGAGAGGGAGAGAGAGTATTTTGAAGAATTTTAAGCATTTGTACAAGTACGATCAATAAATCTATGTTCTCAGAGAATGTGCATTAAATTTTAAAGTGGACCCTTTACTTTGACAGAAAGAAGAGTGACTTAGTTACACTCAAGGAACTGTAGCTATTGTAGATTGAAAAGCAGGGTCTGAATGCATTTGGACAAGACGAAGTACTCTTTTGTATTATGCAGTGGTACTGAGTAAGCATGATGGAAGTGTGCTACTCTAATGTGATCATGCTGAGAATTGGAGGGAGCTGAATAAGGGTGAATTATTAAGATGGTAAAAGGGTGTAAGTTGCCTAAATTAACTTGAAATGGCAATTTTTACGTCGTCGAGAGGGTACATTAAAGCCCGTCTTCTCGGTGAATAACATATCGTGATGGTTTTATTTAATCTCAAGGTTTTTTCCGAGTGAAGTCGAGTTTTTTTTATCTTACCCTGTGTGTGTACGTGCACGCACTTGCTCGGGGCTGTCCCGCATTTTTTAAATTTAAATCGGTTCAATATGGGATATACATACAAACTAATGGAAAGCACACATTACCTGATTGTTATATATTTTAACTTCCATCATATCATGCCAGATGCACCTTTGAATGTTTTTCATGCTTTTTGCCTTTATTTTATTCTGTCTTCTCTCTTTTATTAGGTACTCAAATAAATATAACATGACATTAATTGGATGAAAAGTCCTCTAATTTGATAACTACGATGATTTAAATCTAACGAATACAATATTCACCGGTCGTCAGCAATTATATTTTCTTGTAACAGGGGTAATGAGAGTGATGGCTCACCGCCTGGCTAACATTTCGTGTTTGTACTGTGTGAAGTGACGCGAAGGTGTGCGTTAGAGATTTTGAGTTTATTAAATTTCTACGAATTACAATTTTAAACTAATAATTATAATAAGTTGATTAATGAAAATCTCAGGAATTCTAATGAGGTAATTTTTTGCAGAATGGGATTATTAATTGTACAAAATGAGATATTAATAGTATTTCAGTCTATTCAGTGCCACTCAGTCAAAGTTTGTGATTAATTATGTGGCGGTTAAATAAATATTCGTAATCACTTGGAACAGGAGAAAGCATCCATCCACTCTCTGCTTGTGAACGGTACCTTATATATGTTGATTTTTCAAAACGCCCGTAAATTTTAGTTTCCTTTAGGGTAAAAAGAATGCCCTGAGGAGATAATTTGTATGTATGTACTTCCCTGAAAAGTGGAGATAATAGTTCGTGCAAAATGACTTGGATCCAAAATTTTGCCCCAGTTTATTGATTAGTATACTATGATGCTGAAAAATCAATTTCCTTTGCAGATATTTGATATTAAATGAATACTCAAAGATATATTTTATCAACGGAAGGAAATTTTTATCTTTCTCCCTTCGATGGTTAAGTTTTTATGATGGGCTATGAAAAAATTCTTAAATAGTGAAATAACATCTTCAATATTGATACACTCCGCTACAAAGTTATTAGAGCAGCTTAATTTGCATCGCTGAAATGTGAACCTAAACGAAATGTGAAATGTGAATGGATAGCTGAAGTTTACATTTATGGGAGATTTTTGTGAAAGTACCCCTCAAACTCAAGAAATAGGACTCTATATGAGAAACTCGGTGGCCTAAATAAAGCTCTGTGACCAAACTGTTCAATAAATTTTTACTAAGTTTAAGTCTATTACGAATGAAATCAGGCAGATTTTTTCAGAGATTTAGTTTATGAGACGCTCTTTTGTCTTAAGGATATTATTCGAGGTTCAGGGCCATGCGTATTCCAAAAAATTACGTAATACCGAAATATAGAAAGGTTTCCTAGCTCTTCAGATCTCGACTTGAAGTTTCATTCATGATTGATCGCCCATTTTTAATTATGGAAGCAATATTCAATTGAAAAATAAGCAAATTCAAATCCATATTTCAACTTCAACAGCCTTAGGTGAAATAAAATTAATGCAAGGTGGTGGGGGTAGACAACATTTCCGCGTAAGTATTTAAAGTTTCAGGAAAAGGTGGGATGTTGATTGTTTATGGACTAAATCGTAGCATTTATGAGGGAGGAATTTGGTCAAAAGATTTCGTCAGATCAATGTTAGTTAATTTAAAAAAAAAGAAACGCAGCCATATGAGAGAACTATAGAAAAATGTTTGATTTTGCACGCAGCTAAGGTGGTAGACAGGAATATAAATTAGAGAATGGAGGGAAGGGAAAATGATTACTTAGGGATGATCAGTTTGGGCTCAGAAAAGGGAGAGCACTCGTAATACCAATCTATAGTGAGGTCACTAAAAGAGAGGAGCATATTATAAAACCATACTTTATTTGTCTTTTTCGTGGCTTGCCAGATGTGGCTTGTTGGGACTAATTGGGAAATTGTTGGAACTAATTGGGAAAATCAATGAATGCATTGCAGAAAAAAAGTGTAGGCCGGAGGATAGAAGATTAGCCATAACATTTGCATGCCTCAGACTGCTCAGGTGCGAGTGGTGGATGGAGAGTTGGGATGGAAAGTCTTAGAAAGGTGAGTGTGACAGGGATGTCGATTATCACCTGTGATTTTCAACATTAATGTGGAGGAAATGGCTAGAGAGGTATGGGAAGAATTGAAAATATGATTGAAAGTTGAGGGGGATACAAAAAATCAGTTAGTTAAACGGGTATACGTGGGAAAGTTAGTGCGATAGGTAAGATGAAGATTAATGTAGACAAAATAAAGGCTTTGGGGTTACCTAGAAAGAGAATAGCTAAGTTAAACGTTAACATGTGCGTTCAGAAAATGGAGAGGTGGAACAGTTGATCTATTTCGGAAGCGTTTTGGACCAAAATGGCTTAAGCACTAAGGATATGAGAAGAATTGACTTGGGCAAAGAAGCTTTCACAAGGAGGAGAGAATTGGTGACCGTAAGGATTATAATTGTTAACTAAAGATGTTAAGGGATGGCTTTTCATAACTTAAATATGAAGTGTGATTTTGTGCGGCCCGGAAACACGGTTATTGTAGCAAGATGATAGGCGTAAATTGGAGGCTTTTCAAATGCCGACATGGAGAAGAATGGGAAAAGTGAAATAGGCAGTAAAGAAAACAAACGAGGAAGTGCTGGGTATGGTGGGGAGGAGAGGGGATCATTAGGAGCAAGCCAAAGGAGGCAGGAAAGATGGATGCAGAGCATTTTGATTGGACATCGGATTCCAAAGAAACCGGGATCCTGGTCAAGGCGAATGGTTTTTACACTCTGAAATTGTTGCATTGAAATGGCCATCGGATGTTGAAGACCTTGATAGAGGGACGAGTGTCAAGCAAGTGAGAAAGGGGCAGGAATAGGATAGGTATGTTGGACGGATGAATGAAGAAAGGAACCATGTGAAATAAAGGAGGGGTTTATTCTAGTTTCGGATATTAGGTCGGGTTGGATTTTCTTAACAGAGGCAAGGAGGCATAGCATTTTTTATTTCTATAGTCATGAGCCCATTCAAATCCTACCTTAATTGGTAGAATACTACTAATAATATTGAAAAAGGGCACCTTTGGCACTGTAGAAAGTATTCATATCTTTGTCATAGTTACTGCTATTTTGCTAAGAATTCATCATAGTTCTTCATGAGCCTATGAAAACGTATGTAAGGATGTTCGGTCTAATTAAGGCGAGGGGTTGGATGAATTGTCTCCTTGTTATATCACCACTGCCTCCACGAACCTGGTAGTTTTGGTGAATTGGGAACGTTTCTCGTTTCGTTTTTTTGGCATTACTTTCTCCCTCCCTCGAATTTGCTCACAATGGCTCAACGCCTTGACCCATCACGGCAACAACTTCCATTTTTAGCCCTCCTCTCCCTTTCTCTATCTCTTTCCTTATCTTCTCTTAGCGCCTTTCCTTTAATAAACATGTAGATTTCACTTCCACCGAACGTACAAGAGTCACGAAGATGGGCCCTTCCATCCCTTTTTCCACCACCTCGGTATCTCTACCCCTTTGGCCGGGTTATGTGTTGCTGAGACTCACGCAAAGTTTAACCCCTCTCTGGCTCTTTCTCAAGGAGAAGTGAGTGAGGGAAAGAGAAAGGAGCGAAACGCCAAACGAAGAATAGTATGCTACAGTGCATTCCTATCCGTTAACCAATCTTTTCTCGTGCATTTACGTCTCGAATTCACCGCTCTCGATATGATTAACACTTTCAAAAATTTATCGGTCTGCTTTTGCCCTCCTGATTCTGAATTGTTTTTTGTCTGGAAATAATATTTACTTCTACTCCTAGTGCGTATCTTTGGGTGAAATGACTGCGCCTGGGATTTTTATGGAAATCATTTTATGTATCTTAATAAGCCAAGGACATTCAATAAGGACATTCAAGCAACTGTCATAAGATTAACGATTAAATATACTCATATTCCATAAATATTTTGTTCAAATAATTCTTTAGCTAAGTCTAATTCTTTTATTGTATGCCAAGAATACCTGCCCACAATGTGCGTTTAAGATATTTTCATTTCATCTTTTAGGACTTCGTAACCATCTATAAATTCCGAATACGCATAATTAAATTACCACTTAACCGCGTTGTAGCCAGAACCAAGCATATAGTATAGTTTTCTCTAATGCACTATAAAGTTAGAAATTAAATTGCCTCCTCGAGAGCGTGGAAGTGAACGATTGAAATAAAAACATTGTCATAACTCTCTTAAATTAAATGACTATGTGATAATTGATTCTCTCCGATATTTATAAAAATGTAATTAATAAAAATGGCACTATTGTCAGTATTGAAAAAATGTAAGGATTTTGAGAGTCAGTTCTTGTAAGGATTGTCATTACATTTTTTTATACTTGATAGCCCATATAATCCTTTCATTATTTGAAATAATTGGTTTATTAGGAGATATTTTTGAAAAATGATTTCGGCTTACATTTTTTTTGTGTGATGTAATTCAATCAGTCATAGAAAATCTTGCTGCTAGAGAAATATTTTGACAAGAAATTCACCGCTACAAGTATTTTATATCTTTCATCTGTACATTTAAGAATATTTTTCAGCGCCTACTGATCCAAGCTGCGGTGAATTTAATAGTATCAAGTCTAGTGGACAACAAATCAATTCTCTCATATCCCTGCTTTGATGCTTCACCACCTTTATCTCTGAAACACCTGTCCTCGTAATTCCCGTTCTCTTGTCGCCCTTAGCCCACCTACTGTAGGTGGATCCAGTGAACGCCCACACATGTATGCAGTACGTTCATTGATTAATGGAAATGACACAGTAGACGTCAGCGGCGGAATTGAAATTTCCATTTTTTCTGCCCTCACGAATCAATCACCAATCCGTCCAGTTGCCGTTTTTCCTTAAGCGCTCCCGCCCCACTCGTTTTTGTTTCTCTCCGCCATCCACCTTTCCCTCCCCCGGAGTATATTTCGCAAAGTGGGGGCGGGATCGAGGGCAATGGCTCGTCCTGTGGGGAAGGGCGAATGGATAAGGAAGCCAAGGCGGGAGGAAGCGAGGGAAAGTGAGGGGCAAAATGGAGACAGGTCGCTGACGGCTAGGTCGAAGCTGCAAAAATTAAAAATGAAAACGCCGAGCTCACGAGCCATACCTGATCTCCCACAATGACATTTGAATGACATCTGGAGGCCGTAAGGGGAGCGAGTGAAAAAGCGAATAGGGCTGGGGCGGGGAGGGGGGCAGAGAAGGAGTGGGGGGACGGCGTTGGTCATCGAAAAGGGAAGTTACCTGCTATCTTTTTCTACCGCTTTCAGAGTATTTCGCCTCTTGATTTATCAGGTTACACCTCCGCGAATGACATTAGCAAGATAGCCCAAGTTCGCCTGAAAGATATGCCTGGCCTTGTTAATAGCTGAGGTCCGTAATGTCCGAAAAAGTTATATTTTCTAATCATACTTCATTACTTCTCCTTCATTATTACAAAGATTTTGCCGACAACTCTGTTCGATGTTGTTAGTTTGGAGTTATTTAGTGTTCTATTTCATATCGGATTTAGAATATTTGTTGTCTATTTTAACAAGCTGAATGCAAAGATAGTTGGCAAATTTGAATGAGAGAATCAAAATGCATATTAAAAAATGTAAACGATTCCTGTCAGTTATTGTAATCATTTTCCCCATTATTATAGCTTACTTGATTTGAAAATAATCATTTTTATTGCTTTACTGAATACATCAAGGAGGGTTTTTTAATGATTGGAGGCCTCCATTTTAGATTCAAAATCATTCAATTTTATTATCAATCTTTCATTTAGTTCTGACTCTATTACATTTTTCAATGAAGGAGACCTTGAAAAACTTATGTAAATATTAACCAAGACGTTATATTGTATTTTCAAACGAATTAAAATGAAATTAATAAAGCAATTCAGAATTACTATGCATGAGAATTTCAATTCATATTAGCTGTTGCACCACCATCAATACTTAAGGAACAAAACACACTTTAATAGGAATTCCAGGAATATATTATATCAATTTCAGAGGCAAGATGGAGGAATTAAATCCTCTGCTTAATGAGGCACTGCAGCACACAGTCTATTTTGAGATAACAAGAAGAAAGTTAATCTGATCGATGTAGATGTCTCTATAAGAGTGTATCCATTTTCTTCGCAATGTAAACCGATTCTTATTTTAACCAGTCACTGCTGTTAAATATTTTGGTGCACTAATATCTGGTAGTTTCTTTTCCATTAATTTATAATATTACTTCATTTCAAACATTCAATTTACTTAATTTACCCTGAGAATCACACATTTCTTTTTTAAAACTTTTAAGTGTACTCACTTAGTGAATGAGAATTGGTGTTTTGTAGAAATCAACTAAGTAACATTGTTTTAATTTAGTGCTAAGATAACAATACACAAGATGCTGGAGTGTGGCGGGAAATTCATAGCGGTGCTGTTATACTGTTAGGGTCAACAGTGAGATGTAGAACGAAAGGGATTAATAATGGTATAACATAGGAAACATTCTAATAATTACTAATTTGTAACGGGAATGAATAAAATACTAATACATTAATATTCATGACAAATGAAAAAAACATATACATTCAAATATATGCTAGCAACATTAGAAACTAACGACATTTTTAATTCCCCATTTTAAAAATTAGATAAAAAAATGGTCATGGGCCAGCACAGTCAGTTTTATTTAAACGGGCCACAATAACCTAACTAATCAAGTTTCTAGTAAAAATTCCAGTGTAATTCTATTTTATTATTCCGTATATCTGAGCCCATTTTTTTCTGTGTCGCTACACAAATTAAATTGTATATCTTTGTGAAATTGATTGGACAAAAATTAATTTCTCCACAGCCGCCTTATCCACCATTACAACTCTTAAATTTCTTCCTTTTGAATAAAATTTAGTCTCAAAAGGCAAATTTTGCAGTCTCGTCCACTAGTGAATTTCATAGTTTTATCTACCTTTCTTATCATTATCATGGAGCCAAAGAACAAGGAAAGTGATAACAAATGGAGATTGGATCGCGGAATTCCCGACGAGAGTGTAATTGCGAGGTTTCCTCGTTGGAGAGGGGCAAAAGAGAATGGACGGAATGCGGGGGGGAAAGGAAGGAGATTCGGGAGGGAGAGGTGAAAGGGAAAAAGATTCGGCGGCGACGTATGGGTTTTTCGGTTGTTCCATGAAGAGAGGCACTGATGCCCGAGTGTATGTGCGGAACTAAAATTTTCACTACGGTACTGGAGTAACGAGTGAGGATCCAATGAGGATGGTTTGTAAAAATGAGACAGAAAGGCGGGCGGGCAACTGTGGGGTGGGGGAACTACTTGAAGTTGGAGGATTTTTCTTCAACAAGTACATAATATTAAATGAATGGCATCCCAAGCCCAACGATACGTATGCATGCATGCCCCGTTACCAAACACCCCCCGCCACACACCATTGTGGTGGCTTTAGGCGCATAATATAGAAGTAGATACACACGCTGGGAACAAAATCTCTTAACGTTCGCTCCACAGAGCCATTTTACCGTAGTGGAAACCAGGAATTGGTGTCAGACGAGATTACGTACTCCGCGCCGCCGAACACGTGCATATAATTTTCATGGACCGTACACGGGCAAGAGGGTGGCATGCGCACCTAGAGTAGACCTCTTTTTGCGTGAAAATTTCACATGAGAGTATTATTTCTTGCAATGGCTGCAACATTTATACGATAAAAAATCCAGAAATCCCTTCTCGTATCAATCTGTAGATCTAGGGCCGTGAAAACTTAAAGAATTAGAGCAATCTAAAAAAATCACCACCCTTTTGTAATTCGACTACTTGGTTCATTTGGACGACACAATCCGTTCGTTTTTCACTTCCTAAACGTAGCTGGCGAAATAAGCGGTTCTCCATTACGAGTCGCCGCTCCATATATTTTCCCCCGATATCCGTTTTCAGCTTTACGCCCGGGTTTGGATGGCGGGAAGAGAGGGCTGGGAGCATGGGAAAGGGTGGAGGGTGCGGGAAGGGAGGGGTCGAAAGGGCAAGGGGACGAGGGTGCAGAGAAAAAAGGGCGTAGATGTGGGCGGTGGGAAGAGGTAAAATAGAGGAAGGGAAGGAGGGTAAACGATACACTCGCAGATTTTTAACGCTACAGCGGAACTTAAGTTAGCCGTTGTGCATTATCGAGCCCTCTGCCCCATTACCAGGGAGTGTGACCCATATTCAAGTGGCCATTCCGCAATGAGCGACCTCCATCCATCCTCCTCCCTCTGACACCCTCCGGCCCGCCCAACAGCCTCCCCTGCGCCCCACCCCACTCTTTGACCTCCTTCTCATACACCCCCCTGCAGACTCCCTTCCTTCTCTTTTTGTCGTCCTCCCCTACCGCCCCCGCGCGCCCTTTATTCCGACGCCACCCTCTCAAAACAACCCACTCTTACTCTGCCCTAACTATCGATATTCTATCGCCGTACCCTGCCCACCATAAACTTTCGCCCAGCCGCACTCTCTGATGCCGGAAGAGAGGAAAATGTGTTCAAGGGGGAGGGGGAAAGAGGAAGCGGAGGAGGTCGGTGAGAAGAGGAAGCGGTGGGGACGTCGGATGACGAAGGGGGATGAGAGGTTGAGAGAGGAAGTGGCGTTTGATGGAGGATGAGAAAGGAATAGGGAAAGTGGAAACATGTGGTGGGAGAGATATGAATGAACGTGGAACAAGGAGTAAGAATGAGCTAGGCGTCTTGGACTGATAGGTGCGTACCATAAATGCATCAATGAGCATTATTGCTCTAATGTATCAATGAGCATTTATTTTTTGATTAGAGCGATTCTTTTTTAAGAATTTAATTTCACAAGTGATAACTCAAGAGTTTTAGATTTTAATCAGGTCTCTGAGATTATTTAGTGATGGATTTTGGATAAACAACTGGGGAGACTCTTTATTCTTCCTCTTATTTTAATTTTAAATTACACTTCAAATTGGTTTCTTCCATGGTACATTGTAAGTGTAAACACCATATTTGTAGAAGCTTTACGGGGGTGGTCATAGAAAATAATAATACTGTCTCTGCAGTGAAGAGATCATGTGGCGGTGGTATTGAAATTACTGGTATGCTTATGAATGACCTTCTGACAATTAGTTTTGACAGCTTTCACGGTAGCTTACATCTTAATCTGAGTCACATAGTGGGCTTGTCAATGGGTTTTAGCTAATAGCTGCTTAGGCATAACGATTTTTGGGGTACTGTGTTCATTTGTATTTGCCCATGACAAGACATTTCTATAAAAATGTCTGTGGTACATAATCTTGGTTTTATTCAGGCCTCAAATTGTGCGAAGGAAGGAAGAATCAACATAAAGATTTTTCTTTGCTGAGTTTATCCTCTTTTATTGTAGCTGTTGTCAAATCTTCCTCCAATACATAATATATTTCAGAATTTCATTTTGGTAAGTGTCAATACTGTCAGTTAGTCGGTTGTTTGTATCAGTTATTCGAGGGAATTCCATCGCAGGCTCTTTAAAAACTAAAGAGTGAAGTTTTTTGAGATAGTTATTTCTTCTAGTAAGACTTTGTTAAAAACCAGCAAATATTAATTGTCTTAAAATACGTGTGTATAGTATATTAATAGATGTCTTCAATTGATAATTTCTTCCATCTTCCGAAGTTCCATCGCAAAGCCTCAATGTGTCTAAAATAATGCAAAATAAGACATCTGCCTCATCTCTACATTTTATTTGTTATCAAATAAGGCAATTTGTTTAGACGAATTTACATACTTACCTAATTTTTTCTCCATGAAAGATAAATGCAAGGATGACGCCTAAGTGCTTGACTAGTTCATATTTAATAGAATAAGTACAGAATTTGAGTAGAAATGTGCTGAAATCATAATCAAGATTTCATGTTAATATGAATGCATTATCGTTTGTTCTATGTTGATAATTTTGAAACAAAAACAATATGCAAGAGCTTACTGTACACAAATAATTAGCATATAAGCAGTTTTGTAGCTGAATATGAAATATTCATAAAAATCACACGTTATGGATAGTTTGGGATATGGATTTCAATCCACCCAGATTTGAGCCTAGAACTCATAATTAGTCTAACCCCCAAGCCATAAAGGTATTATTGTTTTTATTTTAATTTTAAAAATAAGCCAAATTCTTAAATTTTATTATTTTTCTTACTCTTTACGATATTGGGGGAGCACATGATTACAAATGTACTCTTTAGGCACCATTTAAATTTTTTGAACATTGAAATATATTTTTCCGTAATAGTGAAAAAAACCAACCAAAGAAAATTTCATTCACATTAGAAAACTTATTCTTGACCTTGTAGTTTTATATTGAACAATATCAAGAGGATGCCATTAATGGTGAAATCAGAGTATTTTTGGCATAGTTTAATAGTGAGCAAAAGAACATCAAATATCTGGGTTAGTAAATAAAAATGTTGACGTCTTAATCTGAAACTTTATATTCTGCCAGACCTGCAGGAATGATGGAAAGTATTATGGATCTTGCTCATGTACGGATATAGGCATGGGTATATGTAAGGATATAGATATTAAAATGGCTCCATTTAGAGACTAGCGACTAGAAAATAACGTTTATCCGTTGACGCGGCGCAATGAGCAGGAGGAATCCTTGAGCTGTCTTATGCCTTTCAATGATAGAAGAGACGTGTTAGACAAACTTGGTAGAGATAACGTTTGGCAGATAAGTCGGGTGCATTCCTTAGCTATCCCAAATTGTATTCTCCTATCAGTCACCCCTTCCTTTTCTCACTAGCCTTAAGCTGCGTTTCCTTATCTTTGCGGACTTACCCGAGACACGCGCACAACAGCCCGCTTGCGCTCACTTCTCCCGTCCTCACCCCCTATATCTCTCTCCTCGCACGCCCTCCTTCAAGGGCAACTTCTCCACGCAATTCACACCAAAAGTCCTCATTTCGCATCCTCATGAATTTTCCCTTCTTTCTCCGGGCAATGCTTCCTCCACCACCACTGCCCTGCCCTTCCGCCGCTCTCTCAGTTTCGCGCTCGTTGTGATGTAAACATGCGACGACTTTTTTCCACCTCTAGCCTACCCACGCCTATCTTTCCGTCTCTTGTCTTCTCTTTCTCACTCTACAGCCCGGCATTCCCTTCCCCATTTACCCTCTTGCCGCCGACTGGCTCGCCGAGGCAATCTCCTCCCACCAAATTCCGTTGCCTCCACCGACCTTGTCTTTTGAAACGGGGCTTGCTATAAAACTTTCCCCTAAAGAACCATCCATCGTGAAGAACTTCTCATCCTTCATGACGCGAATCTGCACATTTTCTTCCACATCCCTATTTCTGGACTTGCAACCATCATTTTTTCAAAACTAACTGAGAATAATGTGAAAAATTTTTAATCAAGTGTTCACGCGCTGGCAAGATCTTGAATAATTCAGGTTAGATTTTCTCTCTGATTTGATGGTTTACCTAGTGTTCATTTAGCGAAGAATAGAACTAAATTTACCTACCTTTGGTCGTTGTATAAATTTAGTTATATTAGTTGCAATTATTTAGCTCTCCACTTGGGTGGATTCTGGTGGACTTACTTATATGCCTTCGCAACTTTTAAAAATGAAAATTCTTACTTATTCGTATCCTTTCAACTGGCGTATCAGAGACTGCCATCTTCTTTTCCTCGCTCAATGGATTGAATAATTTGAACTTGTTCCTGAAGAAATGGAATTCAAACGATTTCATAGATTAGCTGTCGTCCAGAAGTTTTTTTGACAGAATGGTTGCCTGTATGGCATTTAAAATAAATATTTTCGCATTTTGAACTCTCAAATTATAGGGAAAATTGGTGAGTCGTGTTTTGACATTCTAACTGTAACAAAAATGTAATTTTTCTTGCTATTTCCCTTATTGACCTTCAATACCCTTCAAACAACGTATTTATGATTCACGATCTATTGACAATACATTGATACCTAAATGGATGCCACTGGTACATTTTATTTCTGTTCATTTATTTACTCAATACTAATTTCAATTATGATAGAGCAATTTATTATTATAATATTTATGGAACTGGAGGACCAAGTAATCTAGTGAATGGAGCGCTGGACAACTGAGTATAGGGTCAGGGTTTGATTCCTGGTGACGCCTCTGGGCACCCTCACCTTCACCCAAGCTGTGTAATTTTTCGGGTGTTTGATCTTCTGTGAAACCCTAGGCTGCGCAGAGAAAGGAACTGGCCCCCTACTCTGATGTGTGAATTTCACATGCCGTTGGATTCACAGGTAGTATTGGGAAAGATGTACCCTTATACACCAAACCAATGTTCAGGTTGACAAGAGTATTTTTTTCTAAAAAATGGCAGTTTAAAATCATATTTACTAAATTAGAATTGAGAAATATTAATTTTGCCCAAAAAGCACACAAGGAAATGTTGTGTACATCAATCACTTGGATATACAGTTTCGGAGAACTACACGAAGTTGATTTTATAGTATTCCAACCCTGAAACGCTGTAACTTTAATTCATGAAATGATATGTCACGTTAATAGCTATAGTATATAATAAGCTGTGATTTATGATACATAGGTTATTTCTTTTCTTTATTCATTCTAGTAGGCCATCACTGTTTTTCATGTGTTTGTTCCAGTCCGAGACATTTTATTTTGGATTCGTTCACAAGGATCGGCTGCAAACATTCTCGTAGCATTTATTTTTCTTCGGGTTGTAACTGTTTCAGCGTGGTTTATTTTTATTTCTTTGCGCGCCACATTTTTTCTCTTGATTTCCCGTACGTCTCCCTTCCCCTTCCACTGTTACCATTGCCATCCTCACCATCTCCCCCCTCGGTAGACCAAACGTTTACGATTGTATGTATATTTGCGTTTTCACCTTGTTTATGCTTCGTTTCCAGTATTCGATGAATCGCCGGACCCATAACTCCGTCTCTGAAACTCCCCGAATCTCCTATTTAACCCATCCACCCCAAATCTCCCTCCCCACAGGACACCATCCTTCGCCTCCGTTCGAATACCACCACCTCTAATGCTAGCCACCCTTGCTTCATTCTCCCTCTGCTCTCCCTCGCCTCTTTCGAATTCGATTGGCCACAATGATTTACAAAATATGGATAACTTTCTTTTCACTCTTCATCTGTTCATACATATACATGTAAATAGAAATTAATATAGATACCTTGCTTCAACGTGAAATATTTTTAATGAAAATATTTCAATTTGTCTCTCAATGGACAGAGTTGGTTTATTTACAATTATTTTCTGTAGCGTTATGAAATAGGTAACGGTCGAGAACCACTAAGAGAACTCCCTAATAATTTTTCTTGAGTGCTTCACGAGATTCCAGGGACAAGTTTTTCTTGATTCTTACGTTATAAGTTTCAACCATTAGTATATACCATCTATTTTAAAGAGGAAACCATTTTCTTTTTCTAACTTGTTATACTATCATAAAAGGTACATGTCCAATTACGTTTACAGCTGCTTCTCCGTACGACTAAAGATTTTGATACGAACGATTTAATTTTCTCTCCTTCTCCTCATTTATCTCTCTTCCTCAACCCCTTCCTTGTTGCGATTCCTCTGAGCTTCCCTTCTTTTCCTTTAGTCGAATTGCCCTGCTTACCTCCTCCCATTCTCTCCGCCCTTCTCAACCTCTCTCTCTCGCCAAGCGAAACTGACGTGCACTTTGCGTCCGGCCGTTTGTCATCCGTTTTGTTGGGATTTATAACCAAATGAGCCGGTTGGAGCCAGGCGTAGAGAGAGGTGGGAGTAGAAAGCGGTGAGATGGCGGGGAGGATTTGGAACGAATGCAAGGGGAGGGCAAGGGTGGAGACCACCGCACTGTTTTCAGATGGTTGCGATGGTTGGGAACAAGGGGAGGGCACGGTGAAGGGACGAGGTTGGGAGATTGGGAAGGGTAAAGTGTGAGATATCCAAGGTCTCGTGTTGCGAGTGTGTGTAGCCTGCTGGGAGGGCTTTTGGTTTTCCCGCTTAAGGGGTACAGGTGCCGGAGGTTTAAATTGGGGTGGCTTGGACGGGGGAAGGGTGTTGGTGGATTTTGTACGGTACTGGGAGGAGTGGGGCGAGATAGAGACGAAGGACGAGAGGAGGGGTTGGGTGATCGTTCTGAAGGCTGATTCGTATCAGGGAAGGTTTGGTGGACGGGTTTTTGGTAGGTGGGGGAAGGGATGAGGAAGTTAAAGGGAGGGTAAGCGGAGGGAAGTGGAAGGTAGGCAGGGATGGTTGAGGGGGGAAAGAGATAAATGCCGCTCTATTTATGGAAGCGAGGAATTGAATGGTTTCGGGAGACGGCGAAGGCTGGGCAATAATTGATCCACGTATTCGCGCGAGAATCACTCCCGAGTGAAATAATATCGTCCCTGTGAGTTGACATATTCCTTTTTTTCTCCCTGTCCCTCTCTCAAATCGAAATTGATTCTAATTCAATCGTGGGAAGCGAGAACGTTTTTCTCGGTATCGCTGTGGATGTAAATTTTTAACGAAATTGATATCGTTAATTTCGCTGTCTTCTTCATCTCGTTGTTGTATTCATGAGTTTTTCACCGAAGAAAGGTAAGTGTGAATGCGGGAGAAGTTCCAATGGGATTCGAAGTATCTTTTCCTTTAATTACGTATTTTAGTCGAAATTCCATTGAAAATGGAAACTATTGGAATAGATTAGTAATTACTCTTGATGTCTCGGGGAAATGATGTTTTTTCTTATATTTTCAAGTAAACTGTCGTCAAACGTGATCAACACGAAATGTTCATAGTGAAAGCCAATATTTTCTTCTTTATAGAATTTAAACAAGAATCCTCGTTTCGAAGTTTGGATTATGTTAAAAGGTTACGATTACATATAGATTTGGGATACTTTCTATTAAAAATATAAACGTTTTGTAGGCAATTGACGTGGATTGTGCTTGAATGATTCAATTACTATTTCAAACTTGTAGATATTATTAGATATTCTTAGTTGAAAAAAACGTGGTTAATATTCAAAGAATTCTATTTCATTCACTTTTATTTTCATTTATTTGAGCAATGAAAAGGTTTTTAGGATTTCTCTTTTGATTCCAAAATGTAATTTCCCATCGGTTATGTAACTAGAGCAAAAAGAACAATTTCCTATCCCTAGCAGTTTCTCTATCGTATAAGTGTTTTGTATCATGATGGTAAAAGTGATAGAGACTAAGAAGAAGAAATGCGTTTGGCAAAGCAGCTTTCACAAGTGGTACGGGTTTTCAAGGAAACTGCGGGAGATGCCGTAACAGTAACTTTTAACGGAGTCATCCGCTAATGTGCATTTCCATGCAACAATTTCAGAGTGTAAAAATCATTCGCCTTGACTGGGATCCCAGTCAAGGCGTACAATTTTTACACTCTGAACGTTTTGCATAGTAGGGGTTTATTAAAAGGAGACTGAGTAAGGGTTTCAAGATAATACTCGTTAAAACCTTGATATGGAGCGTGATTTTCTTGTGTGGAAGAAACACATTCGTGGAACCTGGGGAATAAGTATACCTTGGAGGTATTTGAGATGTTGGTGTGGAGGAGGATGGTGAAGGTGAAGTGGAAGGATAGAAAAACAAACCAGAAAGCGTTAGACATGATGGGGGAGGATAGGAGATTATTGGGAGAAATCGAAAAGAGGCATGAACGATGAGTGCAGAGCATTTTGATGGATAATGGACTGTTGAAGACTGTGATAGAGGGGAGGAAGTAATGCAAGCAAGTTATGGTAGGAAAAGAATGGGCATTTTGTGCGGAATGAAGGGTGGTCGAATGTAAGTGGAATCGAAGAAGGGTTTATTGCAATATGACATGTTAGGTTTTGTATTGTTAGACGAGGCTAAAAAATGTATGGGTGTTAACATTGTGTGCATCGAAAATCTATCTTAATCGGTAATTTACCAAATAATATGTAGTAATGTTCTGCAGATTGTGCAATATCAATAGTACCTGGATAACATCGTTGCTCTATTTAGACTAGAACCCTTGAAAATAACAGTTTTTCTTGGCCACTATGAATTATAGTTATCTATCCTGTCTTTGGTCTAAGGTGAATATATTAATTTTTATATTTATATGCGATTCAAGCTAACACTAGGGTGTGTGGTTGGGGGTGAATATACAGCAGACTAATTTGACCCGAACATGACCCTACCGCGGTCAAGCATTGGACGTGAACCTCTCGACTTATGAAGATAGTTTTAACCATAATAGAAATATAGTCTTCCAATCGACGATTTACGTCATCATCAGGTGATGGTGACGTTAATCGTGGAAACTATGGTCATAAGCTATTAAATTTCATTGTAAAATTTCAAAGTATACCTTATTCAACCAAAATATCCAACAAATTCCATAAAGTATCGCCGGAAGCCACCAGCCCAACTAAATTGACATGGTAAGCAGACACACATACTAGTTGAGAGAAACTGAAAAAATCAAAATAAGGAGCCCATTTTGCCGATTCACCATTCGTATCAATATTAGTGGAATAAATTATGGAGATAACCCTGATAACTTGAGTATACAAGTTACAAATGTATCATACTACTCACGATTCATGTATCATAAATTAGCCATAACTGCTAACTTAACACTAAAATGTGCTGACAGCCATGCCGTCTAATCGCGTCTTTTATGGCAAATGTTTATACACCCTTCAATGATAGTAGCGTGTGGTATTTTTAGAGTAAATTTCTTGTAAGTGAAGTGAAAGGAATAACTTTTGAAAATTTTAAATTAATTTCATTGTGTTTTCTTATTCCTTGCAAAATGTAAAATCAAATTCGCTTGCTTAACAAAAGGAAATCTTTTTTATTCATTTAGTAATCTTTATTATGATGCATATAATGTGATTCTGATATTGCCAAGCATTTTATTTCCTCTCAGTGAATTACTTGTGAAAGATTCGAGAAGCCCGGCATCGATTAATTTAGTCTTAAATTTCGTGCACTTCTATTCCGTTTTTGTCATCCAGCTTAATCCGAAAGTGATGTTATTTCAATTACGCGAAGTATTTTTTCAAACATCAGGGTAATACTCCCCAGGCATAATAGCGGGTGTTGGCTAAGCTACTGTGCCGTGAGAGGGCAGCAGCGGATGGTGATCTCCCGAGGAATGGATCAATGAGGGGGGAGGACCAGCGGAGAATAGGTGAATAGTGTATCCGGGTAAGTGTTCTAGCCCTTTTCTCCAGGCCCATTTGTATTCAGGAGAATATTGACGTTGAGAAACATTTTAACACGTGCTGGTAATAAAGCAATGCTACTTAACAGCATTCCTTACTCAAACATTTATTTTTCGACCACGGTTTGAAATTTACGAAATAAGTCACGCAAGGTAAAGACCAAATGTAACTTGAGTTTCGTTAAATTTGAATCACATTGATTCATCACTACTTGTGTGAATGATGGAGGAGCACGATAACTTTGACCTTCCAAAGCTGTTCGATTCTAATCTGCACCATCGACGCAAAAGTGACATTGATATTTGGCTCATGGGAAAACTGCTTCAGCGCTAAATATCAGCACTATTAAATTAGTGTTCTCTCTTCTAAGCTCGAAGTCCTAAATCATATGATCTCCCATGATTTTCTAATCAATAGCATTATTAAACTATCTTATCAGTTGATATATGCTTGGCATTTCGAGGTCGCTGTATTTTTGTAATTTCTAAAGAAAAATTTAAATGAAAATCTTTACGACAAAATAGCAAATATATTTATCTTGTAGTAGTTCTCCCAGGATTTAAAGCATTATATTATAATAATGCCTGCATGGAGATGGTGATAAAAGCGAACAGTCTGAGAATATAAACATAACCAAGGCGATGTTTTGCAATTGAAGTAAGAAAGATAACGCTCAAATGAGACTAGAAAAGGTTTCATCTGAACAAAAAGAAGAAATATGTTATTTAGGCAGCTGTATCGTCAGCAATGGAGGAGAAAAGATGGAGATAGCAAACAAAGTACTGCAGGAGAAGAAAACTTTCTCAGAGGCAACTTCTCAGGGGTAGTACAGGCCTTTTCATAAGGGTACGGTGCATTCAAACTTCCTTATGAAGTTAATTTTTCTGGTCTTTTGAGACGTATCCAATAGCAGATACACACTTACAACAAGTGATAAATAAAAAGATTTTAAGAAATTAACGTAATATGCTACCTAAGAATGACTAAAGCGGAATGACTAAAGCGGACTGATTAAACGAAAGATTGCATGAAAAAGGACTCAACGAATGGGAGAAGAGAGGAAAATGAAATGGCGATGCTCTGAGGCACGATTGATAACTGAATGAACCGGTGAAGGAAATAAAATAATGCTGAATTAAATGATGGAAGACATCAACTAATGGAAATACGAAAACATGAAGGACATGCCAAGTAACTGGATAGCTTGGAAGGCTGCTGCGAACCTATTCGAAGATGAAGTTGATTGCCATCCAACCCATAGTGAATTTCACTGTCTTTCCGTGTGAGTATTAACCTTTGATCATTCATCCATCGGGCCAACCTGATTGTTCTTAATTCCCCCATTTTGGTAGGCCAATTCCTTAACAAGAGCTTGTTAGCATCATTAAAATATATTAAACCTTACGCACGCAACCATGACTGATGCTGATATATTTTGTGAAATTGGAATATTATGATAATAGCTCTGGAAATTCGATACCTTGGAACATCTGGTAAGATCCCAAACCATGGGAATATTTTCAACGCACAATAAATATGTAAGATATGGTTTTTTTCCATGGATTTTCCAATGCTTTCTACAATTGCTATGCATTGCAAGTGGAGAAACAATGTATTCTACTATTTGTTTTATCAGTTTCGTTCTTTCAATTTCATTTAGTAGTTCGAATGCAATATTTTCATCCAAGTCTATCAAATAATTGCATGCTGTTTTCCGATCGTGAATAGCCTTCCAACTAAATAGGAAATACATTTTTTACTCTTGGAAGGTCAGTCACTGCTACTTGGAAGACCGCTCACTTTCCACGCATCGGTCAAGTTTTTATTTGAATCTTGTATTGTTCGCTATTTTAGTTATACCACAAGAGATGCCAAATGGAAAATTTGTAAAAAGCACCCTTAATTCATTACCTTTCATTTGTGTTTTTTACACGTTCGTTAGAGCTGTCACTCAGTATACGTAATTCCCTGAGAATCCGAGTTCATCTTATTGTGCCCCCTGCGGTTTCCCAAGAAGATAAAACATCCGAAATACCCTACGTGGGTACAGCTGATGGTGCTCAGAGATGTCGACTAGTTTCAAATCAAGGCCTATCGTCGAGTAAACCATCTAGTCACGTAACCCTCTAGAGTCACTCGTTTCATTGAGGAAGGAAGATAAAAAGTAAACCAATGCCATCTATTATGGTATCCATGAGATTCTGGCTAGAATCTCTTCGATCAATTGATGGTTAGTATTTTTGTATGCGGCGTATGGTATGATCTGGATCGGACAATAACTATCTAACTTGCGATGAACATCGTTCCTTTAATAATTAGGGTGACCGTACTTATGAGTCACAGGATTAAATAAATTTAAACTGCCATTTTCAGTGATAGTGAAATATAATTGAGGAAGAATCGTGTTTTATTAATGCAAAACGAGGTAAGGGTTATTCCGTGTGAAATTTATCATTACCAATTACAGTAGTGGGTTTTTATTGTGATGCAGTAACTTGTAAACAATTTAAACTTGCGGAAAATGCTGGAATGTCTACGTGGTCAGTTAAAATTAAAATTTTTAGGACCGTAACTTTCTTTTGTTTTGATTACTCTTATTAATTGCAAATATGTAGGAACACACTTGTAATTCGATATATTCTTATAATTCTTCCATGTGCTACAAACTTAGCCGAAATGTATTTTCAATGCAACCATATCATAAAGTAAAAATCATTTACCTTGGCCGGGCTTCGAACCCGATTCCTCGATGTCAGGCCGAATGCTTTAGCCAATTAAACTATCGAGGCGTCCTCTGAAAATTTGAAATTTTGTTGCATTGAAATGCATATTAGCGGATGACTCCGTTAAAAGTTACTGTTGCGGCATCTCCCGCAGTTACTTGGAATTTATTAAATCTTGCCTTATATTTTAGGATTATTTTTAATTAAAATTGAAAAACAGATCACCATGCCAACGGAGTATCTAATCTAAATTCAACTCATCCGCTCGTTCTCAAATCAGCCTCATGTAACTGATGTGGGCATTACAGATTCAAATATAATTTGATGGACTGTTCCATTATTTCATGAACAAATAAGCAGTTATCCACATATTTAACTTTAGCCACAACTTAATTCCGTGTGCATGCTCTATCGTTTTCAATACTTGCAGAATGATGTGGGTCGTATTTAAACTAAAAAAATAGGAAATCTGTCGGTCGCCCGACGACCGCTTGAACCGATGCTCAGGTGGCCAACGTGAAAAATGTTTTGTACTCTGACAGGTGTTTAACCATCACCCTTATCAGTGGAACCTTTCCGTTCCTTATCAGACCGACCTTTCAGTCGGAACCGTCCACACCATTGTAACAGAGGATCTTGCGATGAGGAAGGTGTGCGCGAAGCTGGTGCCGAAAGTCTTGAACGCGGAACAAAAACTGTCGCGATTGTTGTGCGGCAGCTGCTGACGAAATTCGGCATGGCAACGTTGCCTCAACCCCCCTACAGCCCAGACCTGGCGCCACCTGACCTTTTCTTGTTTCCGCGAATAAAAAGGGAGCTCAAAGGATATTGGTTCGACTCCATCGAGGCGGTTCAAGTGGCGACGACAAAGGCTCTCAACAGTATTCCGGAAACTGACTTCCAGCCGGCTTTTGACGAGTAGCAGACGCGCCGAACTTAGTGCAGGAGGAATGTATTTTGAAGATTATTAAGTAATTGTAATGATAACAGCAACAAATTTTGATTTTTGGAACCAGTCCCGATACTTGTTGTTCGGAACCTGAAATATACCATCATATTCAATTATTTTTAAGTGGATAATATTTTTCGGGACGCATCATTGTTCTGCATAAGATTAAACAGAATATGTGACCATAAAAAGGGATATGTAATCTTTTATCGAATTAATAACACTTAAGGGATTTCATCCATAGCCCCACATAATTCATATAATCAAATAATCAATTAAATACGTATCTTGAAATATGCAAACATTCATGAAAAAGTATATGTGGTTAATTTTCCTCTCTTCAATGGACCATAAAATAAAATTTACCCTAAATAAAAATCCATATTTGAGCCCAATGCATCTAGGAGGTGACTTTAAGTACTAATGGACCCCAATGTTTTTCTCTGGAGCGAGAAGAGAGAGAAATATATGTTTGGTCGTATAAAACACCAGCATTGTTTGATAATAATACCAGAATAGATAAATAAGGGTCATAAGGTAACTGCACCGATCAGTTCATAGAGTTAGCTTATTTTCCGCTAGAGTGAGAGGCGTTTACAATGCTTAAGCCGTCGTCGTTGTTTGTGCAACATTAGCGTTATATCCGTTTCTTCCACGCATAAATTCATCGCCAATTGAGTGTAACATGCGGTGGTGGTGTTGTGGATACGAATAATGAGTGTTCTTGAGTGTGACAGTTCAACGAAGGCTTAACGTCCAATCTTAACGAACCAAATTATCGGGGACACTCGGTCATGGACCAACCACTTTTTCAAGTGGGTGCTTTTGGTGGCTATGAAATCATGTAGTCAACAAGATAAATGAACACATAGGTAAACAGGAAGAATATATTGAGAAGCAACAAGACTTGGAACTTTCTATTGCAAGTAGTTTGCCAGTAAAACAATTAGAATTTTGAAAATTCGAAGGTATCTGTAGCATATACATATGTTTAATTCCCATGGTACAATTAATAATCGGATCGGATGAAATTGATTAGATTAAGAGATAAATAATAATGATAAAACAGTTCAAAGATCGGTTTGAAAACGATCGAACACTAATTTAATTGAATAGGAAGTTTTTGGATTCGAACAGAATCATTACCTCAGTGCATTCTCGAGCCTATTATTGTCTTCATTTTTATTCGATCGAATTATTGGTAGTATTAAAGGAGAACATTAAATTCAGAATGAACCCTGTTTTATATATGCACTGCGAAGGACTTCATTGTAAGTTAAATCATGGAATGTGGTATGAGTCATGCATTGTTGGATTTTCATTTTACCTAAATCAACGGCCCTTGATACTGGAAGATATAATTGCAAGAAATTAGGAAAACCGCATCAACATTTGTGATTCCTGGTGTATTTATAAGGGGACCTAATATATTGCTGCAGTTAAAAAAATTCCAAGTAGTGAAAATGACTCCAGAGAATATTTTTTATCAAACATTGAAATAACCTTGACGGCGATTGCTCCATCTGCATTCTCATACCATATCAACATTTCTGTATCTGCGAGATAAACGACTAATTGGAGCGTTTAGGAAAGTTATCGAGGGAAGGAAAAGAAGAAAACACAGGGTCCCCGCCGTCCTTACACCAAGGGATTGACTCAGTTGTATATGAGAATGATGGGCTAAACAATTCGCACAGGGAATATTGCTGCATGCATTCTAATCCAGCCCTGCTGTTTTTACGGTGTTTCGTTTATTACACCCCCATCTATATATCCCTTGCCACCTTACTCCTTCTTGCGTGGTTAGAATCTGTCTTCCTCGATATCGACCATGGAGTGAACTCTTTCCCGAGCAGTAATTTACCCGACTTCCGGGGAAGTGAGTGAGATCACTTATCTCAGAGGAAATCGATGTACGTGCTGTAATATTCTCGGTTCAAGGGTTTTGGCCACTTGAAATGAAACAAGTTCGGAGCAGCGAACATATGTAGGCATAGAGAAGGAAAATAAAACTAAGAAGAAAGTGGAATCCCCTTTCGTATTTCTTCTGTTCTCCTACTTTCACATCTCACAATTAAATTTCTTCTAACTCGCAGTATTACTCTTTCGATTTTTCAACGTTTATTTCAATATTTTGAGACAAAACTGGATCTCATTCTTTGACCTAAAAAAATAAAAAATATACCGATTTATATGCAGTCGATTATGTGGAAATAGCTACGTTCTTTTGGTATTCAGTCAATGTAGCAATACTTCCAGGAAAAATAGAACCAGTATACATATCCCAAGACAAAATTTACGAGCATCATCAATAACGACGGAAATCATTAAAATGCTAAATTCAGTACTTCGGTATCGAGAGGACATTTTTATAACTTCACTGTTCACTTTTTCTTACAGCTTGGTTAATCAATTGACTTTTTCTATAAATCTCTCTTCTAGTATCATTCTATCCCCTGGTCATTTCCCGGACATCTGCATGATGGGTGGTGGCTGAGATATTTGATTTAGTATTACAGGCTACCAGGAGTAAACGAGAGAAGCTTAGAAATTTAAATTTCTCGTCTTTGGGTACAAGTGACACTTTATTGAGTCTCTGTTTGGTGTCGTAGATGTACAAAGTCTTGCCGACGAATACACAGGTATACAAGGTCCTGGTCGATGATATATTTATTAAAAACGTGTCATCTCTCTCGTATTATACGTGGAAACTAATTTATTTTTTCAATGGGTTTTGAAGTTAGCCCAGAATAATGTAATAAAAATACACAAACTGGTAATTAAATCGTAATTGAGCTTATTTAATCCATATTTCCTGGGTTGATTGCGTATTTATCAATTTGGCTTGGGTTTTACCTCTAAATGCCATAAAACAAGATTATTGGTGTATTCCAAAATAAAAAATCCCCCGAAATGGTAATTCACCCTTTGGTCGACAAAAATGGTGAGAGGAAAATATACTTCCATTCTGCGTAAATCGCTCACGGAGTGACAGTGAAAATATGGGTATTCAAAAACCCGCTTGAGTTGCAACGCAACACTCCCACCTGTCGACTACGGCGGCGATAAGTCATTTCTCGTGGTGACGTCCATATTCTCATGGCTTAAGCGGTATTCGTCTGTTGTTCTCGGAATAAGGACGAATGCAGGGGCATGATATTGTAGATTGTACTACAATGTTACCATGTGCATGAAGATTTTGGATACAATTATGTATATATATATATATATATATATATATATATATATATATATATATATATATATATATTCCAATATAAATAGTAATAATATTGGAAGATATCGTTAAGAAAGATTGCCGGTTGACTGGGGTATTCACACAGTGGACACAGATTAGTCTTTCTTTAGGCTAGTTTTCTCGTACTCATAGTGCGTAAAAAATAGTCTTGTAGTATTTGGCTTTTATGGTAATTATTATATTGCTAAATTATGTATTATTTGCCTCATTACTCTTCCATTGTGATCTGTTTCAACAAAATTACCCCTATTGTTTTCCACTTTATCCACAGCCTTCAAAGTTACTGATATTATTGTGAAATTCTTCTCGCTTTCTATTTTTCAACTTTCCATCCTTATTCCACCCCCAATGAATATATGCGTCTCAGAAGGTCTTTCCACTTTTAACTATCTCTTTTTTCCATCCACCAGATTAAGTTAATTTTTATTCAAGAGTGTCCCACGAGTCCTTTTTCGATTCACGTCCATGCAAGCTTCAGTTGTTATTTTTCCTGTTCGCACAAAATTAAACGAAATTCTTTTAAGTAGGGGAGAGTAGCGGGCTTAAGCTAGGATGAGTGGAGGAAGCGTTACATGACGATGATCATGTGTGAGTTGGTGGACGGGAGGTGCGGGGAACTGGGTCGTTGGGAGGAGAGAATCCGAGGCCAACTGTGTGTGTGTGTGTGTTGGGCGTGTGCGCGCGCGCTGGCTGTGTGCCGCAAATGAACGGCCATTCTGTCACGCCTACTTCGCCCACACGCGGTATTTGTCTGTCGCCGAGACTGATGCGCGTGTATCGGCGACGTCACCGGAAAATGTTACCCAGGCCCGCGCGAGCACTCGAACAGTGAAACGGGAAAATTTTGTCGGGCGTGGAGAGTAGAAGGGGTCGGATGGGGATGCAGACGGCGGGAGAGCGGAGTGGTGTGGAAGGGGAGGACGAGCGGAAAATAAAGCTTTTGGGGGACTAAAACGGCAGAGATCTGAATTCGTGATTTGTCGTTGCGACCGACCCTAAACAGTGTGTGCCGGCGCGGGAGCGGTTGTGCTTCAACCGGAGTGGGTGCAATCTATGCTATGCTGTTCTCTGTTCCTTCATGTTCTCTTACATTTAGAGGATTCGGATATCGTCCCGCGTTCCCTTGCATAACCTAGAAGTTCCTAAAATTACGAGTGTTATCGTTGTACTGTTACGTATAGCATTGTACTTGTTATGAAGAGCCCATCACGGGGCTCATACCAATTGATCCACAAGCTGTAGGCTATTTATTCCGAGCCATATGAGAGAAAATCGGACAATGTTTTAATTATTACCAAACACTACATTGTGTTTTTTTACAACAGACTGGTGCCTTGATCATTCAAGGCCATGGATTCCATGCTAGAGTCTCGTTTCATTTCTTGTATTTTATTCCTGTTTGTCAGAGTTTCGCATTCGTCTCTCCAATAAGCACTCGTCGGCTGGATATTGAAATATACTGCATAGAATTTTTGTAATATTTTTAACGATTACTGAAAGCTTCCTTCATTAGTTCTTCATTTCAATATTTCATTGTATATTTTTCAAAATGTTACGTGGGATCAAAAATATATCGTTGCTACTGCCAAGTAAAAATTTTGGAACTCCGGTTTATGCCACATTTCAGTCACTATCAAAATATAAAAGTAAGAAAGCTACATCTCTTCGGATAAGGAAGCATGTAGAAAGTTATAAAAATAACGTAGTACATTTCATAAATTACGTCATTTCATTTTAAACTGTTTCCGACCACTATTTCACCCTGTGTAACTCTCCGTCGCGCTGAAATGAGCCGTCTAACATAACATAACGTTTGTTAGATTAACCCCTCAAAAACATAGCGTGGAATTTACCGTAATATTGACACGAATGCTGAAATAAAGTGTAAAATGGGGAAACATCTGATGAATAGGTTGATTAGGTATTTCAACCTTTTCTTATTGCCTGTCATTTGCTATGCCTGGCAAAAAGTAAAGGCTTTCAATTTTGATGCAGTTGTACCAGATGGGAGATCGTAAGTGATTTCTTTAGCTGACTTGTGCTTCCCATAGTGTCATTATGGATGGTTAGACTTATGTTGCCTCGCTATGGTGGAACGTCACTATAGTAAGCAGCACTCCGTTGAAAGTGCTAGATAACACTTGCATGTATCTACGGCGGTTTCTTGAGATTAACATATTTTGGTTTCTTTCTCCTCTTTCTAAGTTCTTCTTGTGTCCCATTAACCCTCATTACTCCCCATTAGGATTCATTGCTCTACCTTTTATTTTCTTCTATGGCAGGAGGAATCTCCATCATGCCACGATTGGAGAGATAATAAATATGAGATTAAGGATATAAATTCTAGAACTGATTAGTTTAACAGGTTATTAATTTTACATACTACCATGAAGTCTACATGCAATATTTTCAGTAGCTGTATACTCCCAGATCCATTGATTATTGATGAAAGTTGTGAGATTAAAGTGTGGACACCATAATATGCTGTTTCTCGCCTAACATGACCCAATTTAGGTAAAGTACACGTTCAAGATTCATGCCTTTAACCTTGAGAAGCTATTACCGAAGCTTAAAACATATCTGTGCTCAAAAATTCGAATACGTATAACTTGTTAAATCTCGACTCAACTCAATAAGTTGGTCAATGTTGAATACTTGAGTCCCTACTTTTTTTCAATATTCCTTATAGAGATTTTTAAATCGATAATCCTCTATGACTGCTATTTCTACGCAAACTATTTGCAAATGTATACTAATTTTCTCCGACAGACATTTATAATTCCTTGAATAGATTTAGCGAGGAAGTCACAATCGTCTGAAACTTAATTCTTGTAAAACTAACTCTATTATCATTGGTTGCTCATA
Source organism: Hetaerina americana (assembly GCF_022747635.1). Classification (NCBI taxonomy): domain Eukaryota; kingdom Metazoa; phylum Arthropoda; class Insecta; order Odonata; family Calopterygidae; genus Hetaerina; species Hetaerina americana. Next base: position 59,661,394 of record NW_027286069.1, read on the forward strand.
ATGGTATCAAGTGGATATTCCTAAAACTATTTTATTGACCCGGGGGTACATGACTGTTTTAACTCAGTATTTCGTCGATGTCACCATTAATAAAACTCTCACTTGATATGAGCATACAGGTACAGTATGCAATAAAATAGACAAAACACTATTCTCACTGAGATAATTCAGGCATCTTATATCTCTAACATTTCTTAAAATACTTGTTGAAACACAATATTCTCCATTTTAATATTTTCTATTTAGTTCTCTGATAATTCTGGAGAATACATAAAAACCTGAAATTGCAAATATTTCAGAATTCCTATGGAAGGTATGTAGATAAATATTACCGATTATTATGAACTACCACATTTATCAACCTTGGAGTTTGTGGGGCGAGAATGGATCGTAAAAAAATGAATATATTTCCTAATTTAAATTTAAGAACCCATTTTTCCGGGGAGGAGGTAACGAACAATCCTCCAAGAAATGTTTTAGAACGTTTTAGAATGTTTAGCCGTTCCTATCTTCAGGCGCACCGCCCGATTTTTCACTAGATTTCACGAAGATAAAGCTCAAATTTTATTCTTAATAGGCCACTTTGAAAGTCAAAATTTAGTATACTGAAAATTAGATCTTTAAATTATTTCATCAGCTTTTCTATGAATAAATTCTTTTATTATTACTGGAAGCATTTGTCGGCGTTGTAGTAGATTCTGCGTGCATTTATAAGGAGTGTTTCTATCAAAACAACTTCAACACCTTGATTAGGAGCATTTTACAAATATATTGCAAGAGTTCCAGCATCTCAAGAATAGTGTTTGTTTTTACTTAACAAAAAATAAATGCTGAAAAACAATCAGTAGTACAGTATAATTTATACAGTTTGCGGAATTGAATGTATTATTGGAAAAAGTTGAGACATTTTCTCAGAAGTGTGATATATTTTGGAAAATGTAAATCTTTTATTGACATGAAAGACATTTTTTAATATCACAGTTGTACCAGAGTTTATTTTTTACTTTAAATATGCAGGGAATGCTTTATGTTTCAAAAAATGTTCTACACGGGCAACTTCTTGGGATTCAGTTACCAAGCGCGCTTTTTACGAGGTTGGAATATTTCCCCGTCAAATGTTCTCTCATACGTCGTGCCGCTTAGAGCCTCTTTTGCTCATTTTTTTTGCGCGTGCATATATACCCGTTGTCGGATATTTTTTAAATTATCCGAGTCAAGGTGGCTTCACAGTCAAATAAATAACGAGCATGAAGTAACTTCCGCTCCCGTGTACACGAGTGGGTTTCTTTTTCAGGCGTCTTTAAAATTTCTCATGCGAGAGAGGTAAAAAGGTCCATATCGGCCTCAACAGATCTCTTTCACCACGACAGCACTAACGACAAACTCAACAAAATAGCTCCGCCATGTCTCTCCTCCCTTCCCACATTCTCATTCTTCGGGGACAGAAAACCCCGACCAGACTTTTTGTGGAATCAACCATGATCAGTCTAAGCAGGGTAGAAACATTAATGAGAAACTTCTTTTTTTTTCGCCACCTATTCATGCAGAGGGAAGGTTATGCTGGGATCTCTCCCTGTGATCTCTCTTTCCGCGGAAAAAACGTCAACCTACTAGGAAGACTTCGAGCCGTCGCGTCTCCCCTTTGCATTGCCGTTCCCTTTTTCCTGTTCTCGTCTCCTCGAGATTCGCGTCCGTTCGTCGCCGTCTCTTTTCCTTTCCTTCTACGCATTGTCTATAAAACGTCGTTAATTAGATGTGGGGCGGCGAGAGAATGCTGGAGGAAATTAATTACACCGACGGAGTCTCCAATTACGGCGAACGACTCGCGATTTCCCACTCCTTCCCAGCGACGTAATTAGATACAAATTCGTAATGCTTCGCGAGGACATCACGCATTCATTTATTGTCACGGTCGCAAGGAGTAGTTGTTTTATTTTTATGACAAACGTTTCGTAGAAGATTACGTTACGTCGGTTGCCTCCTTTCGTGCACCGGTTTCATGGAATTTATCAAGAACTTGCATCAGAATACAACTAAATCAGGGAGCATCAAGCCCAAGTGTTGTCACGCAACCAAACAAATAAATTTATAATGTCACTATATTATCTGGAGTAGCCCGAAGTTTACCTCTAATCTATATAAAGGATACACCATTTACCGTAATAATAAACCAAAGGAAGATTAAGTGTGTGCTTTACTGTATGTATTTTGAATTTTTTCGTCGCTGAAAAGAAACTTTGGAATTATTTTGTTTCACTAAAATTCAAAATTTATCATGGCCACTAGATGCATTATTCCTATTTAGAAAACTAACATAAAGAGATGACTATCAATCAACTGCATTAATTGAGAATCATAAACTAACAATGAGATAAAAGTATCTGAGCACAAATAAAATTCTTTGTGTACAAATTCGCTTTTTCCTACCACGTCAATTCCAAAATTTGTTTTCTAATAAGCTTCTTCTTCAGTTTGTTACTTGACTACAACAGTTTTATTGTTTTAAATAGTGTATATTTGAAAATACTAAAATACTACGTCTCAATGTTGCCTGCGGCCGGTAGTTGTTTTCATTGACCGCGATAACCTGTCTGATCTATTCGCCTTCACGGCGGTCCTGTTATAACGCTTCAACCGTGCCGTGATGACGTTCTTTTACCACAGATTTGAGGTGGGGAAGAGGAAGAAGTCTGATCTCGGGGCTGTAGGGTGGCTGAGGCTGGCCCTCACATGGTCGAGAAGTTCTCGGTAGATCCGCGTGCGAGTTCATTTTTGTTCATCCGAGAGCAGTCGCTGCACACATCTTTCTCATGCCAATGTTTTGGTCACCAGTTGATTCACATCACTTTTAGAGATACCACGTTCATCAGAAATATGCAAATACTTAATCTGCAATCCCTGTCCAACCAAAATTCACTCTTGCAAGATTTTCGTCAACTTTTGAGGTCTAAAGTGCATCCTGAGCGTTCGGCGTCTTCAGCATCTCTTCTTCCCTCCCGGAACAACTTGTGCTATTAAAAAACACCCGCTCTATCCATGGCGTTATCACCATAAGCTGCCTCGAGCACGTCACGAGTCTCTTTCCCGGTTTTACCAAGTTTCACGCAAAAGTTGATGGCGTAGCGCTGTTGCAATAATCGATTCATGAAGGAGGGTAACGAGGTAACGTTATATAGGTTTCACATACGAACGATCCGCACTCCGCAAAGGCTGGGAGCCATCTACCACCGGCCTCAAGCCTGACCCGAGACTCCCCTTCCTGGAAACCAGCCAGAGAAAACACTGTTCGTCCGTCCGTCTATCCGGGAAAAAATAAGTCCTACTATATTTGGGACAGACTTTGTATGTGCATCCGCCTTACTTAGTACGTGAATTACCAAGTCTATAAATATCCATGAATTACTTAGTTTATAAATAAGCTTTTTGAAGCTGAACTGAGATTGTTGGACTAGGCAGTTTTCTTATGGAAGCAAAATAATTTTGAAACATTAATTCATCTTTGGTAGGAATATGGGGAAAATTTCACAAATAATATCATACTTTTGCTCATAATTTAAAAAAACTGTTATTATATTCATAACACATTAAGTACATGGTAAATGACAGCATTAGAGTTCCTCTCTTTTAAATATACCCTTACAAAGGTTAGTTTTTTTCACCACAAGCTGTTAAATACATATTATTGAAATTAAAAACAGCTGCAAATGGGAATCGTAATAGTATGGCTAGAATATAATATCTTAATTAATTTCACAATTAATGACTTACTACCTGTATACTATGCATATGAAGTTTCAAAATCTTTAATATTTCTTGTAGAGTTCGAGACTGATATTTGCAATTGCAAAAAAAATGTTCTCCAGTTAGCATTTACTTCAAGAATAAAATAAATTCCAAGTAGCAGGATTTAATTATGCGCCGCGTAAAACATGTAAGTGCAATCGGATAAAAAGATGGAGATGAAAGGGAGAGTATTACTCCGAATGAAGACAGAAGCCTCCTGTGGAAGGGGTGTCATTCTTACAGGGGTGATGATGGGTGGCGTAATTGGGTGGGGGCAGTCGAGGACGGTTGCAGAGAAGTGCTCTACTCGGCAGGACGCTGCGGTGGTCCTCACGTCCGGTGGAGCAAGCAAGAGATAATACTTTTAAGAAAGCACGCCCTCCTTGCGTAAGACCGGGAGAAGAGGATGGTGGAAGGGAGGGGCGGAGGGAGTTTGAGTACAAGTGGGATGAGAGCGGCGGTTCCCCTCGCACCCCGCGTCAATGGAGCTCAAGTTTAATTTAAGGGAGATGTGGCGAAAGCAGGGAAGGGGACGTTAGGCATCGAATTTACGCGTTGGGCTCGAGTCTTCCCAAAGGCTGTGTTCCGACGCGTGCAGCTTTGGAGGCCTTGATGTCTACATCTACTCACTGCATTGCGATCCACCTAGAGAGGTTATGGCAGGCATCATTTCGAACGGGGATGTCTGAGCATAAGATGACTGAGCAGAGAAGTAAATGAAGGGAAAGAATCGAATACATCCGGAAGATTCGTCGTGGCGTTCGAATTTTGTTGTCACGGAGACTACTCTGAAATGCTCTTCAAATATGTAGTTCTTCTGATAGGTCGTCCGGAATGCCGCGATTGAAAATTGTAGAGCGTGTGAACACCAGTGATGAATCTGCTTGTTGAGTGTAAAGTGTTTTATGGGATCGGACATCAATGATGTGTATCAAGATTTCCACGTAGACCAGCACGGTACATTAAGCCCTGATTTTAGTGAGGTGGCATTTCGCTACTGTAAAGAGGAACGAGCATATATTTGCGGTTTCGGTTTCTATTAGCTGCCTTGTGTTCGACGCTCGAATGAGTCGTTAGCACATTCATAGACTCGTTCATGGATTTTAATTTGGTTAATATGCATACTGATGGAATCATTATTAATACGATACGATCTTCTGCAGTATTTTAAATAAATTATCAATCGATTGGTAAAATAATTCCTCACGCTGTATTCCACTTGCATAGTTTTATTAAATCTCTTTCGCGTGATACAGCACCATACTTAATTTCTCAATGTTAATCCTATTGGAAAAGAATAACATGCATCTTCGTATAACTTCTTATAAGCAGCTATTTTCGACTATATTTCTATGAATAATGTTATTTAATGTACTATTTATTTGAAAATAAATCGAAACTTCTCGAAAATTTCGAAAAAGTATTTAATGGCTTTATTAAGGAATATTACTCAAAACGTAAAAAAAGCTGTTATCAGTTTCTAATTTTAAGTGCGGAGATTATGTAACTGTCAAACGGCCAATTGAAAACTGCGAGTTACAAGTCCGCTCCAAGGACTGGCACGTCATGTGTTTTGGCGGATTGGTTGTTTTCATCCCTCTCTGAAGTCTCTACAGTTGTTTGTTTAGGCTACTCCGGATGGGAGAGTGAAAAAAAAATCTTTTCGTCGGCTGCTGTTTACAGAGTTCTAAGAGGCCGCGAAGGAACACAAAATTCGTTTAAGTTGTGAAAGCTGGACTGGCGGATGTTTTTCTCATCAGCTGTGAGCTATGAGACACCGAATTAAATTTCCTGCTTTCATAGTTTACACGTTCCTCCTACAGTATGTCTAAAAAGGCGGTCTTTGGGGGGACTCATGTTAACTTTAGAGTGTGTAGGTATTTCATACTCCGTGTCCCAATAATATTATGTAGTTTTGTAATACATTCTTTCCTTCAAATACGTCCAAGAAAAAGTATGTCAAAATATCTATCACTGATGACAGTAACTGTTTCATAGGTAAAATGTCGAGTGAGTTTTGTTGGAGTAATTGTAGAATTTGATATTACACGTATCTTCTTATTCGTATCGTACCTGCTATATCATTTTACCAGTACCTTAATCGCTCTCTTCTTCCGCCGGTTACTTGCCTACGATGTCTTTGCCTTCGATTCTGCAAACAGGTCGAATTTCAGGAAAATATTACAATTCCAAAAATTTCCATTTACAGTTGAAGTAGTAACTTCATAGATACTATTAGTAATATCAAGTTTATAGCGTAACAAATAGCTATTGTGTAGATGAAACCAACCACTACTTAAGTTTAAATCTAAATTTGGTTCGATAAGTAACGTTGAATTATTAAATGGAATTCATTAACACTAAATCTATAAACTTCTTTTAATTACGGGGCATTTTAAGACCTAATTTGGCAGTACATTATCCCTACGACGGCGTAACTTTTTCGTTTCAATCGGAAAGGTGTATGGCTTTCGAGACCAAATGCCGAGTTCAAACACCCCATATGTAATGGCTCTCCTGCCATTTATGACCTGGAGAGTTTTCTCGAGAAAGACTAAAACGTCAACACTGGATCCATCTCTCATATAATTGAGCTGGCATATTGCCCTGGTGTGGAACCTTGGCATGGAGTTCCGAATTACGCATGCAAATGGCCATGCAACAGTTATGTTGTAGACAGTTTACTCTGCAAATAAATTCAAACTCTGTGAATCGCGCCTCAAATTCTCTGAGGTCGGTTTCTTTGCCTAACCTAGACTTTGTGTTTGCTTAAAGTGGAAGTCTTGGGACTTAAATAAACATCTTTTTGCCTCATCATTTAGTTTTTTTAAGAATTCGAGCTTACCTTAAATCAGAACCTCGGAGTTTGAAATGCTATGCCAATGGAGCCTAGTTTCAGTCGAGGAAGCTTTTTTCCATACCTGGAGGACATTAATACTCCAAGTACCTGCCCCATGATACTTTCAAGCTTTAAGGACTTCATTAATTCACTCTATATACTTAATAGCATATTGTATTTACATGGATGGGAGGTGGCACAATATTTCATAAGTTGAGAAATGAAAGACACGGAGAAGGAAAAGGCATTCAAGGATATTAATTTTGATTTACATTGCGCAATCAAACAATAATTTTCTATAATTTCAGATAAGTATGTAGAATAAAATCTGGACTTAAATTAAAACTTTGAATTTTTTAAACAATTTGAATGTTTATTCAACTAATGTGCTGAGTTGGCTAAATATTGATTACAGTTCTGGTACATTACTGAACACATGCGTTTGAGAGAGTATGGATCATATATCATAAAAATAAATATTACATTTTTGGCCAGAGAATATTCCCCGTTTTTTACTAAATATGAGCTACTTTAACCATAAAGCAAAATGAAATTTGTTGTCTCCGATATATCCCATATCAGTGTAATATAACTGTACGGAATTTTTATATAACGCTTTTGAATTTATGAATCAGTAATAAAAATACTACGGGATCCGAACACGTGAGTGCCAGTGGACCATCTTATATAACTCTACTAATTAAAAATGATTCAACTTAAAATTATTCTTGTAAGATTTTACACGAGAACTTCTTTTAAGGCTGCATTGCATTTTAACGTGCTCGGGTGTGAACTTAAAAAAGATTAATTTCCAAAGACCAAGGGGTTGCGAAAACAAGAATTCTATGAAATAAAGGAGCTCATTCAGTCGGATGGAATTTGGAATTGGCGTAATTGAAGTTCAAATAGCAGAAAATGTAATTCATCACAACTCAGTGGGCGTTATTTGTTTAGATTCAGTAAGGTAGGAAAATATTCATGGTCAAAGAGATATTTCCAAACTTTAGGATTTAATTTCTCTGACTCATTAATTCACTTAAATTGAGCACAACCATCTGTCTTTGTTTAAATTAATAAAAATTTTATTTGAGCTTTTAGTAATTGAATTCTGAATGCAATTAAGCTTGAAATCTTAATATCAATTAACTTATATAAAACCCACTTTATTACTTATTTAACGATTACCGTATATTTTTCTTATTCCCAGTAAAACTTAAGGCTACCTTTTCAAAATATCACGATATCCAATTATTGATTCGGGCCGCAAAAAATATAATTAAATTCAACGGAATTACGGGGAAAAATAACCAAAATATTTTGTTTCCACCATAATTTAAATCCATTTCAATGTAAAGTGTTGGAGTGTGAATACTATCACACATCCTTTTGGATTCCTGAGATACTTCCGTACGCTATATACGCACTTAGGTCCTAGCTATTCTCTTATCTTATCTATACTCCCTAAATCCGTCAAAAACGCATTTTTTATCCTTCCTTCTATCTCTCCCTTTCCGTGTTCTACAAAAATTCCAATTCCTCTGGTATCCACTTTTCCATCTTCGCATTTCTCCCCACCACTTTACCTTACCTGAACAAGTCTATTATTTGTTTGCCTTACTCTTTACCCTTATAATTTATAAGACAAGACAAAAAAGACAAGATTTTTACGCTAAACAAATTTTAAATGCGCAAAGTTTGTAATTTACACAGCTCAATTTAATAAATATTCATAGTGAATTTCCAGGGAGCACAAAGAAAAGCGTTAAATTCGAATTTAATCCAAATTTCTATCACTGTGACCAACCAAATTATCACATATATTATTATAAGATACCTTGGTTAAGAAACATAATTATATGCTTTAGCTCCTATTGAGTTCCTTAAGTTTTCGTTAGGTGCTCATAGGCAGAATTTGAATTTGCATTTAACAGAAGGCTTCATCATCTTATCAGATTGCCTCTTTGAAAATTTCAGAATGGAATTCTTTGTACAATAAAGCTGTGATTGGAGTTTGATCAACGGAGCTCTATGCTGGATTTAATAGAACGATGCACCAGTCTCTCAGATAATAGAGATTACATATTCCTGCTAAGGTTTGGTGCCTTCGTTTTGATCTGGATAACATTCGTGGGATCGTAAGTATTACTTAGGATCTGCCATGAGTAAATGGCCACGAAAGTTGAAAAAGACAGTACAATGGAACACTGTGAAAGAGTGTACAGTATTCAGGTAATCAAAGTGTTAGAAAAATAGAGTGAGGCGGATATAGTATGTATTTATGTAGTGCTGCGTTGGATATTTTTAAGAATGAACGAAGATAGATCATGCATATTTGTATGCATGTCTTTAATTAAAGAAGGAGTACAAAAAATGGGGCCGTCTTGGCTGTGAGACCGTTAGGGGAGAGAGGAAAGGTTCGAGAAGGTATCCGCTCTGTTTAAGGGCAACGAAGAGGGAGAGAGAGGGAAGTAGGGTGTGAAACTGGTCATGCCAAGCGTGTGGTACACGGTGGGAGGCGAAGAGTGAGGTGGCTTATAGAGGGTAGAAAATGGAGTTGTACGGGGAGAGAGAGGGAGACATTAGCCAAAGAAAGGGGCGAGGGTGATGGGGAAAGCAAAGGATTGGCTTAAGATGGAGGACGGAGGGAGGCGAGAGGATGCTTTACGGAGAAAATGTGTCGGCAGAGGCGTGACGAAGGGGGAGTGCTTTTGAGGGGAAGGAAGGAGGATCGGGGAGGCACATCCACTGGCTCAGGGGAAGGGAATGGGTGCTAGGCTGGCCGAAGAGAGGAGAGGAGGGGTCAAGATAGGCTCTGGGAAGGAGGACGTAGTAGGGCTTTGGCGGGGGAGAGGGATCGTAGGGAGCCTCGGCGATGGCCGTATGGGATTTGACAGGCGGTTAGCGTGGAAGGAAAGGAGGCTTTGGTTTTCGTTGCTCGGGTATCAGTCAAAGGAAGAGGAGAACTCTGAAATGAAAATTTTTTTCGTTTATGTTCGGGATATACATTTTTTTGGGTGTGAGAGTAGAGAGGGATGGTAATTATGATGATGCAAATGAGGTACCAAAATGCCTAAATAATTTAAAAGGATTTTGCCCCTGATTTTTCATTCTCTCCTCAGTATGATTTTGCTTAATTTATTAGGTTTATTCTTGGAGCTAGGGCCGAAGGAATCCGCCGAAAACGTCGTACGAAAGAAAATACGTGAGATCCTGTAATTTTCGCGCGCGATTAATTGACGGGGGAAATTTAATACCATTTTAAATAATTGTTTTTGATTTAAATGATAAATATTTCAGATGACTGAAAAATTTGTGGTAGCCTGGATGATAAAATGGGACTTTTTTTAGCCATCGTTTACGTTCGTTGCTATCAATGGAACACTTTCAAAACTAATATCCTTCGGTAGAGTTCGACTAAGTATTATTTCAAATTGTAGACAAATTAATTCTTCGATTATATAGTTAAAAATAACAAAATCCGGTTAAAGCACATAAGATATTTTTATTCACTTAATGAACTAACCATAGCAATTACGATGGTAAAAAATGACTTCTATTTGTGCTTTTACTGAGAATAATCCCTGAGTATTACAAGGTAGCAATTATATCTTCTCTATTGCTCTATTTTACGCTCTGTATACGTTAAAATTGGCCCACTTATCCAGTTCACAGTTTGCCTGGATATTTTTGTATCGCTGTAAACGATTGATCGAATCAAGGGACGAGGGTCGCTCGGGTGAAATGGTACATACGTCGGGAGATGGCGCAAAGGGGCTGGCTGCTGAGGAGGCCGAGGGGAGAGGATCCAGGAGCGGAAGATCGAAAGAGGGCAAGGTTGAGGCAGGGAATGTAGGCGAGAGCGTTGGAGAAGGAGGGGAAGTAGAGAGAAGGAGGGGGAAGGGGAAAGAGAAGGGGGCAGACGGAAAAGACAGAGATAACATGGGAAAGGGTTAGCGAAAAGTTGAGTTTCGGCCTATGAAGGTTTAGGTAGGGAGCGGTTGGAGGGGAAGGTATGAAATATGCAAGCCGAATAGTTTGGGGGATGAATACTGGTGGGAAGAGCGGAAGGGTTGCTCGGAGGTATGACGCGGAGGGGGGGAGGAGAATTTGAGGTGGTGAACGGGAGCGTAGGATTTCCGGAATGGAGGGTTTGTAGGGTGGGTGTTTTAGGGAAGGGTGAGGGGCTAAAATAAATCGGTGGCGCGTTTTTAAAGGAGGATCGGGTTGGACCACATATGCATGCATATATTCATGGAAGTGTGAGTGGGTGGACTGGTGGGGGTTAGAGGCTGAATGGATGGGGCTTGTGATGATATTAAAATTTTTTTTTCGTGAGGAAGAGGTTAGCTTGGGGTGTTTAGCTCTGTAGGTTAGGGGTGGTTGGGAAGGGATGGCGGCGGCGAGGGGGGACGTGGCGAGGAGGGGTGGTTCCGCTGGAAGGGTTGACGGCGAGTGAAGTTAGGGTGGAGGGGTTGGCCTCCTAACTCAAGTGGCGACTTGAGGCCCAGGCGGATCGATACGCCACGCCTCCGGTGGCGGAGACGCGAACTAACACAATAAGCGCCGTCCTCTTCCTCCTCCCTTATAATGTAATGCAATGCGAAAATGACGATGGTGGGGAGCGGTGTGTGTGTGTCAAGAAGCGGATGACTTGGTTGATCCATTGAGACGCACTGATATGAGACGTAATTGACTGTGTCCTATGAGGTAAGGACGCGCTAAGAGGCAAGGGAACATGCAAGGAAACCTCTAAGTAATTTAACTCCCTGAATTGACCTCTACCCTTCCCTCACTTTAGCCATCTTAGAACTTGGAACTATCATGCTTCTCCTTTGTCATTTCGTTCGTTTCTCCTAAAACGTCGTTTATATTTTGCCTAAAGTGCAGTCACAGAACAAATACATAATTTTATGCTACGTTGTGATTGAGGAGCAGGAATTTTTTCTATGCGTAGTGCATTCGACTTCTGAAGGTAGGGTCCCGGAATCAAACCTTGAAAGCCATGATCAAGGGGAAACCTTAACCAAAGTCGGAGCGGCGCGATTTTCTTGATTTTATTAAATCCACTAGAGAACGCTGGTGGGAACATGTAGGAACTGACCTTGCTAATATGGATTTACATGTTTTATTGGTATAATGAGTTAGAGAGGTGACATTGACCCTAAATCTGTCAAACCATAACTCCCGGCTACATACGGTTATGGGTTTCATTTAGTTAAAATTTTTCTGTTCATCAAACATAAGGCTATCTGAAGCCCTAATCAATCTACCATTGACAATGAATAATTGATGATCTTTTATGACCTAATTCACTCATCAATTTGTAATAGGGAAGTTACTGGACGCTCGCGAGCCAATGATGTGCCACATAGTCGAATAAACTTCCATGTATGGACATAAAATTTTCAAAAAAAATGATGACGGAATACTTTTATTTTAAACGAAACGTTTTATGTGGAAAGGGCGAGTATATGCTTCCTAGAGGAGACGGATTCAAAAGAAGAGACACTCGGGGAGTGGGATGAGTGCCTCATCTGTTGAGGGCGGCACTTGAGGTGCACACTGCTAGATTTTCCCGGAAAGCCAGGAGAGGAAAGGGGATCTCCAACTAATTTTTCTCGTTTCTACACCCTGAAACTCGCTCCAACCTCTTACCTGTGTTCTTCTTGGTTTCACTCTTCCCTCTCCTTACCCCCCTCCTTCCTTCAACAAGACTGTCGATCTTAATCTTCCATTACTTGCGTGTTGATGCGCCGCAGTGTGTTTTATTGTTTTTACCCAACGACACGTATTTATTTACCCCTTCTTTTCCCACCACCCGATTACATAGGACAGAGTGCGTCCTTGCGGGGTGCCATTCTGCTCCCTTTGCCTTCTCCTAATTTTTTTGTCAAGCTCACGCACGCAAACACAAAAATAACTCCCGCAGATGCGTTCTCCACATGCATATCAAGATAGGAGATACACTTTGCCTCGAACACTCATGTGACTTAACTTCCACACCCAAAACGAATGAAATATAGCGTTTGCTCTAAACGGTGATCGACCTCCTTTATGCAATTTAGTTCTCCTAACATTTTGGCAAAGAGGAGGTTGTTTCCATGCCCGTAATAAATTCATCTTTTGAATTTGAAGTGACTACTTTGCTTTTTGCATATATACAGTTTAGGTACACATATACTATGTAGACCGTAAAAATAACTGATCCAAATGGATCCATTCAGTGTCTGCTTGCGTCCAAAATTTGTCTTAAGCGTTAGACTCCCCATAAAAAAAATTCTGCACAATGGTGCATTTTTTCCAGTGACGGCATAAAGCATTTTAAAAAATTGATTGTAGTTTTAATCGAAGACTTTTTACAATCGAAAGTATTTTAGAAGTGTGTGGTGTTTGTCAACGGTTACGGATTTGGTAGACGACTTGTTTGAAGACTTGTTTCGCGAAGAATATTTCATATTCACAGTAATTATTCACAGCATTAGAGATAATCTGGAACTAATTACGGCCAAATCCCAGCAAGAAACTGGGTGGCCGAAGAAAAAATGAAAACGAAAAACAATTCATTAAAATGAGTAAAGTACATTTGGTAAAGTAAATGTTGAGTCATACTTGGACTTAAAAAATGAACTTTTGCATGTTAAAAGTCAAAAAGATTGAATTAAAAAAAATCACAAATATTTTATGCAGTACTGCATCAGTATATGAACAGGTACACGTTTCATTGTATTAAAAACATATAATTTACATTCGGGTGCATATTGAGTTTTTTCTAATTTTGATATCAACTCCCTCCGCCCTTGCCTTCATCCATAGTCGAACCCTTTAATGTACACAGTCCTCTGTTCGCCATCTTCAACTCTGCATATCTCTTTCTCACCCCGGGAATTCTGCGTCTTCATTCTTTAAAATTTTCCCGGGCGTGGAATCCACGAGGGGACAAGGGTGCGGAGGGGAAAGGCGAGGCGAGGAAGCAGGGTTGAAGGTAAAGGATGGGAGGGAGAGAGGGTAAGGGATGATTCAAAACCACACACCCACTGGTCTTCAATGCTGTTCACTTTCCAAGTGGCATTCAGCCTGCGCTTCCTTTGTCCCTAGTCGAGTGCTTCCTCGCCTACGTTCCACTGTTCAACCTAGTTCCAGCTCGGTGCGGATAGGAGGCATTGCAGACGGACCCGGATTCATTTTAAGAGTGCTCAACCACCCCTTGCTTCTGATCCGAGGCCGAGGGTAGGGTTCCGGGCGGGGAGTTGGGGTAGGGATGGGAGAAGACAGGGTTGTTGGGGGGAGGAAAGGGTTTAAAACGTTGTGGTGACTAAACGAAAGGGGCAGAAAAAGCAGTGGAGGGGTTTAGGTTGAGGGTAGGAGAATTGTGACAGTTAGGTGGCGGGTAGAGTGAAATCCCAAGGGGGGTGTGTGAAGCAGGCGGAGGGGGAAGGCGTCTTGGGGAACGAGTGTAAGAAAATAAGGGCGAGGGTCATTCTTGTTAATCGGAGGGGGAGGGGAGGTGTGTTAATCCAAATCTCGTGACCTCTATACCACAGTCCTCTTCAAATGCTTGAGCATGTGCGAGGAGATGGGTGAGCCAAAGGGGATATGGTAGTTCTGTTACGAGAGACGAGGGTGCCGAAGAAGATCGGGGCATTGTCATTTGTTCGGTCGTGGGGTAGTCACATATTCAGCGTGACCTCGATTTGCGGAATAAAAACGAGTAGGCCATAAGAAACAGTGTGCACGAGAGGTGGTAATCGTCTAATCGTTTGGTTTGATTAAATGTTGACATGTGCGACTAATTGTTACACCATTTGGAATGAAAGCCTTCAGCGAGAGTTGGCACAGAAATCTGTTATTGTCAAATAAATTTCAGTGAACAGGATGGAAGAGTGAGTCTGTTTTCTCCTGACCTCACTTTTACAATTTCTTTAATTATGGATAGACTGGGATGACTTTTATTTAGTGCATTGTGAATATTTATCCAATTGGTGAGCGGTGTTGTGCATAGCGTGTTTTGAGATAGCGCCGTAGTTTTACACAACACGCACTGCATTAAGTAGTGCGGGTGGTATAAGTTATCGCGGGTAAGCTTAATAAGCGTCATAAATATTTTGCGACGGGTATGGTTCGAAAAGTGAGTTTAAAAAGGATCGGAGAGCTACAAAGCGGGTTAGCATATAATGCGCGTAATCTTACATGAAATTAAGGTTCAAATAAATTAGTTGTGATTAAATAGAACATTTAATAATCCAAGTTATATCATTTGGATTTTTATTTATATATTTCAGCGATGTAAAAGCTAGTGATTAACCATACGATTTTGCGACAGTTGACCAGAAAAATGATGATAAAAGGCTTATTATATATATATATATATATATATATATATATATATATATATATATATATGTATATATATATAAATATGTCAAGCAGAAGTAAAATAGGTTCTAGTTTCTGTTTTCATGGAGGAATACAGATTGGTAACATCAGTGATTATCGAGCATGGGAGTACTGTATAGAGAATTGAGAGCAGAACGTTTTTGCTAAAGATATCTTTATTTGAATATTCAGTGATGTGAAATATTGGCAAACGATATTGGTTGCCACGAGAATACCAATATTATGGCAAATAAATTGTTTTGGCGATACATGGTGCATGAATAGTTGTTCTTGTGGATGTACATATATGTACATAGGTGTAAATATATAAATATACATGTTCACACACATGCAGACGAGTATATACATAAGCATATATATAAATGAATAAATAAATATAATATATATATATAAACACTGACATAGATTTTTAAAATATAGGAACCTAAAGAAAGGACACTCACACATGTAGTTTTGACGTTTCGACCGGACGGCCGTCAGAACGTCAACACTACATATGTGTCTTTTCTCTGTGTTTCTGTGTTTTAAAAATCTATATCAGTTTTTTATATATTTGTGCGTCATTGAAGAGCGTTAAATTATATATGTAAGTATATATATGTATATAAATATATATATAAACGGGCAATATGCTTATGTAGTCATTATTTAAACCATTGTGAATTTAGAATGTGATTTTAATGATCTAAAATATTTCCGTTTCAGGTGAGTAATGACTTATCTGCACTCTCGCTTTGTATAAGCCATATAACACTATGGAGCCATGAGAACTTCAGTAAGTAAATTGAGACTTCATCAAAATTCCATATAAATTTTTAGGATAATAGTGTTATGTGTTAGAGGTGAAATTTTAGAAAAATAGTAAGAATGCAATATATTAATTTTTATAATCCGTGCCAACATATTCTCGATTTAAGATTAGAATGATGCCAATTTCAAATTTTTCAGCTAATTAATATTATTTTTGATATGTCTCGGGTGGAACACCCACATTTACTTAATCAGAGTAAAATTAAAATTTTTCAAGCTTTCTTAATCACACAGATTTTAAAAATATAAATTGAAACTTTCATCAATTTCCCATTTTTTAAATTATTACGTGCCCCTTCCTGATTACAGAATAATAAGCTTATACACGTTTTTGTAGTTGTAAACTCTTTTAAGATAGTTTAGACAGTTAGTGATGCACTAAAGTTAATTAAGTAAAATGAATTTCCTTTTTAGCTTATCATCTATAGGTTAATCATATGCAATGTAAAATGTGGAATTGATCAAAGTGTGCTAAACGAAAGTAAAGTATTGAATACCAACTATAATTAGTAATAAATTTCCTTATAAACAAAGCTATTTGATAGCAGTGATAAAGAAGGTGACGAAAATTGAAGGATGAGCACTTTTTATGATGGTGTCTTTTCGATTAATAAGAATTAAAAAAAATGAAAACTAATTAAAATTGCGCGTTATCTTTTATGTATGTCCTTTAATAAGTCCTAAGAAAATTCAAGAACTGGCGCTCTGAGTATCGGAAAAAGTTTACTTCTGAGTATGTAAGACTCATCTTTTACCAGACTGCTGTTTAAGTTTCATATCCATTAAGTGGTTTCATCTTCTCAGTCAATTGAAGTAACAAACATAATTTAGAGCAATGGAAAATGATTTTCATACGGCCATTAAACACTTCCATTTGAAAGGCTTAACACTGAAAGAGATCCAAATTGGTACACGTTATATCTTACAATTTTAAACTCCTTTACCCAATTGTAAACAGTCCCAAACAAATCTTCTCCTCTGTTGTCGGCTATTTACAATAGATCACTCAGGGTAAATGAGTTTGAAGGTGGTCGTACATGGTGAGCATCGTTTGGGAGACGTCGTCCAGACTTCTACGAGTTGAAAGGAGACTATTTACAAAAATAAAAAAATCAACTCAAAATAATTGGTTTTTGTAGATTTTCCTAATGATCAATTGAACAACTCACGTAGTACAAACTTAGGTCTATAGAGGCACCCATCTCTTCTAGTCGACCCGGGACTTGATAGGTTCATATGCTATTTGAATCACTCATTCAATAATCGTATTTTCATCTTTTCATAAAGAGAGATGAAATTAATTCACCCACTTTTGCAATCCATACATTAGTCATAAAAGGTTGAAACCACTTTGGTAAACATTTCGGCAGCTCTCAAAAGCATAAATTATTCATAACCCCTACCCTTTTTAGGTCTCCATCTCTATTTAAAAACGTTTTTGTGGGATACATTTTTTAACCTCATTCCATGCAACTCCGCATATTGCTCCACCGCCTCCTTCTCTTCGTCCATCCATCTCTCCAACCGCTTTCATTTCGCTCCTTGATATACTCGAGGGATTTAACATTGGCTACGCCTGAGTGGCATAAATGTACATTCCTCTCAGACTTGGACGCAAGCGCGACGGATGGAATGCAGGGATATAAATCGAGAGTGAAGACGGAAGAGGAAAGTGGGGAAGGGAACGGAATGATATCGGGTTTGTCCTCCTGCGGTAGCTTTTGTGCTAATAGAGCAACCGATTAGATTTCAGAGCCCACTCTCGGATGGGTTTACACTTTGATGGTGTTTCCGTTACGCTATTGGCCATCTTAAGCGTCTTTCCGTTTCTAGTACATTCAAAATTGTATCATTTTTTTACTTCATGTTTTATCTTATCCTGGCTATCCTGAAAATGGCTAGGTTTTGCTTTCATCTAACAAGATAATTAACCGGATATTGGAAATTCACGCTCTTGAAAATATTTTGGGTCATTAATGTAATATTTTTTATAGGAATTTCTCAAAAAATAAAAAAATACAAATTTTTAAATGGGACTATATTAGGTTTTCAAAAGTATGCCGTTTCTTGCTTTAATTTCAGGTTCTCATTTATCTTTTTTAATAAGAATTCATTCATAAATAATTAGGTCTTTGGGAATTAAGACCATTATGATTTCACTTGGTAAAAACAACATGTCTTAAAAAAACAAAAAAAAACACTTTCTTATTTTTCATTTTTGCATAATTATTTTAACTCTTTCAATCCAAACTCTTTTAGAAACACCTCATTATGGACCGGTATAGATCTACCTGCAGAAGTTTGATTAAACTTGGGGAAAATGCCTTATAAATCTAATTCTATATTACTTTTTATAATTTATGAAAATAAATTGGCATGATATCTTACATTACTGGACTTTATTTGCACTTGACTCGTTTTAAGAAATTTTCGGGTTAATAACTTATTGCCTGAATGGAGATGATACAATCGTTTAAGGCACAGACATCTTAAGGCCCACCTTGCCTATGTGTTTGACAAATATTTTTAAGACAATAAAAATGCGAGCTTAGACTTTTATCCTCTATTTTCATGCTTTTGTCGCATAAAAGCTTGACTAAGACCTCATCAAAGGTAAATTGGCTGGCGAAATTGCAATTCCCTTGCTGCGAGCCTACGGGTACTAGGTGGGGATGCTGTGAAAGCACAGTGGTAATTGAAACGCTCTGTTTGCTTACTTAACATTTCGGTTTGATGTCGCCCAATCTCGGAAATTAGATATAAAACAATCAACATGACTTAATTATATCGTCAAGTTCTAGCGGGTAGCATTTTTATTATCTTTTGCGGTTAATCAAAGTCATGAAAACATCTATTTTTAAATTTAGGAATAGTTAGCTATTTTAAGGTGGATTAGAAGCTTTATATTTATTGTAAAATTTTCACCAAATACCATCCTAAAGTTCAGGTGAATTCTTCATTCAGCATACAATATGATTCCGGGAAAATATATTTGGCTTGGCGAAAATATTTCTTAAAATCTATTCATGAAAATTCTCCTCTCGAATCTGTACTCGTTATAATTTGCCTGCTCTTCAATTTTTTTATATTCCGCATCGATTCAGAAAGTAGAGAACTTTGGAAAATATTTTCTTGTTCTAGAATGTTATCTTTATTTTATCTACTTTATTATTATTGTAATTGTAATGATTTATAACAAAGGAAGAATAAAAGCAGGTAAATTGAATTAATTAAAAATATATTGTCAGGTCCTCGACTCAACAAGCATACAGAAATTAACAAAATTTAGTTCTTTTTTAGAGCACCAGGTGAATAGCATATTAGTTGGTATCCTACAACTTGGAGGGTTATGAAAATTTAGATACACATATAGCTGGAACATTTCTCGGCATACGGAGAGTAGACGAGTGATTTTCACTAAGACATCTGGGCTCGTTGTTTGATCTTGCTAGATTTAGAATTAAATATGCTATGCTCCTCCGGCCACTTCTCTTCTGAGATATTTTTCACACATAGGAATAGGAAACGAAAAAAAATTACTGAAAAAATGAGCTGTAAGATAGATTTTAATGGATAAAAAATATTAGTCAATTTTCATGAAATCAGCATTCATAGGTATTCTCCAAACGAATTTTGTTTTTGAGTTCCATACATTGGAGTAGGAATGATTAAGAAAACATTATTTTAGGGGTGATATTTATGATAGCATTTTTTAACAAAGTGAGTGACAGTATTTTGTTCGATATTTCCATCTTCGGGTATCAATTAATTGAAATTGGACTGGGCCCTAAATAAGTTGTTGGTAGAATGAAATTTTATGACTAATGAAAACTCGCAGCAGTACTGTATGACAATATATTTACTTAATTACGTTTAAATGATTATATAAAGAAAAATTACTCTGCACCTAATTATGTTAGTCTAATACGAGGGTCATCCGGAAAGTAGTACCCGTTCGTGAAATAAAGACACAAAAGTAAATATTAACAAACATAAAAAATTTTATTTGAAAGAGGATACTTTAAACTACTTCTCAACATAATCTCCAAGCAAATTAAGGCATTTGTCATAACGTGTGACAAGTTTCTGTATTCCTGCTGCATAGTCCTTCGCCGCCAGCTCATTGAGATACGCGAGGGACCCATCTTGCACAAATTTTTGCATAATGCAGATGGTGTTTAACAATTTCATGAACAATTGTTCGAGAAACATTGGGAAAATGCTCACAGATGTCATCAATTGTGACGCGCCGATCGTTCCTCACGAATTCGTCAACTGAGCTCACCAGTTGGTCTGTAATGACAGACGGTCTCCCCGAACGCTCATCGTCGTGTGTGTTCCCCCTCCCCATGTTGAAGTTGCGACACCACCGCCGAACAGACGACTCGTCCATTACATTGTCTCCATACACCTCCTTTAATTGGCGATGAATATCACATGGGCGAACGTTTCTTGCATTGAGGAATTTAATCACTGCCCTCACTTCACAACTGGCGGCGTTCTCAATTTTTTTAAACATTGTAAACAATCACAGAAACAACACAGGCAATGCTAGCGTCACGCAACTTGGCTCAGAGAAGGCAGACAAGCCACTGAAGCTATCTGACCTCGTCCAGCGGCTACTCGCGTCGTCAGCACTTCATGCGGCACGAACGGGTACTACTTTCCGGATGACCCTCGTAAAAATCGTTTTTCATTATAGAATGAATTATTTAATATTTTGCAATCTCGAAAAATCAATAATTATTCATACTTATTTTCAAAGAAAATATTGCCTATAAAGCCTTATGCCTCGAGATTTTAGCGTAATGAATAATTAAAATAGTGACGTTTACTGTTGCAAAATGGTACTAATTTTGAATCCTGAATGATGTATTTCTGGAATTCTTCCACAAGAATAAATCTGCGAAATTACCTTTGTTTTGTGGTTGGAATCTCCGATATAAGCGCTAGAAATCAACGCGAAAAAATCATTGTCACCCAGGTGTGATTGATATATTCCCAGGAGTGGATGTGCAGAGCGTAGGGCCGAAGGGTGGTAAAGGAGGATTGAAGGGGTACCTGGAAGGGAAAAATAATGGAGATTGATCCGATGTATGATTGCGCGTATCATGTGTGTAAACTTCTCCTACTCTCACAAGTTTCTGCGTCAACCCACCCTCTCACGACTTTCCCCCTCTCCTTCCCAAAACATCTCGGAATTTTCAATCTCACATTATCTTCGGTTGGGGAAAGTGCAAGCTTTCACCTTTGCCCTTTATTTAACCTCCCATGCCGATGCCTCTCTCGCCTTTCGCTGTCTTCCACCTACTCAATCACTCATATAGGTGCTTACTTCCGTTCTTTCTCAACGCCTTCCCTTCTTTCCCACTAGCCCTTCAGTTCGCCTCTGTCATTTCGTCGAGACCAACTCGATAAATTATCGTCAAATATCTAATTTTCCTTGATGATTTCTTCCACGCATTACCGGCAACAAATTGTTTTCAGTAGATTTTTGGATGTCTTTTTTGTATATTAGAAGGCTCAATAAAGTTTCAATCGTGGTCAGAAAAATATCGTGATTGA
The DNA here is from genome assembly GCF_022747635.1 of Hetaerina americana. Classification (NCBI taxonomy): domain Eukaryota; kingdom Metazoa; phylum Arthropoda; class Insecta; order Odonata; family Calopterygidae; genus Hetaerina; species Hetaerina americana. Next base: position 59,682,785 of record NW_027286069.1, read on the forward strand.
TTGTTTTACTGAGGAATAATTAATCAGGTAAGCTGATGAATATGGGTGTGGAGGCCGATGTTTTCCTTGAGTTTGTTGGTACATTAAATCTTTAATTACTTAGCCAAGTTTAACTCCTTGAGGCTCAATTTTGATCTAAACCTTGTGAAGGAAGAAAAAACTCAAGTATACAATGTTTATATTGTATTAATACATATATTATTATAATGCTTTAGAGGGAGAAGTTAAAAATGTAAAAATAATGTTAAACAGTGGAAAACTTTTGTCGAATTACGTCTTCATCGATAAAGTATTCGACGCGCGATTTAATGCATTGAAGTTTGCGGAAAACTTTTGCCATGCCAAGGCCGAAGACCCTTACATTTAAGCAGAAAGGGAATTATCTTTAGATTCTCGTATTACGGGGTTAATTTGCTGCTAGGTTTTTTGTTACCCTTCAACGACCTCGCAATGCCGCGGCTATATGATACGATATAACTACACCGTACTTATTATTTGACCGTCATTCATATTTACTTCCGCTTATACGTTTTTTAGATGCTTTGTTTTTAAACTAAGATAAAAATTATTCTTTACATTTCTATTCTCCATTTGATCAAATATTACTTGAAGTTTATAGTGAACAAACGTAAAATAAAATGTTTTTGAAGATTATCACTAAAGTCTACTGGCTCTTCCTTTACCACTGTCTAATATTTCAGCCCATTTAAGCTACAAGCTCATCAAACTACAGCTTGGTTTTTCGTACCTTAAGGAATGTAAAATTTAATCATCATTATGATTACCGCATTATAACCCTAATGTATGTGGATCATCCTCCGCCATCATAGCAGGAGATGAAACATGTCTAACAAGGATTGTGAACCCTGTACTTAGTACCAAAGGCCACTCCAAGCATATTTTTTAGTAGGACTTCACACCACGGCACTCTAAAGGAAAAGGGATAGAAACACACCCCTACTCTACTGTGCTTGTCCTTTATATGTGTTTCTATTCCTTTTCCTTATATTTATTTCTATGTGAATGAGTATTTGTTCGCCGTTTGGTGGGATTTCGTGTTTGAATGTGTATTAGGCCAATGTGGCTGGCCTCTTCTTCTGGCTATGCGTGCTACGATACGCAGTGTTCCTATCCTTTATGATATTGTATGATTGCTTAACTACTATCCTTTCCTCTTGTGTGTTGTCTATTTCTCCTTTGGTGGGTGAAACAGCTCCCTAACGTCATCTCTAGGTCAAGGAATTGGGGCACTTGGTTGGATAAAGCATCGCAGATATCAGTGTAAATTACGTTTCCTGGATAGCTCAAGTGGTTGAGAGCATCCGCTCGGCAAGTAGAAAGATTCTAAGTTCAAGCCCCGGTCTAGGAAATATTTTTACACTCGTGATTTGCCTACCGCCGCCTTCCCCACCTCTTCTGTATCCGTCCTTTACATGTATTTCTATCCCTTTTCCTTTTTATATTTTTTCTATACATATATATATATATATATATATATATATATATATATATATATATATATATATATATATATATATATATATGTATATATATGGATGCAATATCCATTATCTGTCTCTTTATATAATATATATGTATATATATTCATATAAAGAGACAGAAAATGGATATTGCATCCAAATGAATTATTTTTAAATATTATGATTTTTCGTATTTGAATGTGGAATGTGGATGAATAACATCATATCTAATATACTATTATTTTCTTAGATTTTTTGAAAGCCTTTGTATTTTCGGTGGAAACATGAAAATAATAAACCATCTGAAAGGTTGATGTCCTATGGTAGTGAGCTTTTAAAGCAACATTGTTCAATAATTACGCCTTATTTATTTAAATTATAAAATATTTAAGTGTAAATTCATAATCTAATGATGATTAAGTTGAACTCATTTTTAAAGTAAGTACAATGTGAAAATAACACAAATAGGGATACCGATAAATAGAGAAATTACTACGTGACAATTCTAGGTTTTTTATACTGTTATATTGATTGTTTAGTAAAATAATGTATGGACTTCTAAAGCTGGGAGAATGACGGCCAAGATACACTTTATTATTCCTCATAAAATCAACCCCTTTGAACATATGTTGCCATTTTTATTATCCTACATTATTAATTTTATGTTTTTTTCTACTATTAGTTTGTTTCTATTTCACTATCTCATTACCACTTACCAATTTTCAATTTTCTTTACGTTGGGTCCTTGCCAAATGTTTATTTCGACATGGTCAATTTTTTACCATATTTTTTTTGGTCTTATTTTGAAATGATGAAATTTCCTCACCTCCCTTAATGATCAGTGATTCGATATTTGGCCTTCAAACTTAACAACACATCTGTCCGCAATTGTTTTTCTTAGTCGCATTTATTTTTTAACTATTTTCGTCCGCATGAGCATACAGGCGTAATAATGGCTACAGTCAATATAAAAATATCTGCTCTCTTATCAATAATGCAAACAAATTTCAAACATACTCCGATTGAGTTCTTTATTAGTTTTTAGTGTTTTATGTAAATGTTTTAATGTGTTACTTTGGTTTAACAAATGTTATTTAAATTCCAAGAAACTGTGGGAGATACCTCTACAGTAACATTCAACGTAGTCATCCACTAAATGTGCATCACAATGCAAATATTTCAGAGTGTGAAAATCATTCCCCTCTACCGGGATACGAACTCGGATCCCTCGATGTCCGGACGAATCCTTTAGCTAGTAAAACTACCGAGGGTTAATGATTTTTACACTTTCTAATTTTTGCATTGTAAACATAATTTAGATTGAAATTCATTAACAAACATACACGGATCAAATAAAATGCCAATTATGATGTTCGTTTCTTGATTTAAAGTTTTACGGGTCTCAACGACTAAACGTTGCCTTCAGGAGCGCAGCACGTTACTAAAACTGGAAAGCAGGCAATGCGTTTTCTTCTTTTTTCTCATTCATTGAATACTATTCTTCATGCTTGACGATGATGCTAAGTCGTTTAAATGCATGGTGCATTAAATTAAATAGAGAGCAGTACAATAGACGATTCATTTCATCTAATGGACACGTTGCATCACCAAGTTTCACATGAGAGAGTTGGATATCTGTGCATAAATGTACGTTAAATTTAGAAAAAACTCGAAAAAAAAGCATTTGACGTGAAAGCGAGGATGCTTTGCGCTAGGGAACTTTATTTGGTGCCATCAGACATCTGTCCCTTGTATTCCCATCACCGAATCCTCCTCACGCCGCCATCCCTACTTCTCCACTCGGCTGCTCTCGCTCGATCCATTGCTTCCACTCGTTATTTTCACCTTTCTCTTCTCACCGCTCCTACCTCTCCCCACCCTGTCTCCAACCCTCCATCACTCCTCCCCCATCTCCCATAGGACCGCCACCTCCGACACCTCCGCGTGGGAGTAAGCACGTGACCAGGGAAGGTAAAGAAGTCTGGTCCATTCTACGCCTGCGGGGAGGGTTGGCGGAGGCGGCCGCGAGAGAACGGGGGACGAGGAGGGGGTGCTCGAGACAGTCGGATTTTGGTGTGGATGGCTGGGAAGGGTTGTAGGGGAGCGAGCGGGGGGAGGTGGTAGCTGAGGTGGCGGTCGGTGCGGCGATGAGGGATGAGGAGAACGAAAGGAACGAGGGTGGACTGACTATGCGCGCCCGCGCGTGTGTGTTTACACTTGGACTCACGCACAAGGGTGGGAGTCTTGTGCGCTCCTTTGGTTTGGTTTCGGTTCTGAAATTCTCCGCTGCGTGGTGTGTTTTCCATCGGGGAAAAAAAGAGGAGGGAAGTAGGGGTGTAGAAGAGGCAGAAGAAAAGGTTTGGAAACTCGCTCACTTAATCCAAACATTTGTACCTAAAAGGGAAGGGTACAATTAGTGCGAGAGACTTTCCTTCACACCTTGAGGGAATTCCCTAGCGAATTCCCAGGCGGAGGAATTTTTTACATTTTAGACCAAAGCCTCTCTCACTTTCTACGTTCGTGTTTCTGTGTGGTTAGGATAGATTTAGAGTCTGGAAAATATTCGAATACCCGAAGTATTTTCATGGTATTCACATTGCGAAGCCTTGTTTAGAACGAAGTTGCCTAAATAGAAGTATTCACCGTGAATAAATTGGAAGAGAGATGTAAACTGACGTAAATCGAGTGCATGCTGATAGATCCTTCAGCTTTGACCTCTATCCTGTGAAATTTTGCTATTCGCGATCTCCTGAGCCACCAAGATAAAGAAAAGCATTTTGAGTACTTAATCCCCACACAATTGGAATCTGCATGCCTGCGGGAGAAAACTGTATAATAAATGGGAAAGTGGTATCCTTATAAATTTTAAATATTTACTTCGTGCTCTTTGCTTAAAATTTCATTCCAATCTTTGAAAAAGGGATGTAGATATCCCGTATAGATACAAGTATGCTTTATTTTTCTGTGAAGCTTATTAAATCGGTACACAAAGAGGAAGGAAGATTTAAGCGACTAAGAATATCTTCCTTGTTATCCTTCTCAGCCCTTCAGCTCATTTCAATTTTACTCCTTCCCTTCCCATTTCGTCTCTCTTTCCATCAACCATCCACTCTTCCAGAATCGCTCGGAGAAATAACTGCGGATTGGAGTTGTTGGTGGTGGAACAAAGGATTAGTCACGCATTTTCCGCAGGGGTTGGATTAGGTGATGAGTGAAGGAGAGGGTTAACTTGGAAGGGTCGTGGGCTTAGGGGAGTTTGAAGAGGAAAACCGCTGTGAAAACACTAAGAAAGAATTTTTAAATTTTGGAATGGAACACATTTTTCCAAAGACTTAACTTTTTCATTTTTATTTGGTGATAAATGCAAACACGTATTTTCGTGTGATATTATTGTTTAATGTTGATATCCTGGAGGTTGAAATAGCACGCTTTAAAACTGAAATTGAGTTAGAAAATGAGCATCTACAAGGAAGGGAATTTGGGCAACCGTGATATAACGCTTGAATCATGCGGATTCTAAAGGAGAACATTTTCATTTGAAATTATTTTGGCAGAATTTATGGTACCAAATACTCTACCGGTATTTTGAAGTTATAAATTTTGATGATCTACAGGTAATATTACCCTTCCAAGAAGTTAAACGATATAATTTGAGCGTTGCAAACTCCAAAGGGTGAAATATTCCGGAATGGCTTCATCATCGGCTGGTGCAGTTTAAAAAATACCATTATTAAATAAAAAACATTAACATGCATATCTATGAGTAAAATGTATCCTATTGTGTATTATTTGCTAATGAGGTGGCGCATGGTTAAAATTTCAGACCAAGAAATATCGATAGAAACTCTGTTCTAAACTAAAACATGCGCTTTATAAAGCTAAATACATGATTTACGAAAATAACGATTATTAAATTTGAGATGGGAACATTGCAGAGCTATTTATTTTTTAAATAATATTGAGGTGATGCTACGCAAATTGAGAAATGCCAAAGTAGCTTGAAAAATAGTCACTTTAAACATCGAATATGCAGTCATAACATTCTCATTGCTTCGACAAATTGTTATGTAACGTGTGAGGAATTATATTTATATTTATAGAAACTTTGCACCTAGTAATTAATCACATTTTTTCTGCAAGAAGAAGGTGATATTAAAGGCTATATGCTTTTTTCAGGCTAAATTTTATGATTTTTCAGTTTTTAGCGGTGATATGAAACGGTGTGTATCTAATTGGTCAGTAAGCAACGTGTGAAAAAGGTAAACAATTTGCTTACCCCGGTGGTGGCGGGGTAACGTCCTTGTCTGCCATTCCAGACCTGGTCGCGGGTTCGATTCCCACTTGGTTGGGTTTTTCTCCACCTAGGGCTTGGGTGTTTGTAAATGTGATCACAGTTAGTCCAATGTAAAGACCAGAATGTGCTGTTTTCGGACTAATGCTGAATAAATAAATAAATACGCGTAATCTATATGTCATTACGTAGAGTTTTTCCTGATTTTACTGAAAGAAATGTTTTTATATTTGTCATAATTTAAATATTTTTTAGTTACGTTATCTGAATAAGCGTACCTATTTTTGGTAGCGTGTATGTTGTAGTTATTAACTGATGATTGGAATAACATATCTAACTACCTGTTAAGAAAGATATATGAATAATTAGCATATTAATGGTGGAGCATATCGCTTTGTTATTGCTTGGGATTTTATCCGTATTATGAAAGAGATGAGATGCTCAGTGGCATTTTAAGCTAATCAGTTTCTTAAATACCCTTTTCTATTTTTGCCATTACGATGCTTTGGTTATAGTAAGGCTTAAAGTGACGAAAAAGATTACTTTCCAATTTTTTATAACTAAAACGCCCGTTATATTATAATAATAATTAAATCAAAATGAAGATAACGTATCGAATTAGACTAGAATATGCAGGTTGACGAATATTTGTAGATTTGTACGATAGTGCTTTTAAAAGATTTAATGCCAAATTTGATAAGAAAACATTTTCAGTAACGTTACTGTCGGTTTCGATACCTAGGCGCCATCAATTTTCGAATGTTAACTCTTGAGGGGACCTTTTTTCTGAACCCACAAGTGTAAAAAAACTGTTCGAAAATGCATGGTCTGGTAAGTGATCTTTTGAGGAACATGAATTCTTTTGATCTCGAATTTTGCGTTTCCGGGTTAATCTATTTGTAACGTGTGGTTTTCTCATTCATAACGACAAGATATCTCTTTTAATATAGATTTTAGTGTGAATGAGGGGCCAAATATAAATAGTGACAGTGTGGCCAGAAGAATGAAATGGTGATTCGTCGTGCTCTAACCATTGGAATACAATGGTATACTTATCAAAGCGTTTTAATGTAGCCGGTTAAGAATAGCGTCACTATTTTAACGTAGCAAATATTTTACTCATCATACAGGTAATACAGTTTCCTGTAATGTCCCAGTAGTATATATATATAAATATATATATAAATATATATATATATATATATATATATACAATGCAATAGACGTTCTCTCTCTTTTGGCAATAAAAGATTAATACAAAAAGTTTTAATAAAAGGAAACCATCGAAACAAACTCTTCCAATACTCACCCGAGCTGTTTTTCAGTCAAGATGATTTCAAAAATTAGTCCAGTCCAGGTCGTCCTACATATGAAGAATCTTGATCGACACGCAATCGATGTTAAAAGTGTCCCCTCACCGTGTCAGAACTACTCAATTAGAGGTATTTTGAAATATACCGAGAGATCAGGTTGATGCTGTATATTTCCCATGCTATCTATGTAAATGGGTTCGATTCCAATAGATGTTGAGAAATGTTGCATTCATCCCCTACTATTTGTTTCCACGAATGAGTACCACTCGGCCAAATAAATCGGATTTTTTACCCTTTCCTTTGGTTGGTACGATAATCCGTATTACTAGTATTTCCTGGCACCCATCCTGGCGCCTATCAAGGCCGACATTTCTCTCAACCATAAATTCTTGTCCCTCATCGTCGCACACCAATCCTAAACGAAATAAGGGACGACAGCAGGCACGTAACTATCACAATAGCTAGCAAAGAAATTATTTCTTGGGTCTTGAGGAATCATAGGGAAAATTCCTGATAAATAGGTTGATGGTGCTACGCTTCCCCATTCGCTCCCCCTTTTTCCTTAACAGCGAAAAGTGTGAGGGGAGGTTGGTGCAAAAAACAGAAAAAGTGGGCATCTTATGGGGGATAGGGTGAGAGAAGAGGTGGGAGAGATTTCGCCCGGGAGTGGGGGTTGAGAACCGGAATTGGAGAAACACCGGGACGGGACAAACGAGCGAGGGAGAGGGAGGAAGGATTCGATGGGGAGGGGGCGAGATAAATTTCACTCTCGCTGATTGCGTCTCCCCCTGGATGGGGATTCATTAGTTACGCCGGCATTAAGAAAGTTAGCGTTCGGGGAAAATTCTCACACTCCGTCTCAATCTTTCTCGTTTTCTCTCTCTCCCTCTCGCACCTTTCTGCGTTTTCCCCCTGTAATATATGGCCTCCCTTGGAACGGCTGGAGAGGTAAAGGACACGCATTGGAAGCCCAAGTAGGGCGAAACGGTAAGGCTGGGGAAGGGATGCAGATGCCAAGGCAGGGAGGGAGGAATTCATTAAAATAAAAATCGCGCCATCGGACCGTTGTACTAGCTAAATCGCTGGTTTTCCGGAGAAATAGATGAAAATTATTTTAATGTAATGCAACGAGATCAAAGACGTAATTTTTGGCGAACGACTCTGGATAAATATGCTTTCCAGGGAATTTCTTGAAGTGATTATGAAATTTTACTCATTTGACTGAGCTTTAGACAACTTTTTATAAAGGTATCAGTTGAATTCTTGAAATCTCTGAAAATTAGAGACATTTTAAAATGGTTGATGTGGGCCGTAACTTTTGTTACAGATAAATTGTCATTGTTGATATTTTAAAAATTGTTCCCTGTGCATGAACACCATTTTAAATCAAAATTTCAGTTTTATTGACGTCGACATTGAGGTAAATTGTGGAACTACAAGTTATCTCTTTCTTCCTAAATGAATATCTAAGTTTAGCTTTATAATATTATTTCAAAGGAAACACTGGTGGCAAGCAGAACCAAAAATTATATGCTGAAAAAACTGTCTGCAGGTCTTAATGCAACAATTTTATAAGTAAAGATCTTTCTACTTGACCGAGATTCGTGCCCGAAACCCTCGAATTCCGGCCGACAGATGCAAGCTAGTTAAGCTACTGAGGCGTCCTCTTACTCCCCGAAATTTTGGGGGCTTTAAAGGAACAAGATTTTGTGCCCGACTACGAATGCCGGTGACATGGTATGTGTAGTATTTCTTCGCCACACCTTGTTGATTTAAAGCCACCAAAATGTCGGAAAGTAATGGGAGGTTTCTTAACTGGCTTAAGCACTCGACCGGGCATCAAGGGATCCGGTTTAGAATCCTGGTCTAGGCGTATGATTTTTACCTTCTGACATTACTGCATTGTAATGCACATTTAATGAATGACTCCTTTAAAAGTTAATTTCACGGCATCTCCTCCCGCAGTGTCTTGGAATCTGTTTGTAGATGTTGCAATTTGGTATGAATTTCTCTGTATTCGGGGAACATTTCTAATTTTTCAGACGTTCTTTCAAATGCTTTAGTCAACTACCCTGCGAGAAAAACTCCAATAGTAACTTAAGGTGAGTCACTTACTAATGTACTTCCAAATCTGCGTTAGAGTTCTGGTTAGGATTAATCATTTTTTAATTGTGTTTTTTTTCTTTTTGAGACACATGTTCTTTATAACTGCTCTTTAAATGGTGTAATTTTACCTTTGACCAAATGTAGTCAATTTACTTCCCATTTTCTCCCCTTTTTAATTACATAGGGGCATCATAATCCACTTTTGGATGGCACTTCATGATTATAAAAAACACGAAAGATAAATATATTTAGAAAGTTCAGATTTGAATTTTTCTTTTCCATAATTATTGCTGGTTGTTACTATCTTCTTAAATCTACAAAAATAGACGAATACAAAATGGCCAAAGCAGCTGATTTTTCTTTCAGTTCCCTGATGCGCTAGTGGAAATTTCCGTATTTGTGTGAACACCATTGCCTGCACTCAAACTGAAAATCTTCTTATAATGAAGTAAATTATTGTTTAATAAGATCGATTGTTTCCACAATCTCAGATACATTAACTGGAAGAATATATTTATTGTACGTAATTCAAATTCTCTAGTATTCGAATTTTTTCCTCATTTTTAAGGTATACATTTCTTGAGCTTTGCACAAACAATTTAACTTCCTGAAAGCATTCGAAAATTGATTCCTGTGTTAGTTTATTAGTTTCAGTCACTTCTTTGCAGTGCCGTTTTCGGGAGCTATCAGCTCCCCTAAGGACAAGTAGTCATTCAAATTGTTTTAATATTACAAAGGGTTAACAAATTATAATATTTGCATATATTATAATCGCATTTGTATAAATATCTGAATGATTCTGCATGTTCTAGTCGATATTTAGGCCATGTTTATTTCTTTTGTGGGTCTTTGACAAGCGGAAAAATAGCTACAAAAGAAAAATAAAGTGGGGCTAAAGACATACAGGGGCCCGCTAATTAAATCCAAGTCTATTTGTCCTCTAAACGAAGTATTTAAAATTAATATAAAACTTTATAAAGAATTTGACAAATGGAGTGTAGAAAAATGAGAAGTTATGTACGATTTACAACCATCAGAGGACGACCTATGTAATATTCACATATGGATGAAAAGTTGATCACTTCACTGATATCTATCGTCATTAGACACTGAGAAATTATATCAGTCCTATTTTTTTATGAATGCAATGTTTTTGTAATCCCTAGTTTTCTAGCCTCAAGGGCAGCATAATTTCAAGTGATGTTAACGAATGAAATCATTAAATGGTTGGTAGCTATTGAGTGCTTTTGAAGATGCTGACCAAAGTTTACATTATCTATAGGGCTATTTTCTAAAAATAACTAATGAACTAGAAAATGATGAAATGATGATGGCTCGGCTGAAGGAACGTGCAGATAGGCATAACGTATGAGGGGAGTTACTAATCCCTTGCTCATCCGTAGAGCTGGAACTGGATGGGAGTGGAGTTTTGCGCGACATATTAAATTAACCGGCATAAGGTTACTAAAAAAAGGTTTTTAATCCATTTATTTTAAGCCGTGCCTAATGCGATCTGCCCCAATTAAGATAACATGAATATTGGAAGATGAACATCATGGACTAGTAGATTTTTAATGAATTTATTTCATTAATTGCTCGCACCATTCAGGCTTATTCTTGGGATGATATTAATCTGCTACGGAGTCGACCGTTTTCAGGTAAATATTAGAATAGAATCTTAGAAATGAATTGACATATGATACGGGGTATAAGATGAACGAGAAAGTGCATGTTGTTCCAATAAACTTTGCTGCTAGGAATATTAACAAAGTAGGAAATGGAATTTAGTATGAACATTATAAAATCAGTGTATGACAACTTCCGATAGGAAGATTTTATGTATATGAGAATTTAAAATATTTTTTGCTTCTTCAGGAATATACCCGTAAATTTGTCCTAGTTTGGAAGGTAGAACTAATATCTTAAGTGTATGAAATTCAAGATGTTAGCGACATTTTCTATTCGTTGCTGTTATTTGGCTCCCCACAAAGTTTAAGTAAATCTTATCATTTGAATGCTTTTAGATGGTATTATGCTGAGGTATCACCCGAATCTTCCATATACGGGTAAGTAGCGTATCGCTCTTCTCTCTGGGTTACCCCACCAACATATGGTTGATTTATTATTTATATGCATTTTTTAAGAATGTATTGACATGAAAATAATTTGAATAGTGATGGGCAGGATGCGGAGGAACAGACAAGTGGCAGGGATGCCTCACACGAAGCTGTAATGTGAATAGTGTTGATAAGTTGAATATTTGTCCTGACAGATTTAGTTCTACAAATACACTTCAGCTTTTAAATTAAAAATGTCATAAAATAGTTTATAGCTCTTTGCATGCTTTTTAAACGACATAAAAAATGTATATATTTGGCTCAAAATATGCATTTTTGATAAAGTACCTCACGTGCAGAGTAACGCCATCTTTAGTCTTCGTAATGCATTTTTCATCTGAACGGTGTATTGAGTTAGTCCACCACATTCAATAATAGGTATGTTTAGCTTCAATTTATGAGTACCATTATCACATTTTTCCTTTCCCGTACTTTGTGGCACGTGGTGTCTCGACCGATATTTCCACTTAAACATTCCTGTTATTTATGTGGAAAAATGAAGGACCGCCTGGGGCATTGCATGTTCATGATTTCTGCTAGTGAAAGATTGTTTTAAAGAGGCCATCCTGCTCGAGCTGACTTTCTAAAGATGGATTTAACTTAGCGCTTGGTGAGGGATCCGGCCGAGATATTTGTCTTGGGTTTTCTCCACACCAAGAACGGAGGTCGAAAAACGGAATGAACACATCAGGCTCCAAAATATCAAGTCATTAAGTATCGGCAGCAAAAACTAAACTTCCATTATCGCCAACAGAGCTAGTTTCATATTTATTTATTCTTAGGGAGTGGCAATCTAAAGGGCTAGAAAATATAGTTGTATTAACCATCAACTAATTAATTGCCTGGTGTTTTCAAATCATTTCCATAAATATCAAAATACCATTGGCAGTCTAAACTTCCTGAGGGGCTCCATCGTAAATTGAGAGATTGTGATTTTACTGATCTTATTTTATGTTGATAGGAGGATGATTCGAGAAATTTCCACCAAAACTGTTCTTGACCAGCAAAAACTACAAATACACTCGGTTTTTTGCAATAAACAGACAATGAAGAAGAAAAGAAATGAATCGCACTGAGCACTTTTTTTGCGTGTTTTTTTTCTGGAAAACATCCCTTTTGGATCGAAGAAACATGCACAGCTAGAAGTGAGTGGAAAAAACGAAATATTTATTAAGGACAGAGCAGAACGGGGACAGTGTCACGGCTACGGTAGTGAAAGTCATCTACCACCCTCCCCTCCTGATTGACGAAGCGAATAGCGGTGAAGGAGGAGAAGATGGAAAAAAATGCGAGTCAAGGCGGAAGGGAGTGAGGGGAATGAGCCTAGAAAACGACTGAGGGATGCCGAAGTGCTGGGGAGAGCAGGGTTTTGGGGTCGGGTAGGGGGTACCCAAGAGCAGTAAGAGTAGCGCAGCGAAATGGGGAGGGGATCGGAAGACGCGGGATGACATCAGTCTAGGTCCGAGGGAGTAACGATGGCCTCGAATTTCGAGGGGGACGCCTGGGGCGGGAGAGGGGAAAAGAGTGACGGAGGAGGGTTTTTAACACCCTCGGGGAGGGAGACGGATGTGAGGGGGTGTGAAATGTGGAGGGGCGTTGATGAAAGAATAAAAAAATAAAGATACGACTGGGGCGCGCCGTGGGAATGGGGGTGGAAAAAGAGAGGAGCACACACTGGGCTGGCAGGGGGTTGTTGGGAGGGTTGCTCGAGGCACGGATTAAACGCGGGGTGTCCAATGGGGAGTGGGATACGGTAGCGACTGCAGTGCAGTGTGTCAACGGTGCTGTGGCAGAAGGTGGAAGAGGAAATGGGTCGGCCCCTTGGGAGCAGGGAAGTGTGGTAGGTGGGGACGGGTATTTGGGACGAGGGATGGAAAGGGGAAGTGGGCGGTGGGTGAAGAAATGCTTGGCATCTTTTGTTGGACGTGCATGGCGAAGAGTTTTAAAAGGGCGCGTTTCGTTTACTCCGATGTCAACTTGCCACTTGTGCCTTCCGTGTATTTTCCTGGTCTCCATTTTCATTAAAGTTTCGTAGGCCTGAGCCTGAAAGGGGTTGATAGGATATGAGCCAGTTTCCGCCATGGAGTTGCAGCACGTTTGGCGTTTTCTAATGCAGGATTATTAGAAACACTCCGAGAATACTCGAATAACATACTTGAGATGAAATGAATCCTATGACAAACGTTATAATAATAATGTCCAGGTATTCATGCTTCTGGATGAAATACTTGAATATCCAATGAACTAATATTTTTTAACTAGAGACCAATGCATACCTTTCAAAATCTGCAATTGCATGTATCATGAAATAATCCGAAATTAGAATAGATTTTACATTGCTAGCTTTTCATCTTATCCCATACCCTGTATTTAAAGACTAGCAGGGTTAGTTAAAAGTGTATGTAACATCAGTGAATTAATTTAATAGCATTAGAGCAGTTTTTAAAGGAATTAAGAAAAGAAAAAAATTCATCATACAATCTACACGACTTCATTGTAGGCACGCCCACATGACGTGATGTAGTAACTGTTTCTTGTATGTGGATGTATAAGTATTTTATATCATTGGAATTTAAAATTATTTTTCGGTCGAAGGGATAAATGTATTATTATTAGTAGTTAATTGCGGTCTACGTCTCCCGTTTCCCAATGTCTATGGTTTGCAACCATTCGAAAGCCTATCTTGTAATTCTCTCTCTTCATCAACTTTATTATTTTCCTCCAAGTGTGCCCAGGTTGATCTCCTCCGTCTTTTATTTTGATCTCACTGCAAAATTTCCTTAGGGCTTCTCTCATTTCCCAACCGTTTTACATATCCATACCATCTTAATTACTGCGTTTTTATGTCATCTACATTGTATCTACAAAGAACCTTCATCATTTATCTAATTGTTTTGTTCCTTATCCTTTTCTTTTTGATTTTCTGGCAGACCTCGAAATGTTCATCTCGGCAATCGATAATAATCTTTCGGGTTTTCATTTTATTTGCCATGATTCACATCGTTAAGTTACAATTTTTAATAATAATAACATTCTTTATTCGATGCTTGTTTTCTTTGGAGGTGGTTTGTCCCGTAATTAACTGTACGAAAGAGTTTATGCTTTTTTCTTTAAATGCACCTATTTGCTATGATTTTGCGAAGAGAAATACTATTTTTTAAATTTTTTAGGTATTGGTAGGCCATTGAATATAAATAAAAATTCTTGAATTTTAAAAATTGTGGAATCAAATCGTATTTATAAAGGGCTTGAAATTCCTCGTGAACCTCACTACTAGTTTCCACTGGCGAACAGTAGATGGAACCAGTTTGTTAGGACACGTGATTCAGGTCGTGATCGATCTGTCAGAACTTAATTTTCGTTGGATTACTGCTCGTTTTGTACAACACAACTGGAATAATGGGCTTGAAGCATTTAAGCTTGAAGCATTTTAAAGAATTCATAATTTTTGTTGCTTTGGTTTTACATCAATTTTGACAAGTGAGATTTATTATAATTCTCTCTTTTATTTTATTTTAGATTTTTAAATAATTACAACAAATAAACTTAGTAGTGTAATTGTTTGTAATTTAAAATAATACAAACCAAATGTTAATTTTCGCTGATACCTTGAATTTAGTTCCTAGAATTAATGAATTTCTGTTTATACAATCCGGGTGAACTCACCAGGTGCATTTTCCTGTCCTTTTCTACTCATAATAAATACCTTGAAAGCAAAAGTGAACCCCATATCTAATACGTAAATTTTCTATCGCTCCCACATAAAATGAAATAACACATTGGTTATTTTAATATGCGTGGACCTGTATGTGTTAATAATGACTTAAAAACTTGTATGAAATACTGAAAGTATCTAAGTCTAATTAAAAAAGTCAACCATTACTGATATTAAAGCAGTTTTGAAGCAAAATTTAAAATGTTTCATAAGTAAAAAAAATGCGCTACGCTTGAGTTTGTACATTGGCTCGCACTCTCCGTAGTTTTTATGAAAATGCTGTCCCGAAAGCATTTTAGACATGACTTGAAGAAAGTCATATCACTAATGAACGCACGACGTGTCGGGATTTTACGAATATTCTTTTAATCGAGCCTTAACATCAAAAATTATTTTCTAATTTCAATTTTACAGAAGCAAAAATATATGTTTTACTAATAGATGCTAACGATTTTTGTTAAGAAGGATTTGATATTAATTTTTTTCCAGTTAGTAACTTCCTTCAGTTAATTGAAATATATATTTAACTCAATTCAACCGAAATCACGTTCTATTTTAGCTAT
Organism: Hetaerina americana; assembly: GCF_022747635.1. Classification (NCBI taxonomy): domain Eukaryota; kingdom Metazoa; phylum Arthropoda; class Insecta; order Odonata; family Calopterygidae; genus Hetaerina; species Hetaerina americana. The sequence continues at coordinate 59,698,371 of NW_027286069.1, forward strand.
CGGAATCAATCTAATTTATAAATAATTATGCTTGGGAGCACTAAAACCATCTATGAGTTTTACAAAAGAGAAACAATGTAATTACTGTACTTAACTGTTTTGTAAACCGGTTAATATACATGATGAAGGAAGATCCTTTGCTTCTAACATATATTTTTTTATTACGACCTAGCTTTCGTTGGAGCGTAACAGCTTTAGGCTAGATGTTATGCTGTAACGAAACCTAGGTCGTAGTAAAAAAAAATTATGCAGAAAAGCAAAGTGTCTTCTTTCATCAAGAAGGATTTCCGCCATGTTACGCTGAAACCTCTCAGAAATCTCATTTTTATTGAAATCGATGGATCAAATGATTTTCAAAAACCACAGAACTTTAACATTGCCTGTATAGTATGCATTGATTTGCATCTAATTTACAATTTTCAGCGGAATAGTCGAGCGTGATAATAATAAAATGAAACCCTAAAATTATTTAAATTCGCCAATGACTACCTCTATGAGGTAATGCCATTTAATCTGCTCTCTAATTTCGTCTTCCATGCCCCGATTTTTGTTAAAAGAGGTGAACTTCATATACTAAATCAATGAATTATAATATACCTTGATAACAGTTTTCAACAGATTAGTCAAACGCGATACATACTGAAAATAAATTCTAAAAAAATATATAAATTACGCTATGACCACCTCTCATTGTGATGACGAACATCGACAGTGAAAACACTAACTACTACCTCCTATGCACCTGGCACATAGTGATTTTTATGCCTTCATACGGAATATCTCACCTCAGAGCACATTTCCCTCTGGGTGCCAAGCATAGTGGGGATGAATATTTCATCATCACGAGAGCCATTCAGGGTTTAGGTCGTCGACCCGATTCATGGTTGGTTCATTTTCTTCCGTTTCACCAACATAGCTTTACTCATGGGGCTTGCGGCAATGAGTTTATAGATCCATAATGAATTCCATCTTTCACTCTACATGTTATTATGACTGTTTGTTTACAAATTCGTAAATATTGTATTCCGCTAAAATATTTGTGCTTCAGCTCCTTTTTAAAAAGAAAAATTTTTCTAGAGTAAAAATGTCTGAAAGCTTGCGTATACTTCGTATCCGTTATGCAACTTGTCCAAATTGAGTAGAATGTAAGAAAAACCATAAGCCTTCGCGGTGAAACATCATATAAAAGTTTTAAAAATATGCCTGAAATCAGAATTTGGTTCAAATGGTAAGAAAATGACGTAACGTTACTTCGGTTCCAGTACATGGGTCGTAAATCCAGCTACCAGTACTTTGGGTAAGAATTCGAGGTATTTAGCGCCGTCTACGTAGAGATGCCAACTTTTGGCTTAAATTAGGCAGGTAACGTTACTAGTTGCTATTTGGTTTACTAAATGGATTCATTTGGTAAACGGTGTTAATTTATTGGTGTTACCGGAATTAATAATTTCATTTCCCTCAAATAAAGATAAATGTTGATGTTGTAATTTCAACCTTCCTGGCTATTTTTTGCGAACTTTTCTATTCCAAGAAATGCGCTCTTTTTGATTTTCATGGGTTAAGTACCAATTATGAAATTATTCGGTAGAGAGGATTTTCTCGTGGCTTATAAACATCCGTCAACAGTTACATTAAATTTGAGTTAACTTTGTAAAAAAATATTCGAATATGGTGACCAAGTGACTACTGTGGAACCACTCACGATTGACCCAAACAATATTTTATTACTAATCAAGCGGGGGATTTCACGCATTTAATTTGGCCTTGTGTCAAATTTATATAAAATATTGAATGAATTATTTTCATTGGCTTAATGATTAAACCTGCTATCCATTCCCCGTGCATTATTATTTACTCTGGTGTCATCGCATTTTGTCGTATGACCGCCTCCACCTACACCATACATCCGCAAAGCTGTGCCCGCATCTTCGCAATCCTGCTCTCTATCCTGCTAACATATTCTTCACCCTCTCTATCCCATCTAGACTTCTTGTTGCATGCACACAACCGCAAACGGCAACAGCACAAGTCTTACTCTTAATGGGATCCCTCATTATCTTCATCTCTTTTCCTCCTGCTATCTACTCCTTTGCTCCCTCTCACTCTCTCTTTCTCTCAATCCGCGCTCGCAGGTGCCCCTTGTGTCTCTGATTTTGTTCTCTTTCTCGTTGATTTTTTTGAGGTAGAAAGGCTCCTGTGTCGCTTTCTTAATTCTTTTGCAGGAAATAATGGGAGTGGGACACGGATACGAGGAGAGCTGGCCGCGAGAACCCCGTTACTTGTTTAAGTATGCTCTCTTCTTCGGATGGCCTTTGTCTGTTCTGCTCTTTGTCTGGTCAAAGTAAAACAATGAGTTGCTTGCGGAGTAGTTTTAGCTGTAGGTAAGATGGCAGGTTTGTCGGTATTCCGGGTGGGTATAAGGAGGGTGGATAATGAACATCGGGTGAAAAATCCACTTGTGCGCGCTTTGTATTTTACCAGTTTGCTTACGTGATACGCTACGCTACCTTTATGATATTTATAAAAGCGTTAAGATTTTAATTTTCTATGAGTATAATGCCTTGTATTTTTCTGGAGTGTAAGAATATTTAGTAGATTTTACCTAATATCTCCTTTGAAGAAGTCGAATCCTCAATGCTCTATTATTTCAATGATTTTTTAACAGATAAGACTTAAAATACAGAGTATAAATGATAAATACATGTAGGAAGAAGAATGTATTGATATTTCTAGGTATCCTTAGTTATATGATTGAAATAAAATCACTTATTTCTCACAAAAATAGGAACACCTTATTTGCATTCAGCCAAAAGAAGCTAAATATCAATTCAGTAAAGTCAATGACTATAATGCTTTTCTACTTGTATTCGATTAAAATATTGTTCCATTATTTAGGAAAGACTCAATACTTCAGATCTTTGATTTTGAGTCTCTAGGTACTCGGGGAATAACAGAAACGGCCAAATATTACAGGAATTTGTTTCTGTCACTCGTTTTTCATAGTCTCCTTCTTGAGTAAACAGTGCGAGAGTAAACTTTAGCCAACCTTCATTTTATCCGTCCACCGTTAAATGGTACACCTTTTTTTTCTTAAATCTTATACAGATAATTTATCATTTTATAATTACCAAATCTTTCCTGTTAGCCAACTAATGGTTGTCATTATTTTTTTATTTTACCGCAAGCCCTCAAAATACGGATAGCCAAATACTGTTCCCATTTTCTATTACTTCGGTTATTTTCCTAACTCTACTACATCGCCTATTTCACCATCTGTCTCATACTACTAAATAACATGTCTAATGTACTAAAATCAGTTTATTTTTTTCAATTTGTAATTTACTAACGACATCGTAGAAGGAGATGCAAAATGTCACGAAAATGACGAAAGAAGATAAAAAATAATAAATGTATGAAAAATCGAATTTCATTCCTAAGTTTATAGCTTATTAATTTTTGAACCTATTTTAAAGGTTTCCAAATATATTAGACGCGTTAGCAGATTTCAAATTTGATACTTGTCATATAATTAAAAATATTTGTTAGTAATACATGTGATAGTTTTTCAAATCTACCAATAGCTTTCAATCTTGGGCATCGTGGATGTCCAATGAGGAGATGTATTCCCACTTCCTTAATAATTCTTCCCTTACTTGAACTGGATGTTAGGTATGAGTTGTAAAAAATTACGTTGTCCGAACTTAAATTTTGGCGGGAAAATTCGGGAGTAAGTGAAGTGAAGTTGCGAAGAACACGTGGTTTGAACGGTGAGATCCAAGAGGTTAAAGCATTACTAGGTCGAAGAAGGGAGCGGGAGAAAACCTTTGGGAAATGACATGAAGAGAGAAATGTGGAGGGGAGATGAGAAAAAGGGATCAACAGATCTCGGGAACCGAGGAACTAGATCGGAGGTATCGAGAAGTTTAAACTGAGCCAGAAGCTCCCGGGTGGGCTGGCATGGTGGGAGGAATTTGTTTTGAACGATGAGAACTGGGACTTTGGTTTTAGATAACGTAAGATTTTCGAGGAGGCATGGAGACAAAGGAGAATAGGGACATGCCGAGAAGGACAAGTTGGCACTAAAGAAGTGTGATTTAAACGAGAGAAAACTTCGAGTAGGCAACCAAGGCAACTTTAAGGTCGTGTGATGTCATGACATATACTGTACTTTGGTGCTTCTAAAACATCACATTGGGATTCTACACATTAAAATTATCGATATTTATTTTTTATAAATACAAATCTATAATTTTCACAATGTTGACATTATGGTAGTATGAACTTGATCTATCCACAGTATCCTACAAAGATTTTGTTTATTTCATGCCGAGAGCCGGGCTCTGTCAAATCGACATCATGTAAAACGTTGTACAATCGCCCTATTGCGAATTCATAATGAAATAATACTTCAGCCCAACCAAAGACTGCGAATTCCTCAGTGGCCTAAAGTAAGAATGGGCATTTCATGCGAGTGGCTAGTGTGGTGAGCGAGTTCGTTGATGAAATATTTTTAAAATTTGGCATTCCTCAGTTTAATACTCGTATGTTTCAATTTATCGTTTGTACAATTAGGATCAAGAGGAGAAAATTTTTAAAGCCAGTTATATGCACGTCCTATCTTCACTGAAAAGTCTTTTCATGCAAATTAAATTGTTGTTAAATTTTTCTTTCTCGACTTAATTTGCTACATTGCGGATGCAGAAATTATGCATGAAAACAAGGGTAATCGTCGCATTTTGAAGTAGCCTAAGGAGTAAGGTGTGATTTAAAAAAACCACTACATGGATATTCTTGCTGTTGTGCCAAATTACTGGCTAAAAAATTTAATTATCTGCATCTACATCAATACCCTGAAAGCCACCAAAAAGGTGTGTGGCAGGGGGTGCAGCACCAGGAGGAAAGGGTCAGGGATGAGGGGGTTAGGGTTTTTCAAATGGATGGGGAAAGGTTTGGGGAACATGCAAAAAAAAATATAATATATATATATATATATATATATATATATATATATAAATATAATCGTATAACCCTGCGCAGTCGCTACCTTGTAGGTTAATACTTATTATGCCGAGCCAATTCCAGGGGGATTTCGATTACAAGAATTCTGGTCTCATATTGTTCTCGGAAAAAATGACCATTTAAATCTGTCTGTCCTGCAGTCAATCTCTCTAATCTTATTAATTATACGACAAGCCATTTCAAAATACTGGAAAATTATCATGCTGGATAATGCCAACATGTTCTACAATCAAGAGAAAGACTGGAGATTTTGACTAATATGTAGCAATAACAATTATATTAATTTGAAAGAAAAAAAATCAACGGGATATCTAATATCTTGAACTTTTGACTAATCTCGACAAAGTTGATTATTTTGATATAAATATATTATAAATTGGTTTTCATTTTTTATTATGACCAATTTTCAAGCTTGTAAGAGGCATTTAAATTTCCCATTAAATTATTTAGTAAACACCATGAACAGGAATTTTTCCCTTTTTTCCTTATGAGCTCAACTTCATGTATACTAAATAAATTAGTCAAACTGATAATAATGGCAATTATTTCTTAAGAGGGCATATTATTTCATGAATTAACTGCTTTAGTTGTGAAAAAACTACACTATGTGTACGACTGAACGGTGAAACAGATCTGGGAGTACTGACAGAGCACAGATATTGTTAACGATCGTGGGGTAAATAAATGGAGAATGATCGAACTCGGTGGTGGAACCTCATTGACAGAGAAGAAAAACTAAAAAAAAAACACAATTGGTTTGAGAAAACCCGGCCCTGGGAACTTACCTTAAAAGAGTAGAACCAAATAAGTATTTGAATCAACGTTTTACCGTCGGGAATGTTGAATAATAATATTTATTGACAAATATTTTGTGGTCCGAGAGAGATGAGAGTATTGAGAAGCGAAGGAAGAAGATCGTGAAGGACATGAGAGGTAAGAGGAGGAGGATAGGCGCTTGGAGAGATCTGCGTGAGGGAAATCTGAAATTTTGGAGGCGAATAGGAAAACTGTCGAAAGAGGCGGAGGCTCCGGAACACGGATGGGAAGGTGACGGGGAGAGATGCAGGGGAAGCGCAGGTAATTCAAAATAAAATGAAGCAAGAGTTTTCGCTCGGGTCGAAAATACAAGGACAGTGCCACACCGTGGGATGGGATACGAGCCCAGATTTGTTGACGTGAGGGGCGGGGGAAGGTCGGGGGAACCTGGTGAGGAGTGGGGAGACGGTGGTCGAAACGAGTGGTGGAGGTGAAGTGGGAAGGATGTGACGGGAGATTCTCGGCGTATGCAGAGCTGGAGAAGGGTGTAGAGAAAGGGTGAGAATAAGAAGGGAAGGGAGATCAAGCTAAACCAAAGACGTAGAGGAGGCGGATAGTATGTGGCACAGAAAGAGCGAACTATTTAAACGATGATGCAAAATGCGTAGGTTGAGGTCAAGGGTCGGGGCTTAAGAGGAACTGTCACGTGATGGGAGAGCAATAGAGTATCATTCTCAACGTCGTGTCCATTCTCCGAGTACTTATTTCGAAACGTCTTTTCCCCCTTGTTTGCCGTTACATGTGCTCATAGGTCGTGTGAGTAAATCTTGATCAACAACCTCGAGTGCTGCTTCTCTTGCTCGATTCAGTCTCCTTCCTGTACTCTCTCAACTCTCTCTCTCCCTCGCGCAGCTCACACCTCGACCTTTGAAATGCGCGAGACTTTTCCATATCCCGTCCTCTTCTGTCTACTTGCTCCATCCCAGTAGCCTGTTTTTTTTTAATATCACCATTTACGCCCACTCTAGCTGTCGTTCTCCGCTTCGTTTCAGCTTCCCTGCCTCGAATCCCTTTTCACTGGATGGGGGGAGGGTCGCTTTCCAATGAAAACTTACTTATCCACCTCCAATCTTTCTCGTAGAGTTCTTACCACTTTTCCCCACGCTTCCCTTGCCATCCTTTCATTCCTGCCCAGCCCCTCCATATACTCTCTCTCTCTGTTCTCTTCAGTTCCCTCGTTTTCGTCCATTTACATCCTTTCCAAATCTCTCCTTTCTCACTTAATTAATTCCCTTTTATTCCATTTAATTTACCTCCTCTCCATCCAATTCCTTCACTCGCATTCAATTATCTCCTTTGATGCGCTCCTTTCTAGCACCATAAAGTAATGCACTGAAGCTTACTCGAAATGCTATTATCTTGCTGTAAGTAATTCGTGAAACCTTCCTAATCAGCTATTTGCAGTAATAAATAAAGACTTTTCTTAGCGTTAACCTTTTTATAATTTTTCATCATTGATTATGAATTAGATCGTCATATGCTATATTTCTTCCATAAATTCCTAGTAAGTGTGATTCAATTTTTATCTCAAACTATATAGTTCATTTAAAAACCTATACATGTATGTTATATGTATGCGCATATGATCAACATAATATTAGAAGCGTTATCAATTTTTAAATACATTACCAAGATTTATTTATTTCTATTTATTTTAGTAATTAATGGAATCTTAAGTGCTGTGAATCTTATTTCCGCTCATTCATATTGCTCGACTCAAGGAAATTTCACTAATCGTGGGAAAATATCTAAGTGTAAAGTTTTAATGAAAAATATACGGTTGGATTTAAAGATGCATTCAATCTATTTCGATTTTCGTTGCTCTAGAACTTGCAGTTTTTTCACATTTTGCTACATTTTTCTCATCTTTCCCAGTAACCACAGACTTTATTTTAAATCGCGTTACACCCTGCCCTTCCATTTACTTCCTTAACGCCATCCACCTCTCCAAACGGGCTGTCCCTCAAAATTTCTCAAACACGTTATTTAATGCCCTCCTTCTGTACCCGCCTCCTCTTTAGTTTACTCGGGAATTCAGGCTCTCCGTTAAAAAGACGTCTGCGGCCTAAGTCAGTCTCTTCTCCATCCTCTTGCCGTCGCTTGAAGAGTAAGAGTTGGGAGAGTGCCGAAAATGAATAAAAATCTTCAGAAACCAAGAGAGACCGGTTGCTTTCTTTCAGTCTTGCGTTAAGTGCGAGTGTGATAAAACGATGCGAGTTTTTGCCTTATCCCTCTTTTTCCGTCAGCAAGGCTAAGGCTGTATTTTTTTCTGCGGTAAAGCAGGGATGGAGAGGAAAAATAGACGGGCAAGAAGAATCGACACATTTGCTTACCACGCGTTGAAACAAGGCTGCTCTGATATATTCCACAGGGCTCAGGACGGAAAGCGTGGAAAATTTGATATTTTACTGAGAATACTATATACATCAGCTGACCCTGAACGTTGGAATTACCAAATCAAGAGTATACCTTTGGGGTTTACATTTATTTGAATGCGATCACTAAAATCAGTCAGGATATTAAGACTAATCAATTACGAAACATACTACGAAATAAATTGATAAATATAGAATAATATGTATAAAAACAGAGATATATAATACTGATTTATTTACGCAAATTTATAGAGACACATAATTTCTTCTAGTCATTTACTTAGCATGAAAAACTAGAAAATACATTAGTTTTTAGCCTCTTCCATCAATCAATAATTTTTATGAAAAATATGCCTACTCCAACTTCTGCATTCATTTATTTCTATTCTACTGTCAGAACTCTTGTACTTTGAATGACGCGTGTGTTGGTATCTCGTCCCGGTTCTCCGATGCCTTCTTTCACTGCCTATTTCTTTTATCGGCGATGTATTTCTCAAAAGGTGTAACTACCCCTTTGAAAGATATTTTCTCCTCGGGTTGTTTGTTTCTTCTTATTTTTCATGTATTATTTTTGAACCTTTTTGCATACCAACCATCGCCATTAAAACCAGCATCAAGTCCAAAAAAGCGTACCTTTATTAAAACCTTTTGGCTATTTTATTTTCGCTTTCTGATTAAAAATTAATTATTAATTAATTAAGTAATTTCTTACTGATTATTGCTCTCCAACCTTATCCAATTAATGTAAATGTTGTAAAATACCCATTTTTCAATAAAAATATAAAAAAAGTTTTTTACAAATGAATACGGCCTAATAAGCTTAATAAACGTGTGGCTTTTCTTATCTTGTTCTTTCGTGTCACATTGGACATATTAGAGGATGAGATGAGGAAAGCCTTAGACAGGACATAAAGGTAACCGGCTTCTTAATTAATTGAACAAAAATCCACGCGTAATTTCGTTTACATTTTTTCCCATCTTAAATTTAGTTACCTCTCTTTTATATAAGAGGTTTACTTTGCAGGAGAAATGCCTAATTATTTTTTAAAGAATATTTTTGAGGTAAAGGTGTTTTCTAATTATTTCATTGCTTCACCTTCCGTTATTGTTGTGGCCATCATCTGTGGATGAATAATCGAACATGTGATACGACGCATTATTTAGTAGATTTTGAATGAATAATGAATGGTTTTTGAAATATTACTAACTTTTAGATAGGGAGAGAAACAGTATTAATATCTTAAATTATGATTACCGAGTGTTTTGGTCGTTTCCTCATGTGGGATGTAAAAGATGTGAGGTGGTAGAGGAAGCATGAATGAAACTGTACTTTAGCGTAAGGGAAGGGGAGTTTCAGAATTTGAAGTTTCAATGAAATGACAGTAAACCTCCTGTGTGCACCGACGTGTGCGTTTGATTTCACCTATGAATAGGAGTACCTATAAAAAATCATCTACGACGTTAAATGAAATCCTCGTCCAAACGGTGAGATGTGAATTCACTGGCATAAGTAAATGTTTTCATCATCGTTATAATTCCAAACTGTTATTTTTTTCTATCATTAAATTTGTTCAGATCCTGCTCCCACTGAAACTTTTCCAGAAATAAAAACTTAAAAAGGCTCGAGCCGTTTTGGCTTTATCTTAAGGCAAATTTTTCAGTTTGGGAGATACTGTCATGTACTAGTAAATAGTTAACCAACCAGAACATTTGTCATAATATTAATCGGAAATACTTTATGGTAAAAAATATGATTTTTAGAGAGATAACAATGTCTGCACTCACTTAAATGCATAAGTTACCATAGCATAAGTTTTTATTAATTAGTTAATGATTTTTCCGTGTTAAGTTTGGAAAACACTTGACCTCCTGCACTCACATATTAATCTTACTTCCTTTGTTGGTTACTCACAGCAAATTAGTCCTTTAATGAGACTCTAGGCAACTTAGCATTGAAGTAGTTATTTTTTAGGACCTTTTTTTATGAACTAAATGTATCAACTCAAGCTAAACTAATGCCCCGCTTGCACGAACGGGCGTAATGACTTTCATACGTACATACATAAGCGGAAAATGCCCAGTGAGTGCAAGTATTTACTGGTGTAAAAATGTAATTTCAAACACTAACACTCACGATGATAAGCGCTAGTAGCACGGTGTAAACTGGTAGGAGGTACGATTTGTATCATAATAATCAACGAAAACAAACAACTAAGAATAGTTTCGAATGATTTCTGCAGAGTGGAATTTTATGGATTTTTTTATAATAAAGGTGAAGCTCTAGAATTATAGCCAGCAATGCGGTTATCAAACTTTATTTTTAGTAATATTCAGAGTTGTCACCGTAATGCAGTGTAAGGAATTCAAAATTGAAAAGAGATTTTAGCACTTTTCCTCAAACAAAAAGTTTTAATAAACGACTAAGATTTCAACTCCGAGTTTTACCTCAAGAGTCATCTTCAGTAACAAGACACACCTTATTTTTGTAGGTTTTTAAACTGGTTCAGTACTTAAAGTAAACCTTTAGTAGTTTCCTACACTTGCTAAGTTATAATGTAAATTAATATCTTATCTCTTGACGTAGGATTAGTCTGCACGAGAACTTTGTTACTATTACCAAGAGTGTAAATCTACAATTGCAGAAGTCTTTGAAAATTTTCTTTCACAAATACGAAATTTTTTTGCCATCTGCTTAGAAAAAAGTTTAGGCAGAAGCCCTACTTCATGTTTGCCATCGGTTACGCTATACAGTGTTGTGAATTATTTTCAGGCAGGTAACTGAAGTTTCTCACAGTTTTCGTCGTAAGTATTGCGATGTAAGTTCTTTAAATTCGTGAAACATGGTCGTATTTCGTATTCATTTTTCGTAAAACCTTCAATTCGGGTTTTTACATAGCCATTGCCATGATCTTTATATCTGTATTTTTAATGTATTAAGAGAATATGAAGGTCGTCACTCAAAAGAATTAATAAACTTTGTGTTATTAGATAACACTTGTACATTTAATAAATAAGGTGCTATTGTAGTTAACATAGTTTTATTTTAATTTCGAAATCCAAAGTGGAAAATATTTGTTCAAATATGCTAAAGAGAAAATTTTAAACTTCTAGAATTTCAGAAAATAGAATAACTCATGGCCTGAGGCTTTTTGATAAAAAAACAGCTGAAATCAAAAGAGAACAATTTTATCAAATACTTTATGGTCCTATTTTCTGGAAATAATTTAATTATATCAGCAAAGAAGAAGCGATTCGACTTCTGTTCCACTAATTGCGTTCGCGTGCAAGTGATTATGATTAATTTTTGAAATGTGTGCATGCCCAAAATTAATCCCCTGCAAATTCATCTTCGCCTTCCATTTAGCGAAATTTTCCTTTGTTTTCTTTTTTATATACATTTGAATAAGCAACCTTTTTAGCTATTAAGTTAACTCAGTTTAGCCTTGACACCTTCATAAAGCTACTTAGAGCCTGTTTATATATTCTCTTTCGTTTCCGGGGTCGATTAAGCTTTAAAAAAAGCACGATCCACCTCTGTTTGAGGTGGGCACGCTCAGAACCCAAGCAGTACTTATGCTTAGTAGTTAACATCTGATGTCAGTTACGCTCTGAAGGAAAGAGATTTTGGGCGGGGCAACACATCATCTGGGATGAGTTCGCGGATACATTAAGCCTTGAACCGGATGTTATTTCTGTGTCAGTCATGTTGGCGTTCTTATTCATTCCGGTCACTCAGCTGTATTTCAGGAAATGGTTAGCAAAAGTATTTTTTTCGGCAACAGACGCTGTCAATATTTATAAAGTAATGGAAATTATAAAAAAACCATCACAATACTTTTTCCACGTAATGCAGTTTGACCGCAAAGTTGATAGTGCAATGCGCAAGTATTGTCAATTTTAAACTTACCCAGAAGCAATGACACTCAATCAAATCTAATTAAAACGCTTCCAAATAAATTTATTCCAATATGGTACCATAACCTTTGCGTATTTTGCGTCAAACAGGTCTATTTAAATTGTCCTGAATCGCATTCTATTGAAGAGGCAGATACGTAATGATTCGAATAGAATTAGAAAACTTTCCTTTTGATAAATGGAAAGACATTTCAGAACACTTAGTGCCAAGCGTGGTTTAATGGATTACTTCGATAAAATAGAGAAAAATATTTTTAAAAAGAAAAAAATCCGAAACATAAATACCTCAAAGGAATTGAAGAACCTATTTTAAAGTTGTTTTTAACAAATTTTTCTGAATTTTCGGATGGTTCTATTTAAAAATTATAATTCTGAATTTGTCGTTGAAAGCTATATCAGTTTGATGAATAATGAAATGTGTGGCACTTATTTTTATTATTTTAAATGGAATACCTTTTAAAATGTTTAATGGTAAGATAATATAATCTGTTAAGTGAGATTCAATCAAAATCGATCTCATTGCCCGCCGAAAATTCATCAATAATCCATATTTTCACTTTCGTCCATCCATATTTTCAGCATAGGTGGACCAAGAGCCAATAAATGTAAAGTTGAAATCCACCTGAGAGAAATTAAATAAGCTGTCATTGAAAATAGTAAATAAATGAGCCATCTGTTTGAACTTAACATAAAAATTGGAGCCCTAAGTGCTGGGAAATAGAGGGCTTTTTCTTTGCAAACCATTACGGAGAATTGAGTCATTGAATAAAATCCAAAGGCGTAGGGATAGTGGTAGAAGTGCTGTGAACAATGTGGTGCGTATTAAAACAATGAATGTCCAAGGGAAAAAAAGGTAGAGTATTAAGTGTATTCTTAGCCCGTCCCCTATTATTCTCCCTTCCCACACGGTATGCACCTGAGGAATGTTTGTGGTAAAAATGGGCGAGTTAGGATAAGGATGGAGTGAGTTATGAAAATTATGTGTTGGCTACACCAGATTATGAACGAGCATGATAGAATTTTGCTACACTTGTTTGGTCATGTCGAGAGAATAGATAAGGCTCTTAATCACCCAGGAAGATAAATGAGAGTGGAATGAATGTTTAGAGAGGAAGTCCCAAACAGATGAATTGGAGTACAAACTTTCAAAGAGGCGTTTTAATCGAGGAACATTTACAAGTCTCTGGGACGGAAGATCATGGAGAAAACACTTCATGAATGCGACCTTTAAAAGGGAGTATATTTTCTAAAATAACCTATCATCAAGATTTTGTGTCCAATCCAAAAAGGAGTGGCTTGAAATGTATGTATGTACGCATTATTATTTATTTTCAACTTCATGATCTTTTATAATGTCATTGAATTCATTATCAGTATGATGCTGTCATGACTGCTATTTGGTTATTTGCTGATGTCATTCATACAGGTAGCTACAGGCAGCATTCCTGTATATACAGTTCGGGCTAGCTAGGTGAGACAATCGTTAGTTTTCTAACTAAAGGCATGCGAGTTCTTACTCCAGTTTGAGTACAAGAATTGCGTAAACTCTGATGGTTCGGCCTCTGGATATCTGATACCGAGTCAAATTAAATCAACTAAACGGTTGGGATGGGGAGCTGCTGTGGTGCTCGGAAAGTAAAATAATACGTTACCCTGTAAAAGATTATATTAGATCATAATCTTGCAAATCACATCAATGCTCTAAGGAGCAAGTGCAAAACTTCACTTACATCTGCGAACATTTTATTTTGTTAAGAAAGGGCAGCGTTAAATAGTCTACACCATTAGACGATGGAAAACAATTCACCTTTTCACCAATTCACATTTTCTCTTTCTGATATCAAAATCGTCTACCCTTTGCGAAACATTGACAGCTTGTAAGGTTCGTTGATAAACCTCCCATTCAACAGATAGTGTAATATTCACAAAATAATCTCCAATTCATACCTGATTGGGAATAATCCGCCTTCTCTACAATCTACGCCTGATCGCTTATCCTCAGGATTCAAGACGCCAGCCGTAACGCCGATTCCCTTTCCATTTAATTTATTGTAACTTTGGCTTTGTAACACCATTTCAACCAACTAGGATTCAATATCTGCAGGTATTTACAGCTTTATATGTTCAATATGTCTATTCACTCCCCGACAAACCGAAATTTGAAGTTTTTTTTTGGTTCGGTGTTTTGGCTCTTCATTAGTCTAAAACAAACTCCTATTACTTGCCTTATCACCCATATGACGCATGTATTATTAATTCGTAAAGACCTGGTAGTTGATACCTCGAACATCAGAGATGTTATCTAGACGAGTATATTTACCAGAAGAAACCTTTCTAATTACCCGTCAAGTATGCTAATGAAACATTACTGCATGTGCACATTTTACATCGAGAGGATCAAAACGTAAGCATTAGAGTTTTCCCTAGATCGTTCTATCCACGAAGACGACTGACAGAAGAGCTTGTATACTTTGTCCTGTTCTTTTAATAACCTCCTCTAACCTCCTATTAGTCCCTTTGTTTCTGTGCTTTCTGCGTCAAGTTGTCCTGAATCTCCCAGGTAGTTTCATATGAATTTATTTTTTTAAATATTATCCTATAATTTTCTTATCTTATTCTTAACCATTTTCTTCCATGGAATAATTATTTTAAATACCAATTTTTCGAAAGTGTTTGAGCCTTCCTCGCCTACCCTTAATAAAACGTTATTATAAAATGAAATAATGGGCAGTATCCAATAGTAAAGTTAATGGTCTCCATTTTATGGTTCATCTCCATTATTTGAAATGAAATGAAGCGACGACTCTCATAGGTTACGCATGTTTTAAACCAGTCAATTATGCTGCTGTTACACAGCCATTTAGTTCTTTGAATGAACGGATATTTAAATGAGGATAACTTCAGGTTTCTCCGTGTCTCTAAAATATTAGTTTAAAGTTTTCTCTAAAAACTAGTCCTTAAAAAGGAAATATAAGCAATGAATTTGTAGTAAGTTCTTACCTCGTAGTTAGATTTATTTATTTTGTTCACTCTTACTAGGGCATTTACTCCAATATTTTCAAAGATTTATATATTTATATTACGATCCCAAGGATCCTTCTGCTTCCATTCATTTCCACTCTCCCTCACAATGCGGCGTTAAAAATACAGTTAATCTGACCAATGAATATGAAATGTCGACAGAAAGAGGCTGAAAGTAAATGTATTAGGTACCAATAAGGAGTTTTGCTGCAGGGTTGCACGAAAAGATAGGACTTAGTGAAATGTTGAAATTTTCTTACCCGCGTTTCGCGATATTCTTTTCTCATTCACATTCCTGCCCAAAATTCCTTATTTATATCCGCCCTTCCCTCCCATCTTTCCCTCGTTCCCATCTCCATTCTCCTTCTTCCTTGTACTTTGCATCTATCCTCATCCTGCGCGCTCCTCGCTCCCTCTCCGACTCCATCCTTTATTCCCGACCAAATCCCTTTTCCGCTCTGCTGGAGTGGTTAGACACGGCGTGAGAGCGAAGCGAGCGGGTGAGAGTGAGAGGAGTAGGGTGGGATGGAGGGAGGAAAGAAGTCTCACTAGGGAGGGGAATGGGAATGCAGGGGGTGAAGGAGTAGAGGAAGCATTGAAGTGAGAGGGAGGTTTTGCGAGTGAGAGAGAGGCGTGCATTGAGGGAGGAGTGGGTTCCTTCGACCGTACGTCGTGGCACAGCGTAAGGAGAATATTGTGGGTGGAAGTGATAGAGAGGGAGGAGGTAGAAGAGGGAAGGGGAGAGATTTGAGGGGCGTTGGTTGGGGTGGAAGAGGGAGGGTATATGGCCCTTGAAGGGGGTCTTTCGAAGGTCTCTCCTACGGAGTGTGGGAGGTTAAGGGGTTGGTGGGGTTCTTCTTCAGTAGAAGCAAAATAGTTCACAAGGAATGGGTCGCGGCGAGAAGATGTAATGGAGGGTTTCGAGCAAAGGAAGGGCGAAATGGGCGGTGTGGAGAGAGATGGTGGTCATCGGTTCCGTTTGCCTTCTAATGTGAATTCATGATGAGATGAGCTATTAGCTGAATGGCAATGCATATTTTTAGTTTTATCCTGTAAATGTTAATGTGAGCAGCACCATAATTATTGCAGTCAAAGAAATTGCCTGAGAACCAAAACAAAATTTTGAAAGAAGTGATTAAATTAATAAATTACATCCCAGTATGAAATACCCGCCTCGGTGTTAATTTTCCCAAACATTATTTTATTTTAATACCTTGAAATATTACAAATTCGTTATATTTAACACCTTAGTAATATTTTTTTCAATAAGGGAATTCTATGTATAGTGAAAATGTATAATTTACAATATCCCTTTTTGATACAATTCGTAACTCGTCAGGATCTCGGACCAGCAAAATTGCACTTGACGGTGGCTTCAAAGGTGAAAACTTTTCTACTTCCATTGAAGGATCCAGGTATTTTATTATTTGGGAAATTTTGGAGCGTATTTACAGGAATTTGACAAGAAGGTTCAAATGTTTAGTTAATTTTTAAATGAATCACAAAAATTACTAATAAAATAAGAGTAGTATCTAGTACATTTATATCTGTTTCCTTTATTTTAATCCATGATTATTACATTGAGTAGATGTGCAGGGTCTATAGTAATTGGTACAGACCCAGAAATATTAAAATAAATTGCAATTTGTACATCAACTGTAAAATAGAACTGTAAAAATTTTACGTTTATTTTTGTACCCTGCCAAATAAAACAGTTTAATGAATAGAAGTTTTTTCAAAGTTGTGTTCCATACCTGTTTTCTGCAGTGATTCATTTTTTAATTGCCATTTTTGTATTTTCTATGCAGGAGCGTTCATTTTCGGCACCTTATAATTTTATCAGAACAAACGAATCAAAAATATTTTCATGTTTGTATCCGTTGTGAATGAATACTTTATTAATAGCTCAAACTTCTTTGTTATATTTTAACACTAAAGATCTGCGGTCATTATAGGATTTAATGCATAAGCACACCTCTCGCACTTGCCTAATTTTTAATGATTGTTTGCTATTATACGTAATCCACCGTTTATAGTCTGAGTTTGAATGTTCTTCGGAAACAAGTTCGTACATTACTTCATATACTCATAAATTGCTTCTTAATAGGATAAAAATGCAATTTAACTTTATACTGTTTTCTCCTTTAACTTCTCATAATTTTCTTTCCTATTCATGCTATTAGAATTGGCTGTTTTTTACATCCCAATTCTTCAAAAAACCTAGCATTCGTCTATGCTAATAGGGTGTACTATTCCTCTCCTACTTAACGTATGCACCTTTTTCTGTCTTATTCGGATACCCCCCTGCAGAATTCTCTCTTCACCAAACAAATCTAGCATTTTTTAATTTTTTTGACTCACTATCCCAAATTTGTATACATCCTTTTCCTCATTCTCAATTGCAGAGCTTCCAGTCTTTAGTTTGTCCGCTTCTTACAAGTGGTTTTGGACTATCCAACGGTATTCATTATATTTAAAACGTATACTTATCCCTTCTTTACGTTTTTCCTTAGAACTCCTGCTATCAATTTTCTTCTGCTTTTAAAAGTTCCTTTTTGAACATTTTTCTTAACTTTTTTTGCCTCGGAAGTTTTAGCCTAAAATTATGCTCAAACGTCCATTATCTCCCACCTTTTCTGACTCATGCTCCTCTCTTGTAACATGTCGTTAAATAGTACTTCATGATGCAATTGAAAATTAGATAATTGCCTGTTTTGATGCCTGAGAGAAATACAAGAACCTCACCGGGTGACTTAGGACGCGAGGGAAACATAAGAAAGTAAGAGAAGTGCCTGCATATTTATTAAAGGAACAGAAGAAATTTAAAGAAATCTGAAAACAAATTTGCGATAGAGCTACCCCTCCGTCCCCCTTCCTGTATTACTTTAGGGGTTAGGTGGAAGAAGGGACATTTTAGTCTTGATCTTGCCCCAATAGTCATGTTTTATTATTACCATTTTACTATCACAAAAATAAACAACGATATGGATAGCGACGATAGAGTCAGCTGTTCCAAAAATGACAAGAGATAAAATTCTATTTCGGGGAAGACTCTTTGGACAGGATTTATTCGTGAATACTCTGTTAAGAATATTGTATCTTGATGTGGAGAGAAAATTCTGTGTGGCTCTGTGAATCATTGGGAATCAAAGTTAGGCAAATGAACTCCAACGGCCACACGAATCATTTTCTAGCATTTATGTGCCTGTTGGATTTAAACGCTTGCAAAAGCAATTTGATCAACATTCAAAAACTCCTTATCTCTCTTTTTTTTATCGATTCCTCGTCCGAACCGAATGTTTTCACTCAACAGTCGGAGAAATGTATATAAACCCATTGCGTCCCGTTAACAATACCGGATCCGCGGCGCTCATAATGGTCATATTTCCTCCCTCGATTTCCGCGGATATTCAAACGAGTTTTCATTTAAAAAAATGCGCGTGGAGGACTATGAGTCGAAGCCAACGGGAGAGAGAAGGGATGGATAATAAGATTGGCAGGATCTCCCTAAATTTCTCTTTCCTTGAGACTCGCATGCAATAAAACGAATTTTAAGGAGCCCTCACGCTGAGAAAAAATCTCGTTGGTTGAGGAAAAGAAAAGGAGTAAGGCGAGCGGCTGAGAAACATTTGAAAAAGGATCATTGGAGGTGCAGATGGAGAGGTGTAGGGTGAGAGTAAGAGGGAAGGAGTGAAGGAGAGAAGAAAAGAGAGAGAGAGCGAGGGAGGAAGGGGAAGGAAAGTGAGAAAGATCTTTTTGAAGAAGGAAGAGAAAACGTAGATGGTGGAGAGAGTGACTCCGCCCTCAGGCATGGGAATGGTGTTGGATGAGGCGGGAGAGAGAGAGCTGGGGAGGTTGTTGTGGCAGGAAGGAAGGGCAAAGGGGAAGAGGAAGGAGGAAAGTGCGGTTAACAGTCGTAGATTTTTGAAGTGCTGAAAGGGGATGAGAGAGCCGGAGCCTTTTACGTTGAAAAGGGAGTAGAGAGGTCCGGGGAGGAGGGTTTGGAGGGGGTAGGTTTTGAGGGGTGGGTTCCATAGTGGGTTGAGGGTTTGGCCGAGGGATTGGGGAGACGTTGATCCGGTCGGATAACGTTGCCGCCGTCGATATTTCGGGCAATGCGCCCTCGCGGCATTAATAAAAAAATTCTCCCCAGGTGTACGCTTTTCCAGCATTTCTTCCCCTTTCAACTTCGTAATGCGCCCTAGGTCTCTCTTTCATTTCCAATCATTACATTCGCGTGTGGCTCACTGGTGAAAGCTGCCATCCCAGGAGGATGAACCACACTCCATAAACCGAGTGTTTTTCGGTGGTGGATCAAATATTTGTGGCCCAGGACACACCATCTCTACTGCAGCCATTCGATTTTTTTACGATGTGAAAGTTTCCGTTTTTTCCAATTAGATTCTGTGAAATCAGGAAAAAACTTTCTCTTCACTTCGGAATTTGCTATTTTACTTACGGCGGTATATTGCGACAAATACTTATAAAGTATACCATTTTACTCGTTTTAGGCATATCTAATGAGTGAAATGTTTAAACCATGATTTCATTTCAAATGACATAAGATTATATTCCTGTGGATACTCATGACAATATTTCTGAATTTAAACAGGCGGTTAAATGATAAAAAAACCTTCAAGATAGAGTTTCATGAAGTTGGGAAACTTGAGGGATACTTTCATTTGTTCATTACAGGAAGGTCTGCATTTATTAGGAAACTTGGAAAATTAATAGCAATTAGTCATTAAATTCCATGCCACTATATATTATGACCATTATTTTTATTTAAAAATAACAATTAGAAGTTCGATATTACTTTTGGGATCGGTTTATTTGTACATTATTTCTCTACTCACTCTGAAACAGCCTTATGCATAGAATAATTTTATTTACTTTTAAAGTAAGGGACGGAAGGTTTTTTTACATCATTTATGTTGGTAGTAATTAGACTAAATTCATTATCTGGAGACCCTTTTTGCCGGATGTGAAACTACAATGGGTTCAAATCGTGCCTTTGAAATAATATATTTCCCATTTCGATTCGATGAAATGATTGATTGGCTTTCCCTGGGATTTCAACAAATAACATGACTCTGTTACACTACATCTTGCTCTAGACTGATTTCAACTCTTTTACTTTCTATCACTACGTAAATATCAAGAAATTTAACAAGTAGGAGACCAATACCGGCCTTATTACTGATCATAACAGATACTAGTTACTTTCAAATCAGCGAAGGTGATCAATGTTTTTTTTTGCAACTATCTGGTCTTAATTAGAAACTGTCGTAAGAAATACATTGCTCAATAATTGTTTTCATTTTCTGTTACT
The DNA here is from genome assembly GCF_022747635.1 of Hetaerina americana. Lineage (NCBI taxonomy): Eukaryota > Metazoa > Arthropoda > Insecta > Odonata > Calopterygidae > Hetaerina > Hetaerina americana. The sequence goes on from NW_027286069.1 coordinate 59,718,849, forward strand.
TCATTCCGAAACTTCAATATTGCCTACCTCAATCCAAAGCACCAACTTTCTTCTGGGTTAAAAGCATTAATCCAAGCCTGTGGTAAGTTAATAGGTCTTTTAAGTGTTTTCTATTATTTTTTTACCGAGACAACGTGCGTCTTAAGCGACCAGTGAGCATAGATCTGAACTCTGTTTATGTACATGTATATATATTTCCGTTTTTACCTTGCCTCAGCTCTATCATAATTTAATAGACTAGGAAATGTTAGGATTTTAATATTAAATGACTTGGGATTAATATCTGGTGTAAAGAGACCGCTGGCCTCAGTAAATTAGGACGTATACAGAGATCGCTTAACATCTGTAGCTAGACAAATTTATACTTAAATTCAAGAAATGGCCGAAATCGAGACTAAATATACCATTTAATGTAGCAAAGACGGGACCTGTATACTATTGGGCATATGCATTTCAATAATTGAAGTTCATATCTTTATTTAAAAATGTAAGAAGGAAATGGTGTCTTTTAAATGCTTATCTTTATCATTCAACAATAATTCATGCAGCTTTTAATAGTATCAGTCTTTCAAGCAACTTTCATTTTGAACTTCTAATTAACTAAGCATGCACGCATTACCACTGCATTCAAAATCCACGATAGATACGAGGGTCATCCGGAAAGTAGTACCCGTTCGTGCCGCATGAAGTGCTGACGACGCGAGTAGCCGCTGGACGAGGTCAGATAGCTTCAGTGGCTTGTCTGCCTTCTCTGAGCCAAGTTGCGTGACGCTAGCATTGCCTGTGTTGTTTCTGTGATTGTTTACAATGTTTAAAAAAATTGAGAACGCCGCCAGTTGTGAAGTGAGGGCAGTGATTAAATTCCTCAATGCAAGAAACGTTCGCCCATGTGATATTCATCGCCAATTAAAGGAGGTGTATGGAGACAATGTAATGGACGAGTCGTCTGTTCGGCGGTGGTGTCGCAACTTCAACATGGGGAGGGGGAACACACACGACGATGAGCGTTCGGGGAGACCGTCTGTCATTACAGACCAACTGGTGAGCTCAGTTGACGAATTCGTGAGGAACGATCGGCGCGTCACAATTGATGACATCTGTGAGCATTTTCCCAATGTTTCTCGAACAATTGTTCATGAAATTGTTAAACACCATCTGCATTATGCAAAAATTTGTGCAAGATGGGTCCCTCGCAAGCTTACAGATGAGTGACCCTGTATCTCAATGAGCTGGCGGCGAAGGACTATGCAGCAGGAATACAGAAACTTGTCACACGTTATGACAAATGCCTTAATTTGCTTGGAGATTATGTTGAGAAGTAGTTTAAAGTATCCTCTTTCAAATAAAATTTTTTATGTTTGTTAATATTTACTTTTGTGTCTTTATTTCACGAACGGGTACTACTTTCCGGATGACCCTCGTATTATTCTTCACGGTATTATTCTCCCGTTGGCCTCCAATTCGCCTGAAAATAGTGAGAAAATCATATAAATGATGTAGTTTAGTTGTAAATTTTGTTTGCTTTTATTATATGACAAGAAATGGACTCCTTTGGCTGCTCCAGTGGATGGGATGATTTTTAAGCTGTGAAGTATTTTCAACTGCTTAGTTTCAATGGAGACCTACATCACTCAGTAAATTATTAACTACAGGTTTAAACAGCGGAATCCTCTTTGCAATTCGTGTATTGATCCAACTTCGTCACCCTTCCAGTCCGATGTGTGACATATATAATGTATTTAGTCATTACCTCCGTTTAACTAAAAGGAAATTGTATTGCGTCACACTTTGAGCTGTTGAATGGATAATGTTGCTTACAGTGAGCTTGGGTTAATGTCCATGAGCTGTGTGATACTGCTTAGTTTCCTTGTTACATTCCATGCTATATCTAGCCTAAGAGATAAAAAAATTATCATTAGCTTCTCTCATCACCTTTATTTACAAGGTGTGATAAAAAATGACCGGACTGATTTTATTCTGCGCAAACCGTTCAACGGATCAAAACAAGACAGTGTGCCACCGAGTGACACATCTGACGACTCAAACGAGAGGTGTTGCGTTTGTTTACGTCGAATCGTTACGCAGTAACAACGGCACTTGTCTTACCCTGTTCGTCGCCACGTGCAACGGGCACGTGCGCATTTCGTACTCTGGTTTAAAAGTTTTAATAAATTTAATTTCGTTAATATTTTTATTAAGTCACAGTTTTTAAAAAATATTTACTGCAGTTGCATTTAGTCTAAAAGTTTCCGCTTGATTATTTATGATAGATATAGTTGACTTAAAATGTAATTCTATAAACCAATAATCTTTGCTTAGTGGTTTTTATTCAATTCGATTAAAAATATTGAGGAAGGCAACGAAATACCACCTCAATTATTTAAATCAAGACTGTTATGATGGCCACTAATATTACACTGAATCCTGGCAACTACGGGACTCGTCCATATCGGACACTTATCGCGCACGGCAGAGGAAGAGGTAAGGCATGCGTGGTCGTCATCACACAAGATCTTTGCTCAGCGAAATCGACACCAGTATCGGAACTAGATCGAATTCGATATAATAGGGACATGAAATGTAAGGACAATGTTGAGGACACGGAAATTGGAAAATATGAAGCGAGAGATGCAAAGAGGAAATGCAAATATTTTAAGGCTGAGATGAGATGGAAGGATAGTAGGAATTACTGGAAATGATATTAATAGGGTAATATACAGCGGAGGGAAATAGAGCCAGCGAGTGGTGGCAGTAATTTTGAACAAAAAAGTATGAATAAGCGTAGTAAACATAGAGGGATAGGATATTATTAGTAGGAATAAAAACCGAGCCGTCGTACTTAGACATTGTTCATGCCACCAAGCAATTGGAATGGGGAGGAAGAAGGAGATAGTGTATATGATCAGTTCGAGGAAACGATTGCGGGTCACAAAGAATGCGAGAACAAAGAATGACAGTGGGGAGAAAGCAATAAATATCTAGGGAGACTGGGCTTATTCAAGACGAGCACTTGGTTTAGCCACCACAATTGGCATAGGTATACATAGGAAATGCCTGGGATTCAGAAATATAACAGCTAGACTATTTTATAGTTTGGCATAAATTTAGTGACAGCGTGCTAAATAAGCGAAATATAATTTGCAAGCGTATTTTAATGAAAATGTGGCTAATTACAAGCATTTTTTTCATATTTGCGTGATTTTTTCTTGTTTTAATTTTATTTTAGGCCATTCTATTTTTACTTGCCATCTGTTTTTTCAACGTACGATTTTTCAAGTGCACAACTTCATCTGACGTTGCATTCATTTTATTTTTCATATTTCTCCTACATGCTAATGGCCGCATTTTCGGAGTATTTCCATCATTATACCCGCACCTGCCAACTCACTCCCTGTTGCTCACGCAAATAACTGGTTTAGAATATTATCACTATTTCCGCATCCAGCAAGTTATTGGCAAGATTCCTGTATCTGCATTTTGGTTACCTTACTTAACTTTATGAAAATACATATAATTAATTATAATTGAATCTCGCGTTTCGTTTCTCCGCACAATTATTAAATAAGTAATGTGTTCATCTTATTCCGGTATCTCTTATATAACTATAAATTAAACCCTTGATAAAGAAGAAACTACAGCTTCTTTCCGAAAATTGAGTCTAAAGATAGGCACGGCCAGCTTTCTCGAGCCTTATTGATATAGGGTCGTGGCGTTAGAAATGCAGTTTAAAACTCAAATCTCGGAATCATGGAAGCGATTACTAATGTGATACGGCATATTATATTTAGTATGTACGTATTACGGTATAGTAAGGATTATATTTTTAGTGAAAATCATCCAACACTTGCTCTAAGTGTTCGGGAAGATATGAGTCCAGAAATGAAATGCTGTATGGAAGAACATTCCAATAGCTCCAGATTAAGGGTATTCATCTTCTTAGTACGTATATGGTAAAATTTCTTTTCGCTAATGATATATATTTTTAAAAACTTCAAATTAAGATCTAAGTGTATGGTTTTCATTTCTAATTCTATATTTCTAAGGCCAGGAGGGAAGTGAGAAAAATTCAGTCCATTCCCTTTCAAGGCTCAATTCCCCTTCTAGTCCATCTTTTCAATTTATTTTTTAGGTAGTTCTCCCTTAAATCTTTACACACCGCATATTATAATCCTCAACACGTCCTACCCTCTCCCATGCGGCGAATGGGCACGTATAAAGGAAACATATTTTATTTCCCTGTCGTCTCCTTGACGCCTATCTTACTCCCCAAATGGAGGAGCCGGGAAAAAGAATGAGCAGCAGTGCGGGAAAGGGGAGAGTTGTCCTTGCTCTGAGGCCCACCTCCCCTCGTCTTATGAGCAGGCCGGGAGTGAAATGAGAAGAGGGCGCCAAAGTGGTGGACTGGGGAAGGAAGCGAAAGAGGGTGAAAGAGCGAAGGAAGGTAGAAAAACAAGGGGGAGAAAAAAATACGAATATTTTGCCCAAAGAGTGAAAACAAGGAAAGATGAGGTGGGCAGATGGAGCGGTGGTAACATCGGGGAAATTGGTGTAGGGAAGTCTAATTTTCTCCTTTTCCGTCTCCCTACCCTGCCAACGGTAAACGGCGATAAAAGTAAATGTTATATTTTTGAAGTGAATGTAGTTAACTTGGTAATTTTTATGTCTTTGAAAATGCATGTGATTTTTTCTGAAAAGTAATATTGGAAAATTGATTGCCAGAACAAATTTAGTTGATAAAAATATAGTACGTCGCAAAGCAGAATGATACAGGCTAACACATTCCATCTTGATTATGTACTCCGCTCCACACTCCATTATGATCATGTATTTTGGTTTCAGAATCATATAGCATTGTGGCTAATATCGTTTTGACTGAGATAGTTGAATGCTCATGGATTAATAAGTAAATTTTAAACTGATGGTAAAAGATAATTACTATTTCTCCACAGAAATTGCTTGATTTGCTAATTTTAATTACCAATATTTAAAACGTGATTATCCGAAACGCAATATATTTGGAAAGGTTCTTATTGCATAATGGGTGTATGTAGTAGTGCATGTAGGTAGGTAGGACGGTGTGTAAGTAGGACGATACGATTGGATTACGGATCAAAGATGTGTCAAAATTATTTCGGTATTTACTTTAACCTCAGAAGTTATCATATTAATTAGAATAATATGAAGATTACCGAAAAAATTCCTGTTTCCGACTTGGATTCACAATTTTTCCATTGGAAATCTGTAATGACCAACTCTTGGACGTCCTTGAGCGCAGTTGTTTGTTAAGATACTACAATCAAACTGATTGAACAATGAAGTGGATCCCGTCAGTGGACGACTTCCTCTTGGCGAACTAAGGAATGAAGGGGTATAGGCAGTGGGTGTTGTCAATGAATGAGAATAAAACTACGTGGAAGAGTAAAGGAAGATAGTATTCGTAGGAAAGAGGTAGAAAGAAGGAAACTTCCTTTCGTGAGAGAAATAAATACGAATGGGAAAGTTGTGAGGCAGTTCATGATGATACCACAAGAGAGTGTTAAGCGGGGGGATGTTGGAGGACGAAAGGAGGAGGAAAGCCATGGAAATGAAAGGAAAAGAGAAAATTTTATTCGGGCAAACGATTGGATAGGAACAGGAAAGATAAAGAGGTAGAGTGCGCGCGGGATCAAAGGAAAGAAGGAAGTTATTATATACGCATTTAAAATGTATATTCAATTTGAAAGAAAAACTTTTTAACATTTAGTTCTGCAACTCTAACTGAATTATGGAAATGAACTGTGTAGAAAGTATCCGACTACCGTTAAGAGATTTTACATTGTAGAAACTATGCATGAACAATTGATGACGTACGTTTACTTCACTATTGTTCTGTATTACCCTGCCAAAATGTAACCTGACGCTAAAAGGAATTCGTAAAAGTGTCATAAAATTAAAATAATTTCGATAACTTTTAAATGCATCAAAACATTTTGCAGCAGGGAAGTGGTGTTTTGAGCCAATACAACAGAGGAAACCAGTTACAAAAATATTTTCACTGATTTATTCTTTCATACATTTTTTCATTCATACTCTTACGCCATTACGCGACGTTTTACTCCCTGTGACAGAGGCGTTCAGGCATGTGGGTTATTATTTTAGGTTCTAAACGAGGGGGGGAAACCATTGCCATCAAATAATGAGCATTCAGGACGAGTCAACCTAAGAAATCGGCTGACAGAAATAAGTTAAAGGAAGTGGGTTTGGAGATGGAAGTGAAAGAGTTGACTGGAAAGGGAGAAAATGTCGAAGACCAGGGAGGTGGAGGAAAAGTGAGAACGGTGGGTTCAGGAAAACGGATGAAGGGGGATGGAGCGAGGGGGATTCGGGTAGATCAACGTGACACGGAGAAGGAGGGAGGCAGACAGGCATGCTGGAGCCTCAGCGGGCGAGGACTGTAAGCTGCGGCGTGTTTTGATTAAAAATGGAAGCTGTGTATCGATGGCGCATGAGTTGGCTCGTACCTTCTGCTCCCTTTCCTGAGGGTGGCCCCCTTTTCCCCCCTCCTGGGTCTCTCTCTCTCCCTCCGCCTCCCACTCCTCCCGTGTTTGCCCTCTCCCTCCACGTCACTCCCTCCCCGGAACCCCCCTCGGCTCCAGCACCTCTCCGCGAGGCTCTTCCGCTGCTACACACTTCCTCCGCGAGCGTTCTCGTTGCTCATTTGCGAATCGCACACACGAAATTCTCCTGCATTGTCACTTGGCGGCTCTTATTGCTGCTGCTATATCTCTTCGTATTTTTTTTCAAGAGGACGTTTTTCGTGCTCGCAGATGAGAGACACTCCTGCCTTAATCATAGCTTTTTAAATTCAAGATATAATCATGGTCACATCTCTGTCAATACCACATATTTTCGTACATCTATAAATGCATACATGTGGTACTTATCTAGCGTTGGCCCTCGTATTCGCTCCACTAACATATGTTTCATTTATTCCTCCCGATCTTTTGACTAGGACGTTTTTATCGTTTCTCTCATGAGTTTTCAACTTGGATTTTTTTCAAAAATCGTGTTTGCTATTAAAAAGTTGAGATCTCTTTTTAAACGGCTACCTTCAAAACCATTCTTTTCATATCTCCGGCATATGAGTCTGTTGAGTAATTCAAAAAGTAGCCCGAAACATAACATATTAGAAAAAAATACAACAACTTGAATGGCTAAAGTTTTTACTTCTAACACTGAAAAATCTTTCAACTTTCGCTTTGCTTAATTTGCACATTTTTAATAACGTTTGTCCAAACGCATTTGCTCACACAATTAATCGTATAGTGATAGCCTTATGCACTGCAATTCATCTTGAAAATTACCGCCTCATCATTTCATATGATTAGCAGGAATATGCGAATCTTTGCTTCTTTTAACTTGTGAGGCGTTAATTTCACAGCTGCAGTACAGCCTATTTACATTTCTGCTAAAATTTGGATCAGTTGCAAAGTTTCAGGTACACTGTTGATGAGGATAGTTTCCTATCATACGCTCAGTTAAATAATGGCTATATTTTTTAATTATTTCAATTGCAGAAGTCGAAGCTAAACTCATAAATTAATTTTCTGTGTGAGAAAAGTATTTGGAGAGTTTTTGAATTTTTTTTGAAAGAATTGGGATGATTTTGGTCTTACGACCCTTTTTAATTAGTTTCAGGGGACAGGATAAAAGTGGTCTCCTATTAGTGGTTCATATTTAAAGTTAATCGTGAAAAATCTTGTTTTGGTTTTGCATTGATTATTAAGTTAGTGTGGTTTCAAGTGGCCACTTGATTAATGAACTCACAAAACTCAATATGCTTCTAATTTTTGTACAGAATATACTTATTTGTGCGTGTATAAAAAAAGGAAAATTACCCCTAAATGTGCAAAAGCAGTTGATTGCAATGGTATTTTGATTCATTGAAGCATATGGGCGACATGCTGGTAGCATGCACCAGGCGCTTACCTTTACTTCTTTTTAAAGAAGAAACTAAAATTGTACTTTTTAAGTTCAGGCTTAAGAATAATACTTTATTATCTCAATTAATTAAATCTTCCTCTAAAAATATTTTTGAGTATATATATATATATATATATATATATATATATATATATATATATATATATAGACCATAAACACAGAAATCAACCCGAAGGTCGGTCGGTTTAGTAGGTAATGGTAGAGATCACCCAGTACTAAGCCCTATACGGCGTGTGAAAATTCACACATCAGAGTAGGGGGGCCAGTTCCTTTCCCTGTAGCGGTTATGGTTTCCCAGGAAGACCTGTTACCCGCAAAATCACTTTTGCTTGGGTGGGGCTGCAAGTGCCCAGAGTGCCTTGCCCGGGACCCTTCGGTCAGCAGTCCAACGCTCTACCCACTGGACTAACGCGACCCATTTTTATATATATATATATATATATATATATATATATATATATATATATGGGTGTGCGTTTGTGTGTGTGAGGTTGAAAAAAAAATAATTATCAGTAAGCCATTGCATTATTACGATTCCTTCAATGCCTAGGCAGAAATATAAAATAAATGGCTAATTTTCAGATACTTTGCGTTCGATAAAGGGGTAATCAATTTAAAAAATAAAATGTTACTCCTCTTAATACATACCAGGGCGGGTATTATTAAGAGAAGTATGGGGTTCACTGAGGGAATCTATGGAATGCTAAACTCAAGACTGCTTCTGAAAATACTGAGGAATAATCAAGCTCTATAATTATATCAAGATTTACATTACCCATCACATTTATAATCAATTAACCTCGTGGCCGGACCTGTTCCCAGCTGGGACATTCTACTAGCATATACATCTCAATGTTACTCCCTTGAGTCATACTAAATCCACCGCTTAATGAACATATTTGTCAGAAGCAACGGGAGATGAAAAATCGTGTTAAATGGTGAGAGAAGGAAATGAAGGAGGAAAGAGAGAGAGAGAAGAATGTGGGGGAAAGGCTTGGGTCTTTGTAGACGAAGAGAAATATTTGCATGGTGTGACTGCTTGCTAATAAGGAAGCTGCTTCTTTCCTTAGGGTGCCACTCAATGATCGCTTCGTACAAATTACACAGGGATCTTAGTTCTTGGGAAAATGGCGGGGGGAAATGGGGTTTCGCCCCAAGCGGCGCGGCGACGTTGAGTCGAGTGAGGTGCAGAGTTTGCTGAATGGGAACGAGTGAGCCTTGAGTTTCAGAAAGACTAAATTAAGGTGACTGGTGCTACACCGTCTAGTCTGTGGCTCAGAGCGTTACCTTTCATTCGACTGCTACGCTGTTGGCGTTTAATGTTCTTGATCTAAGCTGAACATTTGTAATCGTAATCTTAAAGCAGTCCCTATCTTAACATAGGAATTTGGGTTACAGGGTATATTTATGATACCATAACCACCTTGACATGATGTTATAAAAAGCTAAAAAAAAGGCAGCTATTACTAATATGTAGTCTCATGCAATGGGGATTTGGAACGAAAGATTTAAACTAAATCAGGGTATCTCGTACTTAAAGAATGTGAAAATGATAGTGAAAACTAGGTGCGAATTTGTAATCAGGGATATAGGAAAGTGTAGAATTGGCACTGAGTGAGAATTATAGATTTTCCTATACCCCTGGACAAACAACCCACCAAGATGATCTTTTGTTGACAAAAAATATTTATTACCTTAACTTTTTTTTAGCTTTGGTTTAGATTTCATGCCTTAAGCGACAACGCGAGGACAGATAAATACTTGGTCTCAATTGAAGCAAAAACCTTGAGCGGAACGAGCATTTAGCGTGTTATACGTTATGATAATAATAAAATTCGGTCCAAAATTATTTACTTTGCATTTGCAATAAATTAATTATCGGTAATTGTAATTACAGGGTGTGGTCACATTACTTCTTTTTTCATAAAGCAGAAACCCTTTAAAAAAGGAAGTTATAATGCCGCACCATGTATATTGACATTATCTTCTGGTCCAATACTAAGCTGTATCTAACCAAGTGCCTTTTAGAAATTGAATGGAAAAGAGCCTAACTTTAGAGATAGCAGTTAATTATAGTTCTGTTTTTCAACTCTAAAAAGTGCTCAAACATTAGTAAAGGTTAAGCCTCAATTATTTTAATGATTAATAATATCATTAATTTAATATCTACGAGCAGATATATCTAGCAGCTTAATAGAACCCAGGAGTCACTTTTGGTGACAAGTTGATGTAAGCTCACCAATGAATCTTGTAAATAAATTTCCTACACATGATAAGAAAAACTTTGGTTTTGGAGCCTCCTTCAATAAATTCCTCGATCTGGATTATGAAATGAAGATATTTGCTATGGAGTCTTGAACAGACTTATTTGCAGGATCTCGGAGAATGTGGGATAAATTTTATCAGAAAATGCTGTGATGTATCTATTTAAGAGGCACTTTACGATAAGAAGTGTGAGTTGTTACCTCATAAAATGAGAGCTGAAGGGCATAGATTTTAATACTTGTGTTATAAGGATTGAGATTTACGGTTAACAATTAGAAATCGGCAATAAGACATGAGTATATTAATCGTAAGAGGCGATAGCTATTCATATTTTACTCACAAATTTCTCAATTTTTTCAATGTATCTTTCAAATTTAAGGGCACAAAGACAATTAAATATAAACTTTCCTGTTTAGCTGATAAATCATGGTAGAAGGAAACGTCATTAATTTAAATTTTGACCCAATCAATTCGACCACTTTTTATAATGATTGCTTGAAGTTGTGTCGTTTTTCATCTGCTATAAATAATCATAAATAATCTAATTTTTTCAACCGACAGTGTAAATACAAGTTAATAAAATAAATTGAAATGAAATAAGCCATTAGATTTGGCATTAATGTAATTCCACTCAGACATCGATTTTCTTTGAGGGCGTCATCATCAGGTGAATATGACGTCCAACTAAACCAACTACGGCATGTTCTAAATAAAGTGTGTGTGGAATTACAAAGTTACTTATTCATTTCAATATGTTGTGCACATCCTATAAAGTTACGCTGGAGACAACCAATTTCATTAGATAAAATATGCTTAACAATTATGGAAAATTACGTATACATATAAATATATTATTAAATATATAATATAGTATTTCCCGAATTAAATCAATTCCATTTCCATTTTAGACCTTTAGAAGCTCAGAAAAAAACGGATTTGGATGATTTTTGAGCATATATGGATATATGTTCTAATTTTAAAGCAATTACAAATATTTCATGCCAAAATTTCCCCGTACGGACTTGAGTTGCCATTTTGAAGGTTTATTGAAACTGACCGTCCATCCAAACTGTCTGACCGGTCGACCATCCGAAGAAAAGGCACAGAGCTGCGTCCACGTCGTTGGTGCCTATAACATTGTAATACCAGTCCTCATCTTTCCCACTTATTTACCCAATATTTTACCAGGCAAAACGTTGAATGTACACCGCAAACTTCATATAGGTCGGAACATGCTCTGTATGCCATTTATCTGTTGCCTCGCCTGAAATTGGAGCTGGCGCGCCATCGATTTAACTTCTTAGTAGCCCTTGTGAAGGCGGGGGTGTTTTTGAAGACAATATCGAAAAGCGGGCTCCAGTAACTTTACAAGAACTGGAGACACGTTGAACCAAATGCTAGATGAGAACTACTTCAGTCTGCCTAGGGTGTCTATAGAGTGACAATTCATTCTTATTCTTTCTTTACTAGCTCTCATATTAAAAAAATGTCTCTAAATTAAAAAAATATTAACTTAGAAATAGAAAATAGGAATTTAGGAATAGGAAATAGAAATTTAGGAAGGAAGTGATGGAATTGAAGTAAAAAAAATGGAACTACGTACACTGAATGTTGGATGAATTAAAGTTCTAACCAATGTAGGCATTATATATTTCATTTGTTTGATTATAGTAGCACAGGAGAAAACGTGCCCTGCTGCTCACGCACTAGTCCTTGTCCACCTCGTCAATACCACTTCGTGGTTAAAAATTTGAATGCGGGAATGTTTTTGTCTTCTCATAAATTAGAGTCTGTTTACTCCTTGTTCATATTGATAGAAATGAGCTCTTACGGCTAGTAATATTGAATGAATGTAAAACTCCAATAGCCGTAAACAGTTTACCTTTCTAAACAAAGTACAAATGAAATTAGTTGGCTAGCGCCACAAGTCAAGAAGGGGTAAAAGGTAAAAAAGGAGAGGATAAGAAAGGTGAATACGAATACGCGTATTTCGGCCACAAAGTAGCCCTCTTCAGCGTACTGAAGGGTAATCGTCACGACAACACAGGTCGAAGTGAGAAGGGTAAGGGCAATCCGAAGAATATATAGTGTTACATGTGGGGGGAGGGGGTGGTGAAAAAGACAAGAGCCAATAGACAAGGCTGATGGAAGAGGAGTTTGAAAAGATAGTTTTACGGCTATTGGAGTTTTACATTCATTCAATACTTCTTGTTCGTTGGTCTATTGTGTTCACACAGAAATAGGAGGTTGTAGCGTTTTGGCTTTTTCTCAGAAAGGATTATTGGTAAATTTGTTAATACGTTTTCCGCATTCGAAAACTTGTGCGCAAATACGACAGACATGCTACCTACCAAGGAAAACCGTGAAATTGTTAAATGATCCAATTTCACTGCTTGCCAGGAGAGTATTCTTCAATAGGCAGTAGAGAAGTGAAACTATATATCTTTACAGCATATCCGGCCAGTAATGCCATGCAGTGAATGAGGTTAGGAAATTCTATAGAATAAATAAAGCATTTTAATTACAATGAATTCTTTTGACTATAATTAATTTCTTTGCTTCGTCGTGTACTCATGAATGAAATAAAATTTAAGTCCAACCAGGAACTGATAGAACACCGCATGCATGAATATAAATATCCTACCACGATTTCCGGGAATAAATCACGCAAGACTCACATCAACAGGGATAGTCTGCACTCATACGTGCTCGCTAAAAAAAACACATTACATCGGATGAAAGGTGACGGTGGCAGCAGCGGTGGCGGTTTAGACTCGTTAATCTCGGGGCTCACTGTTCCCTGGTATTTCAGCCGAATATTTATTCTGTCAGAGCGTTGCCGGAGCTTAATTAATATGCGGGGTTGAGGAGAAGTGGTTCGATTGGGCGCAGGATTCTGGGAGTCAGGATCGTGAGGGCGAGATGGGAAAGGGCTGATAAGTCGTGCTAGTGGGTGTTCAACAATATAGAGGTGATGAATTTTGTATTTCATGGCTTTTACACATCCATCGATTGGGAGGCAAATTGTCAGAATTCGGCTGTGTCTTTTGGGCCTTGGGTAATGGATTTTTTGGGCCAATTTTAAGCCATAATTACCGCATTGTCTTTCATTTTACTTATTCGTGTGATGCTCTGGCATATAACTTCAATCGAAAGAGGTTGTGAAATATTAATTTAATACGGAGTGAAAATGAGCCTTGTTGCAAGTTAGGCAATGCTGGTCGGCTGCCGCTAGTTTGAGTTTGATAAACTTCCACTCTAGCCGTTTGTTGGTAGATAATAATGGTCAGTCAACTCCCACTGAGATATAATTCCCGCTTACTCGATTCCCACCTTGGGTGGGTTTTCCTCCACCTAGGGCTTGGGTGTTTTACTCACACTTACCCGAGTTGAGTTGAGAGTTTTGATAGACTATTACTAGTGATAAAATTCTTCTGTACTGTACCCTAAAATTTACGCTAAAAATATCGTATATACTCGATTCTCTCTCCCTTAATGGTGTAGGATGTATCAAATAACCGCGGTATTAAGTCTCAATGATATTTGAGAGTCATCAAAGAAACTGTTCCATAAAAAAAGAGACGAAAACAATTATGATTTTCCACATAATAAAGATTTATTTCCGGCTAGTTTCGATGTACAACATCATTTTCAGGTTACATTAAGTCAAGTCTCCTCAATAGGAAGTTATCTTGAAAGATCATGCTCAGTTAAGATGAATAAATATGACGAAGATTCAAGATAGAACGACATAAATGAGATGAAATTACAGCATAAGATTTCCCTTGGGATTTTTATATTTTTCAAGCTGTTCAAAAATGCTCTTGTCTACTGCAGGTTAGCAGTTTAATATTTCTCATAATATGAATCTTTAATCTTGTAATAAATGAGTATATTACACAAAAACCTGAGGTCAGAATATTTAAATAGCACGAAAATATATGTGCAAATAATTGTAAGTGGAGAATGTATGACAGCAAATTATAAAATGAGCGAGGCATTTAAATGGAGTTAGACGTTTCTTATTACGTCATCCTTGAAATGAATATCAATATTTATGTTCACGTTCGTGATCTCGCTTACCACTTTAGCAGAGTATTAGAATGAAGATATGAATGATAGATATTAGGAGAGTAGGAGAGAAGAGGGGATAATTTTGTAGAGAGTGGATGTAGGGGAGAGAGGAGGAACCATTTAAAGGCGGAAGGGAGAGAGTAGTGGGTTGGGGCAGGAGGAGGGCGGAAGTGAGTTTGGAATTGAGGCGGCGGGAGTAGAGGATTTAGTTTTGCGATTATTCCACGAGGTTGAAAAGCTCTGAAAAGTCATATACAAACCTCTGTCAGCCCTTTGATTTGAAAGGTGAAACTGTTAGTTCGATGGGTGGAGAATAAACGCAATCGTGTGGTCGATTCGGAGGCTGGTTTTTCACTTTTTTTTGCACTTTTGCACGCGTCGGTACATGACTGTGGACGTTCCATGCTACGTATTAGACTTCTAAAGGCAAAGATACAATCGAAAAAGTCAGTTTCTATAGGCTCCAAAGAAGGCAAAGACGGTGGAAACGGCCGACAAGGTGATATACACAGTTATTTAGGATGTGCGCGGAATGATGTGCAATAATTATTTGCTGATAGGAGAAAATATAAATGGAGACTTTTATGCGTCGTAATTGCACCAGTTGAGGGAAGAAATCAAGAAAAAACTTCATTTACTAAAAAAATTCTCTTTCGTCAAGACAATGCAAGGATGCACACATTTCTCACCGAATGTCTCCGATGGCTTACCAAATCGTGCCAATCAACCGAAGTCCTAAATTGTGATCTCATATATTGGAAAAGAATTTTTGCTGAAAAATATCAAGCCTAAAGTAGATCACGATGTTCTCACTGATTAAAAAACAGCTAACGGGACACTATATAACAACGGTCACAAGAAGGAACAGAGCAATGACAGATTTATTTCCCTCACATCCATTCCATGCAAGGTCATGGAACATTTAGTTGCGAGTTCGATCGTGAGACACCTCGATAGTCAGGAGTAATTGCTGAAAATCAGCACGGTTTCCGAAAGGGGAGAACCTGTGAGGCATTACTTGCGCTATTGGTTCATGATATTTTATTTTATTTATTTGTTTGGTAACATAAAATCTACGACTATGGTGTGTGGCAGGGTATGAAAACGCACCAGGCTTATTAAGACTCGAATATGACCCTAACGCGGTCGTACAATGTTACTCTGATCCCTTATTATCCCTGGAAAAAAATTACGTCATAAATCGATCTGTTCTAAACTTAATCTCTCTAATTTTATTGCCATAATCTCTCCTATCGTAGATGATATCCTTCTTTCGGGAGAGAGCAATTTCCAGTGGATGCGATTTTTCTAGATTTTGAAGAAAATCTACGACAAAGTACCTCATGGTAGACTACTCGCAAAGCTAGAAGCATATGGCATAGATAAAAATATCCTGCGTTGGATTTAGACTTTTTGAATGGTCGGGTACAAAGAGTAGTGATTGAAATATCCTGCGTTGGATTTAGACTTTTTGAATGGTCGGGTACAAAGAGTAGTGATTGATATAGTTAACTCAAATGCAGCAGAAGTTACCCAGGGAAGTGTTTTCGGACCTATTTTGTTCCTACTTTACGTTAACGGCATTGACTCAGTAGTCACGGATAGTAGGATAAGTTTATTTGCCGACGATGCATTTATTTTATTGGTTTGCCGTAGTATCCGTAATCCTGAGGACATAGCAGCTTTGTCAAATGACCACAATGCTATGCAACGCTGGTGCGACCCTCGGCAATTAGAATCAAACTTGAAAGATTGCGTAGTCAGACATTTTTGGAAAATTAGCAATTCCCTCCCGAACGCCTACTGCGTTGGAAACATCGAAATGAAATTTGTAGACTCAATTAAATACTTAGGCGATACCTTCACTCACTACCTCTCCTTTGCGAAACACATACGGGGAATAGGTGGACAAACAAACAAAAAATTAGGATTTGTTAAAAGAGGACTGGGTAATGAAAAAGTCAAAGAGAAATGTTATCTGTCCTTGGTTAGGCCTCATTTAGAATGTACTTCAGGTGTATTGGTTCCTCACGAGGTTGGATTTGATTGCCGAAATGGATCGCGGAGAGCGTAGAGGAGCTAGATTTGTAAAAGGCTGTCATTATAAACTTAGCAGCGTATTCAAAATAATAGAGGATTTGGGGAGGAAATCACTCATGGGGTGAAGGATAAATTACAGATGGTAGCTATTGTATACATCGGAATGAAGTATCTTTAGCAGCGATTTTGAAAATGTATCAGTACTCCCATCATACAACGGTAGGCGAGATCGTCTGAATAAGATTAGAGAGATTAAGAGTAGAATAGATAGATTTAAGATATCATCTTTTCCACGAACGATAAGGGATCACAATAACATTCCGACCGCGGTATGGTCACATTCGGGTCAAAATTAGTATGCTGTGTATTTGTCCCTGATCATACATCCTTGCGGTGGCTTGCAGGGTACTAAAATATCTTAATATCTGAGCAGTTTCAATGGTGAAAGAATCCAATAATAGTTCTCATTATGACAATATCCACCGTATTCATCAGATTTGGCGCCCAGTGACTTTTTATATTTCCAAACTTGAAATGGATCGACATGAAAACGATTCACATCGAACAAAGTGGCAATTGACAGCTCAGATCAAGGACCTTAAGAATTCCTAATTTTTGGGAGGCTTAAAAAAGTCGGAGAAACGCTGGGAAAATTGTGGCAAGCTGCAAAGAAATTATGTTGAAAAGTAAAAGAAAATATCTACCAAAAATAATCTTTTTCTTGAGTAAACATTAAAAAAACCATGTATACTTCTAATAATGAGTAACTCTTTTAAAATGCACTTTAGTCTCAGAGAATATATACGGACGATAAAAACTTAAGTTTCAGAAAGAGAAATTGATTCGGAGTATATTATTTGCGAGTTGAAATCGAAAATAATGGACATGTGATCCTTATGCCCTTAATACCAATGATGCTTATACCATTGATAAAATACCTTTTATTCAGTGTGCTTAGATTTAAGCTCTTGTACGTAATACAAATATTATAGATATTCCCTTGTGTTCCAATTTTAATGCAATAGAATGTAATTGCATTGCATTCAAACCTTAGTCATTTTTTCCAAATAATTGAAAATAGTTCCACGTATTGTTAGTAAATGACTTATTCGGAATTGTTTCAAAATATCATTTTGACTCTTAAAATATACAATGAACATTTCGGTTTCAGAAGTAGAATTTGAATAAGCGTTTATTATTTACGAGTCGAAGTTTAACTCTGTACGCGATTAAATTTTTTCTTTGGAGAATGAAGATTTTCTGAGGAATAATCTATCCAAGTGCATGAAAACCTGCTTGTCGCAGAAAAATTTAAAAAACGATTGAGTGAAAACATTTTTGGAAAAGTAAACTTATTCACGTTTCTTCAAAATTTTGATCCACGTTGCAAGTTGTAAATGGCATTCATTAAAAATTTTCCATGAAAAACTGTTTGCCTCATTGCAACTGACTGAACTTGCCTACTAACTCCTGCTCTCTTTTTAATAGCTCGCAAGAGAAATTTAAAAATATTTTTAAAAGCTTGTCTTCAGTTCAATTCTCTTTTAGGCTGTAGCTGGTATTTCTGTCGTAAGTGTTCATTCTTCTGTGATGGAGTGTATATTACAGTCTTCCTCGACTTCATGCATTGAGCTTTAACATTTTGTTTCCCTCGTCTCCTTCTTTTGATTCGTGGCTCGGATTGTTTTCCCATAATTTTTCTCACTTTTACGCTTATTATATTCCACTTTCATTGCCCATTTTGAACGAATTTTTTATTATGTTTTAAAATTTTCTGTATTTAATTGGTTCCTAATGCCATGCAAAAATCCAGAGTTATTTCACTTCTATAATCGACAATTTTGCCATATTTCGGAAATTCCTTCTTTTTTTCCGAACAGTAATATAAATATGATTTTTCTATTTGACTTGCTGGATGTGTGTCACAAAAGTGAAAGATAAAATGTCATCTTTGACGCTCCTGTTCTCACGGCACTTTTTTGTTCTTTTATAATAGCAACGATGGCGGAGGTGAAAGGTGCCCGAAGATTTTTAATTTTAGTGCCTCCTCGACGAACACGGAAGACTTGAACTGAGGCACGATCGATGTCACTTATTTTACGTATCAACATAAAATAATGCTGAAGCTGTGCGTGGCACATACTGAATAAAGTACGACAATGATAACGATTTTTTTAAATGCTCGCTTAATGCTGTAATGACTTGTGTTTCCTTGGGGAAATATCTATGTTTAGCGCTAAATTTCAATTCTTTTTATTTCTCGGTGAAGCTATTAGATTTTGAGAGACACAAAATGAAATTAAAATGAGGGTATCCAGCTCCTTGTTATGATGGCTATTTTGTCAGCATTTTGAATATTTCTTGGTTACATAACACCCGGAGATTCATTTAATAAAAGTGAGAAACATTATCATACAGTATCGGTTTTATAGTGAATCAAAATGAATTTTTCAAAATGCGACGGTGCGCTAGACTTATAGTGCCACAACTTGAAAAATAATCAATAAAAAATTTCAGCCCAATTGGGCGATGTTTAGTAGTTGTGCTATCGCTGTGAAATTTAAAACGCCTTTCACTGTCAGTAATACTGAAATTTCTTTCGTCATACGTCACTGCGCTTGAGTAGTTTTCAGAAGAAATAACATAATTTGAGGAGTTTCGGCTCTTATTAAGTGCTAATTAAGGAAAACAGCTTTAAATAGAGACAGGTTTAATGTCTGATATAAAAGAACTTTTTCAACTGGCCCCATTTTTCAAATAATGAGATTAGTACACAATTGCATGCCACAAGAACTAAAATGTCCAAATATCATATTTGAAATTGGCTGTATGATGATATCATCATAAATATTGAGATATTTCATTTAGATGCCATGAGAATGAGTGCATGATTCCTTTGTATTGAAATTTTTCGTTTTTATGAAGTTAACGTTGTGTGGTATTATCAGAAGACAAGAATTACAATGAGCAGAAATTAAGGCCGTAGAAAGCAGTCTTGTAAGTTGATTTCTGTCACAGGGAAATCAAGTTGTTGTCAAAAAATCATGGTGGAACGACATTGAGGACGAAGATACACATTCGATAACCCTGGGGATGGGGCATGTAACTAAACTGCCTACACCCTTGTCTGAATGAGATACAAGAACCAAGTTAAGCGATGTAAGAGTTATCTCAGCGCAGGTATAAATGGTACAACCTGGTAATCATGGACAGCCGACTATTATAGAATGTGTAACTGTTATACAGGTATAAGTAGGTGAAAAAATATGTATAAGTAGATGAAGAAAGTGACACAGGAACTTAGACGGATCACTAACATACTGGAGGAAAAGCAGGCGAGAGAAAAGTTCACCGCGGCCATTGATAGAAAAATATAGTAGATTAAAAAAATGAGACAAGTATAGAAGGACGATGGAAGGAAATGAAGAATAAAATAACCGAAGTAGCTCATGAGTAAATTGTGCATGGGGCCACGAAATCTAAGCCACAATGGATAAATATTCAAATAATAGGGGGAGGGGAATAATGGAGGAAGAAGAAGCTAGAAGAATGAAGGAAATTAAACTTAGGAATCTTTATAAATAGTTGCCGAACCAAGTAATACGAGACTGCAAGAAGGCTCAGCAAAATACATAGTAACCGGTTTCGTGGATATTAGAAACTAAATGAATAGGGGAAACAGGGAAAAATAATAAACTGGTGAAGAGATAATTAGAAGAGAGAAAAATATTAAAAGTACCCAGGATGTTAATGGAAACATACGTATAGAAGTTGGATACATCGGAAAGAGACAGAAGTAAATTATTGAAGTACTCTACTAAGGGCGCATTACACTTGAAGGTGACTTAACCAAAGAAGAATTTGCGATAGAAGAAGTCAAAAGGGCCCCGATGATACTGAGAACGGAATTCGACGGAGACATGAAAGACCTGAGCAACAACAAGGAACCAGGAGTTAACAAAATAAACGGAGAAAGAATGAAGACACCCTGGGTGGAAGCGAAAGATGCCTCCTTCAGAATAATAAAAGATACCTAACACAGAGGGAAACTATCAGAGCACTTCGAGAAGATTGTCATGATTGAAATACCTTAGAAACCAGGAACAGATGAATGTGAACGCAGAGTATTGAACAGGATGTATCACGCATCGAAAATACTTACTCAGATATTATGTCAAACAATGGAAGGAAAGAAAAAAAAAACCTTACGAGAAATCAATAATATTTTTAAAATACTAAGAACTAGAGAGGCAATGCTTTGTGTCGGGGTACTGGCCGAAAATATGATGCACGTATGGCTGGATATACGCATGCGGTATCCGTGGACTTAGAGAACGGTTTCGACAGGGTAGAATGGGATAATATGTTCAAGGTAAATAGAAGCGCAACGACAGAAGAATAATCCATTATTTCCACAGGTATCGTCTGCAGATGAAAAAGGGAAAGAAATTATAATCCAAATTAATAGGTTGTAGACAGGATACAACCTCTCGCCAGCACTATTTAGCGTTCATCTAGAAGAGGCAGTAAAGAAACAAGAATTGGACATCAAATGAAAGAATGGGAGAGATTTTAACATTTCGATTCCGATGCACCGATTTGTAAGTGACATCGCATTAGTTGCAACTCTAAATGTCTCCCCGAGAATGTAATGTGTACATAGACAAGAAGAAAACCAAAATCTTGGAGTGTTTTAGGCAGAAGCTGAAAGCGGGTACCAAAATTCGAGGAGTGAAACTAGAGCAAGTGGAATCGTTCGTCTACCTAGGCGGTAAATAGTACAACTTGTGTGGAAGAAGTTTGATCGACATCAAGCCTCCGGCCATCGCTGAAGCTACAAAGGCGCTTTGTTGACGAGGCAGCTATTATGTTCGAAGAATCTGAGGGTGCAAACAAGGAATCAGTTCGCTTAAGTGTTCATATTTAGCGTGTTACTTCACTGATCAAAGATGGGGAACATTGGAAAAGTTGACTATTGAAGAATGAAATCCTTCGAAACATGGTCCTGGAGGAAAATGCTGACCATTAAAGGTACAGACTAAGCGAGGAACGAGGAAGTATGTTGCTGAACAAAAGAGAACAGGGCCATGTGAAGAAATCTATGGCAAAGAAGAACTAAAGCGACCGAATACAACTGGAGACACAAGGGATTAGTAGGAAACGCTGCATCGGAAAATTAAATGGCAGACCCCCAGAGGAAGACAAAGAGACAAATGCATAATAGAAAATAAGAGCGACGTGAAACAGAGAAGTTTTCAGGGGCTGAGAGAATTAACGCTGGATATAGAATTATAGAGCTTCAGTAAACCAATCTAAGGATTAAAAAACTGAAAATGATAAGTTATTTGTTATGCACCCTGATGTATGTTGAAAAGACTAGAGGGAAATTTTGTGAGCTAAGGCTATTAATGGTGTAATACATGAAGTGACTTACCTTTAGGACGAAAGAAGGCGCTCTTAGTTCTATCAAAATTGAAAATACTGATTAAATTATAATAAGATGAGAATCTAAGTTCAATACATTTCTAGATACTTTATCTTTTTGATCGCTTTTTGAAACTGTGTTCTGGTCCTAAAATTATCCCCTGAATGCTGTGCTTGTAATTACTGATGTATGATATTATCGATATGCCCACTTATTGACTTTACTACGATAATCTTATTTATATATTCATAAAGTAAAAGGAGAATAGTCAAATGAAAGCCTAGTTATATTCAGAAGTTACAACTAACGCCCTGAATAAATCTCGAAATAATTTCAGGATATTACATGGTGTTAGCCAAACGTAAATAAGAATTTTAAGATATAAGGTACACAGTTTTTCGCTTAGTTTGAATTTTAACTGCATGAAAATATGTACCGCATATAATTTCATTGTGAAAATTGTTAAAAGGATTGTTCTTTTACAAAATGTACGCGCAAATAACATCTAGGTATACAATTTTCTATCAAAAAGGATTCCGTTGCAAGGAATAAAGGCAAGGTATTTAATAGATCCCTGGTTATGGGGACTTCTTCCTAGTTTTGTTAAATTAAAGAAAATTAAAAATTGAAAGATCACAACAAATTTCTTATTGCCCTGGATCGTTAGTAATCTACTCGCGCAAATGTAGTGGTATTTATTTTTTGTGGAAATTCGCCTAAAAATTTGGGTGAAGTAAATATGTAGGAATGTGTTCAAGACCAATTGGCACAAATTGCCCCATCCAGCAGGGGGAAGCGAAGAAGCACCGTGAAGGATGGACAGCAGATATACAGGTCGACAAGGATCATGACGGTGGATGGGACGGATTAGCTAGGAGATCATATTAAGAGTACATACATGGATAGGTAAATTGCAGGCACGGCCATATTTATCTCCGGTAGTGGACCATAAAGAGAACGCGAGTCGGGAATAGAGTGAGGGAAGGTTATAAAGAGGGATGGAGGGGGGGATGCATTGTGAGAGAGGTAGTGAATGGCAGCTAGGGATGGGTATTGCTTCTGGAAAGCATGTATGAGAGAGGAGAGATAAGTGGGAGAATGAAAAATATACCGAGAGAGAGAGAGGGAGCTGAGCATGGCGAAAGTGTCTCATCCCCCCACCGCGATCGATCAGAATGCCTTCCCATACGATGAAACCGGACAAGCCCCGAAATTTGTTTTCGCAGGCATTTTCCCTTCGTTATTGACCTCATCATTTTCACCCTATTTTCTTTGTCTTTATCAAGGAATGCGATGGCGATGATTCCTGCATCTCTTGACGCCGTTAGTTTTGTGACTTTCATAGTGGTTCACTCACCTCAGAATAGGTAGTTTTCGCGCCCCTTGTTGTTTAACTACTCTGGTAGACATACTAGTAGCAATTCAGATAGATGATGTCATTTATTTTGATTAATACAAGGGTATAAGGCTTTATTATTATCGCTGTACATTCAAACCCCCTATCATATCGTATCTGAAATAGTTTTGGATCCATTATTAGGTGAACAAATAGATTAGTAGAATCCTCTGAAATGAATCTATAAGAACCGCCTTGATGTCGTGATTAATTGCTACTAATCTTGAGTGGTTGAAAGATTAATTTTTAGTGTGGTCCTTGGTTCGTGCTAGCTTATACAGAGTAGTAGTCAATCTCCACAATCTGCATTGCAAACGCCATGCGATGCTAATTGGCACAAAATTCAATTTCTTGAAATAGTATCGTAAATCTCAAACCTCAGCCTTAAAATTTTTCTAAATTTTCGAAATCAATGACCAAAGTCTATGTTTTTGTTGAAATAAATCGTCACTAGAATGCCACAATGTTAATCTGAGTAATAATTCATCACAGTCACAAGCTTATAATCTTTCAGTTGAGAATACCTACATCCATTCTAGTTTCTGTCGTAAGTATCAGGTTTACGTTGGCATACTTTTTCATACAGAGAATCGAATGTTGTGTAACACATGCTGAACTTAGGAAAAAAAACTTGATTCTTACCATTGACTCTTTTCCATAGATCTAGATCACTTTCTAACGTTTTCCATAAATGCAGGAAGATATTTCATAAATCGATCTTCAACGTCTTAGCGCGGCTTCAGAATAATTATTTACTTTTCCCACGGGGATGACGAAAATAATCATGTGTGGAGAGACGCGGGTGGTCCCGTAAGCGGCCGTACTCCCTGTTCACAAACCATTCGTTGCGGTCAATACTTCTGTTTGCAATATTTATCGTAGCGTTTTACGGTCATTACCACTTTACTTCTAACATGCCATAATAATGGATTTTCATGATGACCATTTTCTCCTAACTCATTCATTGCATTATGTTTCTAGTGTATGCAGACATTTAAATGAGACTCTTTGAAAGATAAATAAGAAGACAGAAAACATGTTGCCTTGAATGTTTATTATTATTTGTAAAATTGTAAAAAGAAATTTAAATATTAAGGAATGAAAAGGTATTATAAGGAGTGTTATGGGGGTATATATTACAGAAGGTTTGGAACCTATTTTCAGTTAATGGATTCCCTTTTTCAGTTCGAATCTATCAACGATTAGGAAAAATGTAATATTATTAACTTATGTCATTCTAAAAACATATTTCTTTTTGAATATTTATCCATATCCAAACTGCCAACAATATGAATTAAAATATGTTCATTTAGTCTGCTACAATTTGGGAATTTTCAGAAGCCCTTCGCTCCGGTAATTAGTAATTATTTTCAAGTTTTCCCTTCATAGTAGTTTAGTATGCTGTCAAAATCATTGCCCATGTTCTTAAAGAAGGCATATGCTCATAAAAGTTCTATTTAGCAATCTTAAGTGATTTTTCAAATTTAAGAGTAATCCCAATTCTACCCGCTCAACTTGGTCTTCAAACGGCGATTTTGACTGTAAAGATAACATTTCCAAAAAACACAATTTTCCTGGATGATTCTAGTTGGGTTTTTGAACCTTTGCAATATAATTGAAGCAATTACCAAGGAGATTTAAATTATAAATATTTTTTCCGCACATAAAACTGCATATTTGCAAGTGTTCTTGAGTCAATGAGGCGTCATCGTCAGCCAGACTCGATTTGGCATGCATTTGAATTTGGGAAAATAGACATTTTTTTCTGAGATGAAATGCATTAAGACAGTATATTACGTATTCTTGAGGACGTGCATTATACTCTTCATTACTTTATGCTATCAATTACTAACTTCATGAAAGAAACGAGCTCTATAATCTTTACAAGGATACGGATAAGTATATTAGTCATTGGGTGGCAGAGTACGACCTCAGTCTAGTATGACATTAATTCCGAAATAAAGTACAGCGAAAAAGGTTTATCATTTTTATCTTACCACGAGAGATAAAGTTCACTCTTGGAAATAAAATCTTTGAAGGTTATTATAATGCCCTTCAAGGATATAATAATATCCTCTTAGAAAATACCTAGCTTGACGTGAATATTCAAGGAGCATCTTAATTTTAACATAGGTCTAACTAGTACCTTAAGGACTAAATAGTTCCAAAGAAACTGCGGGAGATGCCGCAACAGTAACTTATAACGGCGTCATCCGCTAATGTGTATTTCAGTGCAACAATTTCAGAGTGTAAAAATCATTCGCCAGTCAAGGCGCCTTGACTGGCGAATGATTTTTACACTCTGAAATTGTTGCATGGAC
Source organism: Hetaerina americana (assembly GCF_022747635.1). NCBI lineage: Eukaryota > Metazoa > Arthropoda > Insecta > Odonata > Calopterygidae > Hetaerina > Hetaerina americana. The sequence goes on from NW_027286069.1 coordinate 59,744,353, forward strand.
TAAATAGTTATCAAGATTTATTACGACATTCCTTTTTTCCTAAGTTGTCACTTTTTGAAGATGTTTCTTGTTGAAGTTATACAGCTCAGACAACGCGGTGTGGTGCCTTAAATGAAACAGGTACCTACTAAGCATGTGATACTACGAGTCTAATACTCGTAAATAAGGCCGTTTGAATAGAATTACGTAAGCAATCATGGTATGATAAAACTGCATCTTTGCAATAAAAAAACTCACATCACCCTTAAGTTTTACACGATTCTTGGGAGATTTGGCCACTGCTACCAGAAATAACTAGCAAGAAAGTGGTTGAATGCGGCCGATGGCACCATTTTTATCGCCCACAGTCATTTACTATTCTTCTCACCAAGAGTTAATGCTACCTGTGGTATAAGACCACTCCCAGAGTGAAAAGCAACTCTTTAGTCCGCCAAACATCGCCGCAGGCAAATTATTTTGCAGGAAAAATACATTTTAATAAAAGGCGATAAATATCCATTAAAAACCATTTGGTGAACCGAATATCGTACCCGCCAATGTTGGAAAGTCTTTGCCCGGTGCACCAACGCGACCAAAAAAGGGAAAGAGTTGGGAGGCTGTTGAACCAGGGAGAGGAGTGTAAGGGGCAATGCAGGGAGGGAAGACGGGGCGGGGCGAGGGTTTTTCGGGACAGTGACGTCAGCAGGGTAGCAGCCGTCTGCGTGTAAGGGGGGCGGGGAGAAAGGTGGAGTGGGGGACTGGAGGGAAGGTGGGTGAGGGAGGGAAGCGGAGGCAGCAGAAAAGGGGAGGGTCGAAAAGGACTGGTGGGGCAGGTTGGTAGGGTGGAAATTTTGCACTTGGTATGCGTCTCTCAATTAGGTTAGGTTTTTTTGGTAGCGGAAAAATTGCTCGGGTGGGGAGTATTGGCGGGGATGGGTGGAAGGAAGAAGAGTTACATGTTTGTATGCACCCACACACATGATCTTGGGGAATAGATCGAGAGGATGTGTGGGGAAGGGGGTGGATTAAGGGGAAGGGCTGAGTGGAAGCGATGAGCAAAGGGAGAGAGGCAGGGGGAGATGGAGAGGGCGAGGGAGGAAGAGCCGTCCTTGGGGACGGAACCCTTTTTTATATTTATTTATTTATGCATTTATTATTTTGTTGGGATAATGGGTGGGGTGGTTCGGTGATGGCGAGGAGGGCGAAAGGTGGGAGGGACGAAGAAGGGCGGATCACGTGACTCGGCGTTGGTTCGGCTCGGCTCCGCAGTGGGGCGGGAGGAACCGGTGAATACAATGGGGGTGGAAGGAGGATGGGTGGAGGGGGATTAAGTGGCGCGTAAGGGGAAGGAGGGAACGGGTTCCCGAAATGTTCCGAAGGGAGGTATCTAGGGAGAGGTTAATGGCGGAGTCGGGGGGGGGGAAACTAGATTCGAGAGATTAAGGGGGTGGTGTGGTCTTGGAAAGAGGAAGAACAAGGGACGAGGTTGGAGAATCGCGTGTCTGAATGCATTCCTTAAGGTAGTGCACGGGACGAGGTGGAGATGGATGACTGTGGTTAACTGCCAATGAAATTGCAGCGTCAGAGGGGGAGCTTGGAAGGTAATAGACGGCAGGAAGGACTAGGAAGCTGTCGGAAAGGAAAATGGAGACAGGTGGGTGTTCCAGTGATCAAATGAGCAGAAAGAGTTAAAATAATCAACAATTCACGGCTGGAGTCAAAATAACATTTCTTTTAGCCTTTATTAAGAGTTTCCATCGTGGTAAACGAATGTGTTTTCACAGATTATATTGGTTACTCAGTTTGTCTGCGTAATTTTGCTACTGCATTCAGTTATTTGTTTTCATCTCTTAAGCGAAATATATGCCAATGTAAGGATGATTTTTATACATGATGTGTAAAAATACCTTAATGTAGTAAATAGCAATAGGTATTTCAGGATAAAAATTAAGGATCATATAGGATATTCTGTCATGTCATCCTTTTTTTGCCAATAATGCCCGCAAGCCGCCGCAAGGCCGTGTTGCGGTGGGTATCAGGTCACCACCGGAACTAGGGAATACAAGTCAAGTGCTGGGCGTGGAAACTTTTGAAAGTGACAGTTTCTGCAAGAGATATGAGTTTATGTTAGTTGAGGTAAGGCAGATGAAATGGAATCGGTTTTTAGTAGGGATTGAGAAATAAATTTTAAGTGTTTGTCTTAGAAAGCTACAATTTGGTTTGGTATTTTTTTTAATTTTGGGTATTATTGAGCTATTACTTAACACTCTCTTCTCAGATGTTATTCTTTTTACCATAATATGGTGTGAGAAATTATTTTTTAGCTAGTTCTGCGTCAAATGAGCGGGAAACCTACGATCCGTAATGGCATTGGACTTCTATTCCTGAACTAACAGTTGTGTCCAACTGTGTGATGTAAGGGAAATTCAAGATAATTAACGCCTGGTCTAATAATTTTTCCTATATAATCCATCATTATTCCAAAAAAATTCTTTTAAGTTAATTTTAATTAAAAAAGGTGGTTAGATGGGGGAATTGAAATAAAAATGTTTCGAAGGCCTCAAGAAGGACGATTTGGTGGTGTCAGTTCTGTGGCTGTGAAACGGGGCAAATTAGTTAATTGAAATCTATGTAGTATTATCTTTTGGTCGTTAGGAATCTACACACACCCTCACATCGCGTCGAGAAAACCACCCAGGAGGTTTGTAGGCTCTGCCTGATAAGAATCTGGTGTTAAAATAACGTTCCAGGCTACCATGAATAATTTATGAAACATTGTCACATGACATCAAGTATAGTTCCAAAATTTGGAGTTGGAAAATTCCATCACTACATATTTTCAAGAATGATATTGAATCCAAAAAATAAAAATGAAACTTCCTATTATCCCACTGCTGCGGAGAAAAAGTTTCCCAGAGAAATATTTATCCGGATGGTTACCAAGTAATAGGTGTTTGATTCATTAGTTGAGTTCACTATTTAATGAATGTAAGGCGTGAAAGAGTGTATGCTGCTGCTAACTCCTCAATCTAAGGAGTGTATGCTGCTGCTAAGTATGACACAAGGAGATCTTTATTCTAAAGCTTGATTAGCTAAAAACCAGATTTTCATCAAGGTTTTAGATAACTCGATCCATTTAAAATAAAATATATTAATTATAACTGATATCCTTAGTATTAATGAAAACTTATTTTCCAATTCAAAACCTCGGTAAAATGTATCTAAGCAGAAAAGAATAGTCATTTTGAGTGAATTTCAGGCCATTATTCAATTTTCTGGACTCGAGTTTTAATTTTAAATGCCTAAATAATTTTTAATCTCTTCCGCAAGGAACATGTCACAGAGACTAATTGCTAAATGTTAGCCTACGCTGAGGATTCCCTCTGACGTAGTATACAGTCAGGCGCCCTATGCCTCAGAAAGATGAATTATAACGCCTGATACCCAAGGGAGCAGGGGAAAGGGGGATGGAAACATTCTCAGGCGTAAGAAAGAGACTTTTCTTAGGAGCAGAGGGCTTTGGCATGGAATTATTTCTGCAAGGAGACACAAAATTGCCTATTTGTTTATCATAATGGTGTCTCAGAATAGGGGACTGGCACATGTATGTTTTGATCTAAACCGTAATCATATATTTCTCCATTAATTAGATACATTTGCAGAAGTGAAATGGTAGCTATTTTATCTAATAACTATCCAAGTACACCTCCATTTGCATAGCAAGGCGGAAATACTGCTTTATAAGACGCAAAGAAGTAACCCTAGTCTTAAGTTGAATGGAACCTTAAATTGCGAGTTCTTAGACGCTCTAAGCCCTTGGAAGACGGTGGCTTGGCTATGACGTTATTATAATTAAGCTTTGTTAATAACATTTAAATTACAAGGAATAATGTATTTCAAAATACGTATATCTTAATAAAATTTTGATCCAATTCCTCTGTAAAAACGTATTTTTGAGTAAATAAATCCTATAAACTATTTTGAGGACCTGTATGAGAGCAACAAAAATATAAATAGGACTCCTGACGTCGCCTCTGATTTCATTTTTGCTTGTTTTAAAATATGATTGTCTTCAATAACCGAAAAAATTCGATAACAATTACAATGTCATGCTGCAATATTACCAACAACAGCATAAAACCTTCACTTATTAATAAACTCGATGGTTTCAGGCTTCACTTTGTGGAAATCCATTCTAATAAATCAAAAGAGAGATGGTACTTTTTTCCACACTTTATTTACAAGTCGACCGGTTTCGTCGCATAGGCGACATCATCAGGCCTGATGATGTCGCCTATGCGACGAAACCGGTCGACTTGTAAAATAAAGTGTGGAAAAAAGTACCATCTCTCTTTTGATTTATTCACTTATTAACATGGACAGTGTGATAAAATATATATCTTGATGAAAAGAAAATAAAACAACTGGATAACCACCTACGGCAGAAAGACAGGTCATACGTAATAAAATAAATATAAAAGGAGTTATAAAATGCCAGAAGTTCACTGGCAAAAAATGGCAAGAAGTTTATGATTAATAAAACCGAAAAAAAACCGTAATTTTAAAAATGATAAAATCTTCTCTTAGTGCAAACCTTTGTCATTTTCAAATAAAAAATATAAGCAAGTCGTAAAAATAGAGTATATGTTTGCATGCGTTTGAGATTTGAATAATAGGAAAGAGTGTCGGAAGCAATTACATCAGGTTCACTCAGAAGAATGATGAATATCAAGTACGCGAAGCGCATAGCTGACGGCAGATGAAGTTGGAGTCGAAAGAAATCTAAGAAAATGTTACTGCGAGGAATGAACATATCAGGCATATTTTGAGGAAAAATAGCACGTGAAAGGCATTTACTGCATAACCGTAAGGAAGACATCTTATTTGGTATATTAAACACTTACCGGGAAATATTAAGGAAAACATTTAGGAAATATCAAGGAAATATATAGTATATTAATGAATAAAGATATACTGATGTAAGAGTCGATTGGGAAGTTGCCAACAAACCTCTTATATACGAAGCATTTTTCATTCACTATTTTAAATTAGCTGTCTAACACTTTAGGAATACACTTGAACGATACTCATATTTATGGGTACGGTACTTGTACTCATTGGATTACAGCCACGATGGAGAAACTAAATGATTCTTGATGTTTTCAGAATGAATAATTTTTCTTATATTTTGCATATTCGGTCGGATGAAATAACGGTTAGTTAAGCAAAGAGAAGTCTTAGTTAGTCTATTGGGTAAATACGCTACCAAAAAGGCCAAGGGTTTGGATACCGACTTTGGAAATGGTTTTTACGCAACACTTGAGGATTGTTATCAGGTAAATTTGGTAAACAGTCATAAATAGGCTTATCAGTATCCCACCTGATCGCGGACTTTTTTATGGTTCGGTGCTACTACTAGTAGTACCTAACGTACGTACTAGTAGTAGTACGTAATGCTAAAGATAGTCCGCGATCCAGTGGGATACTGATTAGCCTATTTATGACGGGTTGGACAATTTAATGAGAAGATATGTCTCCATTTAAAATGACTATATTTCAAAAATTTAACATTGGACTGAATTTTCCTTGTGGTCGATCCGGCGAAACCGACGATAACATCGTGATTTAAAAACTGGCACAACCAATGAAAAAATAGTGCCAAAATACTATTAAAGATAGTAATACTAAGAGGGTAGAGAAAGAAACTTTGCAATTCCACATAAAAATTTAATATTTCACAACCACGGTTTCGATGCTGCGTATCATCTTCAGATGACATGCATCCAAAATGTTTCACCTTATGTAGCCTGGCTCCAAGAGGGGAGTGGGGTAGGGGGAGCAAGGAAGAGGGGCTAAGTGGAGTACAGGTGCAGCAACCCATCAGTGGGCTAGGAGAGGGGGAGGGTATGCATTGGAATGTTTCTGGCTCAAATTTGTGAAAGTTTATATCAATTAAATGATCATTAAATGAAGAACACAATGTAACACTCCACCGTTCTTACTCGTAGAAATAGCAGCATAGAAAAAATACATTGCATTCTACATTTAATTAGGGAGGTGTTTGTCAACAATGGTTTCACCTTCATTAAGGGACGGTCGATGGCCATCACTGCCTTGGTGGGGGTGGGTTCGGTGCGGAAAGATGTTGGAGTCTTTTAGGAATGTTAGGAGGGGGGAAAGTGAGAGGTATATTGTTTCGTTGACCACCTCAAAACAGTCAGACTGAAGGGATTGCCTAATTTCCAACTCCTTCAAAACATTCAACCTGCGTCCATTCATTTCTGTGTGAAGAATGTGAATTTACATATATAATTCTTTTCCAAGAGGTGTTTTGCGAATTGGGATCTGTTGTCTTTCTTTGTGAAGCATGGTCGGTGTTCTTTAATCCTAATCTCGAATGTCCTCCCTGTCTTTCCAATGTAGATGTCGTTGCAGTCCCTACAATTGAGTTTATAAACCCCACTTTTTTGCATTATATCCATTTTGTCTTTGGGTGAATCCATTATGGTTTTTAAAGTGTGTGTGTTGTAAAGCGCTGCCTTGATTTTGTTTTTGGAGAGTATTTGTTGCATCCTGAGTGAAATGTGGCTAAGAAATGGAATTCTGACTTCTGAATCTAAACTTGACGAGCGCCGATGGCGAATAAGTCTTTATGTGGAAGTTGAAAGTTTATTTGTTAACCTCATCATGAAGGAATTTCACTAAGTTTAACCTGAGACTTATGTTTAGCAGTACGAAAATCTCGAGCGAAAGTTCATTTAAAAATGTACAAAATAGGAACGAGATAAAGATATACTTGATTACTTCATCATCATTACTATTTCAAGCCTAATAGTAATGATGATGAAGTAATCAAGTATATCTTTATCTCGTTCCTATTTTGTACATTTTTAAATGAACTTTCGCAGGAGATTTTCCTACTGCTAAACATAACAATCTCAGATTAAACTTTGTGAAATTCCTTCATGATGAGGTTAAGAAATAAACTACGATTGATTTCCTATAGCTCTCAATTCTTCTCTATTCAGTGTTAACTTTCTGATCCCCTGAGATACTCCTGTTTTACCTCCTCCTTAATAGGCTATGTGTATTTGTCTCTGGGTCTTTCACATTTCGCTTCTATTGTGCTTTTGATTTATACATTTTGTCTCAAGGAGTGTCCAATCCACTTAGTTATTCTATACCATAGTGTCTCTTCATGTAGTCCTGCCCTCTTCTGCTCCTCAAAATATGTATATACTTCCTTGTTCATCACTACGTCCTCAGTTTCGCTGTTTTCCTTATTCACGTAGTCATGATTTCCTCACAGTCCTTTATTTAAGCCGTCTTACACTCTCGTATCACTTGGTTTTGCAACTTTTTATAGATTCTCATCAGTGTTACTACCTCAATTCTTGTAGTTTCTTCTTTCCTCCATTTTTTTCTTAATTGAGTTGTTATCTATGGTCACTTTGATTTAACTGCCCTTCAGTCGAGTTTCTTAGGTAGTTGCGTCTCTTTAGGGAAGTAATTTTTGCAATTAATGATACAACCGTTAATCAGGAGTTTATCTCCCAAGGTGGAGCTGATATTTACATTAGTTTCCGGGTTTGAGTACTGAGTGGAAACCTTAACGCGACAAACATGAAATGCAGTTCACCAAAGTTGGTAACTGATATAGCATGTACTCTTGATGCCTTATGCTATGATAATTTAGTCATTGATTTCCATTTTCCCCTTCCTCTCACCGCTCTTAACATTACGAACCCATCAATAAATGCATGATTCAGTCGTATATTCCTAAATAATGAACGTCTATAAACAGAACTGCTTGTCAGGTACACACCACACAATACACACATACGCTGTAATATTGTTGACGTTTAAGATGAATTGCATTCAATATACGAAGTATCTACCACTGGGTTCATCGTCGCAACTTCGTGAAGGGAACCCACTGGACACGGAGGACAAAGATTTTATCGCATCAAATGATGTGAGATGAGTTAGAAGAGCCAATGGGCATTAAAACGTTCAGCGCTAAACTTTTGAAGGATTCCGGGATTAAAAGATGGCCCTCAGGTCGGACTCGCTCTACGGGAACATTGGACGGCGAGGTCCTGGAAGGACGGCCCATTGAAACACAGAGGGAGCGTGACGAGATGGCTGCCGTGTGGGAGGTCAAAGGAAAAGGAATTTTGATGAGATATAAGTCTTGCTTGATGGGTGCCGAATGATACGAAGGGACATAAGAGGCGGTGGAGAGACGGGGAAATTGACGCTTTTCAGAGAGGGAGTTGGTAGGTGGGTGTGTGTGCTAAACGATGGGGGTGGAAACATTGGTGCGAAGGAGGCTGTCGCACTAGGGGTGGGGAGGATGGATGGATGATGACGGAGTAGAGGAAGAAGCATTCTGCACAGTAAGTGCCATCTGAAATGGCAGCGGAAGGCAAAGAGGTAAGATGAAAAATGAGATTTAGGGAGAGTAACGTATTTCGCCGAAATCTGCTTCATTCGAAGCCGTTTCAGTTGCGCGATTATTAAGTTACACTCTCCGCTTCTCTCAAGGTTCCGCTTTCAAACGGTAGGCCTGCTTAGGGGACTGCGCGGGGCTCAGTGATTGCTGATATTTAGTATTAATTGCATGATCGTGGGTTATTTGTGGGTCTTTCACACATTTTTCGAGACATCAGTGACCTTTCGGAAACCATCTATAATTACAATAACTGCTTGGTATTTTTTTGGTTGAATATTGGTCGTTTTTATTGTTAAATTTCCTGACATATGTCCGCAATAAATGCCACATGAAACGTTGATATCCTTTGTCGTTGTTGATTTTATTGTATCCTGCTTATTGCCTTAATTTATGTTCATTGAGAGTTAATATGATTTCTGTACTATTTTCATATTGCCAGATAGTTCTTTTATTCTTTCTTCTCCGTCCTGATATTTGGCTCCATAAGAGTAGATAACAGCGGCACGCGCAAGAGTTTAACGTACACCTCGTTACGCAAAAGAGCACACCTCGTTACGCACTGTGAAAAATGAAGAATTAGGGCGATAAAATGAACGATGGGGGAGGTCCTAGCGGTGACGTGGAGGGGGCGGTCGAGAGAGTTGGGAGACGAAACGTTTTGCAGACTATTGAAACACCAAGTGTCTGCGGTTTCAGGAGCGCGGACGTAGACGAAGGTAATCAATGGGTGATGAGGAAAAAACTAGATGTTTAAGGAGATATGGGAAGTAAAAGGAGGAGATCGCCCGATTTGGATGTGAGAGAGAAGAAGAAGACTGGCGAAACCTAATAAAACTTAAGGAGAATGTGATCATTTTAGGTGTAGCTACTCAAGGGGTGACAAGAATTGATGCAATAAATATATTGGTAGGAGGGAGGACAAAAATAGGATAGCATGTATATGTATATATACATGTATTATGATATATATATAATATATACCCCCCCTATATATATGTATATATATATATATATATATATATATATATATATATATATATATATATATATATATATATATATATATATATATATTACATTTACACAGTACAATGGAACAATAAAATAGATAATACGTAAAATGACACACATTTAAGAAAGTTATACATATATACTCATTCACCAAGAAATAGATATAAGGAAAAGGGATAGGAACACATATAAAGGACGAACACAGTAGAGGTTGGGAAGGCGGAATCAGGCAAATCACGCGTGTCAAAATATTTACTAGACCGGGACTTGAACTCCAGATCTTTCCCCTTGCCGTGCGGGTTCTCTCAACCACTTGAGATATCCAGGAAACGTAATTTACACTGAGATCTGCGATGCTTTATGCAACCAAGTGCCCCGATTCTTTGGCCAAGAGATGGCGTTAGGGAGCTGTTTCACCCACCAAAAGAGAAGTATAGTATACAACACACAAGAGGAAAGGCAAATAGGTTAGCAATCATACAACATCATGAAGGATAAGGACAGTGCTATTATTGATTCCTGGCCAATTCCAGGACTACAAGAGCTAGATGAAGTAATTGAAATGCTCCCTATCCCCAAATACGCCTCCGAACACAACACTCCCTTTGATAAATGCTATAGTGTATCCATCTTAGCATCCCTCCCACCCTCTGATCCTCCACTGAAACTCAAAACATTAGAGCAATCCTTCATCTGGTTCTTGTAGTCCTGGAATTGGCCAGGAATCAATATTAGACATTAATTACCCTGCTCCAAACATATTTTTATCCCCCCTCCACCCCCATCACCTTCTACATTTTCCCCACCCTTCTAACGCTGCCCCTCCAAACCCTTCCCTTCCGAATTCTCTTCCCACCTTCCCCTTCCATCCATCGCTCCAGCCCTCGTATTCCCTTCAGTTCTATCCCTCTCTTCCTTGATGAAGGTGGCTACGACCACCGAAAATTCGAAAGTTAGTAAGTCTCTTTTTTGTGTGTTTCTGTGTTTTTGTCTGTGTTCACTAGTGCTAAATGTTATACATTATTATTCACGTCCGTGAGACTTTCAAAAAGTGTCATATATATATATATTAATATATATATATATATATATATATATATATATATATATATATATATATATATATGTATATATGTATATACATATACTCGTATCATTATTCGTAATTTTTTGACGAAAAATTCAACAAATACCATCCAACAGCCACCGAATTCACCTGATTTGGCTCCCTGTAACTTCTTTCTGTTCAATCGAGTTAAAAAACCATTACGGGGAACGCGTTTTAGCAGCCGAGAGGAAGTAATGGAAAAATCGCAGGAAGCACTGATGGACATACCGAAAACGGAATGTAAAAAATGTTTCGAGGATTGGATCAAGCGCTGGCATAAGTGTGTTGCAGTCGATGGGGATTACTTTGAAGGGGACAATATAGATTTAGATGAATAAACTTGTATTTTTAATTTTCTGAATAAATTCCGGGAAATTTTTGATCAAGGTAGTATATATATATATATATATATGTATATACATATATATATATATATATATATATATATATATATATATATATATATATATATATAGAGAGAGAGAGAGAGAGAGAGAGAGAGAGAGAGAGAGTCGCGGTAGTAGTTGCAAGGGATAGAGCGTTTGACTACTGACCGGAGGGCCCGGGTTCTATTCCCGACAAGCCTCTCTGGGCACCCAAGATTTTTCTGGGACCAGATATTTTTGGGAAACAATGACCGGCACAGAGAAAGGAGCAGGCCCCCCTGCCCTGATGTGTGTATTTCCCTTGCCGTCGGGCTTAGCACTGGGTGAACTCTACCGTCACCTACCAAAACGTTCTTCGGGTTGATTTTTGTGTTTAAATATAAATACATGTCTGGGTGTGTGTGTGTATATATATATATATATATATATATATATATATATATATATATATATATATATATATACACACACACACATAGTTAGGTGACACCAAAACAATGAAATGCCACTTAGTTGGAGGACGAATGTTAAAAGGAGAAAAGGGGCTCTTAAAATAAAAGTATCATGTTAATTTTTATCTGTAGTTACAAAATACCCCGTTGGCCGCCTGGAGAGCGTAATCTTTTTTCAATGTATCTCTTTTATTTGCATATTACGTTATTGATTAGTATTTACATACATACATATGACACATTTTCGTATATATATATATATATATATATATATATATATATATATATATATATATATATATATATATATATGTATATATATATATATTTTTTTTTCTTGTGCAGACTACAGTTATGATAGACACTGATAATTACCTCCCGCCCTAGTGGCATAGCTTTTCGATGAAATCCTCACAAATGAAAAGAGTAGAGTGTTGAGTGGCTAATGTGGGCAAAATGTTCAGCTCGGAAGGCAGCAGTGCATATCGAAACTTTCGCCAGTTTAACGCTATTGCTCACCGAAAATTTCGCCAGGTGCGCGCGCGTCTGCAAGTGCTGCAGATCGAAATTTAATGGCATTCTCTTGAGGAAGAAAATTTTTAACGCATGTTACAAAGTAAGGATTTTTATTTGTCACAAAGAGAAATTAAGTTTTATTTCAACATATGAATACCTATCAGTGTCTGGAGAGTGTAGAACTAATGCTTTTAAAATAATTATAGTTATGAAAGTTGATAGTGTGGTAAAAATAATGTGTTTTACAAGGTTCTACAGCTTCATATCCTCGCAAACTTGGAAAAAATATATTTTTTAATTATGGAGTACTGATGAAGAATAATTTTTTTATCCTTTTTAAAAACTATACATATTTGAGAGTAGAGGATCATTGAATTGAAAAATTAGGAAATGATATTTACTCGAGAAATGCAGATATAAACTTGACTTATACATTCCAGCGTCAAAATATTTTTCAAAGTAAAATATTTGGTTCATTTTTTGCGATTATAACTCGTATCATTCCTTTTATTTTGAAATAATTAGCACCGATGAATTCTTTATAACGAAATTATCAGATATGTAATGATTATATTATAAGATATGTAATGATTATATTATTTATTTTAGCACGGAAATAGACATAGGGAAATGTATAATTTTCCATTTAATAACCTAGATTAGTAGTATTTTTCTAAAACAATTGATTTTACTCCCAACAAGTCGTCTTTTGCTCTTTTGTTCACCCTCCCGTTGATTATGCCATGGCCTGCCTGAGCCACGGGAGAAATTAATTCCATTTTTCATAATATATTCCTCACTTAGTGCAGCTTCTCTTTTATTCGAGTTAATTTTAATGTTGTCCTGACGAAGTCTCCTGGTTAAACACCTCCAGATAAACTTATAAATGTTTTTGAGAAAGCTTCAGTTAATCTGCTCATACTTTTGTGCCTTATTTTCATCATTTGCCTGTCATAAGCGGTTTCTATTTCGGTTGTTAGCGGTCAGTCTCATTACAAAAACGTGAACAGTGATCCAATTTTGTTTATTCAACGTTTCGTCATTTTATGCTCAGTTTCTTCCCTGACTGCTCCATGGAAACCTCCGTAAACCTCTAATCAATTAGAGAAAATGAACAGACAAATTGATTTTCATTTCTCAATACGTTTTATTATTTTATTGATAAAATTTGGTAGAATTAAAACAATAATTTATGCGGGTTCTCTGAATATGAAGAATTTGAATCCATGACGTAGATTTAATTATTGGGATATTGGAAAAGCCTCGTTGAAGAAAGGATATATTTTTTCTTTATTGAATCGAATTAATTGCTAAAAGAGAAGGAAGGTCATTCGATCTCCTGAGTAGAGGCAAACTTCGATTCATGGGCTAGACTGTAAAAAATATCGACCACAGCCAAGACTGTTGCCGCCTCCGGAAAGAAAACTGGCGTAAACTTTTACTTCTCCGAGTTTCTTTAAACCTCTTGGTCTCTCCCTCCGTTTTTCCACCCTCTCTCTAAACCCACCGTTGAAACACATTCATCCTCATCCCCACTATCTTTCTTGTCCCCTCGGTCGGTGGCGTGCCTTTATGTATCTGCCTTCCTCCCCGGAAAACACTTTCTTTAACTTTGCCCCGAGCGCTGAACGTACCCTGCGCTCCCTCCATTCAGTGGCGCACTTCCTCCTAAATCCAACTCCATCGCCGCTTTGTCCACTAAATCTCTCACTCCGCTCGCATTTTTTTCCTCCCTCTCTCTTCACCTGCAACCACTCACCACGCTCTTTCTATCGGCCATCGTACTCACGCGCTGCCAGGTTCCCCGATCCGTTTCGCTCAAGTTTAAGACGACTGTTTGGCTCCTCTTATGCTCCTCTATTGCGGCAGATTTCCATCAGTTAGCGGGGCAAGAGGATTGGCGAATATTGGCGAAAAATCCATATTTCCCTAATTTTTCTTTGGCTAGATATGTAAGAAAAATTTTTGGGAATTCATTATCAGACGGAAACTAATCTCTCACATTTCAGATATTCCCATTGTCTTTGAATTGATACATAAATGTGACCTTCGTATCACATGGAATGTTTATTTTTTTAAGGAACTCGTTGATAGCTATCTTAAAAGTAAATTCAAAGGAAAGCTCCCTTAAGTTTAAGCCTAGGTACCCATCAGACAACCAATGTTATGAGGCGTAACTTTATGCATGTGTTTTATGTTAATTATGACAAATTAATATCAGGAAAACTACGCTAATTTTCAAACTTCATTTATTTTACCAATCTTAGCATTGGTAACGTGCGTCATTATCAAGGTGTGGCATCAATAACCGGTCTCTTATATCAGGTGGGGGTTAGGTTATTTGGTTGGACAATGTAGCGATTGTGGTAGGGTATAGATAAGGAGAGAAATATGGGTAAGGTTGTTTAGCTTTGATGTGAACGTACAGTATGATAACAGGAGGAAAGAACGGGTAAACAAAGAAAAATATGTGAAAGTTCACTTTCCCTCTCCTTGAAGGGTGACCGGTCCTGAAGTGCGTGTGGTAGATAAATATTTAAGATATAATAATGCGCATAGAACTTATGTCATTATAATAAAAAATATCAGCCAGTGTAACAAAAGTTTCGAATATATCTAATAAATCCCATTAACACCAATTTTAATATGAATTAAATTAACATGATCAAACTTACTTAAAACCTATTGTTGTTTTTCTCTGTTTTTAATTTTTCCACCGATCGAGCATTAAAAGTTCACAGAGCAACTTCTACAATCCCATAATATTGAAAATTTCATGCTGAATTATAACCATCATATTTAGAGAATCATAAAATTTCATACTTTTCGGACGGCAAGATTTTTCCGTTTTTGTGGGATGGGATCAACAAAAGTGGACAAAATAATTCTTACTGCACCGTTAAGATTTTTGCGTATCAATAATCTCGACTTTCATCACGTGAATAGGTTTCTTCCAGCTTTAATAAGTTCATGTGTCACATAATTTAAATGGATGTAACAAATTCTATTTTTTTCATGAGTAATATGCAATATGTACAGTTATATGTGTACACAATTACAATATTTTCATATTGTAATTGTATTGTAAACTGTTTGAAAGCTCCTTATGGAAGAATATAGCGTTCGCTGAGTGGAAGGGTTAGTGATATAGAACTTTCTTACAGGCAACTACTTGCTAATTTTCTAATTAGCTGTTCTATTTGAAGGAGGACTAAAAACCTGAATTCTAGATAGAGAACATCTCGTAAAAGCTCTTAGTACTTTTACGTTCTTTGGAGAACCATTATTCTGTATAACATATTAGGGGAACAATTGTTCGGGAAAATATTCTTTGAAAGTTTCCTTCTGCCACGGATTTAAGTTTTGCCTTGTGTATGGGTGTAATAGTTTAGTACTGGCATAAATAGTGAAAAATCTAAAAGCGTTGTCAAGTAAGTAAGAGTCTTTTTACTGTAATCTATGAATGGAAATATTTAAAGGGTTTAAACGACTCCTACCTCCAGTTTAATGTGTATTTTGAGTTAATTTAATACATTAATTTCCATATTATAATCATTTGTAACACTTCAAGAAAACGTTTTATTTAAGATCTCATTATTTTCACAAAAAATAATGGGCATATACTGGTAAACTTGTTGTTTTTAATTTTAAGAGGTTAATTCAGACGCTAGGGGACAACAGTCATCAGTTTTCGCCAATAGTTTACCTCGTGTAAGATGCTTGAAACATGTTTTTAGCCAGTATGAATTCAAAGACCTCCAGTAAAAGGTAAAAATATTATTGACTAGAATATTCTCAAGCTATATAAAATTTCTTTTAAGTGTTTTCGACACAGTTATTAACTTGAAACTTCCAAGGCTGTTTAAGCGTATGCAAGTACATATATAATTTAACGCCAAAAACGGCAGGCATGGAGGACTACTTGTAATATGAAGCTTGTTTCCAATACTGTATCTCATGTCGCTGTGGGGAGAGTTAATTCAAGAGTGTTGTTTAATATTAGAACTATAAAAAATTGAGAAGCAGTTATGTAGAATCCGTAAAGTTGAATTAATCCAATACAACGAATCCCACGAAACTTCCAGGAATCCTTCTTCCTGGTTTAGTGCATTTATTTGAGGTGCTTTCTAAAAGAGTACGTCAATATTACGGTGTTACTGTTGTGTTTTTTTATTTTTATTGAGGGTCTGTATATTTGGACTCTCAAAGTCATGAATTTTTAATGAATAAAATATTAATTATGAAATTTGCGACATGGTTGTTATGTAATTTGAAATTGAACATTAAATAAACAGAAAAAAATTGAAATAATTCAATTCCCATTGCTCTCTTCACAAGTAATACGTATTATTTGAAACATTAATTACGGGAGGCGTAAATATATCTTTTCAGAGCAACGAAGTCAAAAAACAAATGAGTTATAACCTCCTAGATATGGTGTAATGATTTAAAAGTACATTTTTTCGTCGAAACTCCTCACCAAGTATGTGAACGTTGGTTAATTTATTAAACAGTATTGCCATATTTAGCATATTCCTGCCGTAAAACGTATTTCATGAAGTCGTCGTTGAAATCCATAAAAAAAACTCAGTAGACGAACCGGATTTAGGTTTTTATTTTTTCTTTTTATTTCTCCTATAATTTAATCAAATTAATGGAGATGTAAAAAAGTACTCTGAATAAGATAATGGAATGGTAAACGGTGCCTTGAAAGCATGCAGATAGGGTAAAACATAATTCGAAAAATTTTTACACCCTGGTTTCTCCAAAGAGCTAATGTTCGCGCGTCGTTATTCATGGCGTGGGATGTACTCCGGAGAAACCGAAGACAAACTGGTCGCGGAAGGCCCATTAGCGTAAAAGACCAATCAAAACTGTGGAGCAAAGTGAGTGATTTTTCATCGCATTTCGAAAGAGAGGGAGTGGCTGAGGGAGGGTGCGGCGATGGGTTGTGCCGGGGTTGGAGGCTTGGAGTCTGGGAGGGAGTAGGGATCGGTTGAGGAGGCGAGGGACGTGGAAATTTCGTACCGGAAAGAGATAAATTCAATGCACCTCCAATGCTGTTTTCTCTTGCCTCACTCTCATCCCCATGGCAGTTGATAGGAGGGAGGGGAACGTAGGTTGGTTGGCTTGAGCGGAGTTTCGCATGATTCATGAGCTGCCTTCGTGCTGATTGGAGTCGAAAGTTGCAACTTTGCCGAAGTTAGGTCGGTTTACGTCCCCAACTAAGTGGATCACTTAATTTCGAAAGGATTTTACTCCATGTTGTATCCCACAGAAAAACATTTTCTTCCTCGTGTCATTCCGAAAGCGAGTGCGTTTAGTTGTCGAAATCTCTATTCTAGCATTAACTGCACCTTAAATGTACTACAAAAATACCCCGAAATATATTAAAAGTGGTTATCAGTTCTAGATGTGTACATAAATGTCGTACTTCGTGAAAATTTTATTTATAAATGCAATTGCAGCCGTGATGATATTGATTTGGAGCTAAGCAATTCGAAGTGGACTAGGTCTTAGGACAAACAATTCAATGTGGACTAAGTCTTAGATAAAACGGTATTTTTTCAATATACCGGATTGAGATAATGATTATATTCGTAAGTCTGACCAGAGAATATTCCCCATGGAACTAAAGGTGTTTTAAGAAAGGCTATAGGTCTGAGAAAGAGTGAAAATTTTATTCGAGTTTTTGCATAACGCTATTGCAGCAACGTCGGAATCCATTATTTATGATGTGGCTCCTTTTTGTGGTTTTTCTTGTTCGCTGATATTTCTTTCCCAGCATTAAGGAAAGAATTTTCCTCAGCGTTTCATGCGAGAACTTCATTTCTTTCGGGCATTTTTAGTAAAAACTTGAAATAAAGTTAAAAATAAAGATTTAAAAAGCATTTTTGTAAATTAAGAGCATTCATTCTAAAAAAGGCTTTATTTTATAATTTCGATAGTTGAAAATTATAATTTCGCATAACAAAGGTTGGGATTTGAATGTGTACATAACAATCATTCGTTGAAGATAATTGAAAATTTTCCTTGCTATCTGAATGACATCTGTATGCTCCTGAGTTAAAAGATGAGAAAATATGAAATAATAATATCACCATGTAATCGAAGAATTGGGTTGATCATTCCATTAGAGATGGTGAACAAATCGAAATTTATTAAAATAATGTAAACTAAATATAAATAATTATATAACTTTCCCTCAAAGACCACTATCGATCTTTGAAAGGTTTCATAAATGTTATGTATATAGTTCTTTAGTAAATCTTCACCCCTTGAATTTTTAAACAAATAACACTCTTTTTCTTTTTTCTTAGGTAAGTAAATGCAATTGATGAGATAATGATCTTCTCTGGAGTGTGTGTGATATGATGGGTGATCTGCAGCTGACGGTTACTGGTAGATGTGAGTACCAAAACTATGATGAATTTTGAAGTGATTAAAATATCCAGTATTTAATTTTTCTAGAGGAAATCAAGCTGCATTGCAAAATTCCACGAATAGGATAATTGTACAATATTTTGATGCATTAACACTCATACGAGGTTTCTTAAAAAACAATGGGAATTTTGTAATTTCCCAAAGTGCTTGGTGCTGTACATAGTTGACAATGAGTTGTTACCTTAAAGGTCTCACGATAAAAAAAGAATATTACGTACAAGTTCGACGCCGTTTGCGTGAAGCAATACGAAAAATCGCTCATATTTGTAGCGAAAAAAATTCATGGCTTTTGAATCACGACGACGCACCTGATCACAATGTTCACCGCTTGTTCGTAAAGTTTTGGCCAACAACAGCACTGCAATGATGTCTTAACCTTCATGTTGCCAGACCCGTATGGCTTTTTACTGCTCCCAAAAATAAATCGAACCTTAAAGGGCCGTCGTTTCACAATCATAGATGAGATTAAAAACGCATCGCTGAGAGAGCTCAAATGTGTACCAAAGATCGAGTTCCAGAAGTGTTACAAGGATTGGAAAAAGAGGGCTGGCATAAGTGTATAAAATCTAAAGGGGACTACTTTGAAGAGGACAATACTGATATAGACGAGTGGAGAAAAGTATTTTCAAATTCCTAAAATTTATTGTACACGCTTTTTATGTATCCTAACAACATATAAATCTGAATAATAAATGATTCGCTTTTTTTGAGGACACATCGCTCCAAAACGTTACTTAACAAGGACTTCTAATTATTTGCATGGATAGGGCAAAAATGCACAAAGTAACATAGGCTAGGTCCGATTTGTAGTGTATACTTTTCTGAAAAATTTTTAGGTCGAAAAAATTGATTAAAAACTTTTTCCTACAAAACGATGGCGGGAAATGTTTCGTTTAAAATTAAGTTTCAATTTATTCACTTCAATGAAAAGCGACAGTTAAACTTGTGCATTCTTTCTCTGGCTATTGTACGTATATAATATACATACGAATATTATGATTTATGCCGACAGCAGAGCACACGCTTCGTACATCATACACAGCTGCTGCAAATATCAATAGTCTCGGATTATTTCTTTAAAAGTTGATCATTTTCTCAGTAAACTTTTACTACGAAACTCGATGGTCTCGAACTATCTCTTTGTGATTTTGCATTGAAATTGCATCATATCATTTCTACAGTGTTTCTAATGTCTAGCAAAATCAAATCGCTTTTGTCCAAAGGATCTAGAAAAGCTCATGCACAAAGAAGACACCGTGATGGAGAAAGTGACCTCGTGTATTAAGAGGCCTAACGAATTAAATCCAGTGCCAAATAAATAATACAAACTAAATCCAGTACAGCTGTCCCCGGGCAAGTTAAATTTGACCCGTAAATACGGGTATAGCGCCAGTATGCGTATAAGTGTATTCTTATATTTGAAAGGATATTTAATTAATTAAAATGTATCCCACAGGTAAATACCTGGAAGGATTCTGACCATTTTAAGATAAGATATAGATTAGATTCTCTTGTTATTTTTTCTTGCTAATCTTAAAAAAAGGATGTCAGGCGACCGGCGCACTGCTTTCAGTTTTTTTCTTATCACACACTCGACTATCTGCATTTCCGTCCTCTCCGCCAATAAGCATCTCACTCACTATTCCACGAATAACCTGAGATTGCTTTGCATCATTGCTTTTTCTAACCGCCTGAACATATTATTTGTGCACATACTTCACGGAAAAACCTTCGTGGTTTCCTTTTGTCGTGCCGATTTTGCATGATAGCGAGACCATACAGAAAAATTTGTATGATGGAAGCCGGAGATAAAAAATTCGAATGGACCCAGTGGCCATAGAGGCTTTCTCTTCCCCTTTGCGATGGAATTTGAATAACCCTTCGCCTTCGCGCATTCCATAAATATGGCATGGCAGGGGAAGCATCTAAAATGAGGGGATTTGCTGTTACGCGTCGATGTCTTCGACCTACCCTCATCGCACCCTAGAGCTTGGAAGCGGAGGGAAAACTGCTGATTGTTCCCAACGGGACGCGCCGGTGCTATTTACTTCCTTTGCTCGGCGCGCACCCTGGTTTTGATTTGTTTCTCGATCCCTCCTGCTCGTCGTCTTTTTGTAATATGGCTTTTCATTCACGTCTGAAAACACTAGCAATGTGAAAAAAAGGCGCTAGAAAGAATGCGGTAAGCCAAGAAGTTGAAGGTACAATTATAATAGGCGTCCACATTTCGTGTTAAGTATCCCAATGGACGAGGGGAGATCATTGTGGTGGACAAAGCATCACTCTCCTCCACTTATGGCGTAATCTCAGAGTTATCCCCGGCAAAGGATCAAAAGGCGAGGGGCGTCAACGAATCATCTTGAGTAATTGTTTTGTGTCACGCTGTGGGGAAACAGCACGGCCGCCGCATTGTGATGGCGGTTATCCCGGTTTTAACGAGAGAGCCGAGAGGGTTTTGTGTTCGAAGGAGACGACTTATCCGCGTGTGACAAATGATGGTCGATGACGCCACCCATCAGAATTTATAATATTTTTTGCCAATAAAATGTACAGGAAAATGCAGATAAAGGTGCAGACAGGTTTTGTTCGACGGTTTTCATGATAATGTCGTGAAAGCTGAGAAAAGATTTAATTGTCATCGCTAAATTGCTATTATTTATGAATAACGTGAGATATAGACCATTCAACATTGGAAAAATACACGTTCGCCATCTACACAGTCGATCGCCACTTTTCAATTTAAGTGCTGATTGCACGGTTATTAACACTGAGGAGGTGGACATTGATCGCGGAGAAGCAGCGATTTTATATAGGGGCTAACGCCCAACCATCTTGAGTACTGATCTGGTCTGGTAAACCATTGAAAACAGTTTATTGGTGGGTTATTTCGCGGTTGTATCAGCGGCGTGAAAATATCTTTTTTCCATGAACATTTTCAATTACCTTAGAAAAATTACCCATAGGTATTTCATGAATTGCTAAATTACTAGTTCAGTAAATGAAATCAATAGTCCAATCAGTGCAATTTACTCTGCCAGCGTGATTATTTTAGTTGCAACTTGATTTAAAAACTGTGATTACTAAATTATTTTGATTTTCTTTTTGTATTTATTAAAACATTGCCGCGTGAAAAAATCACATGAAAGCAAAACTCACGCCCTCTCTCTTCCCATTTTTTATTTTTATGTGTTAACCCTATCCATATTGTTCTCAAGAGTCTATACTTTATTCCCTAAATCCATGTTCTCGAGGAACCCTTTCTCATTTTCTTATTCCGCCTCTCGTACCCTTCGCTCTCGTTCTCCCCTCGCTCTCTTCCCCTTCGTACGCGTTCTCTCACCCATCGCTCATATCTAAACATTGTCGCTTTCGTCAAGCAGCACTATTTTTCCACGTTAACAATATTCAACGCCAACGCCCAATGTCGTATAACTCTGCACACATCGACTCACGCCCGCGATTTTTTATCAAATTGATTTTTTTCCTCATGACTGCAGCGTCGTCGGTTACGTTGTGTCGCAAATCCCAGAATGCACTGCAGGAGTTAAGCGGGCTCAACGGAAAACACACAAGGAAGGGAATATTTGTCGTCCCTCTCATGCTATGATACAAAGGTTTAGTTTGAGTTTGAGAGCCAGAGATTTTAAAACAAAAATGCGATTTCATCTGGAACAGAGTACTCATTTCGGTGGTCTCGGTTTTTTCATATGCTTATATGAGTAGGTGAAATAATGTTTACTGATATCAGGAAACTATATTTTTTACGAGAGATTTATGTAATATAGTTTGATTGCAATGCTCAAATTTAACGGAATACGACTCAAGTTTTTTTATGTGTTGTTTCAATAATGACGATTCTCTGGTTTTTCACAATTCCCATTCTCTTGGCAAGCAATTTTAAATACTTTTTACAAAAAAGTTGACAATGGCATTAGATTTATAAATTGTATTATAGTAAAGGCATTTCATGATACAAGTTTTACAGATTATCATCGTGCAATATACGTATGTGGTAGTGTGAAAAGTGCAACTGAAAGCTAAGAATTCAGAACTTCGAACGGAGTCATCTGCTTATACATATTACAACTCAACAATTTAAAACTGTAAAAATCATTTGTCGTGACTGGGATTCAAGCCCGGATCCCTCGATGTCCAGCCGAGTACTCTAGCCAGTTGACCGAGGCGTCCTCTTTAAATTGAGTGTTAGAGGGCGCCATGGTAAATTAATAGAAAAAGTACTCGACGGGACATCGAGACACTCGGGTTTGAATCCTGGTCAAAGCGAATGATTTTCACTGTTGAAAATAGTACATTGTAGTGCAAGCTCAGAAGATAAGAATTGGAATAGAAAAGCTGTATGTTATGGTATAAAAGGTCATACTGTCGTAATCACAGTCATAATATCAAGCTTAATGGGCCCAGAACACAGGCAATACTATTGCATGGAATAAGTCTGTAAATTCATCCATAGCTATAATTTTGCATCGTTGCATATGCAAGTATGTGTTTCGTTTATTTTACATATCAGAGTAAACTGAAAATAAAACTGAAATTCTAATAGTGGAGTAAGTATTCTAAGCTATGGAATATAAATGAGCAGTTGAAGAAATGAAGCGCATATTTTCATTCCATTATACTTTGAATAATATTGAAGAAACCTGTTTTCCTTGTTTTTTGAAGCATTTAGTTTTAAACGTGCCAATAATCGATGCCTATACTTATAAAAGCGGCTATGAAGATCAGATATTTCGGGAAGACTCAAAGCTTTTAGTTCTTCATGTGATGGGCTCTCTAATTTATCTTAGCATGCCTGGGTAAGTCATGTAATCCCAATGGCTACTGTGGATTTCTTGGTTAATATTTTGAAATAATCTAATTTCTTTTTAGATTTAATTTTCCTCTAAAGGACCCCTTTGCAAGCTGTAAACAAGTATTTTTATGTATCCCATTTTACAAGCTAGCGCACTTGGAGCACGTTTAAGTTTATAGCCATAAGTATGTAACTATAAGTATATTTAAGTATTGCTTGCGACTTAAATTTTGCGTTTATGTTTCCTCGACGATTTTAATAACGGAAAAATACAGAAGAGCTCACAAAATTTTGAGAGAAAAGAGTTCGCAGTTTCTTCTTGAGAAACGTTGGACAAACTCCGTCAATGGAAAGTAATCTTCAGCCACAGCAATCAGTATCTCAGGTGACGTCATTTATGTCGTATTAAGAGCAACACAAGAAAAGTTTCTACCAAACTACACCAGAGAAAGTTGGGTTTCTTTTAAATTTTTAAATATTTATTAAACCGGAATAAAAGGAGTCTATTTTCTTTTACTCATGGTTCTGCCTATCGTTCCATTGTTTGCAGTCACGCTCCCTGTCTCGCTTCTCTATTGTCATTTCACCTTCATTCCGATTCTTTCTCCGCTTTCATTGATTTTATTTCGATGTTCAATCTATCTAGCGACTCCCCTATCCTTTATCTTTTAATAAATAATTGTTTTTGCCACAGAGTCTTTTCGCTTCATCGCATAGTATTTTTTCCTCCCTCTTAACCATTTCTTTTCACTTCAATTTCATTATCCTTTTTTGCCTTGCATTCCTACCCACTCCATTCCTGTCGAGTCTCAATATTCCAACGCTCCACTTTTGTTACATGTTCTTGCTTACAATTACACGAGGAACGGAATACATTTCAAGCTCAGCAATGGGAACTTGAGTTATTTAAAAGTTTCAATACCCGAAGAAATTCTCCCTCCGGCATCCCACGCTCAATTATTATCTTTTCATTTGGTCCACACGTCTCTCCCCTCTCTCACTACTTTATTTCCATTACAAACTTTCACGAAAAGAAAAAAAATGTCATTGACTACTGGAGTTTAATAATCCATACTCATGCCACGAATCCTGCATGTTGGATAAAATGTGAATTAATGGCGTTTTTCAAAATAAGGGGATGATATTGGATGACCCATGGTGCCAAAGCCGACTACCGGAGGTCCTCGGTGAATGCACGAGTTTATATTTTCAAATGTTATTTTATTCTTACCTTTCAACTCTGTACAAACTGTATAAATTGAAATCCGGAGAAGGCGATATAAATGTGAAACGCGAATTAGGGATTTCGGGTAATAATATTCTTGGAAGAAGATATTGCATGGAAATAGATTATAATTCATCATTGCGAAGATTTTGAACAAAATTTTCACGTTATGGCGGACTATAAAAGTATATAATCTCTTGTTCCGATATCTTTTCCTGCGTGATTATCTGTTATACGTAACTAGTTGAATATTTTAAAATATTTGAATAATTACAAAAAAATTATCCTAAAACCCTTATAGGATAGTGAAGAAATATACAAAAACATTGGCGTGAGAGTAAATACTCGGTGCTACCTTTAGCTAGACAAAAAAAATAGTTCACTCATTTGGAAAACAGCATATCATAACTTTGCTATGAAAATTAAATTCAGTGCTGTTTTAACTAAAATACGATACCCATACACGTTTATACACGAACATTTTCTCAGCAGAGAAAGGGTATTCTCAAGGAGATAGGATATAGGAATTAGTAGGAAACACAAAAAACACAAGTTTAGCATGGAAAATGGAAGAGAGAATACTCAAAACAGAAATTTTGTTATTTCTTCGACCGTATAAAATGTACCTTATGGGTACATTATCCGTTGATGGGAATTTAAAATAACTAGAAGCCCTCCATGATAGGTTTCCTACATTAACGTGGTTTACCATATCTAATAATAAGCATATTTAAACAATATTTAATGGGCAGAGAGCTGGGAGTGCTAAAATTAAATCACATAGAATTTGGGTATGAATCTCTAGCATTAGTACTTTTTAAACAGGTGTCTAAAGACTGTCCCCCTAGGTCTCCATACAATGCCTCTAGTATTGATTTTAATGATTAACATAACCACTTATTCATTTCCAGTTTTGTTAATGCCATATTATGAGGGTTCAAAACGTTACCTTTTTGTGTTAAGTTATTAAAGCACAAGTCAGCATCAGTCACGGATTAATTGCCACCCATGTTTATTAATGAAAGATCAAGAGAATTCAAAACGTTGCTTTTTCGTTTTAATTAGTAAGGCAGAAGTAATCAAGAGTCATAAATGAATTAGTCAAGCTCGTTGGATGTTTTAAAGTAATCTTTTTAATGGGAAATCGTTTTATTGGACTTTAATTTGTCGAACCAGAAATAGTGATATTAGCAGTAGCTACTGTATTTGCATGTATTCATAATGTTTAATGAAGGGCATTGCATTTAAAAAAACATTCAAGTAGCATTTCTCTCGTATATTGCCAAAAGAATAATTTCTGCTGCCCGTTTTTGAAGCCAACTTTTCTTAGTTATACTTATTCCCTTCACCAACAGAAGGGCAGAGAGTCAGAATGATTTGACTCCTTATTCGCTGGATACTGTAGTTTTGTCGTGAGAATTCCGAGTTCTCCTTGATTTCGATGACGGAAACGTGGCATTGGCCAATTAATTCCACCGATTGAGTCAGATCGTGATTTGCTTTGTCTTGGAGTCCTCAGCCACTATTTGTTCGCCTCCCGCAACCGCAACCTATCCATCCCCACGTGTTTCAGGAGATCTCGTTCTATTTTAGTTCCAGCTGTCCAATCTTCTCCTGGCGTCGCTGACCGCTTAACTTCCCCGCATCTAGCGTTTTTCCCTTTTGTGTTTCCCTCCATTTACGGGGAGAGTTACCCTTTAGACCCCTATCCAGCAACTCATAGCGTTTCCATTATTCCAATCGCCACATACGCCTTGTCCCATTCCCATTTCTGCTTCGCTTGCATTCTGTCTCTCTTTCCACTCCTGACTTACCTTTGGCCTCTTCAGCGGTTGCCATTCGTCCACGCCACCTGCAGGCAATATCCCGTTTAATTTTCACGCGACCCGGCGCGTTGGATTGTCCTTGAACCATTTGTTCCCTTTATCTCATTTTCCACTGGTCAGCTTTCTTCTTTCATTCTCCCCTTTAACTAAGGTTTCCTGGATATTACCGTCACCTACGCCCAGTTCCACTATCTTTCGTCGGAGTTCACATTGCGCAAATGTCCCTATTTGATGAGTTTTGTGATTCCACGGCCGTGATATCTTGCCAGAACTTATAAAAGTTATTGAGATTATTAATTATATACTTTCTGTTTGCTTTGTGCCTTAATAAATCGAAAAGAAAATTCATATTTTATTTGAAAAAAATCAGGAAGAACCTGGTAGCAATATATTCGTGATAAAATTGGATATCATAAAAAAGCAGTCCGTTTTCATCCGCGCTCCATTTTCTTCATGCTAGTAAGTGCAGCTACTGAGATATTGCTACTTTCCTCAGTATTATCCAGAGGATCATTTTTCTAGTTCCTGAATCTGATTTTGGTAGATTTTATATAGTATCTGTACCCCTTCCTATCATATACGTGTTGTATCCACACCTTCATAATATCTCGCAAGCCGTCGCAAGGTCGTGTGGCGGGAATGTTAGGTCACCGCACGTAAAAGAGAATAGAACCACATGAAAATCTACACCCCAAGAGGCGATTAGATATTTATGCAAAAACCTTTTTAACTTACTCGCATGCAAATACATATACTCTCAAATGACATACACATACACCTAAGAATATACCTCATGTCTTCGCAAAGTTTAATATTGTCTTGACTTATTACTCGAATGTCTTCAATACTTCTTTAGCGACTTTGGTTTCTTACTATTATGATTCCTAATTGTCTGGGGAAAGAACAAGTACTTGTATCTATTTGTACTGGAATCTACTTCCCTTGTATTATCTTTGTGGTCTGATGTACCTATATAGTATGGGTTTCATAGAATCCTTTGAATCTAATCAAAAAAATACTTATACATGGTTACGATCCATAGTATAATTACTTAAACTATACCGTATTGGCTGCAATATATTGAACACCATCAGTACATTGACTTTATTTTTACATGCTAATGTTAAACCAAATGCTTTTTCAATATGATTTTTGGATTTTAAAGAGCAGTCTTTCAGTCAAGTTAGTTTTTTGATGAATTTATAAAATTTCTAAATTTCTTATCGCAATTTAACTAGTAAAAAATAAATATTTTAAAGCCTGCATCATAATAATCCATTTTCCAACTCTATATACATTTTGACTGCCTTAATTTTATTCAATAATAATTAATTTCTTACCATTAAAGTTAAGCGTGCATATCTTTCAATTTATGTCTGTCGAATTTGATATTTTAACTAGGCTACTAATGAACTCACCATCCAATATCTTTCATTTTTATGTGATTTATACTCATCCTATACCTTGGAAGTTTGATCATTTACACTGGTGGGCTTATCTACTCGCCATTTCTTTGCTAACTTCATCATTTCCCATCGGTAACAAACCCGTCCATTTGACTTCCTTATCTATCTTAGTGCACTTCGATTAAATGTCCGCTACACTACCGTCTGAGTCGTTCAGAATTCGAATAAAAAATGTCTCCAGTCTACTACATACTTATACAATATATTCAATAGTTTTAATCTACGAATAACCCTGATTATTTAAATATAACATACCAATGTTTTGATTAGCTTTTCCTACTGGAAAAAAATTAGTTGATATCCAACCAATGTGAGGGTCTAGATCCAGACCAATCCTTTGCCCAGTTTCCTGGAAGGGTATGCTGTTTCAAATGATAATTAACAATAATGAAATGCAAATTCAGATGCAAGAGGATTAGACGGGGAAGATGGTTTGGGAAATGGAATGTAGAAGCATTGATAGAGAACAAAAGAAAGGAATTCAAGAACGCTGTGAAAAAAATTTATAGGTGGAGAAAGGACCAGTAGAAGAATTATGGGACAATTAAAAAAAGGGGCGGTTGAAACACGCAAAAGAAACTATAAAATAGTTGCTAGGAAAAGAACATGGAAACTATTAATGACAGATGATATGATTAGAAGGATGAATGTGAGAAGAAAATGAAAGGCTGAAAGTACAGAACAAATATGCAAATGATACACCGAAGAAGAAAACTAATAGGGCGAAAGAAGCGGAATGGAAGGCGCAGTGCAATATGAAACGCTTTCAAAGAATGGTAAACCGGTCCAACAGGAAGGTGAAAGCACACTATCGGACACTACAAGGAAGTAAGAGGGAAAAATCCGTATACGTTATAGAAGGAAAATTGTTAATTGCATTAAGAAAGATTCAAAAGAGAGGGCCAGAATATATACTTTTAGATTATCTATATGATAAGGATATTGTGCCAGCAATCTGAGACAGAAATAGAACGCGAAGTGGATGGGGAGGATAGCTTGACCCAGTTATATTTGATTGCAAGATAGAAAGGGCTCTTAAGGAATAGAAATGAAAGGAGACCATAGGGATAGGTAACATTCCTAGTAGAAGTCTAGAAAAACGTCTAGGAAAGTTGAAAGAAAGAGTTGTAATGGACTAAATTGCAGTAATTATTAGGAAGTGATTGTCCAAATATTTCGTGTTAGATCAGTGCCAGTTCCCATCCCAAAAAAAGGAAAGACTGCCGAATGTGAGGACAGAGAATAATTATTTCGGTTTTGCAACTAGCTAAAATAGTACTTAGACCATCAATGAGAATATCGAGATAGAAAAAGAATTGACATGAAATAAGGCCCCAGCAAGGCAAATGGTTCCATAGAGACCAAGAATGGTAAAACACCAATAATAATTATCCTTCTTTAAAGCTACATTGATCTGGTGCTCCATTCTTTTTTTCCTGCTTCTTAGCCTCGCTTCTGGTGCATGCGACATGAAACCTTTAATCTTCGGAACTGCACGGTTTCTCTTCCGGCATAAATTCCAAATAATTACCTGAGTATTCCAGTCAAACTCATTTGTCATATAGGTCCCACAAGAAATTTCGTTTCTTCTTAAAAAGTTGAAACAAAAGTGATGATAAGTGACTATCATATTTGAGCATTCTAATCTTTAAATTATCTTTAACATTTGCTATACGTGTATTGTATCAATCGCGTTTGGTTCAAACATTAAATTTCCTAAACTAAAATTAAGACTTTTCCTGTTAAATTGACTTTATATTTAACTTCTCTTCTGAAATTACGCTTTTCCTCTAGGGGAGGGCGTCCAATCTTTGTAATTAAACGCCCCATCACATTTTACCTTCCACTAGAATTTCTTTGCTTTATCGGTTATTCGCCTCATTAAGTATATCAAATATTAAACCTTTCGAACATTTTACCCCATCTCCGGGTCATCTCACTTTCCTTCTGCTTTCTAAATTATCCCTTCCGTGAAATTAAACATAACCTACGAAGTCTTTGTGTATTTATTCGTTTTGCTTCTTTCTACTAATTAGTAAAATCCACCACAATATCTACTACTTCTTTCATTTTCTTCTCCTTGCTTATTATTTTAGAAAATGTTCCCTTTATTTTTTCGTCAATGTTTTATAACTTTCTAGTTTCAGAATTAAATTAGTTGCAGTGATATTTCTTTGAAAAGTAACTGTAATAGTATCTTGTTTTGTATTTATTTGATATTTTATCTGATTATCAGCGGAATGAAGTAACTTTGTAGTACAGTTGGAGCAGCTCACCTATTTCGGAAGTACTTTGGACCGAAATGGTTGAAGCAGTGGGGACATAAGGAGATGAATCGTTAAATTCCAAAGAAACTGCGGGAGATGTACTAATACGGTTATGCATTCGCATTCACCTTAAATCCTCAAATTACCACTCTAAGTCCTTTAAATAACACCATTTCTTTTCCTTTCCATTTCAGTCATAAATGAAGAATATTTATAAAATTTATATTTCTTGAGTCCTTTTTGTGATCTTGTTAATAAATCCTTGGATAAGAATTTACTGATTGATATGAATAGTTACAATTATCAAGATGTTTATGTGGACTACTTGATTTCTTATTTCGCGAGCAAACTTTGTGAAGTTATAAATCACTGTATTGCTATTAAAACAAAGCATTAAGAGGCATTCATTAATATTTAATTCAAATGGTGTAAATAGCCTATTTTTTTTAAGGAAGCGAAATTCGAAAAGGAATAATATATTTCTCTTTCACCAAAAACTTACATTTTTTAGTTTTAAAAGCTCTTACGTTGTATCCATAAGAAGAGGTTTCATTCTTTTTCTTTAATATTTAATTCATGTGGAGATTTGGGATTCATTAATTATTCTATTCACTCCATAAGTAAAAAACTTCTCTTTTCAGTAGAATTAACGTCTAGAGTAATGTACATTTTGTAAAAACAATGTCTTTTGTGAATATTATATGATTAACCATGCTCTTCCTATTAAAGGCTTTGGTGTTAGGCGCATGATTAGTTTATTCATTAAGGTACTCATGTGAGGAGATTATACAATAATCTTTCTTTGCTATTGATTAGGTATTTTTTAGATTCATATAATAGATCGTTGAACGCATTGGAAAACTACTTTATTAGGTATGAGATGAGAATCATTGTAAATAAAATAAAGTTTATGCGGTTTCAGAGAAAGAGAAAGGCTGTATTAAACTTTAGCATAGGAGGCAAAAACCTTCAGCAGTAGGCGCAGTTCACTTATCTCGGAAGTATTTTGGACCGCAATGGTGAAAGTATTAGGGACATAAGGCGATGAATTGCGTTGCCAAGTGGAGGAAATCGACGGGTGCAATGGGTATATATGTTGGTAAAAAGCTCATCACAGCTTTGATATGGAGTTTGGCTTCGTACGCCGCGGAAGCGTTGGTCCTTGAAGCAAGGCGATAGGCTAAAACTTACCTCATAACAATGATTAGTAAAATATTGGACTATATTTTTGTAAGGCTTGGAAATTTATTCGTTGAAGAAATAGGACTGGCATAGATTGGAGTATTGAAATATGGGTTTGGAATAGGAGGAAATGAAATAGGTTGAATGAATAGAAGTTAAGATCAGCAAGGAAGGCGTAAGCGTCCGGGAAAATACCTTATCAAAATATTGTTAGTTATCCCCTTAGCAGCATAGGAAGTGCCAGCATCTATCTGAATACAGGTTTCCTTTATTTTTAAATATAAGGTTTTAGTTCCTCAATAAAAAATGTTCATTACATTTCCGCATAGAGTTTACCATCACCGTTAGGACTATTTAATATTTATTTTCCAAAACAATAGTTAGCAATAATCATTCTTGCTGAAACTCCATAATCCCTAGTCTCTATAGCAAGTTTTATGATCGTTCGCGTTGTTTCATAAGGTTTATTTAGCTAGATTAATGGCGAAAGTTTTGATTATTGACAAGGCTATTGAAAATTCGTTTCATAATATCAATGATATTTACAGCTTTCTGAATGAAAAAATCAAATCATACGTAAAATGTATTCCAATCTTTCGGTTCTAACATTTGAGTCACTAAATACGGTAGGCATGAAATCTTTAATCTTCATGTTTATGGAACAAATGGTTTTGCCACAAATATTTAATGCTGCTGCATGTCGTAACTTTGAGCGTTTTGGACTTTGCTTACACCTAATCTCATTTTTTCATAATTTCCGGGATGAAAACAGAACGTCCACAGAAAATAACGCCTCGCTCTCTACCTGTAGTTGAACTTGTTGATCCATTGCAAAATTTTGTTCCGCGGATAACGCTACATTGCCTACTAATGCGATATTCACAGGGAAAGCAACGCTGCGTGGCGATCACTCATTCCATTTTCTCATACGTATATAGCGCGTACATATCCATATTAACAGACCAGTTTCCCAATAGCATATATAAAGCCTCATTGGCTCAGGTTCAATAGAGGTGGGCAACAGCTCCTCTTCCATATTTTCCCTAATCTTACACCGTTACCAAATCCGACTGATCAAAACACCGGTCACTGTAATCCCTCATCACGATTTTAATTTCGCAAATATCTTATTCACTCATATCTGTTTTAAATACCTCCGCTAGAATTATCTCATATTTCCACTATTCTTTATTCTACGCTCATTGTAGAACATATCTTCATCGGTGCCTCTCTGAACTATTCTCCCTGCTCTAAGATCTCTGTGATAGCGCAGTTGTTTCTTCATCACCTTCATATCAAACTAAAATTGCATCATATTGTGGTGGGTGGCGCATCGGGAATACTTGTGTGAGAGAATATCTACTGTTGACGGAATATAATTTGCTATAAAATTCTTTTTGTTCCGATATTATTAAGATGGAAAATGAGAAGGGGCAAGTGTGAAAAGATAGACCAAGCAAATAATTGTAGATATATCTTTAATATCTATCTTGCACTGTGTATCTGATTTTTCATTAAGGATTTGGTTTAAGAAATAAAGAAATTCGATATTATTTTGAAATTCTGTACTAATTGATTTTACAAATATTAGTTTGTATTGGGGGATTAGCAAGTACCTAGAGGAGTATAGAAATAATCTTCATTATTGTATTCTAATGCACACCAGTCATCTAATCCAATTTGCAGATTTATCCTTATGAGGACACTCGAAGTTCGAGGAAATTCATTTTACCAAACATAAACATAGTAAGCAAACGAGATTAAATAAATAGATGCCCAACATATCATTACCGTTACATTATAAATCTTTACCCTTCGAAAAATAAAATATTTAGGCCTAAGTGTTTTCACATTATGATCATTCAACTGCTAAAAAATAAGCTTAAACGTAAACCATTTTATCAAAGTATCCATGTTAACTTATTGTTTATTTATCATTGTTAACAAACCCCAAACTATTCTCTTAATGGTCATAAACAAAAACCTTATGAACCATTATAATGAGGTCATAAATCGAGTTATCTTCTCCTGATATAGATTTCTTTATCGTAAAGGTTCAATAGGTAACCTATAAATGCGACACACAAAAGAAAAGTACACATTTTTCGCCGGTTTTTTTGATGAAAAGGATCGACGCTTAGCGCATAAATAGATTTAACGTCGTCGAGTTTGACGTCATAGGATATCACCTTGCTTTCCCATCCCTTTACTGCATGGCCTTATCCTCCGCTCCCTCCTCGCTCCTCCCCGGACGCCCATTCCCTCAGGGCCTATCTCTCCTTCCGTATAAATCCCCCCTTCCTCAAAAAGATCCTCCACCCTTTCCACCAGCCCACAAACTCTCCCTCGCATTCTGCTCGTCTCCTCCTCAGAAAATGTTCTCTCTCTCTCTCTGCTATCCTCTTTCAACGTTTACGCTGAGGTTCTGCAACGTCTTCCCCTCCCGTCTCCCTAATTCCCGATATTCTTCCTTTTCCCACCTCCAATTGAGTGAAATCCCTGTTCCCCCTTCGACTTCGGCATCTTGAAATTGTGAGGTTCCCGTTTTTTACCGAAACATTACCATAGGCAAAAATTTCAGGCACCACTTAAAATTAACGAAACAGGAATGCTTTTCATTTTATTGCTCATCAAAGGAAATGAGAAAAGAAATTTTCCTTCATAAAGCGAATGCTATTTGTATATAGAAATTTGTTTCCCGCTTTGAAAAATATTCAGTTGTTGTACTAGTTGTGGCAAATGATCGTTTGAAGCCGTCATTTTACTGCTTTATCATAAGACTCTGTAGCGCATTATTAATGTTTAAAATGTTACTTCAGTATCTGAACACGGGAACTCTATGCATGCCATGTCAAAACCACAATCTCATATTCGTATATTTAATGCATATTTAATATCCCCGGAAATTTCACTACAATGCATGCACTTTATTGGAATAATTTATCAAAAAAACTCATCAAAATATAGCAGTTAACTGTAGTGATTACATTGTACGATTTCGTTAAGCTAAATTCAACATTTAAAATACTTGATTTCTTTTTACGTTGCATATTTTAAAAATTAATTCATTTTTTATACATTATAATTATTTGTGTGAATCAGTTGGAAGATGGTCATTATTGCTTTAAATAAGAAAAGGTTTCAAAAAAATTAATGACTTATTGCTTTTTATTAAGAAATCCTGACAAAAAGAAGGAGAAAACCATGGTTTTTAATGTATCAAAGCCGCGGGATCCTTTGTGGCGTAACCTTGTTCCTAATTTTAATGTACGTACAGAGTCAGTGAGCTGTTATTCGTTCATGGTTTCCATTTTGAAGTCATTCATAACCATTACCTTGGGTCAAAACAGCTAAGATTTTCCGATTTGTCCGCCATAAGCTTTCCCGTGAATACCGATATTTAGGTTCTCCAAAGTTTCGACCTTTTTAAAGTTAAAAGAGAAATTTTTTCAGGTCCCACCATAAGTTTTTTGTCTTCCAATTTATACTAAAATACAAAGCGACTCTTATTAGTCAATTATTACCAATTGATTCGGTGAAGCCATAGAGATCCAGCCATGCAATACTGAGGAACCGTAACGGACATCCATTCACCACAAATCCTTATGATTATTACTCAGCTGAGCCATTCGCAGCATAAGCAACAAGAGTCTTTCACGTGGAGCGCATGCCAGACAACCTCTTATTTTTAACCTCTTAATTTTAGCCCGATTTGGCAGTGTTATTAGTTTAGCCCGTCGTGTTCAGTGAATATAGAAGACATTTATTTGCTGTGGTGCCTGACACCAGATAAAAATTGAAATTGTTGGCGACATTGCAATAAAATAAGCGGAAAACTTATGATAAACTCATCTTTAATATCAGTTTATTTTGATCCAGATATGGGTAGGTCACAGGCTGAACTCGTAACATAGACTGTCACCATGAATGGAACTGGTAGCTAGCTATATCTAACTTTGCACAAACCTATTCAGCCGGGAGTAAATGGAAAGAGTGGAAGAGGGGTAGAGAGAAGACGACAAAATGATCGCGTGTCTCTGTTATAGCCGCGATGTGTGCTTGTGATGAAAGGATTTCACGTGTATTTGCAATAGTTTAGGGTTAGCAATTAATAAGAGAATAATGGAAGAAGGGTATAGTGAGAATCTCGGCCTTGGCATTAGTTTTCTTCCATTGAATCCTCTTCCATCCCAGTGCCAACAGCTTATTGATCCTTCAGATAGACGATTTATTACACAAAGAACAATGTCAAATTATATCCACTAGGCTTACAATTGAAAAATAGTAAAATATTCAAACACTATCTAAACAATATATTATTTTAACTGTTGTAACTGTGAATAGTAATTTATCAAAGGTTAGGTTATAATATCGGCCGGGAACGCAGTCTTGAAAGTTACCTATATGATATTTCGGGGACATAACGGTAACCATCATAAATAACAAAATATGGTACTCAACATTTCTCTCCATGGTGAAGATCTTCTTGGGTCTGAAAGAAGCTCTTAGATCGATCAATTAGAAGATCGATAAATCAGTAAATTGTAAAACCAAACTCTGGGAGCTGATCATACTTGGGATTCGTTACCATTAAGCTTAGGAATCATCACTACGGCGCCGAAGGTCATCATTTTGGACCTCTAGGGATTATGTTGGGGCATACGAGGGGGAATCCAAAGGTAACGGAAATTGTCCTGCGGTGGGGAGCGAGAGTGGGGGAAGCCTTTGTTCGGCCGGTCCTGCGTCAGGCTCACGCCATCTGCGTCAGTATGCGCAGCGCCGTCGCTGTGACTGGATCGGTCCGTCCGTGAGAGCTGTTTCAGTGAAACAACTTTTTCATTTCGGCGAAAAACGTGATGGCGGATTATCAAGAGCAACGTGCTGAAGTGAAATTTTGTTTCCTGTTGGGGAAATCGGCCGCGGAAACTATTGTAATGCTCAAGAATTATTATGGGGAAGCTGCCCTAAGCAAAAGAAGATTCACGAGTGGTTTACACGTTTTAAAAATGGTGAAATGTCA
This sequence comes from Hetaerina americana, assembly GCF_022747635.1. Taxonomy (NCBI): domain Eukaryota; kingdom Metazoa; phylum Arthropoda; class Insecta; order Odonata; family Calopterygidae; genus Hetaerina; species Hetaerina americana. The sequence continues at coordinate 59,780,500 of NW_027286069.1, forward strand.
ATTGAAGACCAACCCCGTTCAGGCCGCCCTTCAACATCAAGAACTGACGAAAACGTCGACAAAATCAATGCCCTCATTCGTGAAGACTGTCGCAGAACCATTGATCAACTCTGTAAGATGTCTGGAGTGTCATGGCGTTCAATTTAGAGGATTCTATCTGAAGATTTGCATATAAAAAGGGTTGCAGCCAAATTTGTCCCTCGCCATCTCACTAACGACCAAAGGAAGCGTGGAGTTCAGGCATGCTTTGCGCTTCAAAATCAGCTCGAAGGGGACCCTCATTTTTTTTCCAAGGTGATGAATCCTGGTGCTATGGATACGATCCTGAAACAAAGCAGCAATCTAGCCAATGGAAGAGAACTGGATCTCCTCGTCCAAAAAAAGATCGCCAAGTGAAATCAAAAATCAAGACAATGCTCATTTGTTTCTTCGATTGCAGAGGTATTGTGCACTAAAAGTTCGTTCCCCCGGGTCAAACTGTCAACCAGAAACTTTACCTGGAGGTTTTGAAGAAATTGAGAGAGAGTATCCGGAAGAAGGGGAGCAGATCTTTGGCACACAGGTGACTGGTGATTCCATCATGACAACGCGTCGGCTCATTCCGACCTCTCCGTGATGCAGTTTTGACAAAAAACGGCAAGTCATCGATTGCCCACCCCCCTACTCGCCGGATTTAGCTCCCTGTGACTTCTTTTTGTTCCTTAGACTCACAAGGGACATGAAAGGAAAGCGTTTTGACACTGTGGAGGAGGTAAAATAAAAATTGCTAAAAGGCCTAAAGGACATCCCGAGAAATGAATTTCAGAAATATTTGAAACAATCAAAGCATCGTTCGGAGAAGTGCATTGTGGTCAATGGGGAATACTTTGAAGGTGAACAAAATTTAATATAAATATATTGAGAAATAAAGAATCTATGACAATATTCCTGTTATTTTTGGGTCCCCCTCGTATAAAGTCTACTATGTGATATTCGAAATTCACCAACTCGGCCTTCAACAGTCACTAATTTCACATGGTCAGGGTGTTGTGGAAATCATGAATTTTTCTTTGATGTTCAGTTTAATCAATAATTTTTATAGGTCACAATATCACTTTTACAATGATTATTTATGTTACTGAACCTTATAATATCATCTTGCTTTTGATACTTTTTCGTGAAATAGTATAGTGGTCATCAGAATTAGAATTATGCTCCAGTCTGGAATCCTTTAACGTCAAAGAAATTATGACATTATGTGAAACCTCCATAGCAGAGAAACCGATGATTAAGACCGATTAAGTAGAGTGTTAAGAAGACAAGTTTAGACAAGATGAAGAAAGAAACTAATAAATAATCAGAGGGATGATGAAAACAAACTTTTTAGCTATCATTTTTCATAGAATTGTCACGAAATAATTTTTTGGCATGAATAAGTGTGCTTATGATTACAATAATTTATATAACCGTGTATAAAACACGGAATTAAGACATATTTAGTCGTATTTGCGTACCTTAAATAAATGATAAAATAATTCCCAGATACCACAAAAATACCATAACTTAAGTCTGTGTTATCGAGAACTAATAATTACCTCCAGTAATGGTAGATCGGTGGTATCATTTGTGGGTTAGTTTGAAATTCCTTGTGAAACATAATATTTTTAATCACACTATGACACGGAATGCATCCTCTTGAGTTTCTAATAAGATTCCCTCCCGTGGTACGAATGAATTATTAAGCGTTGTCGAATAGGGATAACAATTTGTGAGCGGAAGTGGCCACCAACTTTGGTTTACACTGCTGGTCAGCGGTGGGTTAAAATTGCTCCTCGGACGACCGCCAAAATCGAGCGGCAAACCGCTTCCCCACGACGATGTACTCGCCCCAACAACTTCATTATCTCTCAGGCACATCAGCTGCTTGTGTCCCACGCTGTTTTTTCCTTCCTTTCTTTCTTACCCTTCGATGCATTGCCCCTCTCCCCCCCTTCCATCGTCCCGTTCTCCTTCTTCGCTCAGAATACACACACTCGTACATCTCCGTCCGAGTTCTCGTGGAACCGTTGTAGGGTTTTCCTGCCTTTATTCTCCCTTACAATCTCCTTCCTATCCCTTCTTATCATCTCTCCCTCCGCCATATCTCTTTCTCTCTCTCTGTAGCTCTCCGTTTCTCGTCATGCCGCTCTTTATGCTCGTCCCCGCCGTCCATCCGGAGAAGGGTGGATGATATAATGGAGTGTAACCACTTCTCTTCCTCAACCTTCCCCCCCCCTCCCTCGTATAAAGTGTGTCACCCCTCCAAGGAGGGAAGTGCTATGGGTTGTAGGGTGGGAATGGTATAGAAATCGGGGGCGGGTATGGGTGGAGAGATATATAAGGGCTGGAAAAGGGGTAGTGGCCCTCATGTGTCTTCAGGGTCGGGGAAGAGGAGGGAAATGTGTTAAGAGATGGAGGGAACATGTAGGAGGAGGGTGGGACTAGCTGGAAGGTGAGGTTTAAAGAGAGGGACATTGTCAACCAAGGGAAGGGGACGATTTGAAATGGGAGAGGGGTGCGCAGGGGGCGGTTTTAAAGGTGAGAGAGGGATGACGTCTGTTGGATGGGGAATACAACGGGGGGATATTAAGTGTGAGGGATAAGGGTTTGCTTGGGTTAGCATCCGCAAGGGTATATTTTGTAGGAATAGTTGACGGGACTGGTTGGTTTAATCTTAACGCTTGGATGGAATGAGTAACCTTGTTGCTAATGTCGGAGAAGATAAGTGCGTAGCATTTTGAGCATTATTCCATTTGTCACATTCATTCTCCTAATTCTCGCGTGCACCATCACCTAGTTTTCCGTCACTGGTTTCATATTTAGGATGCTGGAACCATTCATGGGGTGGTGGCTTATGCCAAAGCGTTCACGTTGTTAGTTCTTAGCAGCCATTTTGCCACTCTCACGTGGATAAATCCGTTAAACCTCTCCGTTGTTGGAGGTTCCATCTGTTGCTGGGATTTTTTATGTTGTTATATTTTATGATATTCTTTTTTAATTACATTATTAAGTTTTGATCTTTTATCAATCTGGCAATTAAATTTTCAGTCTCCTTTAGCATGTATCATTAATATTTTTTAACGGTTCTAATTCAAAGTCTACGAGTGACTTTCCAATTATCCACATTTCCTATATTTAAATGAACTCTTGACAAAGAGATGACATTTTAACATTAAGCTTTATCGAATTTGACATTATCCAAAAATAAAGTATTTTTTTTAATATATCATGTTTATTTAAATCTTAGCAAACCCTTTCGCACTCTAATCATGTTTCAGTAGTTTACTTAGAGGGTTAAATTACATGTAGATTTGTGAGGTCACTGATAAATATTAAAATTATCTCCTTCGACTTAAAAAGCATTTTCACGCAACCTAAACACCTTTATAACTTTCAATCATCTTAAATTGTTTGATTTTTCCAAGGCTGTGCATACATAATCACTGAAATGACTATTCTACTTCCTTTCTCCAAGATTGATTCAATTTCCCATTATTTCACAGCCTTCAATACACGTATCCATTTTATTTCAATGTCTCATAGATTATTTTCTTTTATCTTGGAATCTTACACACTATACTCTCTTCCCTCATAACATCCAAATATCAGTATTCATCTTAACTTTAACTAGGTAATTTCATTACCTTGCTCCATACTGACAATAAATATAAATCCACGGCGTTTTTTGATCCTCTAAGACCAATGAAAAAAAGCACGAAATCCTAAGAACCATACTTTTTTACGTCATTGTTATTTTTGCTATAATTTTTCTTTATCAGATATCTCTCAAACCATCTCGATATCTTCAGAGTAAATAAAGACATTATGGCTATGCTATTTTTCTATCTATAATTTCATTAGTGCAATGACCTCTTATCCTACTCATTCTTCCACACTGATCTTAACCCGTGCTGATATTGGCCATGTAATTCTCCATATGTTGTTGATTCTTAGCAGAGTTCTTGCGAGTGTAAAAATTAAATGAATCATTGAATAATCTGTACAACCTGCTGCTTTGCGTTTATCAGAAAGGTAATTACCACGGGTCTCATGACTAAGTTCCCTCCTCATAAAAGTTAAAAATACCAACCAAAATCTTTTTTGTGTCATAATTGTATATTTTTGACGTTTTCAGATGATTTTACCAACGTTTAAATTTTCTTGTGAAGAATTTAAAGGCATGCTTTTTAAGGTGATTTCATAAAGACCTTTGGCAACTTATATACCCATCGTAACTCATATCCCCAAATCCCAACATTGATTATTTCACTCAATCAAGCATTTCATCCAATTAAAGACCCGTCTATTCCATTTTTAATTTTACTGTGATTCATATGTTTTAAGTTAAAAAGGTTATTTTGTCATTTAGTATGGCTTAGGGCCTTCATAAACAGGAAGTACCTACTGCGACACTAGTAATTGACGGCATACATAACCAAATTGATGCTTATAGAATAAATGGATAGTTTAACTATAGTATATATTATTTATTTTAGAAAATAGATGAAAAAGTGAAATCACACTCTCGGTAATACTTTTGCTCGCCATGGAGCGTGGAGTTCATCTTCTTTAAATGAAGCGTCCGAAAAATTGTGAAAATTTGAAAGTATTGCAATCCACTTTCAGCGAATTTACGCTTCGCAATTAAGGCCAATTAAAGTGCGAAATCACGTGCTTCCGAAATTTCACTTCCCTAAGCCTTTAGTGATAATGGGGGTAGTAATAGCAACGAAATAAGTGTTGAAGAGAAAACTATGCGTTTGAAATACTCGTCAAATAGGAGGAGGAGAGGTGGAGAAAGTAATTAGGGGAGACAGGATGGCGAGAAGGTTGAATGAAGAATAGGATAATAGGAGAAAAATGACACGTGGGAAGAGTAGATTAGTGAGAGAGAATTCAGAGCCAAATGAGAATGTTAGCAACGCCGGAGCAAAGCAAATAGCATATATATGGATGGGTGTGCAAGAGGTATGGCCACTAACGGAGACATTAACGAGAGGGAATCTGCGTTTGGAGAGCCAGAGAAAAGGGACAACAGTTTCTAGCGGTTTACGGAGTCGATATGGGGATGAGATTGGAATGGGATGGATGCATAAAGTGCCGTAATGATCTTGGTGGAGGTTGAATTACAGGAGAGCGAAGCGAACGAAGGGACGGGCTACGAGGATGACTAAGTATCGATCAAGAGAGTTTAGGGAAATTGTGGGAGGGAAAATCCCCTCGCCTGTGTTTGGAGAAAGGACGGGGGAAGGAGGGAAGGATAAAAGCGAAAGGGATAACTTGAGTTAGAGAGAGGGACGCGTCTATGAATAGTAATCAGATATCTTTGGAAAGATCGGAGAATATTTTTTATTCATCCAATAGAAAATGGCCCGAATAACAAACGAGACTAAAATTACAGTGTACAGTCTCATTGAACATGTGTTCACCTATAAGGCTAACCTAAAAAACTATTATGATCATTTATTTTTATATATTTTCGGCACTTGCTAAAAAGTTATTGACCTGGCTTTATGTTAATCTTTGATGGTTTGTTTCTTTCATTCTATTTTGCTAAGGTTTATCACGTGGTAGTAAGTTTACATTCTCATAGAAATTTCAGGCTATCTGTGATAATTCTTGTGAAAGGAAATGGCAATTAAACGAACTAATATAGTATATTATCTTCTTTATCCCAGGAAACTTTGGGAGATGCCGCCACAATATCTTTTAACGGAGTCATCCGCTAAATGTGCAAAACAGAGTGTTAGAGGATACCTTGGTATCTTTACTGGCTAAAACACTCGGCTAAACATCGAAGGCTCCGGGTTCGAATCCCGGTAAAGGCGAATGATTTTTGCATTCTGAAATTGTTGCATCTTCTTTACTCGTATCGAATGCACGTAACAAACTAATTGTGCCAATTTTGGTTGGATTAATGCTTCTTAATTTTTATAAAGTCTAGTCATGGTCGAGAGAAGTGGAAATGAATTTGCTTTACCAGTAGTACACATTCTTGATTGGAAATATCCGAGCAAATAAAAATCATTTATGAACAAATTTACCTCCTTACACATGTATTTCGACTTCAAATAGCTAATTCTCAATGTTATTAGCGTTAAAAATTCATCATATCACTGAATTTATTTATAATTGAACTTAAATGGTAAAATTTGACCTCAAATCTTGTCTCAATCTACCATAAAAACACTCATGCTCCCTGGACTTGCTCGTAAATAGAGCTAATAAAGCTATATAAAACATATGATAACATACCCCACACTTTATGTATTTATCCCTTGGAAAGCATTACAAATACGACAGAAGATTTAAATTTTTTAATATTTAGTCAAATATTCATCCATGGTTGCCTGAGCTTTTCTTGGTAATTTGCAGATATCTGGTTTTGTCCCCGACACTGGCAGATGATATTAGTTACAAATAAACCGTTCTACTCCGCCTTCAAACTTCCTTTTCATTATGACCTTTACAGATTTCGGAAGGATCCGTGCGTCAATCTAAACTGTTTTAGGATGTGACAGAACAACGGAATTGGAGGCGGAATAAAGAGTTGATTACAGGGATCACTGCTAACTTTTGACAGCATAATCTTCAGTACAAAATATTCTTAAATAGGGTTGGGACAATTCCAATGAATAGGAATGATTTTATTGATGATTGAGAGATCTTAGCTGAGTTTGTTTTTTAATGTAACGTATCCTTTGACGATTCAAATATTTATCTGCTTTCGTTGTTAACCTACTCGGTTTAGCATTGCTTATTTTATGTTTCTACTTAGAATGACTTTAATAGCTGCGGAATTCATAGCCTAGAGGAAATAATTCCGCGTGAAATCAATTACAAATATATGAGTCACTCCTTAAAATTTGATATTAATGCTATGAACTTGTACATTTAATCTGAATATTCCTTTTAACACAATTTGATATTTGTTTTTACCTGATAGTCAAATAACCTAGATCAAACTTCTTATCTATGGTAAAAATGCCCTTTATCAGAATACATCCGTAGCATCTTCTTAAATAAGAATGATGTTTGAAAGTCTCTCTCGCTGAAACCATAATCGGGGTTCGTAATCTCTAAGTAATTCAGTTTGTCGAAGGTACATTACTGTTTTTATAGAAAGATTTCTCTGAGTCTAACTTTTAATTCATTAACAAGGACTTTTTAATTAGCTATCAGGAAATAATTCATCATTCCTGACCCTTAAGTTCTAGCAAATGAACTTTGAATGATATGGTCAACCTCTGCGGTCTTACACTTTATTCTCTGGTAGAAAGCTACTTTCTGAAATTACTTCTTCATTCTGTAAGGAAAAAACAAAGCAATCCTACAGTAATGCTTATTTTTGGTTTAATTTGAAGAACGAGGATAAAATTTTAGTGAACCACGTCCAAGTTTCCGAAAGATCATTATCAGGCGATGATATTTATCCTAAAGATCCTTTTATATATATATATATATATATATATATATATATATATATATATATATATATGTGCGTGTGTGTGTATATATATATATATATATATATATATTAGTTTCAGTATCTCTTTGTACTCGTATGTATTTTGATATTATACTCAATCAATAAGTTCTACTTCGTACATTGTTCAACAGTCTTCTTAGCTTCTTCAAGGCAAACCTAGCTTTTATATGAAAAGTGTAATGTCAACTTGTTACTTCATTAACCCCTTAATATACTTGTCACTGGTGTGTTGTTACTCTTAACTTATAACTCATCAATCTCTCATCAATTTAATTATTCTAATTAATGATTATTTAATTATTTATTTTTATCTATAATTATCTATTATCTTCTATTATTTAATGGATCATGATATCATGAAAAATGCTCAAGAAAAAATACCACTCTAAAGCGCTTTTTATTATAATAACGTTTTACAAAACGCTGGCTACTTTGCCAATCTTAAGTCATCTTTCGAGACAACTGGTGAAAGTGCTAGCAGTGTGATTTTGACGTTGGAGATGATGGTTTGAATTACAAGGTAACAGATTGCATATTGCTAACTGGAAACCTCTTCTTCTAGTTGCCATTAATCTTACCATGAGGATGGGGATAAATTTGATATTATAAATTTGATTAATTATAAACTTCTTGAAGTTGTTTAAGGAGAAGGAGAAACTATCGGAGAAATTATCATAGTCGCGTATTGTAGTGTTTAAATCCAAACTCATAGATCACAGTGGTGTTTTTGTACGTAATGGGCACGTTTTTTCTTTTTATTTTCAATTAAGATTATTTCCTCCTTTGCTAAAGCGAACTCAATTAAGAACAAAACTTTATCTTGTTTAACTAAGCATTCGTGTTCTGCGTCGCTTCAAACGCATTTTCCCGTGCGCTTTCATGAAGAAAACACTTATTAGCTCGTCGCGTGACTCTAAATCATGCCGCCCGCCTCTCTGACTCTTCCCGTATCCCGTGTTACGTACTTGAGTGCAGAGGAGGAATACTCCTCTTTGTCATTACCACCCTGCACACCTCAAGAAATTCAACCATGACCCAAGGTGTTTCAGACCATGCCCTCGGTGATAGGGGTTGTACGGTTGGGAAGAAAGAAAACAGCAAGGTTTTTTCCAGCGTTTAAGCACGCACAAGGTTCAGGTGGGTGGGTATCCAGAGCAACTATTTGGGATCTATTCCGTTTCTCACGGGTATATGAAATAAGGACGATCTATTTTTTTTTAACCGATCAAATATAAAATACTGGAATCGTGATAGGTGATGATGGCTTTAGCTTAAAATGCATATAAGCCACCGAAATGGAAATAGTGAAACCGCTTTATAAGATAAAGGACAACCTTTCATTCCTGTAAATATACGGAGAAAAATGAGTCTTATGGTATTATACGAATTCACTTCCATTTCAATTTAAAGCGTCTGCTTTTTGATGCATGCCTTACTCGTGACCGCCAATTCCCTCCAATGTCCATATTCGACCATTTGTTTATATTCAGTTCATGGCCATTCCGTGGTTCACGACCATTTTTATACCTAATTTGATTACTCTTACGGTACAAGGTCTTTCACTTCCCTTTAACCAATAGTCTTTGTCCCCCAATTTGTCGAATGGTATCGTGATGGCATGTAAGCCCATTAGTTCTATCTTCTCATGAAGCATTGGTGAATCAAAGGCAAATTCTCATCAACGATTCTCAATAAACTTGCCCAGTGATGTCGGTCAACCTTGATGCCGGTGATCGGTCATATACAGTATTTACATATGTCGTGAATTCTACGAATATAAATTTCTGTAATTTTCCAAGAAAACTTAATTGGTACTACAAATTCTCTTGTAAACTTTGGAGGTTTAGTGGTGAGTGGTGGTCACTTTCAACCTTGTGTTGGAGGTGTTTTCCCTTCGGTTCGCTGAAGAGGGCCACTTTGTGGCCGAAACACGCGTGTTCGACGCATTTCCTAGTTGCTCTTTACCTGTGTCCAGATTCTCCCAGAAGTTGGGCCCTTTTGAGTGTGTGTGCGTTTCTTGAGTGCTTGTGGGTATGATTGGTCTGTGCCAGTCACAGAGTGTGTGCTTGAGAATATCCTGGAATCATTAACGGGGTCTACTCTACAGCCTCGTGAAGGATTCCATCTCCATCTGAAATTCTTTAACAGGGTCTCACAGCCTCGTGAAGGATTTCAGTCAGGATAATGTGCGTGTGGCTGTGTGTTGGTCCCTGACGCGGATTAATTTCCCGTAAACCACCACAGAGGGTATTCTGGTCGAGAGGTTGTGGTTGGTCCCTGACGTGATTCCCGTCACACCAACACAACAATTGGTCTGACGAGAGATTGGCAACTAATTCTTACGGCCATTGGAGTTTTCTTCCCCTTTCTTCTTTAATTGAGAGGCCGTAGAGCTCATTATTTCTTGCTACGTTATGATGTTGTTTGTTATTCGTAGCAGCACTGTTACTGTATTCCACTATTTTAATTAAATGCGAATGGTTTTCATCTTTGGCTATAGTCTTATCTTCATAAAATAGCATCGATCCCAGTTATCTCTGTGTCATTGAAAAGTTGAATCACAAATATTTGGCTTTCCATTCCTCAATTTTATCAATTCACTGGTCATGATATAGACATTTAATGTTTTGGATAATTTTTCTCTATATTAAATTGGTAATGCGATAATTTTTCCGTCTCTACTTTCTATATAAAATACTTTTTTAAATTAATGAAGGTTTTCATGTATTTTGCTGGATTTAGTTATTTTTATCTGCTAGCGGATAAAGGTTATCAAGAAGAAAGGAAACAGGCTCAAGTTTCATTGAATTTCCGAATTGGGTTGGCTATTCAAGCTAACTCAATTTCGTGAATAATAATTGGAAACTTTACCTTGTGTTGCAGAAGAACTACATGTATTTAAGTATTAAAAATGATTGCTACATAATCAATAAAGGTAACGTTCCTCCGACCCCAAGATATAAGTTATATCTCATGTGCCAGCAGATTTGAAAAAACATTGAAAGTCATTTTATTTGTATACATAAAAGTATATCTAGCCATGGTGACGTTTCTTTCTTTTTTCAGAGTAGACGGTGATTTCATGCCAAACCTCGCTCTGCTATTTTGAAAATTCATTTTGCTTGATGAATCATTGACAGTGTTATTGACAATGTTTCACCGTTTGGGTAATAAATAATAAAATGATATATTTGATAAATAAAACAGTTTCTGGCGTCACTTGGTGGAAAATCTTCATAATGAAATTGAAATTAAACCACTTGGGTTTTCCACATATTCTACGTGGAAAAGCCAAGTGGTTTAATTTCCATTTCAATAATATATTTGACATGATGTAGATGATACAAAAAATATACAGTTCAGAGTATTTGGAATTTTAAATTCTGGGTACGTTTCTTTAGGCAAATATTCCTAAATTGTAGCAAAAGGCAACCTATAAATGCAGCCTGTTTATTTCTTCGACTGCTCATATTCGAAGGGCGGACGGATAGTCGGGATGGATAGTGTTTTGGGAGAGGGGTGAGACAGGGATGCCCATGATAGATGGATAGATAGATAGATAGATAGAGGTCTTTATTTGGGCGAAATTGAGACCAAATGGTCCCTTCTTCCATTTAATGATGAGCGCATAGAAGAGTCAATGAGATAAATATGGGATGAGATCAAATGCAACAGAAGAAAGGTACGGGTCTCAAGAAAGAGAAATATAAGATATATATTAAAAAAGGAGTTTGTAAACTAGAGGAGGTGGAACAGTTTACCTATCTAAGAACTATTTTAAAACAAAAAGGTCAAAGTAAACGGGACATAAGAGGAAGAATTGCATTGGGCAAATAAGCTCTCATAAGGAGGGAATTGATAACAGGGACGTTGAGTAAGAAAACAAGGAATAGACTCGTTTATGAATCGATATCCAGGGTGCATTTGTACTGCGCGGAAACATGGCCGCTGAAACAAGAAGATAAAGAAGATGCATAGACGTGATTGGAGGATCTTCAGATGTTGATGTGGATAAGGATGGAGAAGGTAAAATAGACAGTAACGAAAAAAATGATACACTAGGCATGTTGGGGAAGAGAAAGGATTGTTGAGTGAAATCCAAAATCGGCAGGAAAGGTGGGAGATGAATATTTCAGTTGGCGGCGGAAGGTTGAAGATTGGGATAGAGGGGAGAACGTTACACAAATGAGGAGGGAATAGAAAAAGAATGGCCATTCGGACAACATAGAGTTATTTTGCAATATGAGGTTTAATATCGTCATATTTTAAGTGTAACTGCTCTGATTCAACAGACGGTAGTCGAAGGTCGACCAATGGCAAACATTTGGGAAGATTACTGTATTTTCCCCATTTTAATGAAGGAATGTTACTGTCTCTTGTATACACCGCCTTTAAAAATTATATTTTTATCCTTTGTTTAGTAAGATTCGTAGTAAATAGAAATTGTGAGTGAGATGATATAATTAGTAGAAGTAAATGCGGAACTAACTAAGTTGCTCGTAATTAAGGTGCACATGCCAACTAGTAATCTGAGAGAGAAATAAGAAGACAAGCTCTAAGATCAATTAGAGGAAATAATTGAAGATGCCCCTCGGAGGAAGCAATTAATTTCTATAGAGGATTGGAATGCGGAGCTGGGCGAAGGGAGAGATATGAGTGAGGAAGGGTAATATGGTTTTGGAACCAGGGATGACCGAGTGGAGAAGGGAACCCAGGATAAGGTATGCCAGGAGACCGGGTGTAAGAATAACGCGCGCCCGGTTCAAACACTACAGTGAGCGCACATTTTTCCGGGAATGGATACGGGTTGAGTTTATAATTTCTTGAAGTGTCGGGTCAGATTCAAGAGAGTAAAACATTGAAGACGTGTGGCAAAATGGATTGTATAAACATTAACCGGACAAAAAAATAGTACAGGGAGGTATTAGAGAAAATTATGATTGAGGGTAGGGAGCCGGGAATGCTGAAAGAAAAATGATAAGATATCAAGAAAGGGTTATCAAAAGTACACGTAACTAAGAAAACAGTTAATAGGAAATAAATAAGAAAACTATGGATTACTGACGAGATACTTAGGAAAAGTTTATTAAAGAAAATAGAAAAATGTGAACACCAAGGCAGGTAGAAGGAAAGATAAGGAAATTAATAATAAACTGAGGCAGAAAACTTAGGGTGCGTTGTACAGAAAGGAAAAACACTATCAGTAGGTAAGATAAAAAGTAAAAATAATATCTAAGGTCAAACAGCGCTCATTCTTAAGGTATGTCAGAAATATCATTTGCCGAACCAGGTAAGTTTCTATAGAGATGGAGAAAGTGCATCGAGGATCTACAGGTCCTGTATATGGTAAAAATATTAGGCTGGGAAGTTGAGAAAGAGAATATTATCTAAATAGAGAAAGCTCAGGGCCAAGAAAGGGTAACTGGGAGGCAGTATGAGAACTAAAGGAATTGAAATCAAATGAGGCCTTGTATATAGATAAAATTCCCGCGGAACTACTTGAGGGTTTAGGCAATCGCCGAAGGAAGAGTTTATATGGGCTATTTCATTCATAATAGAGGAATTTGTGCATAAGATTTTGTCAGGTCAATGTTAATTCACATTCCAAAAACAGAAAAAAACGTGTGAAGACTAAAGAACAAAAGTTTCGATTGCACACGTTGAAAAAACGTGTTGATTATCATCACTTAAAAGATGAAAAGGAGGATCAATTTGTTTGGGTATTTATTTGGGGATGATCACTTTGGGTTCAGGAAGGGAAGAAGCAATGGGTGATGTGATGCCAAAAAGTAATACGATAACTAAAAGAAAAGAAAGTACTGTCAGGATGAATATGTTTTGTTTCGACAATTTCTAGCAGGCGTTTGATAAAGTTGATCGGGTAAGAGAATTGAATGCATGCAGCAAGTAGGAGTCCATTAGATGGATAGGCGACTAAACTTCAACCCGTATATTCTCGAACTGCTCAGGGGCGTATGACAGATGGAGATACTGGTTTATCAGTGCTGGGAAGGGGAGTAAACATAACCATTATCTCTTGTGCTTTTCAATTTATGTGTGTGGGAAATATGAATAATGGCATAGAAAAAACTGAAGCCGATAATCAAAATCTGTATAGGATTTCTAAAATAAGATCTGCGGATGATCAACCTTTCGTTTGCCAGTCAGTCAGGTTGCTGTTGTAATCGTGCGCAAATCAGTGTGTTTTATGTATATTTAAAGTCTAGCCTAAACGGAGGGCTAGCAAACATTACCCCTTAGTTATTAATAGAAACTTTTTGTAAATGCAAGTGAAACCAAACAAGGCATTTTTATACCTTAATCGTGTTTATAGCAGAATAACTTTGGAGTATTTCTCCTCCGTTTTCAAATATTAAATTGGTTACTCTTTAATATAATTTACAAATATTTCTACGAGGGATTCGCAGTGAAAATCATAGAATGTATTGCTTCCGTACTTTCACATTAATAATGATGTTTTTCATGCCGTACTGCTTATTTATGACGAAACATCAAATATATTTTACATCATGTACCCTTTTAATGAATAATTTTAATTCATAAGTATAGTTTCAATTGCTATTTAGCTTTGTAAAATAAATAGTGTTGTCTAGGAAAAGTTTTTAAAATACGAGAGACATTTTACTTTGTCGGGAATACGCTCAATGAAATTATAAATTATGGCTTTCCTTGAAAATATTAAAGAAAATAATACGATATACTACCTTTCTATTACAATGCATTTGGACTGAGATGATTGTAACAAAGAATAAAAGAACGTGTGACTCATGGTTAATACGAAACTAATGATCGATGATCAAGTGTCGTATGCGCCTACCGTTTACCCATAGGCGTTTGTCCCGTCAGCAAGGAAACTTTTAACTCATGCTAACAAGACAAATGCCCATCCTAATTCACGTCATATTGCTTATGCTCCTGATGCATCTACTTCCCCCTTTCGATTGTACATGCTGTCGCATTCTAAAATAGCTCTTTGTCGGTGAGTACCTGTGAGCGTACAAAGCATGTAGCTGCAGTAATAGCGAATTGTTGACGTGCGATCAATGAGCTCATGATTCATTCTTTGAACTTCCAACTCTTATACACTTTTTCTTTTCCTGGACTTTTTACCAACCTTTTTAACCATAGTTATATAACTTATATTCACTTTTTCGATCGCAGAGACCTTAAATGTTTACTGTGAATATTAAGAATAGAACTACTATGGTTATCAAAGTCTATTTAATGGAATAAAACGATAGCCCGTCAATGCCATAAGTGATTAATAAAAACATTTATGATATATAAAATAAAATATAAAAAAATATTTCTATTTTATTTATAGTAGGCGTATATTTCCCCCAATAGATCAAGAGAAAAAACTAACTTCTTCTGGTAGCACTATATTTTATTTGATTACTACATCATATTAAAAAATCCACTTAATTTTTCTTTATTCAAAATACAAATGTGTAAGTAATATTGTAGCCCAAGCATTATTTAATGAAAGAGTTATTATTACTTCTCCAAATCCAAAATATGTGTTGACGTATACACTTAATTTTATTTTATAAAAGGGATTAATGCAAATTGTGGTTGATAGGATCAATTTTTAGGCTCCTAGCTCATATTTTCATGTTGCTTGTCTCCAAAATCAGATCAGGCTTGCTGCAATTTTTACATTATTTCAGCAAACTGATCGAATCAAGCCCTGTCATACTTTTACATCTAGTCCCGGAATCCTGTTCACATGCCAGCCACCACGCGAGGCCCTTTTTTTGTGCCCCCTATGAGGTCACTCTTGACCGTCCCACACCCCCTTGCGTTCAGATCGATAGGAATGTGCCTCGCCACACTCGGGCAGACACGCTCCGCCTCTCTCTCCCACGACCAGCTCTCCAGTCCACCCGCTCGGCCCTACTCTGAACCGCCTCCACCCCAGCGCCCCTTTCCCTCACCACCTCCTCCGCAGACACCCGCCCTTGGCCGCCACGGCGCGGCAACCTCCGGCACTCCTCCCAACCCTCGTCATCGATGAGTGTTTAAATGGTTTTGGGTGGACATGTTGCTAGTCATCTTGTAATTTCGGTTCCGAATGCCTCGGTGCTGTTGCGAGCAGTTATGTTTCTACGATTTGGGGGGAATCGGAGCGGTAAGTTTTTTATCCGTTCTCCAAGAAGTAGGGGAATTTCCCGTCGGACTCAACCGTCCATCATTTTGCTCTTGCTTCCACTTTCTGTTCATCGCATCAAGTTATCGCGGAAGGATAGAAGTTGGATTTGAATTTAGTACTGTTTGGTCGTTGCGGCATATTTTCCGGAAAGGTGCATTTTATTGATGTCAGCGCCTCAACATACAGATTTGTTTTTAAAGCATGCGTATATATTTTAGGAAACTTATGGGTAGCAATAGTTAGTTTTATCATTTCTAATTTGTTTGAAAAATGAGCAACTTATGAAAGGTTTTCAATTTCGGACTACAATAATGTTAATTTTTACTGTGATAAGAAATTCATGGAATTAATTACTTTTCTATTCATCGATTCATTAGCATTACTAAATTTATTTATCAGCTCAATATTTTCGGCACACAAGTTTAGATTGCATGTGATGGAAAAAGCATGAAAAAAGAGTTATGTTTAGGAATGATATGATGGAGGTATTATTTCCGATTAGCATTTGATGTATTTTGAAAAAAAAGTTGTTTCTCCAAAAATATCCCCAAAGTAAATAACCTACAATCAATTTAGTTTCCCAGAAATGGATTCATAACGAGAAGCATTTCATTGAAAATTGACAGAACTGAGCGCCTGCATACCGATTTCTTTCCGTTCATTCCTTTTGACTGCATAAATGGATATTTACAATGAAATCTATGTATTCAGAGTTGGGAAGATTAATCTTATATAATAAAAATATATCCCAGCTCACAAACCTCAAGCCTTGAACCTAATTATCTAATTGAAGTGCTTTAATAAAACCTCATGTGTCACAGTAGTTATCTCGAGAATATTATGAAAATAGTAAATCATCTTTTAATTTACTGTGAATATATTCCATATAATATTATATGGAATATAATTCCCATATTCCCAAATATATTTTCAATATTATTATATGGAATGATGTAATATTATACGAGGAAAATGACTCGCGAGGTAGTTTGACATTTTGTTATTCGAAATACGAGTAGGTTAAATATTTTATAAACATTTATTACAGTGGCATATAATGCTTCTCCGTGCCCCATTTCAAAGAATATTTTCTCTATACGCTGATGAAATAGTTTGTGTTAATAATCTTTGGACTAATTTTTCATTTAGCTTTCTTTCGTAACTGAGGCTGAGAAGAAGAAATTATTATTTGCCGAATTAGGTAGTAAGGGTAGCAGAGACGTGTTATCCACTCTATTAGTTTCCGTCGTTTCTGAGATATGCCTTCAAATCACAATTATCTGCGCAAATCTTACTCAGTTCAGTCACCTTCAAATTTCTTTTGGGCTCTTGGTGAGTTGGTAAAACGCTTTCTTTCAGCTTTTCGCATCATATCATTTTCTTAACTTTCATACGCGAGTCCTACTACATTGCGTTGGTGATTCGAGGTGTTGTCTTTCTATGAAAGAAAATATAGAATGAGAAATGTAAGAGGAGATTCATCGAGATTGATACAAACGAATTCTTTGTCTACTGCCACAAATGTGACGTCTTCGGATGACAGACGTCCATTTCATGTTGTTTTTTCGTTGATTCGATTTCAGTTAAGTCTCTGACCACAGATTCAAACGCCACTATTCCCTCCATGTCTTTGTCGATTTTTAAAGGCTCGGGATCGTGATCCTCTAGCCATCGGATTTTTACAATTCTTTTTTTCAATATTTGATAGATAGGAGGTAATGAGGAATATGGTCTCATGCTATGAGTAGTGGAGAGAGGAGAACAAAAATGAAGTATCAGGTGGATATACTATACTAACATTGGAACTTTCATCCCAGTTCTTATGGCTCTTTACTGTTTATTAATTTAGTAGTTTCCACTGCAGTTTACTTAACCATGTTTACCATTAGTTTTGTTTTTCATAACTCTAAAGGCTAAGTTCTATTGCTAGCAAGTAACATATATTGCTTGATATAGGATCGCACAGTCTTTACGAACGGACTTTTGGAAAAATAATGAAGAATTAAAATGCAAATCCCATAAATATAATGAATTGAATTTTTCTAATAATATTTACTGAAGCCGTTTGAATGACAAATCAATGCTTTCTTTTATGCAGCTTTCGTATCTTACCCTAAAACATTATCCCTAAAATTTTGACCAATCTTTTGCAAAGTTGTGTTTCCATGTCTGTAATTGCAATTTTGACATCAATTTTTATAGTATTTAAAAATATTTTATTACCTACATACTGTCATTCATTACTTTCGGGATTTTATTTTTATCTCTAGGTAGTTTTATAGTAAACAGGATAATAAAGCTGTAAAATACCCGTCTCAATGCGTGAGAATTATTTAAGATGTGAAACGGGTGTGCATGAACGTGAAGAGCCGAGAGATTTTTAGCCAGGATGATCAGTGATTTTGTCTGAAACAGATAGCAAAAAATAGCTTGTTGTAGAAAGGACTACTTTGAATCCATGGACCGGAAAGAGAAATAACCTGTGCATTACGATTGAGAAAAATGGAAAGAGGAAAATTTTTTATAATTATATGAAGAAGTTACGCAAGAATACCAAAACCTTTTTTAAAATTAGATTTTCCGGACAGCTATTCATTCTTAATTAAGGACTTTAGAATGGGCCAATACCGATTCGATGGCTTGTACCTTGCGTAAACTTTTAAGTAATATATTGATGCAACACGATCGTTAAAAAGTTCTTCAATGGGTATTAAAACTAAGGCGATCATATTGTCTGTGCACTTTTATTTTTCGATGAACCTGGCTATCATGGGAGAATAATCTGCAATTAAAATATTAAAGGAAAACTCACTATAAGGTAAAAATATTTTAGTATGATATTGGCTGAAAATACTTAGTTTGTTTTTCAAAATATACTGCTGAAGAAAATACAAACTCGACGACCAAGCCTTAGAGTAACGTATGCCATGATTAACAGAAAATTGAGTCAAAATACTTGTACAATGTTTGTAGGTACAGGGACACTGTATGTAGGTGCTTCATTAACGGGATATACCCGCAGAGGTTGTAGACAAAGACCCAAGGTAAAAGGATGGACTGAAGTGTTCTCGACCTAGCCCTTAAAAAGAATTACTACTCGCATGGTTGTTTTTTTTCGTGTTGGCACAACTATGAGAAGATATCGTGTAAAATTGCAAACTATTACACCTAACAGTATTCTGTGGAAAGTCATTTGAATCAGTTACGGTACATGTGTTGCTAGAAATGAAAGAAATCGTGCAGTGATTAAATTCTTCTCCAAAGAAAGTTCAATGCGACCGAAATTCATTCAAGTAAGTGTGAATAAGGAGCCTTCTTCAATTTTCAAAATGAAGAAATGGGCTGCCGTGTGTAAAATTTGTCGTGTTGCTTTAAACTTTACCGTTCTGTATGTTGCTCCACGTGAAGGAGGTGCCGAATATCAGATGAGTACTATTCTAACCTTCTAACGAAACGGAACGCAAAAAATTCGTAAAAGCAGATCCGGCTTGCGGAGGAAAAAAATTGTTTTTGATCATGAAAATGCACCTGCCCACACAAGTGTTTTGGCGATGGGAAATTAAGCGATTTGCAATTGAAGTGCTGGAACATCCACCCTATTCCCTGGATTTGGCTCCCTTGGACTTCCACCTCTTCCAAAAACTCGAGAGTTCCCTTGCTGGCCAACATCTCGTCCAATCAAGAAGCGATTGCGGCTGTAAACGAGTACTTTTTAGCACTTCCGGAAGGATAATACAGATTTGGAATAATGGCAATGGGATAACATTAGATGAACATTTATTAATATTAAAGGTTATTATGTTAATGAATAAAATATTTTGTGGAAACATAAGTTGTCATTTTCATCCTCTGGCTGAGAACTTTTCAGATCAGCCTATAACAAATTAGCTACCAAGTAAATGAGCTTTCCGGGAAACAGATGGGCATTAATTTGGATGACCGAATAAATAATGTTGAATTGTGGATATAATGGATGGAAGGAATTCATTGGCATTAAATTAAAATTGGAGTTATACCTAAAATAGTCACGGCACAAGAAGTGCACGGAAAAGCCTAAATATATGCATTAATAGACTCCAATGGAAAGGGGAAAGGGAGGAAGGCCATGGAATCATTGGGAGAAGGCAACAAAAAACACGATATAGGAGAAACTTAAAAGATAAATACTACAACTGATAGAAATAGATGGCGTTTAAGGCGCGGGATAAGGTCACTTAGACTGAAAAACTACTCTTTTGAAACAAAATCCATTTCCCTCTTAAATATTAACCAAAAGTAGTCAAAGAAGATGTTTTTTTGCTAAAGTCAAAAGGATATTCAAACAAAAAATACCACAAACCGTACTAGAAACCAATATATTATGATTTTTTTAATTTCCTGGGTGAGATTCCTTTACCACATCTCATCCTTCCTGCTGCGCTCACAATGCTACTTCATTAAATGAAGGGGCTGGCTGTGCTTGACGTTATTTGATATTTTATCAGTGCGGAGGAGTCATCTGGCGGAAGAAACTAGCGGTGAAAGTGATTGCGGTGGTCGTTGGCGCGGAAGGATCGAGATAGTTGATGTGTTAGTCAGAGCGTGAATGCAATTGGCAGAGGGGATTTTTGGGGACACGGAAGAAGTTTATGAAGTGTGCGTGGGGAAAGAGGAATTGGGACAATGGAAAGTGGAGGTAGTGAATCAAAATATTTTTACTTACGTTAAAGCTCTGTCAAAACAAGTCATAATATTAATTCCTATCCTCCATTGTCATGCTTTCCTTGTGTTGAAAATATGCCGAATATTAAATATGAACAGAATGAAAAAAACATTACGGCATGTGTAAAGAATTTTCTAAATTTAGGACTGACACATTTTTTGCGGTAGTGATATCGTTCTCCACCGGAGTATTTATTGAAAACTGAAATGTTTTTAGTAAATCAATAGTGGATGTCGATGAATGTGAAAAGTATCATACATGCCGTATTTACTAACCCTATTTTTACTCCCTAGGTCCTCAATAAATACTTCTGTTGTGGTGTCAAATCATCTGTACGTATGCCAAAAAATCGGCTAAATCAGCAGCAAAAGTTTTCACTTTTACAGTTTCCCTAAGTGGATTACAGTGGAAATCTTGTGAATAATCCTCAATGTTTTGAGTAATTCTCACTCCGTAACTTGCGTCTATATATCTTTGGATCGTATGATAGAGCAGCGTTTACGATTTTCTTTTCGAAAGATTGTAAGCTATAAATGAAATATAAAATTTTATTTACATATTTCCAATCGTAGGAATCCAGGTATGTAGCTTCATATTTCACTTACGTTAATTTTCATTGAGTCGTTGCTTTCGAGTTTTTTAATGGATAGGCGTATATTTATTGTGTCAATTTGGGCAAGTTTATTTAAAATATAGCATAAGGTACAGGCAGAAATATAGCATCCACATGTGATACAGAATGTAGTTGCTGACTTTAGCCGCCAAATACATTTTAGAACACAGTATGATGGTATGTAATTTTATTTATGGTGACTACTTAGGGGAATATGTTAAAGGATTATGATCAACATTATAAAAGTTTCTTTTGATGAGAGATCCATTCCAAGTTCATCTTATTTTGGAATAGCACTGGTAAGAAACTTATATTTTCATCTCGAATTTTTGTTAAATTCTTTTTGGTTTTTAATACTTCACAAACTTTTCACATTATATTTTGCGATTTACAAGTGATATGGGCACTCTAGTGACTCCCTGTACAAGCACTTTCCACTTACAAACACTGCATGAATTTTTTTGCTTATCCCTTTTAAATACCTTGAAATAGCTTCAAAACGTACACCCTAGCTCTACACAGTAGGATCTAGTTTCCAGATTGAAAAAATTAACGAGTAGAAAAAAGACGTACATACAAAAAAAATTGCCCTCTAATTTATCAACTATTGATGTTCATGTAGGAAGTGGCTCTTTCGGGTTTTCTTCCGCGTGTATCCATTTTCCGGACAATATTTCGCCAACGTTCCAGTTGGCGAAATATTGTCCGGAAAATGGATACACGCGGAAGAAAACCCGAAAGAACCACTTCCTACATCAAAAATCTCCGCGGAAGCCTACATGGAAACTATTGATGTTCAGGTTCCGGTTTCTTTAAAATGTGAAATTTTCAATTACTTTACTGGTCAAAAGTTCATCGCAAAAAACTGTGCAAATAATGGGTGTGTCATTATCTTTCAAATTGATTTTTCTCTCCCATTCTATGATATATATGACTTGGGTTTATATTAGGAAGTTCTCACGTCATTTTTTATACCGTTTCAAATAGAAAGCATCATGGAGTTATCAAGTTAACAAGAGGGGAATTTGGTCTTGTGAGCTATGAAATGTATGACATTGTTTTCTCATTTAAACATCTAAATAATAATTTTGCAACCATGAGATACTTTCCCGGTTAGGAATGATTATAAATTCGCTCAACATCGATGTTTTTGACCAATAACTGGTTATTAAATTAATTTTAGCTCCTCTTTCTCAATTTTTAAAGCCTCTTCCAGGGTCTTAATTTTTATTTTATAAGAGAGGGCAAATAATCAGACTTATTTAAAAGCAGTTGAATATACATCATTCTCTTTAAGATTGCTCATTTATGATATTTTATACCCATGCTTTTTGACAAGAGAAAGAATTTCTATCCACAAAACAGAGTGTATGTGGCACGCAAGCTTCAGCGCCATGATCTACTCACAAGTGCGCTCCGATAAAAAGAATGTCATGGATAATTTATCATTCATGCTTCCAAGACGCACGTTTACTTAAAATTATTGAAAATCGACTGGATTTAATTCATGTATATTTCACACAAAAATTATGATAACATAATCTAATTTATAAGGATAATAAAATACAGACACAATAGACCCCTTATCCACCTTCGTGCTATAAGTTTATCATTGCTGCTGCAACTATTGCCAACTGTTTGACAAGATTATTAGACGGTATCGTTTTTTCTCATATTGCTTTAGTACGAGTGTAGATTTTACACGCGATAAAAATTCTTTAGTCGGTACCCGATTACGCTAACACCCCGTCGAAAAATAATTTTATCAGTACGGGGTTGCCATGTTAAGTAACCGTTCAATAAATCTGCTGACACGATTGTTTTCTACAAATACACCTTATCCTACAAGAACTCACTTAGGGGATTTGAATGAGATAGGATATCAGATATTTCCACCACCCATTAATGCAGATTTGTGATTTTTCCTTGAAATTTAGGTGAATTAGGTAATACTTTTTTGAAAAAATTTTGAATAGTGTAAGCACCATCATGCATATATTTGTCTGCCGGAGAAAAAGATTCCTTACATTGATTATTGTTAATGGTTATTTCTTGCAAATGTTTGAGACCTGTTTCACAGAGTGTTATATCGGTTGAGTTGTTTCCTGGATTTCAGTAATACCCCTCCTAGGCTGAGATTTAGGAAAAAAATGGAATCTATTTCCCCAGAAGAATATAATTGAGTATATGTTTATGTTTTGTTTAGTATCGGAGTTAAAATGGCAATCCTTCCAATAGGGGTAAAAACAGTCCTACAAATCGAAGTAAATCAAGCTACTTATTACGATTCCCATTTCCTTTTTTGTACTCAAAGAGAAAGTCGTGGACCTATTCTAGTACTGTCTTTAATTTCTCGTAAAATTTTAGTCACTATGTAAGTAGTACTTGGTGAAATATTCTTTATATTTTGAAATTCATTATCCCATAACTGTTTTAATTCTCGATTTTGGATTCCATGTATGAAATCATTTATTTATGCTTCCCAAGATCTCTTCTACCGTGTTGTTTGAGGAAAACGTCAACTTCACAGAAAATTGCCGACAGCCGTATACTCAATTATGCATGATTTTTTGAAAATATCTTTGCATTTTCATTCAAACACCTAGAAATTTCATAAATCGATAATTTCCGGTGCTTCTTGTCAAAATACATTGTTTATTATAGTAACTATGTTTTTAGCTTAATTGCTGATTTCTAGGGGTAAAATTTTGAAAATCTCATCGCATAAAATAGGAAGTTTCATTCTAGTTATCTGGAAAATTTTAAAAGTGTTATCTTGTTTCTAGCAGAGAAAATCAGCACGGTTTTGTTGATGACATCGGCAGAAAATATCAGTGCATTTTAAGTCCTTGATGAATTTAATTGAGTCTCGCAAGCTGCAGGATCCCGTCCTCTCCACACAAAGACTCCTGCTCCCCTCATCCTTGATCCCAATGGCTCGCGTACGAGGATTTTAGTTTTTACAGAAATCGGGGCGGAGTGTAGTGCAGGGATCCGCTGGTGCTTCCTCTTTCGTGGGGGATGCCTATGAGGGGTTTCGGGCGAAGGTGAAGTGAACAGCGAGCGTCAATCCGGCGTCAATTGGAGAGGGGGCGGGCTTTATCAGCGGGATGGACTCGAGGTCCCACGGCACGTTCCGCATCGGGGCTTGACTCGAGAGGCTGTCGAGAGAGGGCTCTGCAAAGCCTCTCGTTGTTTCGGTCGACGGCCGCTAGTTGACGTCTTTTTCTTTTTTTACCCTCTTCTATCATTGTTGTGAGGGAAGCGCGGACAAGGGAAAGGGGGAGGGTGGCGAGAAGATTGGGAGGGCGGGACAAGTTGGCTTGTCCAGCTTCCGATCGCAGGAAAAAATATTTTGTCGGGCATTAAACAAGAAAATTATATGTAAATGGAACACCGGATGAACATAAAAATGGCTAGAGGTAATTTATATTTTATATATTAACTTTGCAAGATGTCGATCCAAGTTGATACCTAACATTAAATGTGACTTTGTGATCACTCAGGACATTCGTGAAATATTATCGGAATCAGGACAATGAAATTGATTGCAGGATGGACACCATAATTTTACAAAACGGTATCTGCATCGGCGTTCGTTCTGGAAACTACTAGAGCAGAGTCATCAATAACGAGTTGTCAGAAATTAAATATATCTAATATAGTCTTGGAAGGTAGAAAAGTTCAATGAATATGCTAGTATAGTATCTATAGCTGGTAAAAAAGTAAAAATACACGTAATTATTTTCAAATCAAAATAATAACTGGCCACTTAAATGTTCGTCGCAGTCACAATTAGGATGAAACGTATGAGGACATCGAATAAAAGCATAAAACAAAAAAACGGGAAAGTAGTACCATTAGCTGGTGGAAATTTTTATGTGTGAGATCGGGGATAAAGGTACAATGGTAGAATAATGGTAAAATTAAAAAAAACGGGATATCTAAAAACCGCAAAAAAATTAGGAAACAGTTATTAGGAAAAGAACTTGAAAATTATTTATTACAGACAAGGTTGTGAACCATATTATAAGAGAGGAATCTGAAGAATGTAAAGACATATTTAGTATGAAGGAAGTACAAAGAGATAAATAATAAACTTAAACGGAAAAGTAACAGGGTTAAAGTAGCGTAGTGACAGATGCAGTGCGTGAATATGTTAGGTTTAGCAACTTTAAATACATATATGGTAGGATAACTATTAATTGAACAAGCAAAGACTAAATATATACAGAAATAATAACGTATTTATATGGCAAACATATTAGGCCTATAAGTTTAGACATGTAGAAATAGAATATGAAGTAGATGGAAGCTTGGACTCATGTATACTTGATGGCAAGATAAAATGAAAATCAAAAAAGAACAAATAGGTAGAAAAAATACCAGAAGAACAACTGAAAGGTCTAGGAAAATGTGATAGGAAGAGTTTTTTGGACTCATTTGTTAGCATGAATGAGGGAGAAATATTGCCGAAATTGTCCGTCAGATCATTGCTAAAGTTTTTCCCAAAAAATAGAATGGGATCCATATATAAGGACTATCGAAAGTAAATTCTTGATTTCACATGCAGCGAAAGTAGTATTTTGGATCATAAGCATGTATTTTTTAAAGAACTGATAGAAATTATAGCGATAAGTCACCTGCTTCATGAAAAGCTTTTACATAGAACATGACACACCACCAAATCTGGAATTGGAGTGTGTGAGCAATTATTCATGCTAATAAAGACTGTATAATTTACATACTATCTTTTGAGGGAAGATAACATGTAGTTTTTATGGTTAGTTTAGTATGTGAGAATGTATGAAAAATGTAATACTTGAGTATACACTTACAATATATTTATTATCTTACTAACACACCAAACAAACAAAACGGGATTACGTGAAAACATGCCTGTCTACTATTGTAAAGGTGTGGTCTGGCATCACTTTGAAACAAAAGAGAAAGTCATAGGAAAGAAACAGATCCTGGGGGAGAATCACTATGGACATTTCTTTCCGATAACAACTGCTGTGTATTCCCTTACCCTTCCTTAAACCCTCTCGGGGACATTTGGTCAAGAAGGTATCTTTACAGAACTAAGGCCCCAAGAATGAGACCACCACCTAAATGTGTTTCCATTCTCTTATTCTCTCTTCCTTTTTTCCATGGCCCCACAAATCCTTCGCCGGTCTATTTTCCTGTGTTTTTTCAACAATCGCCCTAGGATATTCCGATTTGCAAGATCCTTAAGACTTCTAAAAGCATTTAAGACAAAACAAGTTCCTAAATCTCGCAAAAGGGATAAAATATGGAGGGAGGCAAATACATATTTGAGCAGATCCTGTTTTCGTGGTGTTTCGGAGCAAATTGAATAGGCGCGTCTCGCAGGGGGGCGGATATGGTGAGTCAGGGAGAAATGGATGGAAATTACCGAGTAACCAGCCCCGGGGATTGTCATAGGGAAGGGAAGTGCGTACGTGTTATTATATTAAGGCAGACCAAATGAACATGCTGCAACTTGTAACGGCTACTGCTGGCGGTATTCTATTGTCAAATAAATGAAACTCGTACCACATATACTTTACAATCAATCAAAAAAAATCTGTTTACTCTTTACTGGGCAGCTCTAGTAAAATTAAAAATAAATTGAATAAGCATGAATATCAAATGTTGGGTGAAACTTGCAATGAGATAATAGCTAATTGAAGAGTGTTCATACCACCTAATGAATTCTCATGAATTCTCCTGATGTATGTTTATTTTATAAGAAAGCTGGATGAAGAAAGGCCTCAGACATTCGAATCCGAGTAATTCGAATAACACTTAAGGCAGATTTAAGGGTTACTTTGAAGACAACATCAACGTCATTTAGATTGAGAGAATTTCTGTAGAGAGATTTTTTCATTGAGAGAATTGACTAGAAAGTAATATACTGGTGGCATTTAATTCATGTTCTGATGAAGAAATTATTGTTCCCTCTGATCCTCATTGATATCAAAACATGAAGTTTATTATCACTGTGGTACATTCCGATAGAAACAAAATTTTATAAAATTTTCGGTTGGTAATTTTTAATATTCTCAACGGTCGTAATTAGCAACACGTTATCAGCTTATCTATATCAAATTTAATTTTTGAAATATTTTTTGTAACATCCAGGATTTGGCAGGGGCTATAGTTCATAATGAAGTTACTCTGAATTCAATGCCAACTTTTTTACTTCGGCAACTTATTTGAACCCTATTGGAGGCCAGTTACGATGAATAAAAAAAAAATTGTATACAATTCTTAATTTTCTTTAGAATCTTAAACGCATATCCTCTCCTCTCCATCTATGGTACTTGTTTCTGTTAATTTAAAGGTCATTATATTTATTTTGTATGCCTATGTTTGAGGCCAATGCGTCCTTGAGAGATAAGTGGACATCTTGTTGGCCGGAATAATTAACCAGAGAAATAGTCTGAACTATACATAAAAATGATAATCTGAGATGAAATATAAAAATTTAACCTTACATAGTCTATTTAGCCAAATGAGCTGTTGAAAATGGAAAAAACACCCCTTTGCGGGTGCTTCATTTTATTATCAATGTGATAAGTGCAACTGAAATACCACTATATAAGTTGAAGATGGTTAAAGGAAATTTATTCTTACTGGATACTAAATTCTGAAACGTATTGCTACCGTGCTAATTTTTTGAAAATAGTTTTTTAATGAAAGTTTTTATTATCCTAGAAATAAAAATAAATGACCTTTTTTCGCATATAACTATTAATAGAATACTTCTAAATTATTATCGTGTATGTATAATACCAATTTGAATATAAGAATGAATGTAGGAACGTGAATAGTATAAATGTAGGAACTATCTTAGATATAAAAGTTAAGTGAAAATATACATTTTTAGACAAAAGGGACTTAGGGCATTTAACGTCAAGCTATAATTTATTGCTCGAAAGTCACAAATAATTAGGTTTTCTACCTTTGGGAAAAAATTGGATACGGAAAAGAGTGTATACTTGTTATGTGCTTGGGAAAGGGTAACGAAAAAAGATGAACGTACGGGATAACGGAATAAGGGCCGAGAGGGAGGATGGAAGAAGGAAGATGTATCCCTTGGGAGGAGTGTAGAAGATGGAGGGAGATAGGAAAACCGAAAGGACTGTAATGCTTCGAAATGTTGGATGAGTCGAAGAAGCGTGAATAAAAGACGAGGGAACAGTGGCGGTTGAAAAAATATATATACGAATAAAAGTTAAGAATAGAGGAAGAAGAGGGCGACCATGGAGAAAAGGGGGAATTTGAATAAAAGTATTGGAGATAAGGCGGACGAGAAAAAAAGGCCTGCATGGATCGGGACAGCGTTACACAGTTACAAAATGTTGCAGATAATAAATTGAGCGCATCTACGTGATTCGTAATTTAACAGAAATATCGTCGTAAAATTCTGGAAAAAATATTACCAATATATGAAAAAAAGTAGCAAAACCACTATGCTCTCGTTACTGCGTCTAAAAGCAGGTACCAAATAAATGAAAGAAAAAAAGGTCATGGGTAGTACTATTCAAACATGTAGTGGAATTATTTCATTGGTAAATCAATGAAAGCACGCACTGCATGCATGTTTTAAAAACTACTTCATCGAGATTAGTTTAATTATGCATAAATTAGGTTCCTATAGGAAAGAATTAAATAGAATTTAGAAGTTTTTCTCATTTACAAACGATGTACGCACATATTTACTCTCAGAAACCAAACCTTTTTGACGCGAAAAATATGAATCGAATTTATTTGTTCGATCTTTTGAACGAAATCCAGCACTAAAACTTAACTGCTCGATCCTCATAAGGTCCGGAAGAATGCCGAAGTAAACCGTCCCCAAATGTTTTGCACAGTTCACCACCACTATAAGGAATTAAATAGAGGGCATATGCTATCATATCACTCCCATAAGACTCCCACGGAACCTAACCACTACTGCTGAAAGAAGCGTATACAAAAGATATGTGGCACCAGAATGGCGACGGAACGAGTAGTGGAACACAGAGGGTGTCTCCTGGGGTCTCAAGGGAGCAGGGAAGAGAATTAATGCTAAGGGGACTCGGAAGGGGGTGGAAGTGAACCCTGAGCGGGGGTACTCATGGGGGAAGGATGAAAAGTGTGGCGCAAGTGGAAGCTGAGTCGAATTGAGCGGACCAGATTAGCCGGGAAAAGGATGCGAGCTTAAATCCGGTAGATTAATAATCGGCTGAGATTAAGCAAGCCAGTGCAGGCGGGCAGGGTGCCCTATAAGTGAGGAGGTGGCGGGGGGCTTCCGTGGATGAGGGGATTGCCGGGGTGAGGGTTTGAGGCTGCTGGCGGCGCGGTTCGGCATCTGAGGTCTGACGTAGGCATAAGGCCCAGCAGAGAATTCTGCATGGGCCGAAGTTCTCACACTATCCCATCTCGACCCTTTCTTGTCTCCGTGTAATGAATCCCGATCGGATCCAAACTGACTACAATTGGATTGAAATTGGGCAAAGGCAGATATTTATAACAATTTACATCACCAATGGAAAATGATCACTGGAGTATTGTTAATGCCAAATTGAAATGCAAATGAAAACGGTTGGGAATGACAGCCTCATATTTTAATGGAGAAATTAAATCAATATTCTTAAAGGTTTTTATTAAATTGAAGCTGATGATGATTTTTAAATAACAGTGGTTCTAAGAAAGTCTTCCGATCGCTGAAAACTTCAGTGAAAGTGGTTCTTAAAACAGTTCCACTTTAGGTTTGTTCCATTGCTACCTGCCGCGACCGAAATAGGTATAAGGGTACCTGAGGAAGTGAAAAAACAGATTAATGGGGTTATACATATTATAGGATTTCCTTTATCCCCTCCTAAAAAACTTCGGACTTCCGTCTATGATGAATTCCAATAGTTCCATTATATTCAGAAATGTTTAACTTAACAAGGTGATGCATTCTGAAAGTATCGAAAAATGATGCTGTGTAGGTTGTATTTTGGCAGCAAAAGGAAATAGATCTCCAGATGGGAGTGCATTTTAAGAACGAATCAAAAACCACAATTTCGCTACCTTATTAGAATCAAGTTGTTTGTTCTAGCTCTTCTATGGGCTTTGACAGTTAGAGATAACTACTATACAAGCTAACTTACATACACACTTTCTAACAATACTTGTATGTAGCATGCGTGGACTGTATCTCAAGCACTACGTCAGTTCTAGTCTCATGAGTCCTATTTATGAATTCTGTTCTCTCCTTGAGAAACATGCATGTCTCCTCATGTGATTATCATTGACAGAGGAAAACTAGCAGTAATCCTCCTGTTTAGTCAAAATTGTCTTTCAAAATAGATTTGACGATTTCATATCGAAATGCAACGTAGTACTGGAAGATTATAGTTTGAATCTTTAATTCTTGGAATTATTCATTTTTTGTCATCCACAATCCAATCGCTGCTGGTCGAGTTGCTAGTGCAGAATGCGGCATAGATATTTTATATATAATATTCTCTGAATACATGCCAACATATTTGAATTCTATCCAGGTGTGCCGTACCCAGTTTCAATTTTTCACGTGAGAGAAAATCAGTATACGAAGAATCAATTACTTTTATTTTTATCGATAAAATCTTTAATTTAAAAAATTACTGCATAAAATACTATGAATGAAAAAAATATCAATCACCAGAACAAACATGAAGAACGCGGATGTAGTTGAATATATTTTCAGCATATAAAATATATTGGAAGGACGAGTACATCTAGAGATATATGCTTTAAGATTATGTAAATACATAAATGTTGTACGTATACGGTAGCGTGCAGTGATAGGCACTTATTTTTTACCAAAAATAGATTGAAAAAACCTGAGAAAGCTATGAAAATCTGGTCTTGATCATCAGAATATAAATAACCGTTGGATATAGAGTTTCATAGAGTAAGTAAACGTGACATAGAGCAAGATAGTAGAGAGTAATGGGCAAGGAAAAAGTGGGGTTCAGGAAATTACTTCACGAGAGACATCAGCATATGAGAGGAATCAGCATATGACGTGCGGAGTGAAGGGGAGGTACTAACTTTTGCGCTTCGTGAGTATGGACCAGCTGCTGGAAGTATAAGAACACGGAACACCACCCGGAGAGAGGGGAAGGCTGGAGGGAAGGAGTTGATGTCCATCTGGTCCCCCAAGGGTGCTACAGAATGGTTTCTGTAGACTAGAGGGTTGCGGTGTGGTGAATGAGAGAAGGGAAATAGATACAATAAAGATAGGAAATGAATGTTAGGGACGGAGTTCACTGCCCTTTACTGGTGTATCGGAGTTATGTTCGAGGAACAATATTGATGTCTATTCATGAGTAGAAGCATTTACTGTTGCAGGGAGGAAGAGAAATCCCGGTTAATTCTAAATATTTCTGTTTAAATTTTACTCGGTGAAAATATTTGTATCAAAATTATAAGCATAAAGTACATGAATGGAATAATTAGGATCATTTTCATCACTTAACTCTTAGTTTGGGCAAAACTTAAAAAATTAAACAATGGCCACTATTAAATAAGTAAACATATAATTCCCCAGAAATCTATGAAACTAATGAATATTTCCAAAAAATAGATTTTTTCCGGGTTTCCAATGATTTTAACTGTTTTATGCAGTAATTTATTGCCAAAATGTACAATGGACCTTCATTGTCAAAATAAGGAAAACTATTGTAATAAAAATTTAAATAGATAGCTGAATATATTTCATAACAATTTTCTATTTTCGGAGTGAGGATTAATGTCTTCACTAGATTTACAACAGTTATAATTAATTGGACTATGGTATACTATCATCGAAAGCAGCATGTCTTTCGCAAGTCCCCAGATCACATACGATAAATCACATTATCCAAAAAGAAAACGTTTGAATATAATCACCAAATAACGTCTTAACAAAAAACGAAATCAATTGAAGAGGATTCACATGTTAAAACCAATACGTTTTTAATTTTTCTACGCTTGAGTCTACATTCTACATAGCCATTTACGAGCATACTGAAAATGAGAATAAACCGTTGAAATCATTATAGTAATGTAGTGTAAATGAGGGTAAAACTGAAAAAGAACTTATTTCTTGAACTTTGTCTTAATATAAAATTGCTTAACAAATATTATTTTTGCATAGCTAGGTATTTGAAAAATATTGGTGTAAAATATTTTTATTGCAAAAGACATCAGATTTTAAAATTTGTTTGTCATTCTTTA
Organism: Hetaerina americana; assembly: GCF_022747635.1. Taxonomy (NCBI): domain Eukaryota; kingdom Metazoa; phylum Arthropoda; class Insecta; order Odonata; family Calopterygidae; genus Hetaerina; species Hetaerina americana. The sequence goes on from NW_027286069.1 coordinate 59,812,736, forward strand.
CTTTATAACAACCTCGTTTAGATCTTAGAAAACCTTATATATTTCTCTAATACCCAATGATCCATGGCATTTTGCTTCCAGGGAATTAAAAATTTGATTGCTAGTAGTTATTCTGCAATATTTGGTTGAAATACTTATAAAATTATTTTGAAATTACCCTTTGATATTATTATTTTTATTTTGAATCCATTAGCTATTTCAGCCATGCGATATCATAGGCAGAGTGACATTGCTAGTTCTCACTGTGTATCATTAGAAATAAATTTCAGACTATTGGTTTTTAAAGGGAGAATTTTCATCTTAACTCTAATGTTTCTATTAGTTTTTAGTCTAAGTATTAGTGTAATAATGGAGGTTTCCTACAACCTTCCAAGTAATCTTATCCATCAAGATCAAAGTGGCACGAGATATCAAACAGTATCAAGGTTTTACCACATATATATTAATTTTCCATTTTTAGGACTCCATCATGTTTCCATTAGTTCATACAATATAGTTTTGCACGATGCTCCAGCAAAAAGTTTTAATTGAAATCTCATATTTGACAGTGCTCATATCCACGAATTCCGCCTATATTGATACGTCTGCGTAACGTATCAGATTTAATACGAGGCATTGGCAACATTCTTTCATCAGTTTTTGTGGTAGCTCTTAATTTCTTTCCCTATTTGGCTGTAAATGGCAAAACTGTAGCATAGTAGGAATGCCATCGCGGAATTTTTCCCTGGACCAGTCGGCCTTTCGAAATTCCTCCAGTCCATGATATGAAATTGTTCCATGAAGCGTTCCAATGTCATCATTTTGTATAGAATCATCTACGGTTTGGATAAAGCAGCGGAGTTCCAATGAAGCTTATTACAACTATTAAAAGTCTTCCAGCATCTCAGTTATTTCAATAAAGAAACAGTGTGTAGAATTAAAATTCCCACTATCATAAACACTGTAATCACCTCTATCGTCGTTTTGGTAGTTGATGATTGAGTTCACCCACTACTAAGCCCGACGGTGTGTGAAATTCACATATCAATGTAAGTGGAACAGTTCCTTTCCCTATGCTGGTTATGGTTTTCCAGGAAAGGAAACTGGTACCCGAAAAATCACAAAGCTTGGGTGTAGCTGCAGGTGCCCAGAGAGGCTTGCACGGGAATTGAACCCGGGCTCTCCGGTCAGTAGTCCAATACTCTACCTCTGGACTATCACGACCCACACACACACACACACAAACACACACACACACACACACATATATATATGTGTATTTATTCGTGTGTATATACACACACGTGTGTTCGTATGTGTACGAGTATATGTATGTATGTATGTATGTATGTATATATATATATATATAGAATGTATGGAAAAACTCACACGAGCGGCACAATAATGGGCTGACACAATATAACACAAATAGAAAAGAATAGCAAAGAAGTGCTCTTGAAGAAGGCCTCTGAGAGGGCCGAAAACTCAAACAATTTACCATGTGAGTGTTCTTTTAAATGTTGCTATTCTTTTCTATTTGTGTTATATTATATATATATATATATATATATATATATATATATATATATATATATATATATATATATATATACATATCTTTATATATCTTCGAAATGGAACGCCCTTCGGCGACGCATAAATATAAAAAAACACAGATGTAGATTTTTAGACCATAGAGACACAAAGACGGCCGAGCCGTCGAAACGTCAAAACAACATAGTGTGATTGTCCTTTCTTTGTGTCTCTATGGTCTACAAATCGGTGTGTGTGTGTGTATATATATATATATATATATATTTATATATATGTGTGCGTATATGTTTGTGTGTGTGTGTGGACATGTATGAACACACACACCATCGAATCAATTACTCTTTTAAAAATTGTGAAAATATGTCAAGTAGATATTTTAGTCTACCGTTATTAAAAAACACTATCTCGACTAGCCGATGCACGTAGTTCGGAGATCACCGCCAATAAATGAACAGGAGAGCTGGGACGGGAGAGTAATACTGAAAGAGAGTTAGAACCTTGAAAACTTTGTCCAAATGAAGCGCCAAGAGTGAAGAAATAATTCATAGCAATAAAAAATTGCATGGTATGTGTAAGAGTGTCAAACCTCCGAATTTAGTTCCCCATAAAACTCTTTCGGAAAGCTTTATAGCATATTCGTTTCCGTTTTCCGAGATCCCAGTTTTGTGATGAAAATTTCAAAGCTTTAGCTTCCTGTCACTGGGGAATTTTGAGTTAAAACTACCAAAAGAAGGAAGAGAAAACATCCGCGAGACATATATTAAACTCAGCGTAATTTGTGGACTAAGTGGCTTCCATTAGTATTTTTTCTGTTGCTAGTTGAAATAGCCGAATAAGTAATAGGTTTAAACTTGAAAAAACGACATACGATCATGGTCGCAATTTAGTAAGAGGATACTTTTTAAATTTTGAGTTTAGAGTTAAAGTATCTTAAACATTAAACTTCGCAAAAGAAACAGACCACCCTTTCACGAGATTTCAAGATATTAAGATAATGTTTTTCCATTTGATTGGCCTCACGTAAAATATTGTGTCATTTGGCTAGGTATAGGAAGAAAATCTGCTGAATAAATATATATTATCTAAGAAATGCGATACTCTTCAAAAAAATAATGTGCCCTTTTACTTTTCAGCCGTCAGCGCATTTAATATTAATATTTATTTTATCAATATTTATCCTATCCTATCTATATTCGAGTTACGAGAAAATAATTTCTTATGTTGGCAGAGAATCACATGAGTTAGGCAGAAGCTACTAATAGTAAATAATTTCTGCATATGCGTTTCATATGAGCGAAAAATGTTGAGTATTTTGCTGAAATCGAATGCTAATAAAATTAAATTATGTAGTGAACACCAAATTAGACGGGATTCATGCAATGCGTATTTTGCATCACAATTGCGTCATGATGACTTTGTGAGGCATTTCATGCGTGTAGACGCTGCGTCAGAACATTAATGTTTGCTTGCATTATATTCCCTGTCGCCAGTCCTCGAGGAGGCTTACTGATTAAAATGAAGTTGCCAATATAGGTACATGAGATAAATTTTTAACTCTCATTTTTAATTTGGGTTATATTTAAATATCCCTTTATATTCGAGTGCACAATCAGGTGCCACCTATTTGATTTGATAGTCCTTGAGTGCAGTATTGTCTCCTCGAATTAGGGTTAGAGGAGTCGAAATGGTGGTGTTGACATGGGGTCGGGGGTGGGAGGAGCAAGGTACGAGCTTGTGCTACTGAAGGTGGTCGGGTCTTGTCCGTAGCCGAATTCCTCGTCACAACTTCTCTTCATTTGGTTCAATCTAGTGTTCCCGCTTTCAATCATAATGTGTGCAAAAGTTTCTCTCCTCTTCATCATTGTACATCATAATATATTCCAGGTTCTCCAGAGTAGAGGATCAATATTTTCTTAGTACAAATATCAGAATCATTCCCATAAGTCGGGTAGTTAGACCCAGGTAAGATTTGTGTTCAGCAGAAGTAGAACGATGGATTGGGAAACGACATTTACGGTACCATTTTATTTTATCAATGTTAAATTGATTTGTTTTATGTACACTGGCAGGAATATTATAAAGATGTTGATTTATTACCTTAGATTCAAGCAGTACGATAAAAGACGCCTAGTTTTATCATTTGGTATAGGAAGGCATTTTCATTATTGATGGGTTTAGTTTTTATTAACTTTAGTTAAAATTAAAGAGCTGATTCATGAAGGTTATTTGCAGAGAACATTTAATTGAATAGAAACACAAAATAAATATTTCATTTATTGCCTAATTAAATCTTGAAATGTTTAATCGAATTGTTTGGTGTTGATGAATGGGGAACCGGATCCTTCTTAGGGAGTACATGATCATTACAATTCATTTCTTCGAGGAATATGCAATGATATTTTCCAATTTAGGAGTATGTTTAGCAGAGAGCTGGAGAAGAGGATGGTGGGGTGGATATATCACTGAGGAATTTCTATTCAAAGCGCTCCGCGTCTATTCCTTAGGCCACATTATCTGTTAATGTTATGAGAACCTGATTTCAACTGATTTTGGATGAACGGTCGGGTTGATTGTGCCTTCTTGAGCTCGGGTCCGGTTTTCCATAAGTCAATCTTGTGTACTATGGCCACATGCTCTTCTACAGTCGACTTCTTGGATTGCCTGATCAAAAGGTTTTCTTTTATTCTTAATGGAGGAAAATCTTACCACGCATATTTCTTTCCATTGCTCGCTGTTAGTTTTGCATACGTATTTCATTTGTAACTTTACCCTTCCCTTAATATATTAATATTACTTTGAATGCCTATTTTACCTTATTAAAGCCTATATTTTATTTATTGGAGTATATTTTAAATTTACATATGATTAAGCTCCTGCGGGAGTTTGAATGAGTTTTACTCCTATCCTCCAAAGTAGGAAATGATTGAAAGTTTAATGCTGCACTCTCGGTCATTAATGGAAATTTTGCCATTAATCCTTTCGGTTTAAAATTCGTGCATTACTCTATTCTCAAGTAAAATGCTATTTCTTGGCAAGAACATTGTAAAAATATAAATGGAACGGATTTTCGCTCCATAAAGAACATGCAAGTTTATTTTTTGCGTAAGTAGTTGTTTCTCCTGTAACTTTATATCTCGTATATCCCCTCTTTAGATGCCGCCCCTTCTACTAATTCTCTTCTCTCAATATTATTCCCGATTCCTTTTTCTCCATTTTACTTCCTCATTCAACACTCTTTACTCTCAATTTCTCTATCTCTCTCCATCTCTCTCTCCCATTCCTTCCAAAAACGGTTCCTCCACCGCGCCAGACGACGCCAGGCGTCGCTCAGACCAGACTGAAGGAAGGGGAGGTGGATTAGCCGGGCGGGAGCTTGTAGGGAGTAGCAGGGGGAGTTCTTTAGGTTGAGGTGGGGGAAGTTAAGGGAGCGGTGGAGGAACAATCCTACGTGGGCCATGAAGAGGGGCGAGGCGGAACAGGGGACGAGGGTGAGCGTTAGGTGGAGACTAAGGGGCGGGCAGGACAGCCCCGTTCCCCCCTCCACTCGCCGCCATTTCTCTCCGCCAATGCCCCAGTTATACTCCATGTCCTATCTCGACTGAAACCCCTACACTTCTCTTCTATTCCGCTTCCTTTCCCCATTGGAATTACATTCTTCGCCTCCCCTAGAAAAAAATCTCACCAAAAAACTCAAATTTAAACACGCGGGCACTGATCTCGTTGCGTTAAACGACAAAGTCTATCCTTGTGATATTTCCTCTAATTGGACCTTTCCGCGTCACTTTCTCTTTCTTCTTCACCTTCTTGATTGGCACTTCTTCACTGTCTCGGTCCTCTCCATCTATCACAGGCATTTCATTCCTTTATCTATACATTCTCTTCTCACTATTTCGTTTCACTGGCATTTTTTCAGTTGCCAGCCAAACTTTTTCTACTAATTTCTTTCCACTCCCTCACTTTTCCGCGGTTTTCCACATCCCCATGCCATTTTTGTGAAATTTTTCGTTTTTGCTGATTTTTTTGAGTGCTGCTTTATTGCCTTACTTTTTTGCCCGTATCCCTGCAAGTCTGGAAATGAAATTGGGTTTCATCAATCGATATGTGGCATTCTCATTTTCTCTCAAAAATTCATCACCACCAGTGATGGCCCGTCCATGGTGCGCGTCTCTTGTGTGTTTTTTTCAGTGATTTTGTGAATTGGTTTTACTAGTTTAACATTGAAGCGTAGTGTCTCCCTATGTGGAGGTGATAATGAAAGGATTTGAAGGATTTTTTCTATTAGCCTAATTACTGAATAATTGATAAGTTGATTCATGTCCAAAATTTCATGACAGTGAAACAAACTCTTTTTCCTCATATTATTTTCGTTCAATGTACACTAGTTTTAAGTGGTCAATCTGACCAATGCAAATTTTTAAGTTTTTATGTTCGCCTCAAGAACATTTCACATAGCAGTTAAATGGTAATTAAGTTCATATTATCTATTATGAGATTTTGAATTTTGATTGTAATCAGTCTTATTTTAGCAAATGCAAATTTTGGAAAAACTAATTTTTTCTCCTTTATATTCTTGTGAAAGTGTTTTGTAGGCAGAAGATTCATTGGTAGTGTCCTCATACCAATAATTCAAAGATGTAAATAAGCGAATACATGATGAATTAGTCTCGAATCAAAAAGTTGCCAGCCAATGTTTTCTCGATTTTCCGACACTTCTTCTGCATTGAACTTCAGACCCCACTGTTCTTTATACTTATACTGAATAACAGTCGTAATATTAGATTGTAATTGAGGATTGAGTTTTTCCCTCAATTTTCGTTGCACTCTGGCTGAATATTTTCAAGTTCATATAAGTACCTCATTCTTCTATCGTTTCGTTAAAAACTAAAGCCAAATCAAACTATCTCTGATTGCAGCTAGATGTTTTCCTTGCGAGCTTAATTAAGCAAATTAATTGGCGAGCGAGTGGTTAACTGATGACGCAAAAAATATTGATGATATCGTTACAGGAAGTCTTGGGAGCCTGGTGCCGTTCAGATGTTAAAACAAACAGTTGGGGTGTTATTTCAAATATGCTCCGATATCATTTTCCCCCACATCCACCTCGGCTGCACTTTCCCTTGATGGATATTCGTTCTAGTTATTTTCCCTTTTTATTCATTGCTCATAAAAATACTCAATCCCGTAATTTCCTTGATTCCCATCGCTTCATTGTGAAGTGACTTCTAAGGGTAAGGAAAATGTTGTGGTCCACATTATTCCTCTACTCTATCTTTGATAACACGACGGTGTATTGAAGATGTATTTTTGTGAAGTAATTGAATGTGATGCCTTGATTCTTGTAGCGGGAGAAGAAATAATATGTTACCCAATTAGTTCAAATATTCCTCTCTGTCCATTCATTTGATTCAATCCAAACAGGGAGTAATCTTGGTCACTGAAATTTTCTAAAGGTTCTTAGAGTTACTTCAATACGAAAATTGCATTTATTTACGGCTAAAAAAAACCGACGCAAATGTTTGTTTTAAATGTGAAGGATTGATCATCTAATAATAAGGCAAAAGGCGTTTGAAATGCACAAATCAGAATATATGGGCCAATTTACTTCCCCGTGTCGCCTGTACTTTCCCAGGAAGATAAGTTACCCGGAAAATTGCACAACATAAGACAATCTGAGGGTGCCCAGATGAGTCTACGGGAAGCGGTCCTAGGATTTCTGCGAGTAACCCAGAGGTCATTTAGTGCTATATCTTGATCTATGTAATTTGGCCATGTTCCCGAGGAGGAAATCTTATTAAAGAGAGAATATTGCTGAAGAAACTCAGGATCCGTCATATTGCTAAATTAATATTCTTTAATGATATAAGGTAGAGGATTTTTGACATAGACATGTTAATGCACATAGTGATACTTCCAAGTTCCACTTGCAATTGATACATTCAAGTTTAAATTTAATTTATGCTATTTCCTGAGCACTCGCCATGTTATAATTGATTCTCATATTTTTGGATACAATGAAACTTCATGAGGTGTTGTGTTCGAGAGATCAATTTTTCATCTAATTTAATGGAGTTTTCTTGTTGTTTCCAATACCTTCTAGATTTGGGAAATATAACAAAACTTACTGCATACATGTTTTTTCCTTCATTTCTATTTGTAATTCCATTGGTTAGTGATTACCAAATGCAACGACTAATTATTTACTTATCATTTAATTTCATTGAAATTTTTTTAAAATCTTTTTATTCTTTCTAAGAAAACATGTGATTACTGAATAGGCACTTACTTAGCATTAGCATTTAATCTTAACTTTGCATTAATTGTGAAATGGAACTTGGTCTATCTACTCGATCATAATTCCTAAAATTATGCAGTGGTTTGTTTGGCATATTACTGCAGTGGTTTGTTTCTTTAGGCTACTTAGAAAAAATCATTTCGATTTTCAGGGCTTTCCATAAGCGTCAAAATTCAATAAAGCACTGTTTCATGACCCCTTACTATACGGTGCGAGTTTGTATCAGCCCTCCTATCTTTGGCCTTCTTCGTCGGATGACTTCCCGTCGACACCACTGTAAGGACACTTTTCCGGCGGACTTATTTCCTTGGTCGCCTCGTCCTTCTTTTACTTGCCTGAAACCGCGATACACAATGTGGACTACCGGAGCTTGCCTCTCTGCCTCACTCTACCCCTAAAACCTAGAAACCTTCGTCCTATCTCTCTTATTTTCCCGTCCACTTTGCCCCCGACCAATCCCCTTCCAGATCGACCCAGCACGCCCCTACAAGCAACCATTTTTCCCTACTAACCCCCTTATCCGTTGGCCCCCGCCCCCTCACCCCTTTCGCCTTGGAGAGGGCGTGACCCGATGAGGGGTTCCGACGGGGTAAAGGCACGCGAGAGACGGAGAAACTACCTCTGGTCTTAGCCCTCGCCTCCCCTTTCCCCAAACCTTTCCACTCCCCCCTCCGCTCCCTTCTCGTCGGATTCGCCGTGTATAGCCACATAACCTCCTTCCTAGCAACCTTTCTTCCCCTCTTACACTCGCACAAACCCCGCCCGCCTTCCCTTGCCGTCGCCTTCCGTTCCCACCCCCCGAACTCTCCCCGCCACCACGTTTCTTCGGCCTCCGCCCTCCTCGCCATGCCTCCCTCCTCTAACCTCCCTCGCGCCCCCTTCCATGCCCTTCGGCCATTTCCATCCACCGGCCTTCCTCCCCGCGCACTCACTCTCCTCGCCCTCGCTCTTTTTCCCTCCGACTCTTTCCTTTTTGACTTCGCCACTTGGGCCGGAGTCGTCTCCTTTCTCCCAAGGAATGACGACGGCAACTCCCGGGCTGCGTGTCTGTGTGTGCCCGGTGGTGAATGTGTGAAAAAAAATTAACCTCCCCTCTTCTCGCCATCCCTTCCCTCTCCTCTCCCCTCCCCGGACGTCCTTCCGCTTCCATAGCCGCTTCTCACGAGGAAGTCTTCCTTCTCGGATCACCTTTTCCCCTCTCTATCCACCCCACCTTCCCTCGTCAGGGCTACAGTAGTCAGCTATAAGTTTGAAGGATGTGAAGGGAGCAGCGGACAACACTCCTTCCCTCCCCGCTTTTGGTCTTTTCCTTCGCCGAGGAAGTGAACAGTGGAGCAACACATCGGATGGACTTTTGACGCCACCCCCGACCCCCCTGAAGCCTCCCTGCGAACCGCAGCCGAAGTCAAAGACCCCGTCGCCATCGACAATCTGTTTGATCGAAACACTTAAAAAAATTGGGATCACGTGGGAAGGCCTGTTCTTTTATATACGAGTGCGTCTGTCCGTGTGTGTTTTTTTCGTGTGAGAGATTGCCGCACGTGTGTTTGTCGGAAACGGGAAAAGAAAGGAACTAAATTCCGTATTGGTCAGGATGACCTTTATTGGCCCCGCGATTGTGATTGTGTGTGTTTGGTGTATCTTGTTTAAAATTGAATCCGGGTTGGATGAAGGATTAGTGAATCGCTTACCTGCCATCGTATGACGACACCCGCAAAGGCAGCCGGCAAGCTAGAGAAGGAGAGAGACCTTGTAAACTGGAAAATTTTCGTGACCTTTCGACTCCCCTCGTTTCCCGTGTTTTTTACGGATAACCTTTGCAGAAGAGCTTAAGCCTTGAAAATAAATTCATTCTCTCGTTACCTAGTGCGGTTACGCGAGAATCTCTAGGAACCGGGTTTGTCCCCGGAAGCACGTGGTTTTATTTCCATTCGATATGCTGCATGAGGTGCACACGTCTTCCTCGCGTTGACGTGTAATGGGACCGGTCCCTAATGTCGCGTGGTGATCACCAAACATTGCTGGAAGGAAAGAACTGCGGGGAAGCGTTGCTGAGTCGTACGGATATCTCGGCAGCCGGTCACGTGCAGACGCTCATCGGTCTCTCAATAAGGCCATCACCACTGCCATTACGCAGCGTAAAATATCGATACTTAGGTGAAATCTTTTTCTAGAAACTACTGCTCATATTTTTTCTTGATAATGCTATTTCGACCAGTGAAAAAAATATCAGCAAGTGGTATCGATTCCGTTAACAGGGGTACTTTTGACTTCATCGTGATGCCTCACTCGCACGCACGGGCATGATCGCGTGGACAAGCTCGAAATACACTCGCATGGAATGAGAAAGAAGGGAGAGGTGCCGATGTGATTGAAGGGGAAAATCAAAGATCGTGCGGGAAAGAAATGGAGAGTATGTTCTCACGCTGTGATTTCGGATGCCGCCCTCGTTGCCTTCTTGTTTTTCAACACCTCGATGGATGCGCTGGGAAGATGACAACTTTCGCGTCCCAGGAGTTGGGTGCTGATCTTTTCGGCATGAGAAAATAAATTGTTGGAATTGACAAACAAAAAACAGGAAATCAAGCCGTGGGAGGAAGAGAGTTTCGATTAGCGTGGGTGTGAAAAATCTCCATCGAATTCGCATCGCCGTCTGTTTCGTCTCTGCTCTTCGTGGTTGCAGTACTTCAGAGATTCCTGTAGTGCCTGTGCCTGAGCTGCTTGGCGTCGTGTCGACATGGGACTGTACGTATCTTATTTCGTTCCATCTATGGTAATAAATCCATGACTCGACCTGATTTGCGAATAGGATCTTTAATTTCTGTCTCCTTTGTTTTGAAATTGCCCGCTTTGGGGAGTGACCTTACCTTGCAAGTCGTCGGGCAGTCGAGACTATTTTGGGCACCATTAGCCAGTCGTTTATCATTCTCAGCCGTCAATTCAGTAATTGTATTCTTGAATGCCGCATGCAAATGAATGTTCAGGCTGAGAAAATATTATCTTTGTCGTGGCAGAGCCACTGAATGATGGTAATGTTTCCTCTGTCACAAATTCTGATGCATATAAAACATTTTTCACGTCTTTTGTGATATGGACTAATGTCTTACGAGTAAGGAGTAGACTTGAAGAATTCATAAGATGTTAAAATTAAATTTAAATGCATGATACAGCGTGATATTAACATTTTATATTTTTCCAAGCTATTTTTTGCCTTCTTTTTCATCTCTAAATGAGACTAATTGTATTTGGTCAATCCACTTAAGCCTTTATGGCGTCACCCGGGTACATCTACCTTCTCACAATATCTCAAAATCGTAGGTGGCAGGGGATGCCGGGAAACTAGAAATTCAAAGGTAGAGGTTTAAGTTTACTAAGGGAAGATTTATATTAATATTTTAGTTTTATCTTACGTTTGATTCGATTGAGGGTTTTGCTAGAAATTCGTGAATCCTACAATCCAAATAATGATATTCATTTCAAATTTTGTCACTCTTCTTTGATTTTCCATTATTGTGGAAAAACGTTTTAATTCCTATCCCTTTCATTTGAAATTATTCCAAGCTTCTTACTTTGTCATCTATTTTATTTTACGCCAAGCTGTGGATTGAATTACATTCCAGATTTTGTGGTAGGCGTGCATCGCATTTTTTCGTGCTTAGTGGTATTTTAGATGGCTTGACTTATTTACATGTTGTTCAATCTTAGAATCAATTTTTCGATGATGGTTACCGTATTACGTAGACGTAGAATTAGTACTTTATATAAGATATAACGAGGAATAATTTGTGATCTCACTTCTTGCTACATTTTGTGATAATTCTTTTAAATTTATTTTTTCTTCTAACATTTTCTCTATGACTGATATAATATGCATGTGCATTTTCATGCAGGGTTTGAATATGGCGACATTCAAGTATTTTTGTGGATATAAATAGAAATTACCTTTCTTTGTTTCTTCTTATTCTGAGACAGACATAACGTTTATATTTCATCATTTGATTTTACATCCCATTTGGATTACTACTCGTGAACGGTGTGGTAATCCCTTGAAATGATTTTCTATATTTTTAATCTTTTTTAATCAACGTATTCATTTTTAATGCACTTTTTCAATTAAATATGTTTTCGTTGTTGACATATATTGCATTGATTTTTATTTTTCAAATGATTTAAACTTTCTATTCACGAACCATATAGACCCTGCTACACTTCTCTGAGGAACATCAGAAATAACTTGTATGGAAAATGATCCTCAGTTAATGATCATAGCATTTTGTTTAGAGTTGGAGTCAAATTTTTACTATTAATCAATAATTTTGTTCTTGAGAAGTTTAACAATTGAACGATTATTTTGTTGCCTCCATTTCAAAAGACTTTAGAATTATCTGTGAGGTGTATAGAAACTAAACAGTTACTAAACAATACTGTTACTTTCCAACCAATAGAAATAAAGATCATCTGCGAGGAGTTTTTATACTACCATGCGTTTATGCGGCGGACCACAATTTTCCTAGTTTCCGTGCTGTTTTGATATACTCGTATTTCTTGAGTATTGTTTATGAGAGTACCTTTGCCGGAATTTGAATCGTTTTGTGCATTAAAATAAAATGTAATCATTTGGAATAATACTCTCCTCAATCCACCAATGTGTCATGTTACTAATCAATTTCTTTCCGAGACTTCGTTTTATAGCCGTATAATTAAGTTTCAACAATAATATCAGTCTCAGATTTATAATTTGTAGATAACTCTCCTAAGCGTTGTAGCAATATTACACGTGTTTATTTTGAATTAATTCTTATTTCTTCAATCGTGCTCCATAAAATTCTTGGAAGTTTCTTTATTGAGAAAATATTCTGTCCTTGTTTTACGATTTGATTTGATCAGGGATTTTAGTGAGATTTCGTAGTTTAGGGAAAATTGACTCTACCGCTTTCATTTCCTGTGCTTAAATCGAAATGGCATAAAGTTTTAGATGGTTTGTTGATTGCAGATATAAAATTGCTGATGTTCCACCAAGCTGATACCTTAAGTGTTTGATGGCATTACAGGTTACATTACCACGCAGGACTCGCTGTTTCTATTAAATTAGAAAAAAGTATTCGCGTCAAAAGATGGAAAAAGGCCGACAAATTGAAAGATCCGTGGTTCAAGTCAAGGAAACCATTTCACGCTTGTAATTTGGTCTATTATCCCTTTTTGTTATACCTAAATCCATGTGAATGATTTTATATACGAAGTGGGTCTGATTGCTATCCGACCTGCGTTCATATCTCCATATTGGTACTATTCTTCTTCATCCGGGCCGTGACATCCTTCGAATTAGTCCTCATTTCTTTGAACCAAACGCTCCCAGCGGTGCTTCCACATAATTGTAGATTTTGGAATGGCATTCAGCTCGTGTGTTGCATCGCTCTATGTCATCCAACCGCTTTCCTTTGAGCACTATTTTCAATTTTGTGAACATCCAAAAGTGACAGGGAGTATGTTGGGACTGTGCGGAGGTTAGCAAAGCTGTTAAATCTTGTGCTTCGCCAAAAATTGCTGCACAAGGTTAGATGAGTGCGCTGGCGCGTTGTCATAATGAAGAAGCCAGTCTCCGCTTAGCGAGAGAAATGCGGTCGTTTTCTTCTAACGGCATCACACAATCTTTTCAGAACTTCAGCGTAATATTCTTTGCTGATCGTCTGACATCTTGAAGAAAATTCGTAGTGCAAAACAACCTCACAATAACATTTTTAATTTAATACGCAGATCGGATACTTTTCGGACAACCCTCATTAATATATATATATATATATATATATATATATATATATATATATATATATATATGTATATATATGTATATATATATATGTATATGTATATATATATATGTATATATATATATATATATATATATATATATATATATATATATATATATACTATCTATTTCACAGCCGTTTCTTATAATTATAAGTATTATAATGGCTCTCTAAGTTAAGCAACAATTTCATTCAGAAGTTCTGTCCTATTTTTCGAATAAAAATACTCACTCTGCATGAATTTAACATGGCTATTCAAAATGTCATCTTGTATGGGAACTACAACAATTGCCTTCAGGAATCATGTTCCTTGATCCCAAAAACATGTTAAATCTTAATAGCGAAAATATTCATTTAACGGGGGATTCCAATTTTCTCCGAATTTAAAAACAAAGAAGAAATATGAAGCAGAAACCGTAAGCGGAATAACGTGATGGTGGGAATGAATTAAAACCGAAAGAGTGGAGGTGAGTTTTGAGGTTTAATAGGAGGAGGAAAATTAATCCTTGTTTTGCTGGGCTCGAAAACAACAGCACGGTGAGAAAGGAATGGGGTGAGAAGGGAGCTCAGTCCCACAACATTTTCGGCTCTCAAAACCGTTCACCCTCCCGTGTCATACCCTTGCCTTCCCCCTGACATTTTCCCACTAAAGGAAGGGGAACTACACTCTCACGACAAGAGGGAGGTGATTCCCTAGAGGCCGGGAAGCGTTCGGCTATATAGTATATCCGCCATGCCAGTTCTATTGGGCTCCTCCTACCGCACTCACTGTAACGTCAAGCAAAGACCTCTTTCCTTTTTCCAACTGTCTCCTCAAATGTTATAATTACCCCGCATAACTCGTGACCAACATGTCACTAGTGGTAAATTTCCAGCTTGTTGTACCTAGTGGACGTAATAACACTCTTTGGCTGGCTATTTGTGAAATTTTCAAGTTTTTGCTTACATCTTTCATTACGAGAGAAATAAGTTTTCTTTGGCGCAGGCCTAATAATGAAAATATGGTTTTCTTGATTAATGAGGCAAAAGAACTCCACAGTCATGTTTAAAGATAAAATACATGGAACATTTAACTTTTTCGAGGTATTGATTAGGAAATAGCTAAGATCGAAACTCCTTTAACGAGGTCTATGCGCGTTGTTTCTATAACAGAGGACTTATTAGTTTACAAGAGGCATTTTTATGAAAATAATACCGTACCTCGACAAAAAAATCTTTTTTTTAAATGAGTTGAATTGCAATCATCTTCTATTTTCACTAGGGATTCATATTGGGAAGAAGAGTGACAGATTATTCGCGAAATTTATATTACTTGCACACTTTATGCAAGGTTGCCTACGCCCAAACCTATGCAATATTGAGTGAAGGAATAACCAAATGTCGATATTAGTTAAATTATTATGAAACGCTGCAAAATATATCACAATTAATTGTGCCATCTGAAGTATATAACACTTCTATTAGTGTCTCCTTCACTACAGTGAAAAATTTCTTTCCAAAAGTAATGCAATTGAATATCCTGCACCGCTCCTATTGATTGGAATGGGATCAAACTACTCGGATTTAATTGGGGGGCTGCTAAGCCTCGCCGCGAAACCGGTATCAGTGCTCTACAAGCTGTGGAAGCGGCAGGAAGTCAGTTATACTAAACCTCTGCGCGCAGACCTTGTCAAGAAAGACCAATCGAGCGGAAATTTCAAGTGACGTTTTGCAACGTGTTGGAAATGAACCTGATTATTTGAACGTCATCACTTAGGATGAAACCTTAGTTTTCAATATGACCCAGAAACAAATTGCCAAAGATCGGAGTGGCACACTGACCAGTTCCTCAAGCCCAAAAAGGCCAGAATGAGTAAATGAAAAGGGAAAACAACGCTCATTGACTTTTTTAACAAAAAAGGAGTAGCCCATAAAGAGTTTGTTCCTCAAAGATAGACAGTTAACGCTGCCTACTGCGTGGATGTGCTGCAAATACTCCAAAAAGGATCATTAAGACGAGAAAAGATATCTCCGCTAACTGGCAACTCCATCACGACAACGCGCAACGAGTCCGCGAGTTCCTGGCCGAACACCAGGTGCCAACGCTACCCCCCCTAATATACAGGGTTCGTCCGGAAAATAAGTGTACTGAGCTCAGGAAAAAAAATTTATTACACTTTTACATATCTTAAGCTAATATTCCTCACTTGTGATTGAGATTAAGAGCTTAAGATATGTGAGAGCTTAAGATATGTAAAAGATCGCTAATTGCATCTGCCTGAAAATTCATTTTTTATGTACTCTTCGGACATTGGTCGGAGATGAAGATAGTTCAGCTCTTTAAATTCTCTTTTGGTTTGACGAAGAAATATTTTTAGGCTTCAATGCTTTTCCATCTTTACTTCATTAAGATGACATTGTTGGAATAGTAAAACCATTCTAGTAAACTTCGCCGACCATTTCTGGGGAATATTTTCAACGTTATTATTTGAAACAGAATACGAGTATAATTACGATCAAAATATAATCTATGAAAGTTTTTTTCATATATTATCAAATTTATCGATCATTTTTTCTTAATGAATTAGCACAATAATTTATTGATGTCTTAATATAATTTAGCTTATGCATTCACTTAATGAGCAAATGTATAACTAGGAGATGAACCTTGCATTTTTATTGCCTAATGCAAGGATTCTAATTTCAGTGGTGCAACGGTGAAAAAAAACTAAAATGCCTCGGCTTTCAAAATAAATGTAACAAGGACGCTGGTAAAAATGTGTTATTTTTGTTTTTATGCAGGGAATTTGGGTTATTGGATCAATGTTGATTTCATTCATTCCCTTGCCTACTCTTATTTTCATCACCCGGGTATTATAATGGGGCGTCCAGAGTGCTTATATGAATAATAATCTATCGTTGAGGGGGTGCTGGTTTGAAAAGAAAATTTTTTCCAGGTATCTACTTATGTACATGAAAGGCAGCATGTCTGCCGTATTCCGTAATTTACGCAAAATTTTGTCCAAATATTAAACTACGATATATATCCGTTAGCCAGTGGTAGTTATCACCCACTTAGTTTACAATATTCGCGAGATCACTCCCCCAGGCAGTGATATTTGTGTACGAGACTTACTTTCAAGGCCATTTTAATGCTAAATTATTTTCTGAGTTAAATGTCCTTCACGGTTTTCTCACCTTTAAAAATATATAAACGATTTTAAGCGCATTTCCTGGACGCTTTTGTTTCATAGCCCTTTTCCAAATACCATATAATTTAGCTCATACGAGGAAATTTACCAAACAGCACATTTTTCAACCCGAAGGTCGGTTTAGTCGGTGAGGGTAGAGCTCACTTATTACTGAGCACAACGACATGTTAAATTCACGGTTTATGGTCGGGAGGCCAGTTACTTTCCTTGTGCCACCAATGGTTATCCAGGAAGTTTTGGTATTTGAGAAATTACACAGCTTGGGTAAAGCAGAGGGTGACCAGAGGTGTCGCCGGGAGCTGGACATGGGCTTTTCGGTCAAAAGTCTAACGTTCTAACCTGGACCAACACATCCCCACAAAGAGGTTTAATAATCTATGAAATGGTACACATGATTTTCTATCAGTTAACCTGTATGTTTTGAGGATTGAAGTGTTCAGGAATACCTCGTTCTTCATTGTGTGAAAAATGGTGATTTGAGTAAATTGAATGAATAAAAGATTGATATTATCAATATTCAAATTTAATATCTTTTGATGCTAGATTTTAAATTAAACATGCCGAATTCAGCTGAATTGAACGTGAACTAGTTGTTATTCCTCACCTTTCTGCGTTTTTTTTCTTCTTACCCTCAATATCTTTTCTAATGTCTCTAACTTCCTGTATGAATATCATAAATTTATCAAAGAATGGATTTTGACATTGTATTTTTGCTGGATATCATAGTTTCAAAAATA
Organism: Hetaerina americana; assembly: GCF_022747635.1. NCBI lineage: Eukaryota > Metazoa > Arthropoda > Insecta > Odonata > Calopterygidae > Hetaerina > Hetaerina americana. The sequence continues at coordinate 59,830,299 of NW_027286069.1, forward strand.
ACAATTACTTTATCAAAATCATGTATCGGATGGAAATTCTCATTACGTTTTATTTTTTATTGATCTTCCTCATTAGGAACACGCAATATATTTGAATTTATCTCTTCATTTTAATCCTAAGTTCTAAATAAATAAATACATTTTTCGTTTCTAGCAAGGCATAACGTTATTTGTATTAACATATGACCTAACAGAACAGGTACTGATATACCTCACAGTTTTGTCCAATATGGCAAAAACTCACTCAATGATTAGTTAAAAATATGGAAAAATTGTCCGGGTGGTGTAATTAATGGCAGCAGCTGCATTTTAAATCTTCATTGTCATATTTATGATACTTCTGTGCATAATTGGAACTTCACTTATGTTTTTACATTCATTATAACAACAATAATTATCAAATTATTCAAATATGCAATGTGAAATGCAATGTCCCCTTTTAGCCATTGAAGATTTTAAGTTGACATATTTATCACATTTTCCTAAAATGTATACGTGCACTTGAATATACTATATATTCAGTATAACATCTCATCATTTATTCCCCCGAGATCATCATTTACATATAAGGCCAAGTTTTAAATGATATCTTCATGAGCTGACATATAAAGAAGATGGAATCTGTTGCGAATTGTATTTTGATTCATGATATAATTTGAAATTCCCCATTTATTCCAAAATGCTAGCGTCCCAACAATTTCGTAGCCTCTCCCAAAGCACGTCTGTAAAAATATGTGCGCCTGACTATACAAACCGTTCGTTGCATGTAAATCAGCTAATTGATTTTTATATTGCCACGTTTAATCTTTAAAACTTTGATTTATTAGAATAAATTTTTGTAGAAAATAGATTACAATATATTTTTTATTTTATATTTAATTAGTTTGTGTCTTATGACGTTCAAGAGACTGTTAACTCTCATTGTTAAGTTTGTCTAACCAATCTCTGTAGCCGTGCAAGCCTTTCATTGTGACTAGGGTGTTAATGTTATTCGAGTGGCTAATGTTCTTTTATCTACTTTCAGGTGAGTATCCGAATGAGATGGAGGATAATGATTTTCCCGTAATTTAAAGAAAATACCTCATAGTAACCAGTGGGAAATGACATCACCTAAATTGTGTGAGTGTTTTAATTATTTTACTTTGAAATGAAATTGTGTGCGAGATCAATGTTTCTCAGGTTATTTCCTGCCGCAGTTTTTTTATAAAGGCATCGAACACATGCTGGATGGCCAAGAAATGATAATATTACTCCCTGAAAACACCACAATGATATTAAAAGTTAATGAATACGTGAGATATATTCACGGATAAGCCTTTCGCTCTTTATAACTCTCGGTAGTAAATAGTTTGGGATAGTTCCGATAGTGTTCTTAATTTCACTTCCAGGCAGCCTATATCACATCCGATCACAGTATTGCCCCGGAGAGGTCAAATTAACGAACTCCTAACTTCATTTTAAAGTTTGAGAATTGCAGCTAGTTAATTTACACTCCAATGAATGTTCAAGCGAAATTTCCGTGGCAAAAACATTGTTCTGATGATAAGTACTTAAAGAGCATCGGTTTTGTAAGAGGTCTGCTTTATATCGCACCCCTTTGAGTTCTATAAGCAAAACAATGTCGCGGAATACCTTTCTCATTTCCTGGCTCTGCTACTAATTGTAAGGAATAAATCCTCTTTAGTCATCACAACATTCCCGTAGGACATGAAGAGTGTTGATGATATTCTTCCTCGGTAGTTTGTTACACTGCTTAGTTTGTCAAACTATGGTGGATATTTGCGATTTCCTGTTAATTTACAGTGCAAAGGGGACAAAAAAATTAGCAACGGGACGTTTTCTAGGCTTCACACGTCAGGCACTAATAGCCTAAACAACGTATATGTTAACAGAGATCATGCTTATGAGGCAGGACATGTGAATAACTTGTGTACTGTAGGACTCAGAAGTTCTAAGAATGGTTTTATGATTGACATTCAGTTTATTTGTGGTCAATTTCTCAGTATAACTATAAATATTCACAGAGTCACTTTCCCTTTTAAGATATTGTTCCCGATTGGAGGTAACCAAGAAAAATGTTGCGATATTTTCGAAACCAAAGTAGACTAGTCATTCTAAGCCGGTGTAGTGTAAATATTAAGGAAAAAACTATATTTAGGGTGCTAACGATCTTCCTTAAAATTGTTAATTCTTAAGTTTAATGGTAAAAGATATACAGATTTTTACAACTGACGATAATATTTCCCCAATTTCAAATGCTAAAGAAAGTTTTTCCATATAACTATATATTTGTATAACCATTGAAAATAAAGACTTCCATGATGTCATAAGCTTCACGACAAGGGACAAAGCTTCTAAAGAGCTATCGCTATATTAGAAGATGTAAAAAGAGAATCCCAGAAGTGATTGTAAAGAAATAACATATGAGACAAGAAACGAAAGATTGTGGTCCAAGAATATTTTTCAAATCGAGGTCCAGCTTGCCTTGACACGGAGATCTTTGAACATCGGCACCAATAAAGGAAAACTAACGGAGATTTGCTAGGGGAAGACTGATTTTTTTCCCCGAATTACTATTCCATAATCCATTTTATAATCCTCTTATTGGATTGTTGCTCTTGGTTATTATCTATTTAAAGGCATTAACTGTAATGTCATTTAAAACTCTTTACTGCTTTTATCGTCAGAGTTTACGATTGATCAGTCTTAATTACGTTTAAATATGTTGTTTTTTACCATTTTATATCATAAAATATCGCCTAATACATGTGTTATTATTTACTAAATTCATTTTGTAATAATTCAATGAAAAAGGGAATCGTCTTAACAGTTTATGCAAAAATAATGCTATCTGTCAGAAGTTGACGTTTTGTAAAAGCATAACCAATGGACATGAAATGAAAAACCTTGGAAATTACTTGGACTTGGAAATGACTTGGACTTGGAAATGACTTGGACTTGAAATGTACTTGGTCCGTTGCACAGGGTTTTTCAGTTCAGTCGAAACAGAAACCAAAATCGATTTATTTGAGGTGAAAATAAAAGTAATTAGCTATTATTCCTAATGATGCTAGACACTTAGGGCGATGCATTCATCTCCTCTTGCTTTGTTTTAATTATGCCTAAAGGTATTTACCGTTCAAAAGCAAGGTTTCAGGTAGTGATCAGACAAGAGAAGTCAAACGAATTGTTCGTTTTTATGCTGTCATGTCATGAAAAACATTCCAAATTCACTGTATAATATTAATGATAGGTTGGACCGTTTCTTTGCTTTACATTCAGTGATTGCATTTCGTGCTCCTTGCTAATTTATCGTTAAACGATGAGAGCTTTTACTGGAAAATAATATTTGAAACCGGCTAGCCGTAAAATTTGCTGATATTAAATCCCCAATTTAAAGACCCGAGTATTCTCAGATGGATCACAAAACATGATTCATTTCTCCCTTCGTATTATAAACTAAACCGAAATTCTCTAATGCACCCAGATTGGAGGAATTCAGGTAACTTAAGGATGGAAGATTTTCCATTTTATCTGATCTCTTGTCTTGGTGACATGTTTGAGGTAGGTGGTTTATAGAAACTGATCAGCGTTGTATTGTGAAAGGCTTAGAAGTTTCCGCGGTATTTTGTTTCAATTTCGATTGCACCTGTCAATGAAATAGACTTGTTAATTAATACCTCCATTTCAATTCATACCTCACCATGTTCGCTCACAAATCATAATATCTCGATTGATTCAATTGGAATAAAAAATTAGGGATGTTCATTTGGTATTAGAGATATTTAGAGAGATTGGTTCTAGCCAAAGGCTATGAAATCATAGCAGAACTAATTAAAGGACCCAGCTAGAAATTATAAAGAGATGCAAAAGAAAGACTGGGGCGAAGTAAAATGCTTTTCGAAGTACTAATGGTACGGCAGAAATGTCATGGAGTGTAAATCGACCATATGCTCATAGATTAACACTTTCATTTAAAAATATGTGAGTTTGAGACGTGGTCTTTCTTCGTCCACAGTTTCTCTCGATAAAACGATGGTAAGAAACGATAAAGGGAAGAGCTAGGGTGAGAAAGAGAAAACTTTGTACCGCAGGTGCTGAAGGAAGGTCAAAGAGAGTGGGAGAGTCATAGGAGAGAGAGAAAGTTACGAGCAAACAGCATGGTGGAATGGTTTCACTCCTACGGCGCATGTTTGGTCTTCCACGTTTCAAGAGGCATTATTAATCTCGGACTTGAAATGCTTCTGTACCTGTGAATGGTTAAGCTTGTTAAGGATCGATTTTTTCTTCTAATTTTGATGACACGCTGAGAGAACTCGTAAAGGGTGTGGTAGGATTTTTCACCTTTTTCCAAACTAAGAAATCGTAAAACCCTTCGCTGGATCTTTATCCCTTTCACGGTGCCGGCGAATCATGAAAGTGGAAAACAGTAAACAAAACTTTAACTATAAACATTAATAATCAATTAAATGAACATTGTTTCAGTAGTTTTTAGGAAAAAAATAATGAACGTTTGAAGCCTATTATGTTCGAATTTTAGCAAAGGACGGGGTAATCACAGAAGCTTATGTCTGAAATAAATGTGATATTACCATTGAAACTGAAATATAAGAAGAGTTGATCACTTTAAGGGGAAGAGGTTCTTGCTCTGTATCTAGTATGATATCTCTGGTGTTTAAATATATTTTACCAAATTCTGCCTCTACCTAGGTTAAACAAAATTGTTTTAGGCTACCCATATTTGCACTGAAAGTTTTCGATATTGACAGTTATAATCTTTTAATTATGAATACTCTAGTCTATTTTTTCCCTATTTACATGAAAAAATTTAATTCATTCCTTCACCTGCCAACATAATATTGTATTACTTTAATTCATTCAAAGCAAATTTTAATTGTTTTTACCGAATGAAACGGGTTGTGAATCAACCAGTTTATTAAATATAATTATTCTTATTTTTCATTAATTCATGAAGGATCTCTACAGGTTGGAAGCTAATGCCTTCAATGTCGAAATACCTTGCTTTCCCGCAAACCTAAGCATCCTCCTCTCACCCAAATTCCGATTCAATCGCTTTCCTATGGGGAGCATAAACTGGCGATTCGACCCTCACTGCATTTTTCCATTCGGGCGGATGCTTCCGTCGGAAATCCCCTTGAGAGAGAGAGAGTGAAGTGAAAAAGGGTTGAGTGGCCACGCGGGGCGGGGATGGGGTTTGGCGAGGGGAGCGCGTGGCGGGCGAAAGAAGCAGCGGGTGGAGGGAGGAGGTAGCCCACCGAACCCCGCATGGGAGTGTAAAGGAGAGCAAAGAAGGGACGTCACGGGGGGAGAGCGGAGGGGCTGACCGGAAGTGGAGGCTTAGCGTAGGCGGAAGAAGTGAAAGGGATTTCGGTAGCGCCTATATGCGCGGAGGTGTTTGTGTGCGCGCGTGTCGAATGTGGTATCAAGGTGACGAGAGGCGAGCCACCCGCCTCGCGGCGGGGGATGATTAGGGTTAGGCGGTGAAATGGAGACGGAACTGTTAAAGGCCGGTCTTCCGAAGTGGTAACTCGGTAACAAGAAACCAATTACTGTGCGATCATGATGGGCGAGGCTGGTGTGGTAAGCAAGAGAAAAGACCTCTCTCCTTGGCCCCAGGGTCAATCGTTTTGTGAGAGGTAAGTTGATTATTGTTCTGGGTGCGGGAAATTTCAAACTCGAAAGTGGTTAGCCACTGCAATGATTTCCGAGGGGATGCCATACGGCTGGTAGGCTAAGTTGAATCATTTGGTTGAAAGTGGGAAAATCCAATAGAATGCGCATGTAGTATTTATGAAAATTTCCAAATATATTTGCATTGGTTAGCTTACGCTCTAAAAGTTTAGATGATGACAATTTGATTAATTTCTCATTTAACCAACTTTAGGAAAAAACCCTGTGGTTAAAGCCCTTACTTTGTGATGAAAATCCACGCTTAAATTCTCAACTTAAACTTTTATCAATATTCCACGAGAAATATTCTCAGATATTGCCGAAGGCTTATTCCAGCAGAACTCTATTTTATGATCATGTTTGGTGGAGTTTTATCATGTTTTTAGGTATCAATTTTTCGTGCTGAACCCCACATTACCATGATTGGGTAATAATTATTTTCGAATGTTTGGGAGAACGATGGCGATCATGCGATAGTGTATTACCCCATTTTTCTATATTCTTGAGTTATCTCTCTTACTTAAAATTATTGTCTCCTAACAAAATATATTCTATTTTTTCAGGCCTCACTTCGTGGAAGTATCTAATATCCATACTAAAAGGAAAGACGTGTACTTTTCCACAGATTTTATTATATGGTACTGGTATATGTAACATATAATAAACTCTGTGGAAAAGTTTGTCTTTCCTTTTAGTATGGATCCTAACAAAATATGCGTCTAAAATTTTTATTGTTTTACTAAACTCTGGTGATACTATTCTTTGCCATCAAGTTTTAAGTCTACAAAATAAAAATGTATGGTACATAGGGATTTGATAAACGATGATTGTTAAGTATAATTGGTTAATATAAGTTTAGAATGGAGTTATGTAACGATTACACGGAAGAAAGTTTATTGGAAAAGCTGCAATTTGTTTGTAATGCTTGGTATAATGCTCTTGTTGATATAAGGGCTCTTTATAAGAAAAACCAAGAATAAAAATAAAGTTAAAAATGCTACATATACTTTCAAAATAATTTGCATCCAGCATCCAGAACTATATAATTCATGAAATGAATTGTATTATTCAGTAATATAATTTTTGCATCAATCACATGTGCATGTTTCGGTCAATTTAAATATTAAACGATACCATTACATTGTAATATATTGTAAATACACCGAGCCCGAGAATTTGAGTGGTCCATCAGTGGGTATGTCCTTGTATTTCAAGGGGGAAATGAGGGCTTGTGGTCACATAAGTTAATTCCTTTAAGGTCAAAACGTCGTCTGTATACCGACGTTAAATTTCGCATCTTTGCTTTCAGAGTAAGCTACGTTCATAGACGCAATCCTTGACATAGTATTTTCACATGACCCCATTAGAATATTGCTGAGCTGGGTGAAAGTCATCTAGTCTCGAGGGTATAATGTACGACTCACAGCGGAATAAATAGAAGTTAGGGGTAAACCTCTGCTAATACACAAATTATTTGGAAAATGAGCGTGCTGGAGCTGTAAGGTAGGGAGGACATTTTTACTTAACTCGTAGTGGTACTTCAACTGCATTCAAAACATTATTTACATTCCTATGGTTTTAAGACAGTGGTCTTGATGGTTGCGCATATCCAAGTATCGCAATGTAGAGTATTTTTTTCTCTCTTAAAGTTTTCACACTCCGTTCATATTAGGAAATCAGGTTCTTCTATGGATTGTGAAACTAAATAAATATGACTTTTTACTACTCATAATGGGCTTGCCTTTTACGTGAAAATTGTGTTTTTGAAAGATTTAAGCCTTTATAAACCCAAATAATTTATGCTACGTTTTAACAACATTGATTGATTAATCAGAAAAATATTAACTCATATTCATCCTCAGCTGGTTACTTGTGGAAACATCTAAAATCGTAGAGACTAAATCTTATTGATATCAAAATCGACTTTAAAGTTTATCTTTGACATCATGGGATATATTCTTGATATTATCGTTAATATTACATGGCAAAAAAACCCCTTTGATCAACCGCAGTCTTTTTTGTTGCTGCTATTTCCAAATGAGGAAATCGGAATCCCTGCTGAAGATTACGGTGAAACCCCTCGCTTTTCCCGTTACGGACGTTAGCAGAGATAATATTGCATTATGCATTACGTAACCACAGGTGCATTGACTAAGGGGATTTTTAGCTCTTGACGCCCTAGGATAAACAACTCGTTGACGTTCTTTATCTAAAGCAGCCTAATGCTGGCGCTGGGCTTCTTTCTCTATTTTTAAGAGAACCATTGCGGTTTTTAGCCCAGTATTTAATGAACGTTTTAAAGAAAATCCGAAACCTCTCCTCCTGTATGCGAAAATTAAATTGAAATATCTCAGAAGTAATATGTGACGCTTAAAAAAATTTGTAAAACAGTTTCAGAAACAATTTTTTCTGCCGTGACTGTACGTCGCACCGCGCAGTCGCGGTGGTTGGGAGTCAAAACTTCAATACGCACCACACGCCAAGCGCCAATCGCCTGCGAGCGTTCGTTCAGGCTTGATCGTGGTTTCAGTGGACCCCTATCGAGTGACTCGGTAAAGAAGCAAAACGGAGCGAACGATTGAACAGCGGTACGCAATAAAATTTTGTATTGGACTGGTGAAATCGGGTGGGGAGGCGTTGGATACAATTTACCGTCTGTTGGGAAGACTGGACCTTTGTCCAGGGCCATAGCTGTAGATCCAGAGCCATGACTCACCTCCAGTTGTGAACTTTTTAGAAAACTTGGGCCATCGTTTGCGGCTACAAGTGAGTCCCCGGCACTGCAGCGCGAAATTTATGGACGTTGACGAGATGAAAGAGAATGCGACGAGGCAGTTGATCATTCAGAATTAGGACTTGGCCTATTGTTTTGAAACGTGGAAAAGACGCTGGGATAAGTATGTGAGATCCCAAGGGGAGTAGTTCGAAAGGGGCTGACGCCTCATCGTTCTAGGTTGGCTTTATTTCTCATGGATGGATATTTGCCTGGCAGGTCTTGCATACAGTCTCGTTTTTGGGCTTCAAATGATCCCTACGTAAATAGAAGGTAAATTTCTTGGTTCACCAAAAAACCTCCTTTGTAGCAATACTAATGCCAAGAAAATTGTGGCTTACCTTTATCCTCATTCCTCATGAATTTAGTTATTTAATCTTTGTAGGCGTGGATGAACAAATTTTAGGTTTCTTGAGGGTCATTAACTCAAATTAGTCGATCGACCGATCAATCAATCAATCTGTCCGTCATCTCATTGCTACTATAAACATCATGCCTTTCTACTTTTCCCAGAGCCAGCAGCCTTTCCTTGACATTCTTCTCAAAGGATCCACATCCCTGTCGGCCTTTAACGCTTTATCACCGGTGCCCCTTTACAATTTCTCTAGTAAACCTCTCGTGTCATTGTTTGCTGATCATAACTGGAGAGTTAGGGTGGACCGATACTGTAGATACCGAATGGTATGCCTTACTTGATGACAAGGTTTCCCCTTCCCATTGCTCTCATATTGCCGTCTCTTGACACCTCCTACCTGCCAGTCTCAATTCCTTGATAAAATACTAATAAATTATCCGGCATATACTATATTTTGGAAATGTAGAGGTTCCACACCATCTACGGTTCTACTTATCGTTTAAACAGGATGCTTGCTATACAATTGAGAATATAAATCCACGATGCTTTATTTTAATTTTACGAGTATAGAGATGACGTTTTTCCAGAGAATGCATTATTGCACTTTGAAATTGGCTTAGTTTTTGGCTGAATGGTTTTTAAATTGAAAATGGCACTTTAAAAATTCATAGAAAATATAAAAATGGTCCATTTATCGAAGAAGTCCACAACTCCACAAATGAATTTTTGAAAGGAGTTTTAGATTTACAAGTAGAGTCACGGTAATAAAGTTTAAAAAGAGAGTCGCAAAATTCGTTTGTTTATCGATGATTTATCGTGACTCGTAGTTAATTTAAAATCGTATTAGGAACAGTTCGTTTCTTAAATGAAAGTGCTTGTAAACAGCCGCATATGATGGTCAGTAGTTACTTTAAAAGTGTATTTATCTCCACATCATGAAGCTTTACGGGTTTTTCTTGAATTGATTTTTGTTCATCAGAAGTGACGGAGCTATCCTGTGAAATAACTGTCAAATTTAATTTTTTCATGAGAATAAACGTTGATATCCTGTTAAATAACTACTTCACTCGCGGAACGAAAACACATGTTTAAAGTTTACTGAAGAAAAAAATGAATTTCTTGAGGAGAAACCTAGCTCGTTAACCATCAATCAGCGCCAGTGTTGCCTTTATCTTGGAGCCCCTTTGAAAATGTTTGCATAATCTTTTCGCTGGAGCAATAACACCTACATCATAAATCTTTCGCCGCAGGGCGCAGTAGGCGATTGTTTAAGTCCCAAGAGGGATAAGGACTTGGCCGAAGCAAAAAGAGAATGTAAGGGGACGTGGGTGTGGGGATAGGGGTTCACGAGGGAGGGAGAGAGAAGGAAGGCAACGGGGGCGTATGGGTGAACCGAAGAGGCAGGGCGGAAGCGCCTGCGAAAATTATGTTTTTACTACTGGTGTTGATAAGGATCTTGAGGGCTGAGCGGCCGTGCGGCTTGCATTCGAACAAGGAGGCATCAGCAGAATAACACTTAACCTAGTTGCCACGCTTTGTGTGGAGAGCAAAGGATAAAAGCCTTGCGGGCCTTGGGAGGGGAAGAGTGTGGCTTCAGGAGGAGGTTTGGGTTGGTTGCTCTACGGCAGAAGAGAGAGAGAGGAAGAGGAGCGCGGAGGAGGATGGATAGGTGAATGTAAGAGAGGACCCAAAAGATAAGCTGTCGAGCCGACCTCTCACCGTTGTGCCAATTTCAGTCGATGGAATAACGAAAAGCGTTTCCTGAGTGTTATAAAGAGTCTCGTCCTTTCTTTTTTTTATATTTTCACCTCCTATCTCCCACCTCCCGTCTTCTTTCTTACCTTTTGTCTTTCTCTTGTCTTCAAACCACGTCGTGGCAAGGTTCCAGGGCACGCGAAGTGGTTTAGGATTATAATGAACGGAGCTCAATCTCTATCGCCAAGACCGTCCAGCCGCCTTACCATTCTTCGTTTCACCATTACCTTCAGCCCCTCCCTCCACTCGACCCTCTCTCCTCCCCAACTGGTATACAATTTCTCTTGACCAGCCAGCCCCCGGCATAACGCTGTTCTCTATCTAGAAAAGCCTGCTTCCTCGAGAATTAAGGGCTTGCCTAGGGCACAATATAGCTGCAATTTTCCGTGACCGTTCATTATATTTCTTTGTAGAAAAAGCCGATATAATGAATGCTAAAATATGTCAACATATTACATCTATTTAAAGCTCGTAGCAGAGGGCTTCTGAAACGTCGGCCTCGACATTAATTCACGCTATTTTTCTTTGTTATAGACAATCAAGGGCATGGATTATTTTTGTAGAGGATAATGCTGTAAGATTAGCACTTGAGAGAACCACATTCAACATAGCGACTGATGAAAGATGATATTAACACCTCAGTATATTATTCCATCGAAGAACTTCCGCATTTTACACAAAAGGGACTGATTGAAGGAGTTTAGAAAACTGAAGGGAAATTTTGTCCTTATGATGGTAATTAATAAATGTGACATTTGAACCCATTGACGAAATGGATTTGTATGAAGGCTAGTTATCATTAGTACTTGCTATTCCAAGGAAAAGTACTGGCTTCCCACCCAGAGGGCCCGGGTTCAAATCCCGGCGGTGTTGAATATTTTTCAGAGGTATCTCGATCCCTGCTTGAGGTGCTTTGTGGAGGGCACTTTGAGTGAGTACGCCGTCCGTCGGATGGGACGTTAAGCTGCGGACCCCTTGGCGCCTTTCGTTAAGAGTAGGCTAATGCCGACGCCGGGTTTCTCTCCACCCTTCATCCTTTCCTATCCATCCCCTATGGCGCAAATGACCTCAGCTGTCGGTCGCCTCCCCTCAAAACTACTACTACTCCAAGGAAAACCAAATTCACTAATCTTTTACAATACCTACGTTTAGATATAATGCACTAAATTCATATTGCTGTATACATTTTCCGAAGATCATTGTTTAACTCGATAGTTAAAATCACCTCGTTGAATAACGGCTTCGTCGACTGCTTCTGCTTTTTCGAACTTGAAATATATTTATCCGGGTCTATAAAACTGGAACGTATACTTACATTTATGACGCCGTTTTATGGCCAATTTCGTGGAATCGAACCGGCGCTTATGTGGAATTAGCGTTTAATGAGCAGGTTCAAGAGCTCCTTTATCTGCAAGGCAGCGGAGTTCACGTATTCTTACCGCTGCAGTGGAACTTTTTTTTACGGTGCCTCTAATTTTTCGTCTGTGGCGTTATAAAGGTTGGATATTCGGGACAGCTATAGGCATGATAACAACGAAAATCGATTCATAAACACCGGTAACTGAGACTTAATAAGCAAATGAATTTCGGTTTGTCGGATTCCACGCATTAAATTCATTCAAATACCTATAATTAAAATGATACTTGGCTCAGAAAACGTTTCACACTGAGTGTATCATGAGTTTAGATTTAGAAATAAGACGTTACTGCCATTGTTGTAACAAATGTAGTTTTTGGAGGATATTATTCGTCTGGAAGGGTAAATCCTAGCATTCAAATCTGAAAAAAATTTGAAATATATTCATGGAATGGAATATATTTGAGTAATTCATCAGATGGGAAAACCACGACTGCCAGGCGATGTACGCAATGTTATCGCCTTCGTGAGTGATCTAATGGTGGTTTATTAAATAGAGAGCATTTACATGTGATAAGGGTATCAACCAGTTTATACAGTGGATACAAATAAAAAAAACTATAGTTTATTGAAAGTAAATATACTTGGAATAGAACCGGGACAATGAAAAATATTCCACATTACTCCTTAAAATTTGCGTATAAATAGCTGTTAATTTTTATTTATTTTATCTGATGAAAATCATAACTTTATATTATTTTCCCACGCAATTAAGTATATCGAGTATAATTAGTTACTCATAACTGTTGAACTCACGCGAGTACAATCAATATTTAAGCGCTATTTATAGGAGTGTATCTTTTCGGCAAGAGCATTATGAACACCAGAAAAATAGGGTTTCTGTGGCCCTTCATTCTGTGGGTTTACTCTTTTCGCTAGAATTTTTAATGGTTTACCGTTCATAGTTTCTTACTCAATAGCCATTAGCATTCCTAAAACACAATGAATTTGTTGATAATTAACCTTGAATATAATTCTGCACTAATGTAACGCAATTCATCAGAGTGTTATTCAAATTAATTATCGTTTTATTATTATTAATTTAATAATTTCATCCATTTTAACATGTATCATCTTGCTTCAGATTCTCCTCCTGATTTTTTTAACCTAAATATATAGCAAATAAATAATAAATAAATAATTTCAGTATGCGTTGTGTAACAAGCTTGTTTTTAAGGATAAAAATTCACTTTGGGAAGAAATAAAAAGAAGCAAACATGATTGGAGCAGTTAGTCTCGCTAAACTATTCAAGGTCATTTGATTTCGACCCGATTCGATGTCTCGTTGTCTAAATTTCACTTTAACAATACCAACGGCATCAACACGAAATATCCCAAGCCACCATTCCCCATAATCAATAAAAATTATTTGCTCAAACATTTCTTAAGGCATATGACAGAGAATGAATTATAATGAAAATTTAAAAAAATAGTGACAGCGTTATTCTTTTCCAGCGCCCAAGTGTTTTATTTCGTCAAATCTGGCTTATGATTACATCACAAGTTGCTGTAGTGAAAGAATATTTCCAACCTCTGACGTAGGTTACCTGTCCGAGCCATTCTCGTCGATTTCGGCTGTGACGACAGTAGACTCGAATTAATCCCTTCCATTGCGTGACAAGTCAAAAGAGTTTATGGCCAAAAACCCTGATCCTACGTCTGTTGATCGTTGACCTGAAAAACAGATTAGTGGTGTGGCGTCTCTTTCGCAACGATCTCGGCGTCATCCTTAGTTTGCTCATACTTGAAAAATGGACGCCGCGACGCCCAGACTATCTCTAATTTTCGACGAGGAATATTTTTGACTCAGTACTACTGAAATGTTGACGAAGTACGTGCAGAGGTATGTAGGTGAGATTGAGTTACGTGCGTTTTAGGAATTTCAACCGTCATCTCACCAACATACTTGATTACTTGAACATAATACTGTAACAACAATACAGTTCCCTGGGACATTTCAATCTTTTTTTATTTTTGTTTTCGTATTGTTTCCTCCAGTAACTTCTCAGTTACGCCCGTATTCCCTCCGAAGAAAAAAAATCAAAACACCAGTAACTAATCAAATTAAAAGCAAACTTCGTTACAAAAATTCTACCGAGATAATTTTCTGGCCGAGAGCACGTATGGAAAACTTTTTTTTTCAATTTTGTGTGCTTGTACTTTGTATTAGGCATATGGAGGAAAACGATGGAAGGAACGAAATGATACTCGGCATCCGGACGGAAAACTGCGCGAGCGAAAACGGAAATGAAATTAATAAAATGTCCTACACCCCCACTCTACTCCCATCTGCGAAATGATACTCGCGACAACAATCGGAAAATTAATCGTTGCAATTGAAAAAAATCAACCCTTCAACGCCAAACTCGTAATTTCGAGAGTGCCTGCGTGCGCTTTACGTTGGGAGTGGTAGGTCGGGGAGGTTTGTCGGGGAATAGGAACGGTGGCACTGAGCGGCGGTGGCGTTTAATTCCTCCGACTAATGGGCACGTGGAAGGGAAGAGGTTCGTGAGGAAGTGTGCAAAAGGCACAGAAGCAGGAAGACGGAGGGTGGGGGGTGACGCAGGAGGGAACCTCTCGATGCGACAAAGCAAAGTGTAGGGTAATTGAGGATTAGAAAGGATTGAGCCGGTTATGGGAGTTAAGGGGGGCAGGAAAGGGGTGGGGATGTGAAGGAGGAAGAGAGAGAGAGAGAGAGCGCACGCGGCGGAGTTAGCGGGGAGGGGTTAGAGAGAGAAGACGGCTATGGTAAAGGATCGGTTTGGATTGGCACCGCTGTTGTTGTTGTTAGGAGGTGAGATAGAGAGGAGGGAGAGGAAAGGTCGGTAATTTTCGCGCTCTAGGTAAAGAGAGAATCAAAGGTGGTGGGAAGGGAAGACGACGGTTGGGGTGATTAGGGGCTCCGGAGGAAGGCGGTGCGCGAGGCGGAGAAAGAAACTACAGAAGAAGGAGCGATTAAAAAAAAACATGGAAGGCACGCTCGGCCCCGGGGCCGGCGGAAAATGTATCGGCTCAAGGTGTAGACTCGGGCGATTTCAGAACACCCTAAGTCGGAGGAGTCTAAATTCAGAAAAGGTCAAGGTAACCCCGTAAAGAGTCCCGATCGCCGTTAATGAGTGTTTTTATTGCCCACTTCCGAATCCTGAACGTCTAAGTATGCTAATACCCCCTTCTACCCTCTTTATTTTCCATATATTTATTGACCCTCGAGTGCAAAAAATGGGGTCTTATTCAGTATGTGCATGCTAAGGTATAAAATTTTGAATTTTTACGATAGAAATTAAAAAAATTTGCATTCAACCAAAAATAAACAATGCGAGAAGGAAATTAAATATTAGTCGTAAGTTGAAATCGTTCCTTCATGAATATTAATCAATAAATGGATATTTTATGTACGCTGTGCATTTTCCAACAGAACCAGTTGGCAATAAATGTCCTTGACCGATTAAGAAAAACTGGCAGGCTTGTCCATATTTAAATATTTGCGAGTGAAGCGACCTGGATGGCTGAAGACGTTTTGCGTGACGTCAAGTCGCAAGTTTTGAACGGACTTTTCGGAAAATTTCTTTTATTTGTAATTATATTCTTATTTAACTTGGAGAAAAGTTGATTAACAAGATTGAATTCTTCCCTAAGAATGGATGTGTTTATGCAGCGTCTTCTATAATTTATAAAATTTGCTTTAGTTGAAGTATTTCATCAGTCATTGTTTTTCTGAATGGTTAGAGGCTAATAAATTGAATGCAAAAGTTTACCAATTCTCTTATTTCTCTGGCATTAGAATAAAAATATTATTGCAATCCCATTTATGCTTGTTTCAATACATATTTATCGTAGAAAAACTAACCGAAGAGAAAAATGTGTTGAGGTGTGATATATAGACAGTACTAGTACGTTTTCGAAATGTATCATTCACAGCCGTATTCGTATCGTACAAGACTCCATGTTAGGATTTTCGTGAGTACGTTTTGTTTTTCCAGTATTTACCCTTTTTTATTGCTGGGAATAAGTAGCTTTCGTAAATGTCATGATTGAAATTTATTCCTATTCTCTTGAAAATAATCCAATATTTATAAGATTAAAAATAGTTTCAATGCCAAATAAAATTATAGTTATGATATATTATATCAATAATGTAATAAGAAGAGCTATATTTACAAATTAAACTATTTTTTGCTTAAATATAAGTGGTATTATCTTTTGAAACCATTCGAATGACGATTATTTCTTTAATACTTCAATAGTTTATAAGAGTATATCAGGAATGAAACACTCTAATCCGTCTTAGAATTTCAGAGTGATTTTTGCGCATTTTCTGCCAGGGTATAACATCACCCTAATTATGTTTGCTAGCCCTCACTTCACCTAATAAACATGCACTTGGGTATTATAAATACATTGCCAAGAATTAAAAAGGATATTGTATGCCACTATATGGTGGCGTTTTTCTTACATATTAATGTACGCGGAACCTTAACTTTTTTCTTGTCACATGGCACACTCATAACTTTACTCCCTCAATTAATTATACGTACACCGATTCGTGGTTTTTGAAGTTGCACTCATGCTCAAGTTAGGGTATCGTATATACCTTCGCCGCTTCACGTCAGAAATATGAAGACTCAAATCTGGCACGATCATCGTTATCGAGTTGGAAATTTGCGGATTCGAGGCTACACGATGATACGATTTTTTTTATAAAAGCCTCCTTGAAGTTTAAATGCATAGTGTGGAGTTAATTCCGGATAATGTGAGCATTCTCGCTTGATTCAAATCGTTTCCAGAATAAGCTAAGACTGCACGTGACTGCGAAACTGTCATAAGGTGATGCGTGCATGAGCCGTTAGTGATACATGATCAGTTATCACGCGAGAAAATCGCTCTAGACGTAATATAAACCCAATCTCAGAGAGCCAATGTAATAGCAAAGCAACTTCATAAAATCGCGAAAGGGGACCTGAGGGTGTCAGAGGGAATTGGCCAAAAAGAAATGCCTCGTTCAGATCAACTCACTCCGTCTGTCTCATATTCAAGTGCCGCACAACAAACAATGTCAAAAGAGTATTTTAAGCGAAAACTCATTTGATACATTGAAATGAGATTTATTTACTTCTGTTTCATTTTAAAATTGACGTATGACACTTCTTTTGATAATTCTAAACGGCTTCACATGCTGTATTTTAAAATGAAAAAGACCGAGAATAAAAGCGTTTTCAACGATTGAATTTGGAATATTTTGTAATCAATACATCTTTAACTTGGCTTTCATTGACAAGGGAAATAGCTTGCCATATATTTGCGTTAGCTTTTGCCAAAACATGCATTGTGTTATTTCTGATCACATTCTTTAAGAGGTAGCGTTAGATCGAATTAATAAAAACCATGCGGACATTATAAATCATCAAAACCTTTATACACGTGATTGTTAGTTATTTATCGACCATTAGAAAGATTTTCTTTCTCTTGTAGATCCGTTTAGAGTATAGGGTGCGTTCTAAAAGTAATGCAGTTAAATTTCCCGCGACGCTCCTATTGGTTGGAGTGGAATAAAACCACTTGAAGTAGGTGAAGATGGCGCTAAGATTTGCCGTAAACCAGTCTCAGTGCTCTCCAAGATGTGGAAGCGGCAGGACGTCAGTTATTGTAAACCTCTGCTCGCCAACCGTGTCACGAAAGACAACCGAGCGGAAATTTCAAGCGAACTTTTGCAACGTATTGAAAATAAACCTGATTATTTGGACATCATCTCTGGTGATTAAACGTGGGTTTTTGAATACGACCCAGGAACGAAACGCCAAAGCTCTGAGTGGCACACCGACCAGTCCCCCAAGCCCAAAAAGGCCAGAATGAGCAAATCAAAAAAGAAAAAAATCCTCATTGCCTTTTTAGACAGTAAAGGAGTAGTCCATAAGGAGTTTGTTCTCAAAGACAGATAGTTAATGCTGCCTACTACGTGAATGTGCTGGAAAGACTCCGAAAAAGGATCATTAGAACGAGAAAAGACATCTCCGCTACCTGGCAACTCCATCACGACAACGCGCTACGAGTCTGCGAGTTCCTGGCCAAACACCATGTGCCAACGCTGCCCCACCCCCCTATGGCCCTGACGTGGCCCAACTGATTTCTTTTAGTTCCCTAAGATTTAGGCAGCCCTGAAAGAAACCCGTTTTTCCTCCATTGAAGAGATCCAATCAGCCGTGACGAAGACCTTGCGAGAGGTCCCCGAAAACGTCTTCTAGGACGCGTACCGGTCATGGCAGAGTCGCTGGAAAAACTGTGTAGGAGCCCTAGGACAGAATTTTGCAGAATTTGAAGTGTTTGAGCAAATCTTTTCGATAAATTACTTTGAAAAATTATTGCATTACATTTGGAACCCCTCTTTTATCACTCTCATAAAATGCATATTCTGAAATAGGGATACAGTCCATACAGTAATTTTTTGACAGTTCATGGACTACAGATGCTGACATAAATGAATGCAAATATCTGTCATCGTTTATACGTTTTGATGGCATTTATGCCACTTTGGAGTGACTAAGGGCAACTAAAAATGCACTAGAAGCAAGAATCATGCTACTCTATATTCTGTTTTAAAAATCTCAAATATATGTTTAAACATTCTAAACAGCTCTCTCTATTAAGCTCTCTCTATTAATCTTCAGATTATTTTGTTGCCTCCAAGTCCTTATTTGCGAAAGTTTCCTCAAAAATACGTTTCTAATGAGACATAAAACTCCAATTATCAACAGTGGTAAATACAATTACCTCTTTATTGGAAACGATTGGTTAGTACTATGAGTCTTGAGGTACTGTTGATAAAAAATGAAGGATAATATTTTACAGTAATGGCTCTCCATATTTTTCTCTGTCAATACGAACGGCGGCTCTTTCCTTACAGACTTGCGTGTCTTGGTATCGTAAAATCGAAGATTACCATCGCTGAGACTTTATTCATCCGTCAAAATTGCCAGTAGAGATACATTAAGAACGGAGCTATCTCCTGTGTTGTAATGTATGTCTTTCAGTGAACATAATAATCAATATTTGATCAATTCTATTTTTGGGAGAGTGACCCTGTAGGAGAAATGATTTTCCATTTTGGCTAATGGCTATTAAACGCGAGGAAATTAATCGATGTTTTCCTTGATTACTCAAATTGCCTCTTTAAAAATTCACAAATTCGTTGAGTGCAAAAATGCTTTTTGATGCAAATAACACTCCCTGTAGATACATATATTCATTGATATTTTTCTGGTATATTCTTGAGATCGTTGTTCGTTGAAATAATTTCTCTGTCACCTTATCCAAAATTTCACAGTAATCGGAAATAACTTTTGAGTAAATGAAATACAGCCAAAGCAATGTTTACCTTATGCCCATCTAACAGTATTTTTACGCCTTCAAAACTTCTTATTTTGTCCTACTTTCACTCTAAACTTTGGTTACTTTTATTGCTTTTAAGTTTACTGAAAATCATAATAATATGAGCACTTTTAAATGGCAAAACCTCAATCTCAATAAAATCAGACGGGGCCTTTTGTAAATAATGGACATTTATAATTGAATAATAATTTTCTGGCTTTGACACGCCGAATCAGCAAAACACATACAGCATAACTTCGAAATAATAAAGTTGTTTCGTCTATGATAAGATTCATCTTCAACGTTTTTTCCACTCAAGAAAAGCCATTTTCTGGCCATTTTTTGTCTGTTTTTGGAGTTCGTTTTTCTAAACTCTAAACACTGTATCTCTCTAGATGGAAGATTTAACTTTTTTCAGTGAATACCTCAGTCATTGAAAATTAACAGGCTTTGAATAATTGAAGGGTTTATTTTTTGGATAGCACAGTTGTCTGCTTATTTAATTTTACCTTATATTAGTGAACTACTCAGTTACCAATGCCTCAGTTAATATTTTCAATGATTACACCTCTCTTTTCCAAGTTTTCTTTGGTGCTAGGTTTCTATTTTTGTCGTACCCTCGCCCCTCAAATTCCACGCGGTGTTCTGGAATAAGAAACACTCATTTACTTCCCAGCTCCCGGAATTCTGTTGAAGTTTTTTTCGGCCAAAAGAACGTAGCATGACGTTGGTAAAATCTTAGTATCCTTGTTTAATTCAAGGTCTAAATATGTATTTAAGAAATTATTTTATTTTGATAAAATATGTTTAAACCTTATTCTACAACAATGGGGGCCATAGGTTGATCAGTATTATCACAACTATTGCTGTGACTGAAAAAATAACTGTAATTCATATTACTTTAATACATATTCACTTTTTAATTCATTTTTTATCAAATTCAATATGAATTTTATGATTTCTTGTCCCATTGAAACTTTGCATCTTTGAGGAAGCATTGCAAGAAAACGAAGAATTGAAGTACGATCTTGTGCTTTCCCGGCGAATTTGCTTCATGAAGTTTTCGCGGGTCTTCCACCGGGTCAGGGGTTCCATGTTCCAGACTTGTTGGCCATTTATAGTTAAGTCTAATTGAAAAATTATCCATTTTTCACATTCTTTACCAAATAGTACATAGGACGTGATTGAATGTAATCTTCCTGACTTTTCTTCCTTTATTACTTCACCCATTGGTCCAGATCCCTTAAACTGCACAAGAATTCTCATAGTTTATATCCATTCCCACCCGACCCTATGCCTCATATGGCTTCACCTCCTCCCTGTGACTTGACCTCACTCTCCTCATACCAGACCTCTCTAACTGTTCTCTACACATGTTTGAAAGAATTTCCTCTCATAACTCATTCCTAAAACAACGTTTTCCCTCACCCTCGACCCCTCAACATTTTCTCTCACCGAGTCGCGAATTAATCCACAGTCAACGTCACCATCGTTGCCTTATTGCTTCCCTCGTTCACTTTACTCTCGCTCATTCACCGTATTTGCAGCTCGCCATTCCTCGAGGAGTTTTATTTATCTACCTATTCCGGGTACATGTAGGTTGCACAATCCCATAGGTGTCTTTAAAGAATGACATGAAGTGTTTCTCGAGAAATTATAAATGTCCATTACTTGGCATTTTTGTTTTCTTTCCCGGAGTGGGTTTCATTGTACTAAATGCTTGTTAAGATGAATATATTCTTGGCCATGGATATATAAAAAAGCAAAAAAATGTTAAGCAATGGAAGTTAAACAGTGGATCTGAACTCTTTCTCTTATACTAATGCCTACCATCTAAAACAATATTTTCGTCGAACACCTTTATTTGGCGAACAAGATCATACCCATTTTGATTAGAGATATAATTTTTAATGTTTATTTAGTTATCATGAGCTGTACATCAAAGCTAGCAGCACATTTGAAGAATCACAGCCAACGCTAACTGAAGGTCCATTTGAGTTTACCATCTTATATCAGGCGATAGCATAATTTGACGGGCATTATTTTTAGCATGGCTTTATATTGGATTGCGTGGAAGAAGAAACTAAAAATGAGCATTACATGTCTTATAATGTGGAGTGAAATCTCATATTTAATAGCCACATTGACTTTCGTAGACGATTTGGTTCCCTCATTAGCAATAACTGCGTATATGACACCAGTTTCTAGCGGTTTACCGCCCACGTACCTTCCTGACACCTATTCCACTTATACTCCACTGCCACTAGAATTGTTTTCCTGTGCGAAAATATTTATTGCGAACGCTTCATTTTCTCAAGACCCTTTGAGAAACCATTAAATTAATTTCTTCATGATTTAGTTGGATTTTACGTTAGTAGAGTATTCAAAACTGGCATCTTAGATTAATGATATAAACAGCAATCCATTCTTAGTGGTTCTTGGGTTTAATAGGTGCTTCGACGGTTGGAGTGATGACGGAGACCATTAGGAAAACCCTGTAAGGTGGCAATGAAGCATTCACCTCCAGGTTAAATTCAGTCCCGCGACCTTTGGGTTTCCTTGCATACGCATTACACACCGCGTATGGTTTAAACAATTTTCCCATTAAAGTTATCTCCGAGAATTCTCAAAATGGTTTATATTGTAATGATTAATTAATACTTTCTTAATTCAATCTGATATAAAAAAATTATGAATTAAAAATTCTTAGATTTGATTCTACATAGAAACGGACGGATGAAAATTTAGAGTAGCATAAAAGTTTAGGCTATCGACAAATGAAGTTCCAAGAGAGTTCATAGCAATTACTTTCGAAGAAGTTCTATCATACTGTTCGCTCACTTTACGGCAGGGGTTTTAGAAAAATAAAAGGAGAACTTATTATTTTATATTTTCTCTTTACTTTGCCATCAATTGTTTTCATATTCCACCTTGCCCCAGACTCCTTCTCTGGCAATTTCCTCGCGGACATGCAGTTCACGAATAAAGTGGGCCAAACAGCTTTAAGGCATAAAGGAGTTTTCAAAAGCGTTGAGACTGCCCGAAGCTGGAAAAATGAAATAACGGCTGAGTACCAGTGCGGTGGAAAGAGGTATGGAGGCGGATAGGGAGCCTAGTATAAAGAGTACTATATATAAGCTTTGGCTTTCTACAATACTTTGAGAGAAAAATTAGGATGGATAACGGGATATATCACGGGGAGAGCGGCGCAGTCAGGTACCTCTTATGGAGTCAAAACGCGAGGAAGGTCCTGCCCACATCCTGTGTTTCGACCTTGCGTGTTCTCTTTGGTTAAGATACTCCAATCGTAATGTCGCGTATTTTATTCAAAGTACAGCACTAGGCCAATGTTATTTGAAATAAACATCAATTATGTTATGTTGGGGATGAGAGATAGCTTGAGGAAGGAATGCCATTCAGGAATCGTTGGAGCTTTATAAGTCATTAAATAATTTATTTATAAAAGAGATCATTGGTTTGCTTATATGATAAGTATAAAGGCTCACTGATGATCTAGGTAATTTGAAAAGTGAAATTGTGAGAAGAAAGTTAAATTGTACATATAGGGTAATGAAAAATGCCACAAAACTCGTTAAAAGTATTTAAATTTTTGAATAAAAACCCTTCTATTAGCCAAAAAGAATAAAAATTAATTAAAATTTCATATAAAGTTTGTACTCATAAATATTTTATTAGGAGCAATCTTCATCTTTTCCGGCAGGCTTGCTAATAATAATTATAATAAATTTCGAAGTATAAATATTATTTTGTTGAATTTTCTGCATGGCCTTTGTAAAAATATGAAACTGAAATTTCGGTCAACTTTATCAACTTTATCTGAATTTATTAGATATTTTTCGCTTAGCTATTAATATAGTACAATTGGTGCGACGATATCAAACGCATCCAAAATCATTACTAGCTATGAAGGTGTAATTAATTTAATGAAAGTCGCTACATAGTTTCAACGAGCTATGAGTGCACCAGCCAGTAGTTAATCAGAAGTCGATCTTTCGATGCCAAAGTTCAGTGATTTTTCTGCTTCCGACACGATATTCAAACAGTAGTTATACATACTCGTACATTTCTTTAACTTTTTAAAATATTACAAATTTAGCCAAATAAAAACCTTTATGCAATATTCAGTCAATGGATAAAGTGCGTACTCATATCCAGTTAGTTTTGTTTAAAAAAGTAGCGTATTTTATGCGTTAAGTACATTTTTTAAGGGCATGTAATATATACATGTATTTAGTATTTCAGACTAAAATATTCGAAAAAATTGTGTGCCATGGGCGTAGTTATTGACAATGAGCTGAGTAAATACATAGGGAGTAATTAAGAAGGGAAAGCGTATAGTCTTAGGTTAAATAATAACGAAGTGACTTATATTTATTAAATATCAGCAAATAAAATTATCACCTTGAATATTATTGTTGAAAATGCGTAAGAAACTGAATTATTGCTAAATTGTAGTATATTTACTTTATGCATATTTGCATTTCAACCCTTAATTTGTTTAAATACCTTTTCTTATCGATAACGAGAGGCATAAACTTTAAATCCACCCATATTTATGGATTGATTAAACTTTATAGATTGCCTTACTGTGTTTTGATGCCCGAATAGATGACGAAAAGCGACATTGAGTACGATGTATGAAGCTAGGAATCTAAGCTTTTTTAAATTAATTTGCAAAGGGATCTAATATGTGTCCTGTTATAAAAGAAATAGAGTACACCCAGGATTACCTAATATTGACTAGAATGCATGGACGTGACGTTGTGTTAGCCTAGTAGGTAGAGCGGAGAGCCCAAATGACGGGTGACGCGTTTGGACACGCCCGGCTTCTCATAATCGTGTGTGATTTCCTGTGTACCCGGTCTCCTTGGGATACCGCAGGTGGGACAGAGTAAGGAATTGACCCTCTTACCCTGATGTGAGAACTTAAATGTCATAGAAATAATTGCAAGGTGAGCTGTGACCTGGCCTATCGAGGCAATATTTAGATAATTACTGTTACCCTTGATATATGCAGGTATGGTGTTACCAAAATGTATCTCTGCAATGTGCTCGATTTTGTGGTTGCATCGACAAAACATTATCAGTGACACTTATAGTACCCTTTTGAGTAATTGAAATTTCCTTTAATCTCCGTTTGGACACGCATGACAGGATTGATGAAGTACCTGCTTAGCCACAACACTCGTCTTGAAATTTGAATGGGCGTTTTCCAAAAGCTTTCCACGCACGTTTCCTATAATTAATGCATTCCTAAATATCGATTCTGCAAAAATAATTTCATTTAGGTGAAAGCATCATTGATATGGGTTACCATTAGACTTAGAAATCGAGAGAAATTTGGGAATTTAAATCTTTCAAACGAGTTACCTTCCTAATTATACGGTATATTGTACGATCATATATTATCCACATCCAAAGCGAGACCGACACCTTTGTCCTCTTTGACCTTTAGTTTTGCTGGGAATTTTAGACGCTATAGAACTAACGGGCAATTATTTTTTTTTCGAAAGATCATCAAGAGAACAATGATTGCCAATTAGCTACTTAAGACAATATTTGAATAATAAAAAAATATTTTTGACACGTGTTATTTCTTCCGTTGCATGAGTAAACGAGTTTTGTTATCCAGATAGACAATTAAATTCTTAGCTTATCTGACATTGAAATACGAACAATTTCTTTTATACTGAGTCAGGAGTGATATTTTCCGTGATCAATTGAACTATAGGTATCCTGAGCGTAATGTATTCCCTAAATTTGTTGAAGAAGACAGTATGCTCAGAGCAGAGAGAATCATAGAGTGGAAGTGAATTTGTTGAAAATGAAGGCAGGATTCATTGCTTCGGTTTTGATGTTGTCTCGTATAGTACTGACGTTGAAGCATTGAAGTCAGCGCTTGACGTCATCATAAAGTGTATTCACAGGGATGAAGTGATGCCTTTTATGTGCTTATCCGTCGTTTGGTTAGGCAGAAAATCACCAATTTTATTTTTAATATCTCTATCCTCGCTGACCTCCAGTTTTCGTCACCAGTATATTGGAAAGCATTTTCACTAACAGTAGATGTAAACCTACGTGCATACAGTATGTTTTAAGAGCAACTTGCATCAGAATGCGTAAAATGATACATCATGTGTAAAGTATGATTTGAAAATAAGTGAGCACATCTATTTAATTATTTATATATTTGACAAAGCAGCCAAAAACTGTACAAAGGCTTTTACATTTGCTAAAAATGTATTGATTCAATTCAAAAGAAAGCGAAATATCTAAGCGATAGTCGAAAAACTATATATACCTATCTGAGAGAACTGGGATTATCGATTAGATTCAATAACCCCTGACACAGCAAGCCACCTCACTTTCTTTTTGGCCCAATTATGTGGACCAGGAGGAAGAAATATTATTCCTTTCCAATTCCAATCCAGATTGTTTCGAATGTTTTGCTAACCTTGTCCACCTCACTTCTGTGCTCAGCGTTCACGTAGCGGAACTATGAATTCCTGTGTGCGTTTATTTTTCAGGGCATATATTCTTGGACATGGATTTCGGCTGATAACAAATTGTGCCGTCCCTCTCCAACGCTACCTCCTGACCCCCTCTCTATCCCTCCTCCTGTCCCTGCTCCTCTTGAGGTTCTTTCCCCGATTGCCCTCCGCCCACGCAGTCTACCATCACCGCCGCCGCCCTTCGCCCTTTCACTTCTCCCTGCAATCGACCGCACTTTACTCTTTCATTCCTCCTCCCCACGCATCCCAACACTGCACACACGCCCTCACCTCCGCCTGCCTGGAGAGCCGACCGTATCCGCCGCTGCGATCCGTAGAGTATGAGGACCAAAGGAGTTTGGGCATATCTTTCTTAATTCCAGGAACTGAAATCATAAATGTTCAACACAATGAGGATGGACGATGCTAGACTCTTCAAAAGTGAAACTCATAAAGAGTTAGCTCACTAAAGTGAAAAATCGGAAAGCTTTCGTGAAAGCAATTAAGATATATTACGATTAATATTTTCTGCGTCGGTTAAAAATAATTTATTTACCAAGGTAGTTGTTACGACTAAATAAATAAAAAATTCATATCAAATACGCAAATGAATGGTAAAACGGAACCAAATTTGCATGAATGCAATTAAAGGCCATGTCACGTGGAATGTTATTTCGTTTTGACATGACATCCACTTATTATAAGTGCTAACGATTCTGACGAGTGTGCGTTCCAGATGTTTACATTATAATCCTCTTGAAGATACCAGGGTACCTCTCGCGATTGTGTGCATGTTGGAAAATGGACTGTAATAGTAGACTATCCCAAAAAATGGCACGCGGAAAATATATTTTTCTACAGTAATCGACAAATCATTATCAATATGTGTGTAAAAAATATATTGGCACCCTTCACAAGCTTGTATATTGGTTCATTAACATATTAGCTCAAGATGTTCGGTTACAACACAAAGATGCCTTTTTGTTAAATTATGAGGATATGTGTGCTGTATATGGATGGCTTATTTTTTGATACTTGTTTCCTTTTTCATTTACGTTCAACAACCTTTAGCTAAATCTTTAGAGAAGAATTCTTAAATAATTGTTGAGATTTCAAAAAACTCACCTTATTTTTCTCAAATTTTGTAATCATATAAATTTAATTACCCTTCCGTAAATTTCTCGGCCAATATGAATTTAGCAATGCTACTCAATCATACACCGTAAAATCTGTCAAGTGACTGGAAGAGTGAAAATCATTGTATTAATTAATCAATGTCTTTATAAAGCCACAAATATATTATATGACATTTTTATTCTTTAAACACTCTTTTGGAAAGGAGTTAAAAGGTTTGAAAACTTTGTTCTAAAAACATGTGTTTTGATTTTTCCAATGTTTTAATTTTGTGCTCGATGAATGCGATGATTTAATCATGTTAATGATTTTCATTCTTTAAATAATGTAGTGAAATTTATAACCAATAATTTTATTTATTTATCACATTTATTTCATTCTCACAATAATTTATATCTGTCGAGTGAATTAGGTGTAGTATAATCGGGTGTATTCGTACTCCGGCACTTTTTAATATTTCTGTTTTTTACCGCCCCTGTTGAAATTTCTCGTGTAAATAATTTGAAAATTTCTTGGAAATGCATTATTTGCCCCGATGAATAATCAAAAGCCCAAATGATAACATTTGAAAGACTTATGAAGATTAATTTGCACTGCTTAATATTTCAATCATGCCAAATATACATTCTCTAGGTATGGTTTCAGATAACACGTCACAACTGTCTAAATGAGGAGTTAGTTGTCCTTTTTTACGATACATTGCCCACCCAGCTATTAACAGTCCATAATACACCATGGCAATTCAATGCAATTCACTTTTCGAGGAGGAATTTGTCGCAGACGAGTGTATTTAGCATCAATTGATGCGCCTTGCTATGAATGGGACAACGTGTCATCCAATTTTTCACAACGATTAAAATATAGTTTGTTACTACAAAGTCTTTCAAATCTGCGGGAATCGTTTCACACAACTTTGATCACAAGGGTAAATGTAAGATTTATCTGCGATATCATTTGACTAAGAGTTGGCGTCCTTTCTGGTATGATTGTCGATTTATAGGCTGAGCATATGTAACACTTTCCTTTTCAGATGAGTTTTTACTTTCCGATAGATTGTTACGACTCCTGGTGGCTAGATTCAATATTACCCACTTACCTAATTGGTGGTAACTGTAAGTGTGTAAAGTTCTCGCGGGGCGCTGATGACTGAAAAGCGAGAAATAAATGTACTTTGGGAAAATTAATAGATATAAACCTTCCCATAAACTTGGATTATCCCTCAGCTTAGGGTTGGTTAGAATAAATTATAAACGATCGCTAATGCTGATTCAATATACGAGGCAATCCTTGCGGACGCATGTGGTGTTTGGCAATACGGCGGATATCATATCTTTATAATCTACTCCGCCATAAGGACGTGAAAAGTTTCTGGTTGCTTGATTTACTGGTTATCATTGTGTGCATTGGGGGCCATTTTCGTTTCACTATGTTTTGCAAGCGGAGAATTAGGTGGGTCACTCCTGACATCCCTAATTTGCCTCTCCTTCTCAGAGGCTCCAGCATCCCATTCTTGTTAAATCCTCCTCCGCAGCACCCAAACCGTCCTTCTCCAGCACACCTCTCCTACATACCTACTTCACGGTCAGCTGGGGATGATTCCGAGCAGATTATTCGGCCCTTTGTCGGAATCGCAATGGAATGGGATCCGAGGGTGGCACACGCCTCGGTCGAAAAAAATAAAATACTGGAATTTTCGGGATTTTTCCAAACAGGTCGAGCGTGAGGGAGCATTCTTTTTTTTTAAATTAGACCTGGGGTTTACGAGTTTGCTCCCCCGTACTCTTTTTTCAGGTCCATTCCATTTATTCATTTGCCCTGATTCTCTTCATAAAAGGATTTTTCTGCTGCTGTTGTTATTTTCAAGGCTTACGTGACCTATGCAGTGGGAAATGTCGCTCTTTTGTTGCCAATTTAGTTTTCCGTCATACGGATGCCCATGGGTTTAAAAGGGAGTTTAATTTTACTTTCTCGTCTTCATTCGATCGGTATACTCTGGAATTTTTAATAATTTGATCGGTATACTCTGGAATTTTTAATAATTTTTTAATCACCGTGTAATAAAAATTATAATTAATGGGTTTTTATCTCTTTCCTAGGATTTTTCCATCCATTACATCAAAGATCGTTGAAAGGTCACGAACATCAACTGGGAGGGGAAACTGAATCACAGTAGGCTTCTTAATGACTGTATGGTGAGACTGGAGTGAGGCGAACTTTTATTACCGGTCAAAGACATCTATTTTTTATCCGACGGATCTACGAAACTTACTCCATTTGTATAAAACCAGAGAGCATATCTTAATTTCACAGGTATAATATAATGTAATGCCAAGTGTACATATTGTGCGCTAGAGTAATTTATTTATTTAATAAATTATGAAAAGTATATTCCAATGCCTAAGAAAATGATTTTTACATTTAAGACTACTCATTTGTAATTAAAAAATAGGCCCTCGACGATTTTGTGGTCGAAAAGTTTTGACAGTTTCGCACTCTTGACAGTTTCATAGTCTATAAATCTATTCTGTTATCTTTTAGCTCCTTCTAACCTCTTGGTTCACATGTCTGCCAAAGCCTTTTGCTCTTTTTTGTTTCTTGAAAAAAGTTCTCCTTAAAGTGTTTTAACTGTCCTGTAAATTCTGTTAATTGAAACAATTTTCAATTGAGAATGCATTTTTGGTGATACATAAAAAATGGTACTTAATTGTCAGCTACATAATTAAAATTAGTGGAACATTTGGATATTTTCTTAGCTTTACAAAAAAGGCCGAGTCCAAAACGTTCCAAAAATTAAAATGCATTACTCTTTTATTTTTATCTCACAAGATCGTAATCATTTATATGCTATTCACGGTTGAGGAAATCAGAATAATTTGTATT
Source organism: Hetaerina americana (assembly GCF_022747635.1). Taxonomy (NCBI): domain Eukaryota; kingdom Metazoa; phylum Arthropoda; class Insecta; order Odonata; family Calopterygidae; genus Hetaerina; species Hetaerina americana. The sequence continues at coordinate 59,860,178 of NW_027286069.1, forward strand.
GTAGCGAAGAACGAGATGAGAATACATTGTGTTTCATTCCGCGTACGGTTGGAATACATTTTCTGAAAAGGGAAACGGGTGCTGGAAGATAAAGAGGAAGAGAGATGAGAGGGTTGAAGGAAAGAGAAGCAGTAAAGTAAGATACAGAGTGCCAATGGAAACGGTGGAACATGATCAAATGAAACGCATAACTGATTTTGGCTCACACAAGAAAGGAAACGAATTTCCTTGTCATCTGTAAAGGAGAAAACACCGAAGGGAAACTTTAAAAGGACGTCAACAGAAAATACGCTCATGAATTTTGAGAAAGGGATATGCCGCACAAAATCTACGACGAGATACCGCACAAAAATTTCCGATAGATTCCCATCGTATATATTGAAAATCTGCCTGTGGGAACCGGTCTAAGGAGAAGAGGCACGCACAAAATCGTGGCACAAGATCACGAGGCGATCTAAGAAGGGAAGTAAATCGACAGCTTCAGTACTCCTATGCTTACTTAATTTGCTGTCGTCTAAATCCTCATGCAAGGAGCGTTGGGTAAATCTGGCACATTATTTTATTTTCTTGAGGAACTTGTAAGATTAAATGCTGTATGCAGCACAAGAAAAGAGAGCGCTTAGATATATGTATTTGAACAGAAATCCCTTGGTTAGACAATGGTATTTAGAGTACTTCTTAGGAAAAAATAATGTTATTATTCATTCCTGAGAATTAATGTTAAATAGTTATTATTTTCTAATTATATAGACCGACATCACTGATTTGTGATGTCAAATACGGTCTCGTAATCCTTCAGGTATAAAATCGATATTCATATGTTAAAAAAATAAACATCACCATAAACGTCTTTGCTCGGTATGAGTAATAAATAGAATTTTTATATGAACAGAACAACTGAAATGGATCACATATAGGTCGTAGTCTAGGGTAGATTCCATTTAATATGGCAAATTTAAGTCACTAACGTTGTTTTGCCAATAATTTCTTTGCTCAGTAATCAAATTTGGTGACGTCACCGGATTTTAGTAAAGCGTTAAAAAAAATCGATTAGACAGACGAACTTAATAAAAGTCTGCAAAAATTTTTATTAAGAAAATTTCATATAATTTCAGTAAATATTGTACATGATGAATTTTTCGGTCGTCGATTAGTTTAGTATTTATTCGATAAAAGTATCTTTCAGAAAATATTTCCAATAGTTGCTATATGTTTTTAATTTAACCCAAACATAAATTATCTAAATAAACTCAGTTATATCGAAATTATCAAAACAAATATGGAAGAAATATATTGGTATTTATTGGTGATCTAATAGTTTTCTTTGTTCAATTCACCTTTAAACATCTTTAAAGAGAGCTAATAGTTTGATATTACATCCAGTTAAAGATTACTTTTAAAAGTAGACTTCGTTAACAATTTTTTACTTTTAGTATTTTATATTTTTATTAATGTTTTCGGTAGCATTTTTCAGAAATATATTTGGGTCGCAAGTGGTTGTTTTATTGCTCATACACTTTGCTAGTTTTGATGTAGCATACGATAGTTTTGATTCAAGCAGTAATGGGGTGGCGGAAAAGAGAATCGAGAGTGTATGAAATGAGGAAAGAGTATAATAAAAGAGTGAAACAGTTGATTGCGTTTTTAAACGAGAAATCAAACAATTTTTGGTACATCGATTTTAATTTATTCAACGCTATTTAAGCAAAGAGATTTTTTTAGCCAAAATGCTGACCAGATGAGTCCGTCGGGACATTTTGAGACATAGGAGTAAGACTAAAAATACTAATTTTTGCTCTATTAGGTCTATGCTTACAATTTTCTATTATGAATAGATTTTAATTTATTCAGTAAAGATTTTTCTTATTGTTTCCCTATTTTGGAATTAAAAAGGATTAAGAGTTGTTGAATGAAGTATGAAGTTATGATGACAGTATGAGTAACTTAGAGAGAATATTTATAATATGAAAACATGAGAAGAGAATGCTTTCCATCGTTATTTTATTTTGGTTGTGTTGACACACAAAATGGGTGAAAATATACTTACTTCACAATTCACAAAAAATATGTAAATTTTTGTTACGTTAAGTAACGGTAATCAGCGGGCAATAAGTTATTAGGCCTCCACTTAAATTCTCTTACTTTTTATAATCTATATGCCATGTGAATTTGATGCATTCTATGCGGATTAGTTGAAACGCAAGGATAATCAATATTGTAATCAATTAATTTTATGTGAAATATGGAACACTTAAGAATGGCAGATATTTATTGCCTGTGTTGCAAATTCTTCATACTTTAGTATCCGTCTTCAACATACCAATCACGCCGTTTCAGTTAACTAACGTGCAAAATGGAAAAAAAAGATAGGATTTGTGATTTATGTCTCCTTAGACAATTGCCAGACGATCAGCTTGGAAATGTTTAACGTATGCCATCAGAAATCCAAAAGTTTTGATTTTTTTGCTTCAGGCTATACCACGCAGCGAATAATTACAATCTGTCTATGCAATTAAAGGTGGGGTTGAACCTGCAAACCTTTGAGAAAATACTGTCTATCAATAAGAAAATTATCAAATTATTTGCTTTCATATGCTTTTGATTTCATATTTCCCTTTATAATAGAAATATCTGTAATTACGTGCAGTATTACCACAAAGTAGTGGAAAGAAAGGGATCTCTCTTTCTAGTGAAAGTGTTTCATTGTCATTGCTCTTGACGTAAAAATATCTGTCTTTGTCCCATAAATACTGATATTGAGTTGATGGCATACTAATAATCTAAGAATGAGTAACAAGCCTTATTTTGGAAGAGAAAATGTTCTTTTCAATACAACTATTCCATTTAAGCTTACCGAAGGCCTAGGTGTTTATTGTAGAGAAATAGCAATCCGCGAGATAATGCAGAAACCATGCATCGTACATAACTTGAAGTAACATGTTTTTATGGCCTTGTCTTTTATTTGTTTACCTACTTAATAAAACCTTTTTTTAAAAAGGTTTTATTACATTATTTTATCTCAACAACTCACAAATAATATCTTATAGTAAAGGATGTAAATTGTTCTTTGAAGTGGCAAAATACTCGGATCGCTGTCGAATTTGCAATGAATATTATGTTTGCAGTTGATTTCATTTTTACTTTTCATCTGTGCAAAATAATTATTGCGCAGTTATAAAGGAACATTCAAGTTTGATTTACTCCAGTTGTTTTCTTAACGATACCATAAAAAGTATAAGTCCACTTTGTATATGATACCCTAATGCCGAGCACTTCGTTTTCACAATGGATAAATGCCACATTAAATCGTCTCAACAATTTCACAGCAGACGACGTCAACGCCCATTATGTCATGAGACTGAAAGAAAGAGATAGGGCGAGACCTTGATCTATTTAAAAAAACCTTAAGCAATAACCCCGTGGCTTTTTATGCCCCTCCCACGTGCTTGGCAATCAATGAATTTGTCCCATCAGCAGAAAAAATCATGTAATTCTTCCCCCCGTCCCCGCCCTGCATCCTTTCTTCCGCGGAGGCGATTAATGACTAAGGGGCGCTCGCCTGCCTGCTACTCTTGAGCTACTCAGTGCCATGCCTCCCCCAAAATCATCCTTTCTCCTCCTCCACCCTTCCGCGCGACCCGCCATTTTTTGGTCGTCGTCGCGCGCCGACAGTGTAGGAGCGGCGGCGTCGGCGGGGATCTTCTCTTGACCCGAGAGGAAGGACAGAAGGGGGAAAGAGAGAAAAAGATATCCTTGCTGTCATACCCTCCACCCCCCTACTTTATTTTCACGTCCCTCTGTCCTCTCTAATGTAACCAACTCCCGCTATTCCCCTCTCTTTTGCCGTTTGGCTCAATCCTCACGGGGGAGCCTCTTGAGCTCCGGGTATCTTGGCTTTCCGCTTCCACTGTATCTCTCACTGCACCCATTCTTCATATTCATTTCCATCCCCTTTACCTACCTGTCCTTGCCTATATATCCCCGGCCTTGTTTCATAAAAATCTCGCTCTACTTTTTCCTGTCGGCGGGTTGAAAATACTGCACGCTCATCGAATCTTTTTGTTGCAGAAGCGCCGTTGCATTTTTTCAAAACTGCGGCGTAATAAACATTTATTTCAATGCCGTAATGGTTTCTTTTCTCTCATTTGTTATTCACATATCACCATCATTTTTGATTTATGCATGCATATCGTTTCTGTGTACCTTACCCTAACCATGTGAAACATGGGAGACTGTCCTTTAAGAAGGTTTTCTACCACGCGGTCTAAGGGGAATCCTGCGGGACTACTTAGAGGGTAAGATATGTATATGCAATTTGGATTAAAGTTAGTGACTAATAGAAATGTCTGAGATATCTCATATCTTATCAAAAAAAGCCTTCTTGTAACTTAACATACGAGAAATTAGGTTTTATTAAAAATTTCCCCATTATATTTTAGCAAATTCAAATTATAAAGGACTCGTCATTTGTAATCCGGATTTGCTAAAAATGTGACTAAATATTGCAAAAATACTTAGCCACACTAGAAATACGTGCTCGCCTAAACGAGTGCAAAGTTACAACTGTTTCCAAATTTATTCCATCCGCCTGCCAAAAGCTTTAACAATTTAATTTCGCCCTTCTCTTCCTTCATATTTCTCCCCACTCACTTCCCTCTTTTCCCCCCTACACTTCGTTTAATACCGTTTTCTCGCCCTTCGTCTCTCTCTCTCTCTCCATTATTGCACCCCGATCCATTTCCATATTTCCCGCATCTCCTACTCACGAGGCCTCCCTCTCCTTCGCCCTTCCTACTTCCCACCGACCACCCTCTCTAACTCCTCATCTCCCCACTCCCTAAACCCCCTCCCCCGGATGACCTCGTTCCTTACGAAGGTGGCTGGAACGAACACCGCAACAGCCGAATGGCTGCGTATGGGTGCGGAGGTGGTTTACCCAGCGGGAACAAACATCAGGGGCCGTGCTTTCGAAGTGAGCAGGGACCGCGAAAACAAAAGGAAGGAAGGAATGAGATAAGGAGTTTTATTGAATGACTGAATCCCTCGAGGTAATGGGAATGCATTTGACGTTTGCTGGATTCTGAGGGAAGGGATAGATATGGGCAGGTGAGGCCATTGGTTTCGGTCACTGCACAGGAGTTGGCTGAGTTTTGCAGCAATTTCCTTTAACATACTGGTTCTTTGCTCTTTAGATCTGACCGCTAGGCCGCTATGTAGATATCGTTTGGTTGGAATGAGCATGGTATTAGGGAGAAAATGTAGGATAAAGAATCGGAGATTAGGACATGCTATAGAGTTGAATGGAGAATGATAAATGCATTACATTAATTTTTACGAGGTGAATTTGAAGGATAGAGAAACTACATTGACTTAACGACGCGAAGACAGATCGCTGATGGCATCACATTCGCCAAAGAGAAGATCCCGATGATTATACTTGTAGCTAGTCAGGAATAAGAGAGAATGCGATGAGGTAGAGAAACTTTCTATCGCCATTTATCTATGGTAATTAGAACCATATGGAGCTTACTTTTGTAAATGCATGTAGAGTTCACTATTTACAGTCCATCTAAATAACCATGTGCATTATTGTGAGGCATTTGTCTAAGAAATCCCTAGACCAATTACCAGAGCTACTGCCGCCAGCAGTAATTGAGAATCGGGATGTTAATAAGAGATTCTAATAACAGCGAGTCAATCACTATGGAACCTATCTATGATACGTTTTCTGATTATTGAGAGAATTAAGTGGAGAAAGAAGCAGGGAAAGGCGGTGTGGGAAAGGTATAAAAAATTTCAATTTTAAAAAAGCTTTCTTTTATTTGGCAAAACTTTAACCTTTTATTGATTTAGAACAATCACCACAAAATGTTTTCTACCTAGCATATATTTATAAAATATCGTTTCACTTATTACAAATTAGTGACTCTGATTTCCCTTTCTTATTTTCTCCCTTTTGAAGTGCATATCTTGTTTTCGTGCTCATATTTTCATTTTTTACATCAACTACACTTCAATGATAATTGTTGAGCCAAGAATTGGCAAATAGTTACCGAACACACTGCGATACCAACCAGTTAAAAGCATGACGTTGACTTATAAGAAAGGAAAATGATGATTAGTTCTTTGAAAAAGCAGAATATTTAACTAACTGATAATAATGAAAGTATACGGTAAAGATGCATTTCATTGTTAGCCATTGATTTTCAACAACTTACACTTGTTAAGAGTGCATTTATCATACTCTGGGTACCTAAGTATTCATTTCATTGCTCATTATGTTTAAATGAATCCCTTAATTTACCTTGAGAAATTTAATGTTAACAAATGTGAGTTATACTAATTTTTAAACGTTCAAGGGACTTTTCATGATATTAAAATATTTACATTGGTATAGGGTGATTTATGGTCGACAAACTGTAAAATATACTGTAGTTATCAGACATTCGCAAATATCCGTACCTTCGCTTCTATACCGTACTCCTTTTCTGGCCTTTATTTTTTTCTCTTGACAACGCCCTAGAATTTCAGTTATCTCGGCCGTCTAAAAAAGGCAAGGAAAACAATTTTATTTGCATTTTTGGCCACAATTGTGAGAGATCTTTTAAAAAGTAAAGGAATAAATAAGCTGAACTTGTACCCGTTCCTCATTCTCTCTTTCTTTCCCACCACCGTTTTCCACAAACTCTGCTCCCTCTCTCTCTCACCCACCTGCTCCTTATGTTTCCCCTTCCCCTTTTCAAGGTGTTGCGGGTTTCTTCGTGGAGCGTTAAGAAGAGCCGCGGGAATTTCCGAGGCAAATTGGGGGTAATTTTGTCTGAGGGAGGAGGAATTGGTAGGGCGGTTGCTCTGAGCGGAATGTTGGTGGGTGGACGGGTTGGAAGAAGAATATTGGGAGGGAGGATGGTTGAAGAGGGAGAGAAAGAGAAAGAAAAGGGTAAGGTAAGGAAAAATAAATAAGGAATAGGAGGCGAAAAGAGGGATCGAGTTATGTTTAGGGAAAAAGGGCCCCAAAAAAATATATATAAGGAGAGAAGCAGCAAACCAGCGGGAGACCCCTATATTGGATGCGAGGGAGGGAGAGGGAATGGAGGGAAAGAGAAAAGAGAGGGAGAGAGGAAGAGGGTAGGCCGCGAAAGTGAGCTGACGAGTTGTAATCGGGAGGGGAAGCTGTTCAGTGAAAAGAGAGCAGGGTGTAGTTTGTAAGAGGAGGTGATCTCGGGAGGGGTCGATTTCAGGGTAGGGATAGGGTGGGAACATTTTGAGGAGTATTCGCCAGCATCATCAGTGAGAAGGAATAAACGGATTGGAAGGCGAATGGCCCTCCTCCTACACTTTACCCCTCGACCTCTCCCTGCACCACACTTTTCCCGAAAACAAATAATTCCATTCTACCACGAAACAAGTTTCCGCCTATTCAGGCGGTTTATTCAAGGGATAGTTTGCGGGTGTGATTAAGGTTTGAAATGAAGAAATGGTCACTTTAACGATGACTCGTGAACGGATAACTAACGCAGCTGAAAGAGGCTGGCTGCATATAGTTTCTACAGACTTTTCTGTCCACGGATTGTCGCTTTGGCTATTTTCTGTAAATTGCGTACACACGTGACTGAATTAAGTATTAGATAGGATTTAACGACATTTCCGCAGTTACAGCCCGTTAAAATTTGGAGGAATTCACTCAGAAATATGTAATCCACCGTGAGACCGAAAAAATACCCATTAAAGGCTCATTGTGTATCTGATACCAATGTATTGGGCAAGAATTTTTTGTCACAAGGAAAGAAACGGTTAGCATCATATAATAATACTTTTCATCAATTTTTGTCTCCATATCCATAAGTTTCATTCAAAATTAAATAAGGCTCTATTTCTCTTTAGAGGCATAGACCTGACGATAAGACTGCAGTCTTTCGTAATTCGTTTTTCTTGCAACCTCACTGATTGATGTCGGTTTACTTGTCACAGGAGGGAAGTAAATTGGTATGAATGTATTTTATTTAGGGTTGGTAATTGTCCTTTATCGCACGAAACAACTAATTTTATTATTTTCGTTGACTTGGATGAATTACGCATAATAATTAAAGATAATTACCAACAACCCAGGAATTATTCTTTTGAACATTACATAAGATCTAGAGTTTCAGTAAATGAAGATCCACACCACATTCTTAGTTTGGCAAAATCATAAATTCATTATGAAAAATAATGAATTTAAGAAATTAAGTTTCCTACTGATTCTCATTTTCAATGCCCATTCGCCATTCTCTGGGATTTTATCCATCATTCCATCACGAAGACCCTCATATGTCGGTCGGTTTGATCATATGGGTGGTTTACCTGCTCACTCAAAGGTCGCGGGTTCGAGTTCCAACTCTGGCGTTGTTTTCTGTCAAGTCTGCTTGGTCGGGCCCTGGGGAACGTGATGATAAGTATAAATCGGCTCAAAGGCATCCCAACGAGCGCGCGTACACACAGCGGCGTCCTGGGAGTAAAAAAAGACCGTCTTCTTCAGAGAATATTGTCTCGCATATGCATGGGTGGTCTGAAATGTTTCCGACCTAACAAATATACAAGACATTTTTTCTGAAATTTTCTGATGCCGGAAACTTTTCAGACCACCCTCGTATATACGCAACTGCCAAAGATTCCATTTAGGAATATTTAACGCTATTATCTCAATGCAATCCACCATTACTCTTGGATTTTGGATCACGGTTTGAATGACTGCATTTTTTTGTCATTTGTCTACATGTATTTACCTCCTCGTCGTGTTTTACTCCATTCACACTTTAAGGGACAAAAATCCGCATTATACGAATTCCGAATAAAGCATCGAGAATAGAATTACCTTTACCAAATATTATCATTGAGAACTGCGCTCAAGCTCCATATTGGGAATCAAGGTTTTAGTGGGTAACTGCTTAGAGCAAATAAGAGTGAAAAATATATTTAGTACTCTCACCAAGCAATTCGGAAAATTTTAGCCACCCATCATCACTCACAGTGAATTAACGAAGGAGCTCTATCCATTCATTCAATTTGTATATATTTCTTGCTCGCAAACGACGCCATTTTGTTCTGGCCGCCCATTCATGTTGACTCATTCCATCAGAGTGGTGACCTGTCAGTTAACCTTGCAATCTGCAATGCTAGGAACGGATAATTCATTGACAAAACTAACTGATTAATCTTCCTTTCAGAGCCTCAACGAGTATTCGACAGCTGAACAGTAATTTAGGCTTTTTGTGTTTCATGAAAAAATTGACTTGGTTTTATATTCTGCCGATGTGAAAATATACAGAATGGTAGAGAACGTAAGAGGATGATACATAGGAATTAAAGAATAATCCGACTGATTTTTTTAGAAAGGGTTTTTAATGCTTAAGAATATTTAAATTTGGGGAATACTAAATTGAATGTTTTAGCAATGATTAATATTCTCGTTATATAATTTTTTGGGAATATTTGCTGTAGATTAGGATTTTCTTAGGTTAGCAGCTGACTCCGAAACAATTTCAGCATCTCCCTATGACAGTTTCGGTAGGAAAGACGAATAACTGAAAATTAAAATATGCACAATGCACCATGAACTCTGGAAAAAAATTATGCATTTTAGAGTTGTTAGCTATCAAATGAAGAACCTTGATTATTTGAAGTTAACGAGTACAAATAGAAACCAATTTGTCACAAGAAAGGAGAGGAATATAACTGAATTGGTGAAAAAAAATTATAGATAAGGATTGAATTGGGACCAAAATATCATAATACATTGAACTTTATTCATTATGCTTTATGTAAAGTCGAAAGTATCATTCATGTAAATATTTCGAAATAATTATTTATTTGTAGATCAGTATGAAATTGTTATGGTTCTCAACTGATTTTGATATGTAAAGAATCATTAACACTCTAAATATTAATTTTTAATGCAGCAGTCTGCAAAATCATTAGCAATAGTCCTTCAAATTTGAATTCTAAAATGATTCTACAGAAATTAACAAAGAATTTACTGTGTTATTATTCATAAAAAATTCGGTACAGTTACCAATGAAAATGGAAAATTCTTTGTTCCCAATTACAGCTGTGGTAATCACTACAGTTTAAAAAGCAACGTTTCCCTGCGTTAACAAATCAGCCAGGGGCGGAATTTTTATATCAAACGGAGTAATAAATGTGATTCTAACGTATTGAACCACTTATCCGTCCTTTGGTATCAAAATTTCTCCATCACCTTTCTTATCTATTCATGATTCCAGGCCGAACACATCCTTCGCATAGGCCGAAGTGGTGAGTCTGGGTGGATAACATTTGCTTGGTTAACCCACGTTCCTGTTATATGGATAGTGTACATATACCCACCTATTGGGTGTTTTTAGGTCGATAAATGATACTGTGATAAGATGATGCCATAATGCAAAACTTCAGTAGTTATAGATGAACAAAGGCTAAGACAGTGCCTTTTTTACGGTTCTTTTTATAAGTGCCGAATATGATATGTAAATAAATAATGGAAATGTTTCGTTATGCCGAATCGCATTGAATGATGACTTAGTTGCATAAATGCCTATGTCGCTTCAACAAATATTCAAATTCAGAAGTAGTCATTGGTAATTCTTGGCTCACGGTCTGGGGAAAAGTCGTACGTACAAAGAAGAGGGACGTAACAGGGGTTTTAAGAGTCCGGAAATGATGCTACTAATCTCTCTGGCGCTTCTTCTATCTTTTGAAGGGCGTTATTGTGTGTGTGAGAGAGGAAGAGAACGTAAAGGAGTTCGGGGGAGCATCTGCGGGAGAGAGAGAGAGAGAGAGAGAGAGAGAGAGAGAGAGAGAGAAATTGTCCCATAAGGCATCATCATATCCGACGAAGGAGAGGTGAAAAAGGAAGGGAGGTAGAGGTGGATAGTTGAGAGGAGGAGAAGGGAGCGACGGCGATGCGCGATGGGAGTAGACGAGGCCGAAAGGTAGCCTGCGGGAGACGCACGGTGAAGGAAAGGTCCATGGGGTTATAAAGGGGGCAAGTGAAGCAGAAAATGCAATTAGTCATCGGGTACGGTGGAAACGGGTTGAGAAGTGAGAGTGGTGGGAGGAAAATATAGGGTTAGGGTGAACGAGAGGGAATCCGAAAGGTAAGATAATGAGACGGGAAGAAAATTAAAAGGAGGGCGAAGGGAAGAAAGCTTGCAAAAAAATAGCAGAAGTGTTTGAAATGCATGACGTTAAAGTCATCCTATGGAACATAGGGAAGTATGGTTGTTCTTCTTCCTTTTTATGTAATATGTTGGAGTTACCAATAGTAATCAGGAAAGTGTGTAGGAAGAGAGGGAAAGGTAAAGAAGAAGAAAATTAGTATGAGAAGTAAGACACATTAGTTTATTATGCGTTTATTATTTTTTTTAGGCGTGGATTGAAATAGATAAGTTTCTTGTGTAGCCTTCGGTAAAAAAAGAAATTTTAACTTTTAAATAAAACCCAGAAAATCAGGATATTGCATCTATTCCTTGTTAAAATTAGAATATTAATGAAATACAATGTAATGTACAACTAGAACTGCTCATATTATGAACATTTCCGATCTTATTTCGATGATTCGATTGGGCCAAACTGATTTACACTGACTTTGAAGATGAAGGTGAAAGATGTAAGATGAAATTAATTGAAGTATTTTTAATTTCACCATTGATTTTTGTCCAAGGGCATTTTTCATATTAGATATTAGATAAATTTTTACGTGATTTTCGTCTGACGTTTCCTTCGTTTAGATAAATTATGTTTATGTGCCACAATTCCCGCTCAAAGTCTTATGCCTGCGATCTGTATTTTTAAGACTATGCTAGTGCCTTTGACCTGGGTATATAATTGACAGCTCTGAAAAAAAAACGTACGTATCAGTAAACTATTGAACATAAAGTCAATCATATTTTGATACGATTGAAATGTAATACGTTTGCATAGATTTTTATTGGAATTGAAAAGGGACCGAAAATTTGAAGTGATAACTTGAATAGTGAGATTTTTAGGAGTGTTAATGAAGGAGAATTGAAGTGTTAAGTGAAAGTACTGATAAAAATAGACGTAGTAGATGAAATGATCAATTACTGAGGAGGTGGTTTCATTTTTAAATGGTCGATTAATCGCTGAAAACCGTTAGATCCCCTTTTAAAACATAACGAACCAAATGAAAGCATTGAACTATATTATTATTACTGGTGTATGAATTGAGTTAATGCTCAATTTCCTGCGATTAGTAATGAATGCTTCCATCGCAATTTTGCTAGCTTATAGAGTTATAATAATAATAATTATATAAATATATATATACACATATATATGTATACACACACACACATAAATATATATATATATATATATATATATATATATATATATATACATATATATATATATATATATATATAATATCTTCGAAATGGAACGCTCTTCGGCGACACACAAATATATAAAAACACAGATGTAGATTTTTAGAATATAGAGACACAAAGAAAGGACACTCACAATTTGTTATTTTACGTTTCGACAGCACGGCTGTCGTCTTCAGCCGAAGACGACGACCGTGCTGTCGAAACGTAAAATAACAAATTGTGAGTGTCCTTTCTTTGTGTCTCTATATTCTAAAAATCTACATCTGGGTTTATATATATATATATATATATATATATATATATATATATATATATATATATATATATATATATATATATATATATATATATATATATATATATATATATATACACACACACACACACACACACACACACATATATATATATACACACACGAGGGTCATCCGGAAAGTAGTACCCGTTCGTGCCGCATGAAGTGCTGACGACGCGAGTAGCCGCTGGACGAGGTCAGATAGCTTCAGTGGCTTGTCTGCCTTCTCTGAGCCAAGTTGCGTGACGCTAGCATTGCCTGTGTTGTTTCTGTGATTGTTTACAATGTTTAAAAAAATTGAGAACGCCGCCAGTTGTGAAGTGAGGGCAGTGATTAAATTCCTCAATGCAAGAAACGTTCGCCCATGTGATATTCATCGCCAATTAAAGGAGGTGTATGGAGACAATGTAATGGACGAGTCGTCTGTTCGGCGGTGGTGTCGCAACTTCAACATGGGGAGGGGGAACACACACGACGATGAGCGTTCGGAGAGACCGTCTGTCATTACAGACCAACTGGTGAGCTCAGTTGACGAATTCGTGAGGAACGATCGGCGCGTCACAATTGATGACATCTGTGAGCATTTTCCCAATGTTTCTCGAACAATTGTTCATGAAATTGTTAAACACCATCTGCATTATGCAAAAACTTGTGCAAGATTGGTCCCTCGCGTATCTCAATGAGCTGGCGGCGAAGGACTATGCAGCAGGAATACAGAAACTTGTCACACGTTATGACAAATGCCTTAATTTGCTTGGAGATTATGTTGAGAAGTAGTTTAAAGTATCCTCTTTCAAATAAAATTTTTTATGTTTGTTAATATTTACTTTTGTGTCTTTATTTCACGAACGGGTACTACTTTCCGGATGACCCTCTTTTATATATATATATATATATTACAATCGAAAAAACAGAAAATAATATTTTGCGTATGAGCTGAAATAACTTGAAATGGAATAAAAAATTTGACTTTTATTTATTAACCAAATCAAAATTTTCTTAATATATTGTATAAATAGTTATCCTCGATCTGCGTGCATTCCTTTGTTATAGATTTTAGTTTTACTTCGATACTTGTGGCACATGGCTTAGGAGAAACGTCGTCATTGTTATCATTTTTATATTTCGACAGACGCTCCGCAAGTCTCCCACACATATTGACCATTTACAAACAAGATCGTCCCATTATGAGTCATGATATTATAAGAGGGAAGGCGAATAACATTACGGACCATACATTCCTTCTTAATAGATCACTAACGCATCAATTAAACAGGTTCGCCTTTCCATTAGAAAATACCTGCCCGCTCACAGTTCCCTGCGGTGAAATTCTCACGGTGGAGAAAGGTGAAGAAAAATTCGTAAAATGGGAAGATCCCGCTCGCAGTGTCGCGGGAAACTTCTTCTCCCCCTCCCCACCAGTTCCCTCACTCCCCCATTTCTTTGCCTCACCTCCCCTCTCTCGGTATCCAAAGAGGGAATAAAGAGAGAATGGGAATAAAGAAAAGCCATGAACCTTAAGGGATGGGAGCGCACGGGTGACTCGGGGAAATTTAGGCCAAATGGATAGGAATTTATTTCTGGAGACTCGGAGAGACTAATAGAAGGCGAAGTGGAGGAGGACTAGTTGGAGGGTGGAATGGTATCGGGAGGATTGGAAGCGGTGTCACGAGGGCTGAGAAAGGCTGAGGGGATAGGGAAATGAGGGGGAGATGACTCATCAAACGCAAGTTAAAGGACGGCGCATGGAGACTTCTGAACGGGAAGTCATACGGGAGATGTGAGGAATGAGCCGACGAGATTGCAACAGGAAAAGCGGGGATGGCCATGGCTCTGGTAGACGGGAAATGGTGCGTTGGCAGATCATATTTTAGTTGAAACTGAGATTTTGAACTTAAAGTTCTATTTCACTGTTTGGGTGTAATATTGCCTCTACTTAAAATTAGACATTTCAAGATTTGTAAGACAGCATTTTTTAATTTTTGTTCCTATATAACTTATTAACTTTATGTTAAGTCATTATAATGTTATTTATTTATTTTTTATATTTTTATTGGACAACTGATCTGGCCTAAAACCTCAGGGAACGTTATGAACCTGCTACAGATGAATTCAGAAATATCTCATACTTCAGAATGCTGACCCTTTAAGAGTTTTCTGATTGGTCAGCAATTTAATTTAGTCACTCAGTGGTAGGAATCAATGGATGAAAAATTGCGACTATTTTTAATTTATAATTGCATTGTTAATAACAACACGCTATAATTACTTTCTAAGATTCAAATCAAGGAATTATATCACAGCAAGAGTTTAGTAATAAAGTACTGTTGGAGTTGAAGCCATTGTTATTGTATGCTGAATAGAGGAAAGGACATCACGCGACTATACTCCCAAGATGAGAGCTAAACCTGTGATATACGGGCTTACTTGGACTTAGTAAGCTATTTTGGACTATTACAAACTGGGTTAGCAGCAAACTTGATAGCTATAGAAATAAGTACTTGGATTCGTACCTTTTATTGTGTATACCAGTTCGAATTCTAAAAATATTTCATATGAGGACATTATATAATGCCAACATTTCCGTAATATAATATCTACTAACCTTGAACCTGTTTAGATGGCGAAATTTAATTCATAATATGGCAGAATTTGATGGCTTCTGAGATTCTCTGTAGTAAGAACTATATAAATAATAAGATTAAAGCATTTTAATATTTTCTTTGTAAAATATTTTTGGACCATTTTAAACTCCTTACGGGCAAGAGAAATTAAGAGGGGTTGATATTAAGAGCCGAGAAGGTGAGATATATGGAGACTAAATGTAATAGAATGATGAGATAGATATAACAGCGAATTTGATGAGCCGCATTTGGTGCTATAAAACCTATGTACGAACATCGTATCTATCTTGTTTTATCATATTTTAGCCCATTGATTGTCATTGTTTGTTGATTAAACTTCGAATTATACAATGCCTGTTCAATAATTTCCCGAACATATTTATTGCGAAAAATACTTCACTTACAAATTATCGGTCTGGGTCCTCCTTAAAGGTAATCTCCTCGCCTACGTACATACTTATCCCAACGGTTTCCACTTTTTAAAACAGCCTTGGAACGCTTATTTCGGAATGCTCATAAGCTCCTCCGTCGAATTTTCTCCATAAGCCACTCTGGAATAGTGGCAAATCTTTTTTCTTTGACCAGGGTTTTCAGTTTGGGGAACAGGATAAAGTCACATGGGGCCAGGGCTGTTGAGCAGGGTGGGTGGAGAAGCTGAGCAGTCTTGTTTTTGGCTAAAAACTCACGAGTTCCGAGAAATGAATGAGCCGGCGCGTTGTCGTGGTAAAAAAATCACTAGCCGCTTCTCCGAAGTTCGGGCCGTTTTCACCTAATTTTCTCTCTGAGGCGTTTCATAACCTCCAGATAGTAGTCCATGTTGACCGTCTGACCTTTAGGTCGGTAATCGTCATGCACAACTCCCTTTCCATCGAAAAAAACAGGCAACATCACCTTGACATTCGAGCTTTTTTTGAGTCGGGAGGATGTTTCACCAATCCATTGTGAATATTACACTTTTGCTTCGATTTCATATCCATAAACCCATGACTCATTACCTGTTAAGATTTCAAAAAAGGTTTCATCCTCTTCAGTTCGATCAAACAATAAATCCGCTCGATCAACATGAAGTACCGTCTTTACTGAATTGAATTTATTTCCTGTGAAAGTTAATGTATGGTGAGAGGCTATGAACCACTAAATTTGGAGGAATAATAGTATTCAGCGTTTCATTGTACGTGTATTCTTTTTTAAGGCAGGCACACTCTTATCCTATCACCTGTAACTAGTACTCTCTAAAATGCACTTCTTGAAGTTGACTTTCAACTCAAGAACGCATAAACCTGGAATGTAATTATTGTTTCCCAGAAATATAGTTTACAATCATAAAGACTTATATTAAAAAGCGAATTCATTTACAAATTGTGAGGGAGAATAGAAGATGTCGCAGGGTCACTGTTTGGGGGAGGAGAGAAACTACTATTTTAGGAATAGCGTATTAACTATACTTGTATATTATCTATCGTTTATCGAACATTCATAAGTCAACTTGTCACCTCCATTTAAGACAAAAATGTTCAAACCCTTGGAAGAGGTAGGCATGCATCACCTCTGCTTTTCGGAAAAAAATTTATTAAATCTTTAATAAAAGTCGAATTTGGAAGAAATAACGACAGAGCAAATAAAAAAAATTGCAGGAATTCTTTTTATCCACTAGTCTCCATTAGTCATAAGCGACAGATATGAAATAGAGGACAATATCCACAGGGGGGAGAGGGGGCTAGGGGAAGAAATTTGGGAGGATGATAGCGAGCAAAAGATGAATTGGATGGAACTCGAAAGAGGAAAGGAGGAAGGCTCGGCGACAGATAAGGGGAGAGAGAACGAGGAAGGTCGAGCATTTCTTTTCCTCGCTGGAAAAAGTGATGGGCAGCAGGGCCCAATGAGCGAGGAGAAGGGGACAAAGAGGAGAGGGTGATTAAGGGCGGAAGAAAGTGGAACAAGAGAGCGAGAAGAGGAAGAGAGCGGAACGGAAGAGAAAGGTAATGTGCTAAGGGCTGGAGCGTGAGGGAAAAACATGGCGAAATGACTTTAGGAAATGAAGGGAGGAAATGCAGGTTGAAATGAGAGCTGTAGTCGGAGGAAATTGATGACAGTACTAATATTTCCCTCGCCACTCCTCCTTACGGGGTCATTTCTTCCGCTCGGTTCCTCCTGCCTCAGATTCTTACTGCTGTCCCTTTCGGAGCTTCCTCCAACCCACTTATTCTGCCCCACCCTCAGTCCCACTATATCTCACTCCTCTGCTCTCCTTCATCATTCCTTCATCCCTGATTTAATTTCCATTCTTCCGATACTCCTGTTGTTTTCATCGCCATATTTCATCCAACCTAATTAACTTCATTAAAACTAGACCACAGTCACGCATCATTAAAATGCAGCTGATCTTCAATAATAAATTGGAATTATAAATTGATTTTAACAATCTTTCTGGAATTTTTATATCCCCCATCATCATCGTGGTCATTGAATAGGTAAATTATATCGAACCATCGCGTGAATATTGGGTAAATTCCTTCTTCATAGTTAAATGTGCAGTCTGTCACGAAGTAGGGATGGTTTGATTATCATACTTATAAGTGGTTTCTTCGGCATGGTCTAACAAGATGAACAATATTCTGATGAAGATGCAATAATCAAAAAGTGAGGGCAGCTTTGCAAAGAAAGATTCATTTTTCATGTAAGCAGATGCTTGAAGGTCACGCGGTGTGAAAAAATGGAGGCGTAAGTGGTGAGAGGAACGCAGCAGACGAATTGATTTCATAATTTTAGCTACCGAGTATGAGTTTTGCGAAGAAAACTAGTGTCTGCGAAGGCCGAGGCATCTTAAGCGCATTCATTGCTAACTGCTTGAAATTACAGTCCAAACTGTGGCTTTTTATGTACAATAACTGTCTATGAACCTTCAACCAGTACAGAAAAAAATTACTAGTCAAATTTGTGTTGTAATTTCCTTAGTGCTCAGTACTAGATAATTTGTGCCTGACTTTTGTCTGAGAAATTATTGGCGATTGGCTTACTTTAGTTATTATAGTTAAAGTCTGAAAATTATATATAGTTGTTTTATCATAAGTGACATTTTACTTAAGTGCATTCGGTGTTATGGTATTTAATGATTCCCTGTGAAAACACTAAGTGATATATTTCATTATGTTAAGAGGTTAATCTGAATTTTTTTTAACTGGAATAGAAATAACCGATTTACCTCAGTGAAACTTTTACATTTTTCAATGAAGTCTCCCTGCACACTAACGCACTTGATCCAGCAATGTTCCAATATCTTGATCCTATCTCGAAAATTAGTTTCCTCAAGGCCTGCAAAATACTCGTACCTGTTTACCTTGGCTGTTAGTTCCTTGTTTGAAGAAAATCACTGTCCACTGGGGAAAATTTTGACCTTGGGGAAGAGATGAGAGTATGAAGTAAAATCAGGCAAATAAGACAAGCGTGGCAACAATTGGTATCTAAGTTCACGTATTTTTGCCATGATAACGGCACTTCTGTGTGAGCTATTGTCTTGATGAAATATGACCTTATTCCTCGCCAAACCTGACCTTTTTTCGTGTAACTTTTGCTGTAGTTGGTTCAAAAGGTAGGCGTAGTATTGTCCAGTGATGTTTTGACCAGTGGAAAGATTATCTATCGGCAGAATTCCTTTTGCAACCCATTAAACCGAACCAATCACATTTCCGGCCAATCGCAGTGCCTTTGCTATCTTTGGTGGCGGTGAATCAACATGTTTCCATAGCTTTGACTGCTATTTTGTCTCTGGGGAAGGATAGTGGACCCAAGTTTCATCTGTGGTCACAAATCGGCTCAGAAAATCTTGTTGGTTACTGTTAAAACTGGTGAAACATTGTTCGGAAATTTCCATTCTAATGATTTCCATTCTTTGCGATTGCGTCAAGAGCTGCGGCACCCATCTATCAGATAATTTCTCATATCTAATTCCACTGTTAAATTGTGAAATACTCATTCAGATGACATCCCTACAGCTTCACCGGTTTTTCTCATTTTCAGTCGGTGATTCTCCATGATCATTCATGTACTTTTGCAATAATTTCTGGGGTAATGGCACATTTTCACAAACCGCTACGCGGATCATCCTCTAAGCTGTGCCAACCACACAAACTCGTTTGTCTACTTGACAAAAGTTGAATACGATCGAGCAGTGTCTCCCAGAATGTTCTGAAAGTCGGTATGTTTTCCTTTGCTTTCATACCTTTCTTACGAAGTATTTAATCACTGCTTGAATCTCAATTTTTTCCATCTTCACATATCACTACATTAAAACAACAACAGATAGGCGTCGACACCACAGTTCTCTTCCCAGAACACTGACGTAATAGGTGTTTACTCATAAAGGATTATTGCTCTATTACTGCGCCGGGAACTCGTTATGCTAACGCTTATATCTGGTAGTTATTTTGAGAAAACTTCAAACTACTCTCTTATCTAATTATGCGCCCACCAAATTTGACTTCATCAAGAATTGTAGAGTAATCTTTAAGTGCTCATAATACGAATACACCCCAAGGCCAGTTATTTTTTAGAGAAAGAGATTTGAGTTATCACCGATCTAACTGAAGTCGTTTTCGTTTCGCCTATTTTAAAATACGTTTTATGGATTACTGTGTTATACACCTTTTAAAGCACTAGGGCGTTGCGCATTTCAGAGCTTTGCACGATGAATATTGTGGTTAAAACTTTCATTCACGGCAACAGAGTGCGAAGGTTTGGGTAAATTAAGTTTTAATTTCTTTTTAATTAAATTCTTGTTTCTTTTCGTTATCCATTGTCTTTCTTCTCTCATGGAGTAATTTTGTAGATTCGCGCTTATTCGAAAGTTTCATCACGTACGCCTTCTCAAAAACAACACCGCTCCTTATTCCACCTGGTCATGATTTTGCTTTCATTTCTGGCCATTTTCACTTTCATGTGTCTCTTTTTCCATTCCACCCAAAGTCTTTACGCACCGGAATTCTTCTCCGTGCAGCAACTGAAGTAGAGGGGTCCTTCACGGGTTCTCTCTTATTGGCTTTCTTCCCTCGCTTTCTTCTACCCTCTAAAACTTCTCAGCTTCGGAGCGTAACGTGGCAATGAAATGGGATTGATGTAATTTGCGGAGAGAATGGAAGGGGAGAGAGAGAGAGAGGAATGAGAAAGCCAGGGAAAGGATGAAATGCAGATTTTCTTATTATTAACGGGTTTCGGTGGGGAATGAAGAAACAGAAAGGACAGGAGTTGTAACAGAGGTGAATCAAGGCTTCTTCATCTCATTAGGTATGTAAAAAAATTATGCAAGAGCCAACGTTAATATAAGTTTACCCATTAATTTTACATTTAAAATTTATCCAGAATATATATGTATAAGTTCTATCGATCTTTTAATATTTGATAAGAAAAGACAGAGAAAAGATTAACTTTTATGGAAATATCTCTGTAGATTCCTTCGTGATGGGAAAAAATCACACTATGTAAACAAGGGTTAGAATTTAAGTAAATATGGTGTATTAAAGCAGGTTAAAAAAACATCTAATATTTTTCCGTAAATCTTTCATTTAAAACTTAATAATTGCTAATTCACCTCTTTTTCTTGGAATCGCTAGATCCATAAGTTGCCAGGGAATAGTGCATTGGGTTCAAGAAGAGCAGCACAACATTTCTCATTCAGCGTACTTCTATTAGTTAAAAATGTGTGTTAAGTTCTTAAATAATCCAAAATAATAGATAAAATTATTTGAATTGCCAATAAAATGCATAATCCTGTCGACGATCTTACCGGAGTACATTCTTATTCATTCAAGTTATTCTGCATATACAGGGTCGCACCCGAAAGTGGTAGGACTGATTTTCTCTGGCGCGAACGGAGCGGTGGATGGGGGTCTGCCTGGAAGGGTAAGGTGGAGGGGGCTCTTAGCAACAGACCGACACCAACCTCAGTCGCCTGCGGGCTGTCGTTGAGTGAGGACACCGTTTTTAGTGAAGCAAGTTTTTTGTCCGCGTCGAAAAACAAAATGAATCTGAATTTAGACCAACGTTATTCCGTGAAGTTTTGTGCGAAACTCGGGAATACGGCAACTGACACCCTCGATATGATCAAGCAGGCTTATGGGGACACTGCCTTAAGCCGTTCCACAGTATTTGAGTGGCACAAGTTGTTTAAAGAGGGTAGGGAGCTCGTTGAAGACGACCATCGCTCCGGACGGCCGTCGACGGCAAGAACCGACACGAATGTGGACAGAGTGAGGACACTGCTGAACACAGACCGACGCTTAACCAGTGAAGAAATTGCAGACCAGTTGGGTCTGTCTGCATCCAACGTCCAACGCATTATTTCACAGGATTTGGCCATGCGCAAGGTGTGCGCCAAGATGGTGCCGAGTGTCGACCAACAGGCAACGCGTGTGCGCATTTCCGAAGAAGTGTTAGCCAATTTGCGCCGAGATGAAAATTGTTTGGGCAATGTGATAACTGGTGACCGGACTTCTTCTTATTCCCCCTGATGAAAAGACAGCTCAAGGGACGACGTTTTGACTCGATAAAGGCCGTTCAAGAGGCTTCGACGAGGGTAATCAACGGCATCCCCAAAGAAAATTTCCAGCGGGCGTACGGGGAATGGGAGCAACGTTATACTAAGTGTGTAGCAGCTCAAGGAGCATACTTTGAAGATTATTAAGTCGATGTAAGTATATCGTCAATAAAATTCTTGTAAAAAAATCAGTCCTACCACTTTTGGGTGCGACCCTGTAGATATCATGCAAATCCATATGGATGTGCGTTAGTCTAAAAGAGCCGTCCAATCCCTATCAGGCAGAGTGGCTGTTATGGTGTAGCTAAAGAGTTCTGTATGAATTACATTTTCACCCTACAGGAAAGAGGTGATTAACTCGGAAAATTAGTTAAACTTAAGTTTTCAAATATTCCCCTTCAGCTTTTTACAAATGGAGATCCAAACGGGGTCATTTCCCTTTCATTTTTTAATTACATATGTTGCCGATGCTTACCATCAAAAGGTGACTAACATTTGAGTATTTTTAATAATTTCATTATATCCATTCAATTTGTATTTAATTAGAATAATTAATCCAAGGGAATAATTTCTTGATAATGATTTATTCCATGAGTGCCTGCTTTTGTGCATTCCATTCTGTTTGTCATTTTGAATGCTTTTTATATGTAGTCTTAAAATACGTAATAAAAAGCCAATACTTTTTTAATTCAACATTAATCCATTTGTACGAGTTTGGATAACGGATTTATCTGCAAAATCTCGTCTTCGGACTTAATTTCCTCTGCTAAGAAGTATATCAGTAATTAGATTAAATCATTTTAGTATTTTACGTTGTAAAAATATTGTAGATCATTATTAACTTCATATGGGCAAGGAACTTATAATCATCTTCAGTATTTGAATCCTAACATTTGTTTACTTCAGACCTTCACTTTTCTTTACTCAGTATTATTTTTCTCATAGCCTGATACTCGTAGCTCCTCTGTTTTACTTTCATTATTGTTTGTCCTATGTACTTGTCTCTTGATCTTCCTCGCAAAATCCTCCCTTTCATTATGTTTCTAGTTAATTAATTGTGCCTCAGGTTGTGATCAATCAATCTTTTTCTTCTACGCCCTAGAGTTCTATACGTGGTCCTTTTCTTTTCTGCTGTCCGGTAATTTCTCGGTAATACCTTTTTCTGTCCATTTAATATTCAGTGCTCCCCTTCAGCACGATGTTTCAACGACTTCGGTTCTTCGCTGGTTCACTTTTCTAAAGTTCAACTCTCTGGTCAGTGAAGTTCCATACTAAATATGAACGGTTTAACAAAATGCTTCCTTGCTTCTAACCTCAGCTTCCTGGAGCATGATACTAATCTCTTATTCGTAAACGCCTCATTGACTTGAGCTAGTCTTCGCTTGATTTCGGTTGAATATCTTTTATCACAGATTATTCTTCTGCCCAGGTTGATGAATTATTCCGTTTGCTCTAGTTTTACGCCTCGATTTGTGTCATCTAATCCTACCTTTCTACTTCAGTTCCACTTTTTGAATATCTGCCTTCAGCTTTCTCTTTCACCCACATCAGGGAGCTATTAGTTTTCTCCTTTTTGATGCTCATTTTCTATTTCCCTAGTATTAGATTCGAAGTATTAACAATTTCTCGTAGATCCTCTCACATGTCTGTAAATACTGCAATGTCATCAACGAACCGGTGCATGTTAATGTCTTCGCCATTCATTTTGACTCCTGTGATAACCAATTATTTGCCACTTTTATTGCCTCTTCCAGATAAATGTTGCATAGTGCTGGTGAAAGGTTGCGACTTATGTTTATTTCGGCTTTTCATTTCCTTCTTTTTTTCATTTTCAGCATTCTAACATTATTCGTGTAGAGGCAATGGATTATTCTTCTGTCGTTGTAATCCATTGCAAGCGCTTCTAGTATCTTGAACATCTTACTTCATTCGACGCTGACGAAAGCCCTCTCCAAGATTACGAATGCCACATGTGATGGCTTATTTATGTGTATCATTTTTTCGCCCAGTACCCTCACTATGCGTATTGCTTTCTCGTGCCTTGGTATTTCCTAGATCTTAATTGGTTTTCCGTAAGGCTTTCTTCTATCTTTTTTTTTAATTCTTCAGCTAAAGAAACGATTTGTCCTATCCGATATTTTCGATGCGTGAGACATCAGACTCTTATGTTATTTGTCGTTCACATGTATCTGTTCTCGGTTCAATTGTATTGAAATCATCACACTCATCTCAAAGTCCTCTGATAGTTTTCCTCTCTCGTAACTGTCTTTGATTATTCCAAAAAGAGTATCTTTCGCTTTGACACCGAGTGGCTTGATTACTTCTCCGCTTATTTTATCACCTTCTAGTGTCTTGTTTTTCTTCAGAACTTTCACGGTTTCGTGAAAATTGCTTTTCAGTATCTTTGGGCTCCGTTCGACTTCTGCCATTACGGTTTCTTCTTCAATTATGTCACCTTCAAGTGATTTGGGTCCTTGGTAGATTTCTTCAATGAATTCCTTCCATCTCTTTCCACTGTCTTCATCTTTTATTAGCATCTTTCCATTAACATGTCAGACGTTGTGGAATTTTGTTTTTCTTTCTCTGAACTCTCTTCTCTAGTTTGTAATCAGTTTCGCTGTCTCCCTTATTTATGTAGTCATTGATTTCCTTGCAGCAGGTCTCAATAAAATTTTCGTCAGCCTTCTTGTACTTTCGAATGACTTGGTTTCATACCTTTTTATAAAGGGTTTCCTAAGTTTCATTACTTAGGTTACAGTACTTTGTTCATGCCTTAGGTTCCCTATTTGAGCTGTTGTCCATCGCCGCTTAGATGGCCGCGTCTGCTGGGTAACTTTATATTTCGTGATATCAATCACATAAACTGGAATCATGTAGTTATAATGCGATGGAATTAATATTCTAGAGTTTGTCAGAGTAAAACATTAAATTGCTGTTATTCATGCATTTAGCTATTCAAATTATTTATTGCATCTTGTCCTTATCAGTCAATACTTTCTTTGAATTGTCGAATTCACGCACTCATATTGGAAGTCCATTCCAACTATTCGGCTCTCTTCCTCATTTGGAAGTTTCAAAGAATATCTGATAGCATGGGGGGTAAAATAATGGCTGAAAATGGGAAAAACCTAGGCTGTCATAATGACTATGAAGTCCAATATTAGGATAAGTTATAATACACTGTTTTTATTCATAATCATCATTTGACTACTAGCCTACCGTAAAGTCTGCCCTCAGCTCACTCATTACATAATTGTGGACGAAATCGGCGAAGAAAGCGGTCAAAAGTAAATGCGATGCCCTCAAAAGAGGTGCGAGAAATTCATAATTTATATTTTCAATTATTTTTTGATGAAAACCGAACCCAAACTTACTTATACCATTTTATTTTATTGTTAATTTTGCCTTATTCTCCTCTACTTGCATCCGCATTTTGTATGCCATGATTACATAATATTAATGAACAAAAACATGCGGGATGAAAAGTTGAGTGAAATTAGTTCCTCAACTTGGTGTCTCTTTTTCTTTATCTTAGGAATCACAATTTGTTCTCCGATGCATACCGATGCCAAACCTAATGCATTATCTTAATAGATTTTTTCTTTCATGGCCCAGGTTCATTTTATAGTATTTTTAATATGTTAGGCATAAAATGTGTGTGTAATTTTTTAATTAACAGTATCATTTATTTATAATGAATCGGTTCCATAAAGTTACGCCAGAAACCATCAAGTATCAATATGATTATATTTTTTAAACTTGAATGATCACCCACCTTTTTACATTAATTTGTAATGCGATTTAAATAAAATTGTATTGATTGACATCGTATAACTGATTTTCGATGCAAATATGTTTAAATTGAATAACAGTGGATGACTAAAGTCTTCCCCATGCATAAATTATTCTCTTCTCTTCTTAAAAAGAGATGTTATCCATTACCTTTGGCAGACATGCACCAGGTAGTGCAGTTTCCTTTGCATGAGTCTTCTCCTTGATCAAATGAGTCATTCTGAACGTGGTTCAGGAAAATTCAGCGACCGCAATTTCCATAAGGAGTGACATTTCTAAAGATGCCTTTAAACTACGTGTATGATAAAATGTTCTAATTACCTCAAAATATTTCCTTCCTTTTAGAATAATTATCACAATACTGACTTTGCAAGTACACGGAATCACGAAATGATCCCACTTAACTTGTGCGTCATCTACAAGATAGTCTAGTGCGAAAAAAAACAGTACTTCAGTTTAAATGGAAACAGTTATCTATAGCTGGATGGACGATGCCAGATACCATTAAGTAAGCATAAAAATAATAATTTCGACTCCTATAAAAGATTGTCAACATTGCTTGATATTTTATTTTGCATAAATTACGTATATTTAGAGCTCCAATGCTCATTTTTAGTCGAAGATACTTTTAATTGACAACAGTTCTATCGCAATAATTGTAAGGAAAAGAGCTCTAGGGAGATATTTTCTTATCTAGTCTACCGTAGTGAGTACGAAGTTTGGTTTTAATTGGTGCAATTCGATCTCAACCTAAGGTAGACCCTACAGTTTCTGAAATTTAAATATTAAGGTGTTTATCTAAAAATCGTATCCAGAGTGTTTTAGATGTGCCTGTTCAAAACTATAAGACGGGATTGTAGGCCGGGATCCTTCCATCCTTAGCCTAATGCATTACTGCTAGTGGTACCAGCGCCTCGGCCACTGCCGTCCTTTATGTAAAATAAAACTAACGTTCATCATTCCTTTCTTGAACTTGTCGTCAATTCAAAACAATCGCTCATTATCAAACTGAACTCGTAATTTAAATAAACAACATATTAATTGAAGAAAGTCCTAGAATGATGTGCGAAGATCCGGCAGCAGCAAACAAGTATTTTTGTGTGCACTGTTCCTGATATCGTGTCCTCTAAATTTATGCCCAACGGAATTAATATTTCCAGCGAAGGAATTTATATATCTATTCATGGCGTTGTTTTCTTGGAGTTGGTCTCTAGGTGGAGACACGCACTAAATTTACTTAATGTAAATTATTTTCACTCGTATTTTAGCATTTATATGTAAATTACTTATTAAATATTCTCATATTTTGTTTCCTATTTTCAAGGTTTGAAAAACATTTCTTTGTTTTTATTTCTATAAACAACGTTCAACATATTGGTTTCTTTTAAAAAATAATTTCTACACCATATTTTATTGTTTTCTATGCACAAAATATACCCTATTGACTTTTAAAAACTATAATTTTTCGACGATGTAATATATAGATTTTTTAAAGAATTTTTTCCACCATTTTGTGTGTAAAGCGTCTCCAGTACCTCAACACGGTAATCAAAAAATGATAATTTCATTCAAATACTTACGAATTTCCGTAAACACCTGTTCGAATTTCCAAAAAAATGAATTTATGGAGGCATTGTGACTAGTTTTCTCTATTAAAATTACTTAGTGTCTCTTTTACCTCTTAAAATAAAAATAAATGAAATTTTCGTTATAAAATCTGACCTCCAACATCAATACCATTTCATGTGGTGTAAACAGCTTTCCTTAGAAGTTTTATTTGAACCGAATGCGTTGAATGACTTTAGGACAAATGAAATTCGAACTATCACACAAATTGATTACACTTACCAATTCGTTGAATTTTTGGATTGCGGTAAAATAAAGGGTAGAAGGAGACCTTCGAATTACAAGCTTGTGAATAGAGACTGTAGAAAAATGCAAATAGCCAAGGAAATTAAGATTCCTAAATTATTGTCTTGGAAATAGTTGCCAGAAATGAGTAAAAAGTGAAATAAAAAAGAAATATACTTTAAATGATCAAATATTTTACTCTCTCCCATGCGGAATCCTATTTGGGCGTCCTATTTTGAGTATTCCATTTGCATTACAACGTTCTTGGACTGTATTTTGAATTTTGGAAACTGCGAGTTGCTCACATATTTTATTTACTATACATCACATTTCTATCAGGTTCTCGATTGCCAGTTTTATCTAAGTTTTCTATTGTGTCAAGTCCTCGGGCAACTTCCGTAGGATGTAAAGCCATCTTATTTTAGAAAGAGAACCATTCCGCTCCTATGTTCTCACTCAATTACATTGTTTGAAAAATAGGGTAATTCAAAGGATCACATGGATTCATATGTTAGAAAGTAAAAAAAACATCCGGAAATGAGTAGCACTCAGGGTGGTTGAGATACTTATGAGAAAAATAACCAATATTACCAAGGATGGTATGTGTGCACGCGTATGCAATATAACAGAAAAATGCTTAAAAACTTGAAATATAGGAAGCATAAAATGAGGAATGTAGTGAAATGGGATAAAAAAAATGTGGAGGGAGGTCGGAGGTGGAGCTTTAAAGGCTAAGGGGGAGGGAGATTGAGATGGGAGGGAGGGGGAGGGCCACATCGTGTGTGCAGATCAATACGAAGCCACAGGGGAAGTGTTGAGGAGGGAGAGATTTGGGAGGGAGAGGGGAAGAAGAGGGGCAGAGAGAGGGAGGAAGGCAAAGGTAGAGAGGGTGTGGATGGTAGGAGGGAGGCAGTGGGTACCTGCAGATACCGGTGGTTCGGGTTCGAGACCGACCGGGACACAGCTAGAAAGGGAGGGCGAAGGGGATAGCGGGAGAGGGGGCCAGGTGAGTAAGTGGAGGGGATCAGAAGTGAGGGAGAGCAGAGGGAAGGGCGCGCGTGGGGTGGGCTGAAGGGAGTACGTAACACAGGTAGAAAGTGAGGAGAGAGGGAGACAGAGGTAGTGGGGCTTAGGATGGGAAAGAAAAAAGGATGAAAAGTGAGAGAGGTCAGGTGGTAGAACCACCGAATGATTGAGAAGGTTGCAGAGGGAATTGGAACCGAGAAGGTCGCAGAAAGTCAGCCCTAGAACGCTATAATCAACCTTCCTAATCTTATGATATATCAGTTTTCCTGATAAAAACTTTATATAAGTCGTATTTTCTAAAAATATTTTATTCGGGTATGAAATCTTTCCTTCCTCTATTAACAGTGTAGGCAATTGAAAAAATAAATATTAACGTTAAGCGACATTGTCGAGCAAATCAACAACATAATAGCCTAATCGATTCCATGAGGGCACGCGGAGGAATAAATGTTGGAAGCTTGATAATGCGAAGGGAAGAACGATTAGAGCTTACTCATCTTAAGGTATCGAATCCTTCTGTAGGTAGTGTATTGAAAGATTTTCTAAAGAAGCTCAATAAGTTTACACATGAAATAGATATGAATTTAAGATATCGTAGAGAAAAGGTAAGTATTACTGGGAATTGGGCAAAGGGGGAAGTACAATCTTCGAAATGTTAATAGCTTATGGTGAATCTGTATGCATTCCCTGTGCGTTCATGTGTGCATTGTGATACATTTACGGATCGTATGTTCAAGGTTTCATTGCATGAGCAAAAATTAGTTGCATTTTTGACGACGGCAAACGAGAAGATTTTTGAGCAGAGAGTGGAGGGATTTTTTCCATTTCACTTCGCGGCTTCGTCACGGGATCGAGCGGGCGATTGCGTGCACTGGGAGTGGCCTGGCCTCTGAGGTTCTTGCGCTCACACACAATCAAACGCGCATTAGCGTCGAACATTTCCCGCCTCCCTCGTATTTTCGGTCTGCCTGCGGAGGCTTAAACTCACCCCCAGCGGCTTTCTTAGCACCCCCGCGTGGCCGCTTGTACGAGTGGTGCGGGAAATCTTTATTTTAGGCTGGGGCCATACCACCTCGCGGCATACCCCTTTTTTCCCTTCACGTGCCCCGACCTTGCCAACGCAGACTCAACGCGCCCCCATCTCACCCATTCCTTCACAGCAATATCCCACCTCCAGAGCGTTTTTCTACGAGTTAATTATATAGTTTTACGTTAGCGTAATTCTAAAACTTCTTTTAAAACATGTACACGAGTTACTATCACGAAAATTACACACATAAATCTATTATTTTAATGTACAAAAAAGTGTTTCTTCTTTTACGAAAATTTGCTCTTACTCTACGGTTGGGGGTGTTGAAATTTTAGTGTAGTCTCCTCATTTGGATTTAACTGAGAGATTATCAGTAATACAAAGAAACAGTGAGTAAGGTCGGTTTGATAGTTGAAATAATCTTCAGAGTGACATTCACACCGTAGGCTGGGGGGCCAGTTATTCCCCTTTGCCTTTAGTTTCCCAGAATAATCTGCAACCAAAAAAATCACCCAGACTGGATGAAGCTGAGGATACCCGGACGCTCCACCTGAAATTTAATATGCGCCCTCTGGCCAGTAGTTCAACCACTTACTTCTAATTGTGGTGAAACTATCGCTTTCCAAGAGATGGGAACTGAATAATCAAAATATTTCGCTGCGATTGACCGTACCATATTCCATAGGAAATCCTTCCTCGAATTATATAAAACGTAGTCTATTTTTTTCTTCGCACTTTCAAGCTTGAGGTAATATTTCTAAAGCCATTTTATCTCCTTGAATGTTCAGTACGCCTGGTTTCTCCTTGTAACCTTTGCCTATTTTGTGTCTTTTTCATCTTTTTTTCTCATCTTATCTGTCCATAAGAACGCCTCCGCCACCACGATATAGTTTTGATTATTCATTTTTTCCTCTGGTCTGATTTTCCGAGGCTTCTCGGATAAATTGAGTGGTGAGATTCGTATGAAAGTTCA
The DNA here is from genome assembly GCF_022747635.1 of Hetaerina americana. Lineage (NCBI taxonomy): Eukaryota > Metazoa > Arthropoda > Insecta > Odonata > Calopterygidae > Hetaerina > Hetaerina americana. Next base: position 59,890,681 of record NW_027286069.1, read on the forward strand.
CAAGCATTGTATCTTATTCAAGAAATGTTGTGTTTTAAATTCAGAAGTTTTCAAAGAGCTTGCTTTATCGCAATCGTGCCTCAAAATGTTTTTGTTACAAAAAATAGATTACTCGGGAGACTTTAAAGATTTGAATGTATATTAACGAAGTCACAAAATGATATAATGAGATGACATTTTGATACCCTGTGTTATTTATTTGGGTTATTTGTCTTATTAGTAGTGGTGGTCTAAAAATAATTGGAAATACATTCATAAATTCGTATAAATACTATTTAATGAAACGTCGTTTTTCTATTTAAGATAGAAAAACCGAATACTTAAAAATAGCTATCCGTTATGGACATTATTTCAACGAGTAAATAACCTTTTTTATTATCGCTCATAAGTAAACTTTCGTTGTTTTGAATTTTTTCTCAGTTTCATCCAACCTTTCTTGACCCCAGAAAAAACGAAAAAATAATTGTAAATAAGAATTTGTAAATTTTGTAAAACATATTAGACGATTCTTTATTTGTTTGAAAATTTGTTGACCAGGGATTTTCTGATTTGGCTGTAGATTATCGTTCATATTATTAGGAAGAATGAAATAAAGCTCCCTTTTGGAAATGATGTTAAATCCAGAAATGCCTCTAGCTGGTTGAATCAGACTTTAGTATTCTGTTATGAATGCCGTGAAATAGATGAGTTTGGATAATGTTACACAGAGAGAATTAGACTTTTGGAAGATAACTCTGTAAGGGAAGAACAGTATATTGTCAATAATGGAATGAAGTTTGCAAACCATGCCCTTGGTCGCTGTATTTCCCCATTCGTAATTATTTGTAGAAATACATGAAAATATAGTCTTGAAAATTGGGAGATATATGCTTTTTAATTTGGTTTGGTTTGATTTTTATTTTTATCCGATGAAAGACACAAGACGAATATAATTATTTTTGTTTATGTAATTAAAAATGTTCTTCCAATTTTCCTAAAATTTTAGTTTACTTATAATGGTTACTCAAAACACATATGAAGAAATGTCTAAAATAATGGCCGAAGTGCAAAACCCGGGGTAGAGGATTAAAATAAAAATATTGCGGATTCAGTGGATGATATAAATGGGAGAGGGGTTCAAAAATATGAGATACTATTCGTAGTAATCCTTGAAAGGAAAGCCTTCGAGGTTAAATTAAAGGTATTTGGCCGTAGAAAAGTTGATGTCTCATGAAGAACTTCTTGAACGCTTCTCGTGGCAGAGATACGGAAATATATATGAGGATCTTGAGTTTATTCAAGATGGGCATTATTTAGGAAGAACGCGAGTTTAGAATGGAATCCACGAAATGCCATGTAGGTCGCGTCAAAATGGATCAGGCTCTTGAAAAGGGAGACTCTCCGAAGGAAAGTCATCCAAATAGATGATACACGAATAACAAGGAGTAAACGAAAAGGGAAGGTTGGAGAAAAGGAATAGGACTAGTTTTCAAAGGTTTGGTGAACATCGGTGAGCATGCTGGCAACCGGTTCGTAAAATTAAAATAAATATAGGGGAAACTAATGCTTACAAAGGGAAATGCGGATTTCAAGGGAGAGAGAAATATTTTACCGTACAATTGTTTATAGATAAAATAGCATAGCACGTTTTTAGCTAGTTGTTAACTAACCCCCGGTATGGTCTAAACTCTGCCGTTAGTTATGGTTAAGTCTATGTTTATATTGACGTTTATTGAAACACCATTATGTTTATCGCGTTCGGGTAGTAAAATAACAAGGTGCTTTATTTATTGAGGGACGGGGACCTGCTATATGAATAATCTCCGGTGGATGTAAATTAAAAAGGTACGCACATAAATGTCGATTTTTCCATTTTTCGCATCCTCGTTTGAATATGGAAAAAATGAACATTATGTACGATGGTTAAACATGCCACGCCGTAAGGACATCGAAATACTACCACTATATGAGGAAAAAGGAATACCCACCATTACTCCCGAAACAGTCTACGGATAACGCTTAGAGGACAACGTATTATTACAATGGCAATCACGTAGGCCAAACCACATGCTCACCGTTGTGGAGGAATAAGGAGGTTGATTGCTTGGGGTAATCAACGCGTTGCCAGCCGATATGACAACTAGTGAAGTTCTTCCAATGATAAGTGTATGACAGTATTGAACGGGGAAAGTGGAACGTATGGAAGAGGAAAAGGTTTTGTAGGCGGGGTTATTCGGGACAGAAGAGTATTTGTACAGAATGGAAGAAACAAGGGAGGAGGGAAGAGATGGAGAGTGATAAGTGAGTGAATGGATAGCTTGAATGGGGGAAGAAGAGCCGAGGTACGGTGGGGTAGTATGGGTGACGCGGTCGAGTAGGGGGTTGGCTGTACGAGGGCACCATAGGGCGGAAGGGGCGGCGGAGGGAGAGTTTTGCGGGTGAGGGGCGCGGCGAAGGATGAGGAGTTTCTGAAAGGGCGCGTATTAATTATCCGAGGACGAGGCGGGATCTGCGCAGATGTTTGTGTTAGCAAAAACGGTTTCTTGATAACTCTCGGGATCTTGTTCTTCCTTCGTACTGAAGGATAATCACACGTGAGCGTGGTGGGAGCTGAAGGATTAATGTACAATAAATTATAAGCCAAGCGAAATCAATTTCCGCCTACAGCAGTTCTTGTAGCACTGGATTTTTCTTCTATAACTAAATCAACACTCTTCGTCGCAGGACTTTTGGCGAACTCGTTCTAAATACATGTGATTGGTAATTTAATTTGTGTTTAAGTGAGTCATTAGAATTTACTCACATTTTTCAGAGCAGAAACGTGAAGTTTTCACAAATATGAAAATTTTCAAAACTAACATTAATGATATTAATTTTTTGAAATGATAGTCGTTTTTTTATATTATTCGTAAAAATTTGAAAATTCCCATTTTTATTATTTAACTGTTTGTTTATGAATTCAGAACAATTTTTAAAAAGTTCGGTGTATAGCGATATTATAATTTTCAACAGCAATATCATAAAATTATTCAAATTGAAGCCAACCTCTTCCTCAAGTAATGCTCAAAGTCAAAAATTATTTATCCCATATTATATATATATGTATATATATATATATATATATATATATATATATATATATATATATGCTTTCATAGACGTAACACGGAAGTGCCGAATAGTACAATACACAGTAACACATAATATAGAAACACAAAAAAAGAGAACACTCACACGTATTTTCTTGATATTTCGACGGAAACAATCCGTCTTCCTCTGAAGATATAGAAGTAATTATCTCTTACTTCTATATCTTCAGAGGAAGACGGATTGTTTCCGTCGAAATATCAAGAAAATACGTGTGTGTGTTCTCTTTTTTTGTGTTTCTATATTATGTGTTACTGTGTATTGTGTATATATATATATATATATATATATATATATATATATATATATATATTTATATATATATATTGTCCATACTCCTCGATAATCATAGGCATTAAAGAGCGAGTTCGCCCAAAGACGATGATAACGGTAAAATTTAAATAGAATGTGCCAGAATGTCATAATATTTTCTATTTTGAGGTGCAATATGAGCATTCTCACTGGCAATGTAATTGCAATTCACGTCCTGATAGCAAGGCTAATATTGAAAACATAAAATTTATATATTGCAGGACATTTATTGTGATATGAATGAAATTATTAACTTCTTATGCCTACATCTTTCATCGGCATATGTGTATTGAGATATCCGTAATCCAGACCATTCCCTTCCGTTACAAATGTTTAAATGTTGACCCGAGAACGATAAACAATATAATTTACGTAATGGAAATCATATTATATTTAAATTCAAAGAAAATTAAATTGGAGTTAATGTGGTGTGTTTGATAATAATTCACTGAATTTTATGTAAAACTATTGAACTAAATGGAACTTATTATAATGTAGCGTATATGCACTTAAGTTTCATACGAAAACTTTGAAATCCAACTCTTGGAATTCATTTAATGAAGGAAATGAGACACAGTATTGGTTTTTAGATTACCAGCTCTAGTAATAATGGTCCATTTATAAATTCAGTTAAGCCACAAGACAGCATATGGTATTAATATGGTTTAAAAAAACTTACGACCGGTATGAGTACACGTATAGATAAAGCATGGGAAATATATTTTTAAAATATTTAACCGGAAAAAGCACTTAAGACCAGTACGCCACATTTTGAGTAAACTCAATACACCTAATGAAAGCCATTGTAAATAAAATTCAGCAGAAAAAACTTTTTTATTTTGTCTTTGATTTACAATAACGTTCTTAATGAATAAATCACTCGCGGATTTCTGATCGATTATTCTATTCTACTTAGAATAATTCAAAATACCCTTTTTGGTAGGCTTTAATCAGAATTGTTTGCCTCATATTCAAAGCTAAAACTGTGTTCCAAATTCCAATAAAAGTTGGCTCTCCCCTTTGGTTCATCTAATCTAGAATGTTAAGTTGGCTTCTCACTCTATTCTCAAACTCCCTGTTCTTGCAGTCTGCGCAATGGCGACCAAATAATTTCTATTATTTTTATGGCGAATAGTTTTAAGTTCGGTGAAAATAATGGAAATTTTACTAATTTGTCCATCAATTACGGTTATCATCAATTTAGGACGATTCAGATATAATCCATATTCAATTTTCTAATCCACACAATCATTTTCATGATGAGTAGAGAAATAGATTAGCTGAATATGGCTATAATATTATGAGCGACTTAGGAAAAATTCTAATGTAATGCCAGCCCGGATGAAAAAAGGTAAACGGCTTTAGAAAAATCGGTTGAATCGAGGTCAAATTTGAATGCGTAATGTAGCACCGCTCGTTGTGATTGATTATTTCTAATGCATTCCTTCCAATATTCTGCATTAAATTCCTGCTCCGATTGGGGTAGATACTAACATTCACTAATCTCACTGTTCAATGGTTCTGCGATGTATTAAATTGTGCATCATTATAGGTCTTATTTCAAATGAAATACTATTATAATCGCATATACTCTACGGTTTTAACTGCATACCATCCAGGATCTTAAGGTTCAGACGAATTCATTATGTTGGGAATTTATGTTGTGAAACTATAACTTATTTCCCACTGTTGCTCATTTTAATAATAATGATTTGATAAAAATAAACAACCCTCATCATGCTATTTTACGAGCGAGCAAATTGCCAAGTTAGCGAATTATCATTCACGCTAGCCTAGTCGATAGACTGTGTAAATGCATAGAATTATTTTTGAACAAGCTAGAAAATTACAGGATTCCTCCTCGAAATTAAATGCTTTATAAATGACTGCCATCGACACTGTTAAGTATTATGTAACTACACCATCTTTATTTAATACTTGTGACAAATAGAAGCCAGTCAGAAATATTATCCTTTGTTTCGACAAAGCCTGTGAGCTAAACTACGGTTTTTCTAAAATTCCTTAAAAATTAAATTTTTCCTAGAGCCTATTTTTCAAAAGCATAATGTGTCAATTACAATGTGATGATACTTTATAAATTAATCATATAACTTTATATTAATATCTTAATATTAAGGTTAATGGAGCACTCAAAAAATTAATACCTGATAATGGCACCCAAGGTTAATCTGTGAATAAATTATGGTATGAGATGTGGCTAAATATTTCATCACGGGATCTCAAATATTCCTCATTCCTCCGGTAGATATTCAATCCTTGCCAATCGATGAGTATTAATCGCATTTTTCGGATGTTTAAATCGTTAAATGGGAGTGAATGGGGAGCCATTTTTCCCGAGGAAAAAAAATAACACGGTTCCACAAACAGCGCAGGCACTACTTCACTGGTCGAGAATAAATTCCACGGTTTGAGAAAGGTGGAGAAAAAAAGGACTTGGATGGCAGAGGAGGGAAGGCTGTAGGAGAGAAAGGGTTCGAGGGAGGGGAAGGGAACCCTTCGGCATTTTCCTATTCCTCCCCTCCCCATTCCTCCTCCTCCGACTTGGAGCATTCAGACCTTCGCGGCTGGAATTAGCCTTTTGGGAACATGGAAGTTCCGGGAAAACCCCCACAGCTGGCTTCTTCTCAGAATTCACCATTTCTCTCTCTCTCTTGCTATTTTTCTCCCTCTCGCGTGCGCTGTCTGAGCCACCCGTCGCTCCCGCCCACACATATACACTCAACCCTGGCCTCCTCGATTCTTTGGCCGCCTCGTCATTCTTTCTCTCCCTCTTGTCCCTATTTTTCCCTCCGCTTTCACCCTTAATTTCTCCTTCTGAATAATCTCTTCTCCAATTCCTCGTGCATTTTCCTAACCCTTTCTTCGTCTTTTCTGACCCACAGGCCCGCCTCGCCTTTCACTCCGTCTTATCCCATTGTTCCCGTCACTAATGAAAGTATTCATTCCTTTCAGTCTTTATTTGTTTCTATCTCGCGCCTACCCACTATATCCCCGTCATTCCCGCATTTTCCTTCCGCCGTCTCCCTCGCATATTTTTTTATTGATAGATTCCATTCTTCATTCATCAGGCCAACTTATCTCCTTGACTGAGTAGGCATTCCCAATCGTATTTCCCTCGGAAATCTCGTCTTCTCTCTCTCTTCCTCTTTTTATTGCTCTCTCCTTTCTTCCCGTGTTGCCCACACAAATAAAAGACAAGGTGGAGAAATGGATCCGTGAGCGTGTGAATCGCTCAATCTATCGCGCACTTGTCTCTCGGAGAGGGTACAAAAAGGTGTAGGTATCGATTCGATTTTACTGTGATTTCCTAACGGCGAAGAAAGTGGCTGGTGTGAGAGGTTTCGCATTTAATATGTATGCGTGCCTCCCTACCCGAGCACCTGTACCGTAATGGGGAGGAATGGGAAGTTTATATGTCTTACCGTCGTCCAAATGGATACTATGGAAGTGTTATAGATAGACTAACAGCATATTAGGAGTTTTTGCTTGAAGTGCATAGTAAAAAAATTTTTCCTGGAAAAAGACTTTTCATGACAAATGAGATATTATTGAAACTTTCTCAAGTGTAAAAGCCTTATTTCTTCGAATATTTATTGATTATGCTGTTCTTTTTTCAATCATAGTTTTCAGCATTGAAGGTATTACGTAGTTATAATGACGTGAATAGTTCTATAAAATTAGATCATATTCAAGATGTTCCTTCCAAATCAAATTTAAAATTTGACTTTATTTTAAAGGATTTTGAGTAAATATGATACAGTTTATAATCGCCGTAAAATTCTTCCTTGCTCATGCATTTTTTCATCTATTAATAACAAAAACAGATAGACCCTCCTGAAAGAATTTTCAAAGAAAAAAGGCCAGCTTCGAAATTGCACATAAAAATATCTCACATTTAGTTAATTTTTGTGGAGGTGCCTGGGATTGAAGTAAAAATTAGGCAGAGGTGGCTGAAAGCATTTGCTTAATTTGGATGGTTTCATTGAATAATAATTTTATTTGACACTACGGCAATTAAACCGAATAAGGAGATTTAAGACAGCAAACTCGGGTAAAAAGAAATACCAAAAATAGGTGGAAATTATTAAATTAGAAGTAAAAAAACATACATATCCCATAAAGCATTGTTACAACTTGGAGAAACCCCATTTTTCAAAGAAATATTCCGTGGGAGCCAGCGTCCATTTTAGGCATTTAAATATTTATCCTATCAAATTATACTCTCTTTGTTTCAGAATTGCTTGGAATCGGTAAGAAATAAATGCCACAATCACGTTGAATAGATGGTATTACTTCGGAAAATGAGTTAGCAAAACATTAAAAATAACACACCATATGTCCTACTTTCTTCTATGATTCTTGCAGTTACCGTGCGTATAAGCGCACTTATGCGTGCGTTTTTGGAGATGCTTCAGAGAAAAGATTTAACAATATTTAACACTTAAATTCCACCATTAAGTAGCCAAAAAAGGAAACTAACGAGGCTTGATAAAACATATCGGTCATAAATCTACCTTCTTCTGTGGAAGGAGTATTCTCCGTCCTTAACAATGAAGATGTTGATTGTGCAATTGCAAATTTTGATCAATTGTCAGGTGAGATGTTTTTAATGTTCGAAATACCCAAAAATCACAACACTTCATTAGGTAGAATTTAAAAAATCCTGTATTAATGAAATAAGGACAATTTGCACTTTTCCACAGTTTATTTAACGTACGACGCGTTTCAACTCACAGAGTCATCATCAGGTACAAGACTGAGTCTTGTACCTGATGATGACTCTGTGAGTTGAAACGCGTCGTACGTTAAATAAACTGTGGAAAAGTGCAAATTGTCCTTATTTCATTATGATGAACTTCCACGACCTCAAGCCTGAATCTGTTGAACTTAAATCCTGTATTAGATTGATCAGTCGTAAATAAGCACGTACAGTAGCACGTATTCATGCATGTATAATACCGCTTGTTTCATTCCTGTATGTATGTTCAGGGCTGTTAGCCCTGGCACAAATTCTTTCAGAATCGGAATTTTGTCCTCGGTATAGGATTTAATAGGCCTCACTATTCAATTATTCAGCATATTTCACGTAATATTTTAATAGACAGCAGGAATACTCTGATGATTAACATTAAATTAATTTATTTAATCCTCTTTTATGAGTTACAATGCAACAATTTCAGAGGGTAAAAATCATTCGCCTTGACCGGGATTCGAACCCGGATCCCTCGATATCCGGAATTGACTTTATGATTATTAAATCAATATATTTGATTAAAATGTCTAAAAGTAAACATTTTAAACTAACCAGAATAACACTTAATATACCTAATTTTATTGATGTACTAACATGAGACGGGGAATCGCCTTCAGATTTCGATATTCCATTGTACACTTTCCAATGTATCTGTTGAATAAAGTAAACATGGGCCCCCACCCTCCGTGAGTAAATATATCAAGTTTAAATTGGATAAATAACATTGCAAAATAAAGCCCTGATATGTTAACGCTTTCTCTGAGTTATGAAAAGAATATATTTCTTTAAACCAGCTCTGATAATTTGGGTGTACCCTTTTTGTTTACTCTATGGTTGTGTCTACAAATCTTATTTGGTCAAAATGAACGTTATCTGTTTTCTGTAATCGCTAATAGAGTCGTATGCTTCGTGAATTTTTCCACTCTTTAAATTCCATTGTTCGAGCGTGTTATTCATTTCTCCTATTTTCAATTCTGCCTTCGTCGAATCGCAGATTTTTTCCTGCCCGTCGAATCCTCCCACGTCAACCGCTAACCTTTTACTTTATATTCATATTTCCGCTGTTTGCATATGCTTCCCACTCGCCGAATTTTCTCTCGATTTTCCCATGGGCACTGTTTCTATTGTGCTCCTTGTACATGTGAATATGTATGCATGACTTTTTCGACCTGCTTCCATATTCGAGTCGAGAAGGGTTCACGTTACCTTCCACAGCCATTCATTTCAGCGGAGTGCTATATTTCTGCAAGTTTTGCGGAGCAAGGAGTGGGTGTTTAGAGGGAGGAATAGATAGGAGATGTGAAAGAATCGATCTCAGAACTCTTCTCTCATATCTACCCTCCAGCAATCACGAATTTATGATACACTGTGCCTATGGAGGATGAAAGTATAGCATGTTATTGCAGAGATACCTCTTCTGGCGAAAATTTGTTCTTTTCCACGGATCGTATCCTTAAAAGAATGCGTTTCAAACTTAGTTTTCCAATTAAAGAATTTTAAAATTATTTAACCCGTTCTCAAAGTTAGACATTTTGTGAAAAAATGAGAAACTGACAGAGAATACTATGTTTAATTTAAGCGAATGACGAGCCAGCAAAAATAACTTTTGTTAGCCAATTTCTATATCAGCACCTTAGCTTCATCAAACACCAACTCTATTGGAAGTTTAAGACAGGTTCTGTGAAAGATTTGTTCAAAAAGTTGAAAAAACCATTACAAATTTAATGCGTGCTTGACAAATATAAAAATACAAAACTAACTATTTACGTCGAACACTGGATACGACATGCAAAGGAAAAACTTTCGTAACCCTACAGAAGGTTTGAGCGTTGATGATTAATGAATGCCAAAGTAAGAGAGTTTAACAATGAAGTTGGGAATGTGCAGCGGGGAATGCATGCGGCAACGGATTTTAGGAAGGGCACGCCTTTGGACATATATTACTTCATTGTTGCTCCCGAAGTTTTAGGAGAATTACACAGTTCGTACTTCGCGAATAAGTTTATATAAAGAAGCCAAGTAATGGAATATGAAAAGAATTCGTACCTTGGGAAGTTTTAATGTTGAGCCATAACTAAGTCTAAATGTGTATATATATATATATATATATATATATATATATATATATATATGTATATATATATACATACATGTATGCATGTAATTGCGTTTATGAGTATGGATTTTCAGCCTAACCAGCATCGAATTTGTCTCATTACATAGTAAGGATGAAAGATCCTTGTTCTGTTCGGAAGTTTGGAAAGGTTTTCTTAGTAGTTTCTCAGCTAGGAGCAAAATGAGGCGGCTTTGGTGGAATTGATTCCTTTAAAATGAAACTGGGTGCCACAAAAAGACCGACAGCAAGAGGTAGTAGGGACGAGCGGCGCGAGAAGGTAGAATTTATCATGCTGCCACCAAGTATTAAATTGGAGAATATATATCAGCTTAAAGACTGACAGATCCCTGTATGTGAGGATAATTTTTTGTGGAGAGGATATACTGGCCGGGGTGGTAGGAATAAATTTTTTTATATTTTATATATTTCACGACGAATGACAAGGACATGTATTTTCTTAGCAATGTTCAAAAAATTATGATAGGTATATAAAGACCGCTCTTTCAAAGTATATGATTAATTTGTGCTTTTTACGATGTGTTCGAATTCTTACTTATTTACTTTGGATTAGTTTCGGAGATATTTGCAATAGAATTATGTCCCAAAATTAGTATTTTTTAAAATAAAAGACAAATTTGTCGAAATTCCTCTCGGATTATTTTTACGTTTGTTTATCTGGTCAAATATGACATTTTAAATGTTTGTGACTTCTGATAGGATACAATTATGTATGTTATGTCGATGGAAAACCATTTGAAACAAATAAAGTAGTAATGCAAATGCAATTTTATTATTAATGCAACCTTTTTCAGTGTAAAAATTTTGTATTGTGTATTTTATTATCTTTTTTCTTCAAAATTAATTTATTTTTGGCAATGAAACTACAAACATTTTAATGACTTAGCTACAAACGAATATTAACAATAATTGTATCTTTTGAGTTGCTAATTAATTAGGTTGTCAATAGTTATCACTTTTATCAATTTAGAGGATATCCAAATTGAGAATTTTGAATAGACATTACAGGTTTTATTCAATTTCCTCTTTGAATATAATATTTTTGTTTTTAAATATGGAGTAGCCTAGTTGAGTTGTTAAAGTTAACGTATAATATTCTTCAATAACTGTTATTTCTTCCAAAAATTAAAACTTACTGGTGTATTTTAATTCAAGGAGAAAATTGCAAATTATAATTGTTTTGTTTCGATTAAGTGCTGTAGGATATTTTAAATAGAAGTCATTCACTAAACAAATCCTTCCCGCCCATGCAGCAGTAGTTATTAGAGGGAGATCGACAGCTAGAGTCATTGGCACCAATAGGGTTAGGTAGGTATTAGTTATGATTAGGATATTGAGGAATTATAGGAAGGGTCGATAGAAACCCGGCGCCGACAATAGCGTACTATAAGAAAGGCGCCCAGGGGTCCACAGTTATACGTCCCCTCTGAAGGATGGCGTACTGCAGTTGAAGTGGTATCCATATAGCAACGCAAGTAAGGGACTGGAAAAAAATTGTCTTATCCGGTGTTCGGACCCCAGCCTTTGGAGTGGTCATTACGTTATCCACCGCACTATCCCGAATCCCTTTCCTGCCAGAGGAATGGTTGTTTATGGCTATGCGTGTGGAGAATCCAATAATTTGAACTCGTCGATATGTTTATTTTATACAGGCATTTGTATCATGTAGCCAAATAAATGGATTTTTAATTCCTCATTTTATTTCTTCAAGGATTATGTTTAAGTGTACCCAGTGGCTCATGAAATTTCGGAAGTTTAAATTGAAAGCGATTTTCTGATATGCACAGTACGCAGATTTTAAAATAAAATTGACATCGGAATCTCCTAAGACATATTGCTAGAGGCGAGACTAGGTTTACATTTTGAATACGTTTCGCTTTGATATAATTCCAAAATTTAGAGTAAAAGATGTCAGCAAACCTTGGTGCATACAAGTTTAAGGTGTTTCACATAAATTTGAAGTAGCAAAAAAATCATAGTGGGCGTCTAATTTTGTTCTTAAACCATGTATTTTCTGCAAAAGCAAAATTTTAACTCATTTACTTATTCACTAATTAATCATTTAAAAACATTCAATTAGCATATTTTAAATTCTTACATTGTTTGATTATTAGTTCATCAATTAATCTAATTAGCACTAATCATTGTCTTGACCGAAACGTTGTTTATGTGCAATTACAAAACAAAATACGAGCAGAGTGCAATGTGAACTTACATTTATTATGGAATATCCATCGTAAATGTTTCAAGTGAGATAACTTAAATTCATTTTCGTTGTTCTGGGCCTCGAAGAAAATAATTTGTTTTCATAGTTAAGAGCCCTAGTCTACCGACTAAAACTATTTCGAATTTGTGGAAGTTTAGGTTGTCCCAATGGCAAGCACGATAAAAGGTGAGGTAGTGTATTTTATTTTTAAAAATGTGTTTATTAAACGACATTTGATGGGAATTTGAATGAGTAAAAGGCGATCCCCGTCCCCCTTGGGAGGACTTCCATATCAACTCCCACTCTCTGTCGCGACCACTGTAATTTCGTCACCATTGATTATTGATCCCCTTTCACTCCCCTGCTCTCCTTATCACAATAGCTCAAGCCCATTCTCCCATCTCTCTCCTTCCGATTAATTATTACCTCGAAAATCTATAAAAAAAGACCGGTTTCTCCCCAGTCAGTCGGCCGTCGACATCCAATTTCTCGCCTTCCTAATTCTAGGAGCACATTTGCGACTCCTCTTCCTCATTCCCTATTCTCACTACGCTCCACTCTCCTCCATCTTTAACCCCCTCTCCCCGTCCCTACTGTTACCACCGTCAATCTCAAATCCCACTCTCCGGATCGTATACGTTCTCTCCTACAATCTCCTCTTCCACGGCGTCGTTTTCACCCGAAACCACTTCGCCCCATTTTCCTCTTCCTATCTCAATTTCCTCCTTTATTTCCTCCCCTCCCCCTGGTTTCTCCGCTTTCAACCCGATCCTCTCTATCTCCTCCGTATCCCTTCCGTCCTGCCCCAAGTAACCCTCTCCCTCCTATCTCTCCAACTTCCTCACCTCCCCATTAGTTTGATTAAAAGTGCAACCCTCCGTGATCCCCCTTTTACCGCAGCGGAGGATCTGTAGACAGGAGGTTAGCTGTGGGGGTGAAGGTTGTAATTTTTTTGCCTTACATAATAGGTGGTATGGCGTTAAGTGGATGACGGCCAGCCCTCTCCCGGTTCCATTCCCCCATGCCTCTTTGTCCGGTCTCGCCCCTCCTCCCGCCCTCCTTCCACCCAAACTCCATCCCCCAACTGTTATTTCTATTGCCGCCTTCAGTCCTTGCTCACCTTTCTTTTCAGGACACCACCCTTCCATCGAAGACCTTTTTAGGCTGGAACCGACCGTTTCTTGGATCGCCCCTCTCCCCACCCTTTACCCTCCCCAAATCGTACATGGATCTCCCGCCTCCAAATTTACTCCCTGTTAATTTTACCCGTCCGCTAAGCTATGATCCTTCACCTCCGCGGGAGATCCTCCTACATCATGACACGTGATTTGGAAGAGGGCGGAGGGGAGGGTGAGGGAAGTGGGGAAGTGATTCGGTCAGGAGGGACAGAGGAAGTAACCAGGTCAAGAGCAAAGCGTTCTGCTCCTCCTCTCCATCCTCCCATTTCCGATCTCGCCTGCTACTTACGTTACTTGCAACACAATGGGAGTGAATGCGGAGCAAGGGCTCTCTTGCTCTGCCTCTCTCCCTAACCCATTCCTCCTTCCTCACCTCACACCGCTGGGGCACCCCCTACCCTCAACCTTCCACCGGCCTATCACCCAACTTCCCCCTTCAATCAGACGCCCCTTCACTGTCTCCTAATTCTCCTCTTTCCTGCTGCACCACTATTTCATCCTCTACCACTTCGTACTTTTCCTTCGCTCACCGCTGAATCTCTCGTTCCCTCCGTTCCCGTTTTTTTGTAACCCGTGATCCCCCTCTCCCTTCAGCCTTCATTCTTTTTTTTTTAACTCCCTCTTTCCCCTCTCCACACAACCTGACACTTGCGCCCCTCCCAACATATCCTTGCGGGACTTTCGTTCCTCCCCTCTCCCCATTTCAATGCCCCCTGAAGAGTTAAGGGCTGGGAGCCTATGGGGGAGGGGGAGATAGAAGGTCCGTCGGGATGGGCATGGAGAAGGGTGAAAGAGTAGTGAGGGACGAAAGGAGGAGGGGGGGGGCAAGCGAGCGGATCGCTTTTGTCGCGTCGCTGAGTGATTGATGATTGCCCCCACCGAGTAACGCGGAAGGGAGGAACCGTGTGTGCATTTTTCGCAGATTTTTGTTCATTCATTCGTTTTAACCCGCCGTCTGTCCCGCCCACTGCTTTCTCTCTAACCATCTCTCTTTCTTGTTTCGCTACATCATCCGTGCTAAGTGCGTTGATGTTCCTCGCATTGGAAGTATCTGCTTTTGTCGGCGCGACATTAAACTGTTATTTTTCGCTTTTGTTTCGAAAATTTTCGTTGTTGCTTTGTTATGATTTCTCATTATTTCGACGCCAGCTCCTCTTTGACTGAAAGTGTAAAAAAAACGTTTCCCTATATAAATCGACATAGTTTTTGAGAAGTGATTTGTCTCGACAAAGATCAACTTGCGTTAAACATATTTATTTTCTTGTATTAAGTTTTTCAAATAATAAATTGGGCTTTAAACTACATAAAAGTGTACTGGATATTGATTAAATATTCTTTGAAAAAATGGCAATAATAATTTAACCTCAAGTATTTGTAAGTTTATTATTGCACAGCATACTCGGACCAAAGCTTCCATTTATTATTAAAATAAAAATAATGGTTGAATCAGTGAATTCTCCACTAAGGAGCGAATCATGAAAGTAGCCAGTGAAATATAAATGTAATGGGTGTTAGAAAACTTTAGTAACAGGATGAAATATCCTTACTAAACCAAGTATTTCCAAATTTTCTAACATTACATTTCCAGGAGACATATATAAATGAGAAATGATATAGCGTCATTCTTCATAGATAAGATACATTTCTAACAATATGCGAGTTGAGGGACTATTTCCTAAGTTTAGCCTCGATTCAATATCATTATTTTTCTGTCGTTTTCATGAATTTAATGTCAGCAGTAACCCTGTGGTTATTTCTTAAGGATTTATATTACCTTCTACACACTTTCCTAGTGCCTATTCTTTGCGCAAAGAGATTCCGTATGTGATTAGTTTTCCTGAACTGCTAAGTGCTCAAGACTTGTTCAAAGTTGCTTTTGCAAAGTAAGCTATAATCCAGGCGTATATATTTTGATAAATAGCATTACTATTTAATTATAATTCCATTTCTCTACAAGTCATTTTACTTTAAAAAATAGGCCAGTTGACCCACTTTTAGATATTAACCATTAAGCGTTCTGATGAGCAAGGATAGGCGTGAAGAAAGGAAGGAAAAATATTAATTTCCATTAATTGTTTTCGCACAAATTCGGATCGAGATGGACCAAGATAAGGCGAATCAGACTGTAGAGAGACCCCAGCGGAAGGGTGCAGTTGGGAAACCTTCCATCATTTTTTTTTTACACCAGCCCCCCCATTTCTTCTACAGCATATTTATTTTTATCGGCATGAGGCATCCGTACGGAAGACAGGTGAGGAGGGGGAAGGGGGCGACGTCGTCCATATTATTGACCGCATTTTTTTTTGCTGTCTGGCTCAACCCTCTCCCCCTTCTAAACCTTCCTCAGTTCTAATGTGATGGTGACGCTCAGTTACAAACACACACACACACACCGTCATGAGAGGCGACTCCTTCGCGCAACCCCTACCCCCCATGCCGTGCACCGAAGCGTTCGAAGATGGACGACCTCTTGCCTCGTGAGTGTGTGACCATTTGAGAGCGTGCGGAAAAAAATAAAGGTCTCCATTTCCCGGCCCCTCTAAACCGCCGTCTTCTGCTTCCCGTCCTTATTTTGCTCTCCCACTAACGTCTCACTTCTTCTCTCTCACCCCACCACCCGCTCCTCGGATCCTTCCATTCTCCGTTGCATTTTTTTTCCTTTCTTCTCTCCCCCTTCCTCCGACACACATAAGGCCACAACCCGGAGCCATTTCACGCCTTCTCACCTATCCCACCGCCGCCAAACGGCTGACCGGAGAAAACGGCGACCCTGGCTTTCGCAATCCTCACCGACTGTCTCAGGGATGAGTCCGAGGAAAATCACAGTTGGTGGGCGGAAGGGGGTGGCCAGAGGGTTTGGGATTGGAGACGGTGCGAAAAAAAGGAGCGTGAAGGAGAACGCCGTTCTCTCCTCTCCCCTCCTCATCCGCCCTCTCCCTCACTTACCTCCTTCCTCTCTCCCTGCCTCCCCTCCCCACCGCTGTAGTCCCTGCGGCAAATTCGACTAAGAGCACTTTTACAGGATTTTCAGGGATGAATGAGAAATTCCCCATTTTTACCAACCACCACCAATTTGATCTCGTCTTCTAATTTTTGTTTTGGGGTTGGGGGGTTGAAAATTGTTTTCGAATCAATCGCCCGATTTCTTTGTTTTTTTTTCTGGAAGGAAAATCAATCATGTCTTTTTTTGCTGTCGGCAGACGGCTCTTGTCTTTCCGGTCAGCTTCTCTCTTTCTTCCTCTGTGTTTGATGCTTGACTATTATGTGGGTTTTCTTCTACAATCTGTTTTTGTTTCCAAGTTTTTGATTTTCCTATCTCAAAAGGAGGGATGCGATCTGATTTATAATAAAGTAAGAAGTATGATTAAGACAAAGAAATTATTAAAAATAAATATAATATGAGATTGTAAATAAGGTCATCGACTTATTTACATTCTATGTTTATGTCAGTTCCAAGCTATGAAAACAAAAAATGATATATCGTCGAAGTTACGCTTTCGATTATTTTATTTCTGCTACTTCAGTGCTTCAAGAACTAATGTCTTATTGTACCATTTAAAGTGGCTAATCTAAGTCGTTACTTAGATAAATTTCCTCAAGCAGGCTATATACACTAGTTTGATCTTGAACTGCCAGGTCCTAATTTTATCAATGTGATAATGGCAGCTGATTCTATTGCTTCGTTGTTTTGCAATCTGAAACAATAAGTTTTTGATATATTTTCTTTTCTTATCATTTTTATTGGCATAATAATACCATGTTCCTTAATCAAGTAGTTATAACAATGGTACCAACCTATTAAAATATTAACTTAACATGGTGTACTTAAAATAATATTGAGATATTTCTAATTAATAAAATATTTATCAAACCACCGTCATCGCAGCTGTTACTAAATTCAGTAACTTTTCATTTTAAAATTTACAACAGTAAAATAAGTAAAACATACGGTTAGTATTTTTTATGTTGAACCTTAAGCTCACATTTCCTAATACTAGGTCCAAAGAAGTATGATGTGCATGAAGTATTCACGATTATGTAGCTGCTAGACAGCATGATACTTGACCTGGTGAGTCAATCGTTGCATTAGGTTTCGGATTTTCATTTTGTTTCGTAATATCATATTTTCATGGCATCTAGCATTAGAGATCCGCAAAACAGAAGCTTTCGGGGGTGGGGGAATTCAGATTGAATAAAGAATAATTGAGGGCTGCAGTAAACTAGTCCTAAGATTGGAATACTATTGATGAGCATTAAAGCTAAAGCATCCCATTAAGATGCTCTCGTTTATCGCTTTGAATCAATATCCAGTTACCTTCGATGGGATGAGATAACCAAAGCGACGGGGTGGCGCTGTCTTGGTATGTGTTCGTAATAATTGGCTTTAGTGGAATAAATGATGGAGTGAATTGATTGGCAATATTTCAGTCAGAAACGTTACTTGCGTAAAATGAATCTCCTCTCTGCTGGATTTGAAGAATCGTTGACAAATGGAATGCGGCAAATAGCCCCCTCAATCAATTCCAAATGCGTTGCTCGAGCTCAAACGCGGAGAGCAGAGGAATAGGATCTCGCGAAATTGCCCCATTCCGTAATCTCGGATTCACAGCGGAGCGCCATTCGTCTCGAAACGATCGGAGAGAGGAGGCATCCTACGTGATGTTTTCCCTTGTTTGCGTCAAGTTGGAAATGGGTGGGGAAGAATGTAAAGGAATACAAGTAGGGTAAGCTTTAAACAATAAATAGGTTTACGTATTTGAAAGGAGGAGGGAAACTTTACCCCGAAGGATATGCCTGCTTTGTGTGCACAAGCGTGACGCTGGTACTCGATACCGCGACTGGTTTCAAACGGAATTTCTTTCAAATCTCCTGTTCTCACGATTCTTCTTCTTATTATTAGTATTATTGCTATGACATTTCTCTGTTTTGTATTTGTTTCCTTCCTACCTCATCTACCATTCATCTTCCACAGTACGCGTCGCCGTCTTTATTTTTTTCATTTCCACTTCTCCCGTCATTTCCTCGCGCTCCTCGGCGAGAGAGCTGGCGCCCGGGCAAAAGCGTGGCAAGGAGCGCGCGCGCGCGCGGGCCCCAAACCCTTTCACGGGCAAGTGTCGTCAAGGGGTGGCGAGTGGGTGGCGGCGGCGGGAAAGAAGGGTCCGGAGTAGGGCCGGGAAGAGGAGACGGGGGAGGGGGTGGGGATTCCCCCAGAAGCCGAGTCTGCCACCCCTCGCGCGGACGAACCGGGAACTACATGGCGGAAGGAGCGGGAAAGGTTGCCGTCGAGAGGAGAGAGATGGAGAGGCTGGGATAGGAAGTAATGTCGGGGATGAGGCGAGCGAGAAAAGATGGAAAAGGAACCCAGGGAACGGAAAGGAGGCGGAATAAAGGGGATAATAGGACGAGGCGTTAGAAACGGGAAGAATGGGGGGGGGCGAGCGAGTGGGGAAGAGCATAAAACCTCATCATGAAGCAGTGAGATAGGGGTGGAAAGCAAAGAGGAGTCGAGAGCCGGGAAATTTAGGAGGAAAAGTGCTGCTAGAAGAGAGAGAGAGAGAGAGAGAGAGAGAGATGAGAGAAAAAATAAAGAAGAGACTTAGGGAGGGGAAAGGTGATGGTTGAGAGGTTGGCGGTGGAATGAGGGATGGGAGAATGAGGGGTGTTGAGAGGAAGGCATATTTTTGCGGCGAAAGTCGGGATGTGACGACGTAAGAGGAAACCCAAATAGATATGCTTATAAAGTAAAGAGTCGTCGAGCCAAGATTTCGCCGATAGCCAAATAGAGTGTAGGACGTTATGGAGGACGGAGAGTAAAACAGAGGGAGAGGAGTACAATGTAACGGGGGAACTGGGAGGGAGAGAGAGATGGCAAGAGATAAGGGGAGGCGGGAAGAAGACGTGAAGATACTACTCCGTTCGTTCAGCCTGCCACGCGCCCACTATGGAATATCACAGTTTACAACGAGCCCTCTCTGCTGGTTCGTGAAACGCGGGTATCATTCGCTTTATTGAGGGTTAATTTTCATTCAAGGTTTAGTTTTCATTTCAAGTGATATAGTAGTTAATTGTGTCGAAAGCTGTGCTCCCAGTGTCTGAAAAATTCGCACCCTTTTCTAAATACCGTTAGACAGCAGTCATATATGGGTTCAATGGTGAAAGCATTGGTAAGATAACTGTTTTATAACGTTGGAAGTTATGTGATCCAATACTTGCGTTAGAGGATGATAGAATTTGGAGACTACTGCCTCCATAAAATAGTTACTCTCTAAGATGTATTTTTGTGAAAACATTGAGAACTTAGGGTACTATAACATTCATTTAATGTTTTAGAACCACCGTAATAGGTTCAATTTTGTCTTCAAATGCAAATAATAAACATAATTTCTATGAAATACATCCACCTCCGTGAATGTTTATACTGCTATTAAATTTAATTATCAAATGCAATTATTTCATTATCTTCATTATATTTGATTTTGAAAGAATATTTGTATATTCTTATTCTGATTAATTTCTCTATGCTATGGTGATTATGTAAAATAAAGAAACCAAATATATATATATATATATATATATATATATATATATATATATATATATATATATATATATATATATATATAATATCCTAGGAGTGAAAACTTTAATCCCATATATTATAAGCTTTATCCCAATTTCATTCGTTACTTTAATTAATTTTCCATTCCCTTGTAAACGTCGAGGAAATATTTTTAATACCCCTTTAACGCCACGAACGTGGAGGACATTCCTGTTTATTTCCCCATAGCAATTAACTTTTTGCCTCCAGAGTTCTTTTTAAGACTTTTCATTTGTGGGAGAGAGCTCTCATTAAAATCGTCCGAAAATTTCTTTACCCTTCGTTCTTCATCTTCCAAATTTGTATTATTTATTAGGCCAGGGCGCTATACTAGCCTTTCTCGTCATCGACCATGGTCAGACCGATTTAAAGCATATTTCAAGCATTTAAAGCATGATTTTTATTTCTAACTGTTCTTAAATATTTGCTTTTATCCTCCTTTGTGAGCATTTTACTCCCTGTTGTTAAGTCTGTGTTCTTTATGGGTGGATTCATGTTTTGTCAGCTATTCATCTATAAATTGAGAATCTGAATACACAAACTGCAAAACTGAAAACTACGTGCTGAAACTGCAAAATGTCTGGAAGTATCAATCCAATGGTATTAGTAATTTGCAAAACATAACATAAGATATTAGCAGGCCGGGTGAGTATATGTGGGCATTTTTTTACCTTGATGACCCAATGATTATTGAAGCATTAAACGAGGTTATTTACCACATATATTTTCCATCTCAGAGTATTTGTTTCTTCCTGCCATGTCATCACTGGGATTTATAGCTTTGTGATATTTTACGCATGTCATTTTAAACACTAAAGTCAGTAATGAACTCGAAGAATAAATATCCTGTTTTAATTTTTAATCTATCAATTTTGTATGGTTATTGAAGTCTCTCTTGTAAATACTTCAATTTTGCTTTAACCTTAGAGCCAATGAGCAAAAGAATATGAGCCTTTGAGCAAATTGATGGGAAATACCAAATATTGGAGAAATTGTGGATTTTTCCACTTGTAGGGCCGCGACAAGAAAATTTAAATTAGTCTCTCTTCACCCGAATGTTTTCTTTTATTAATTGAGCTTACTTCCCGATAAAACGCATAAGCTATGATAAATTATAAGAAGATTATTAATAATAAACATTGGCATTTTAAAAATAATGATTTAAGATTCTTGAAATGCAGTGAAACGTTATTGTCACCAAAATGATTCGTGGGTAATACTAATCAGGGGGCATTATTTTCCAGCTGGCCGATATAAAGAAAAAACTCTCCAGTCTTTGGATTGCCTTTGCCATGCTACTACTAGTATGTCATGATGACATGATGTCATTGAACTGCTTGCAATTTTCAAGAAAGACCAGCGAAAAACGTGAGGCGCTGGTGATCCTTTATCCACATTTCCTGCTACTTGCTTCGTCCCTATCCAACGACGTTTTAATGTTTTCATTGTTGATTTGAACATTCTATAGAATATATTTATTCAATTACTTGAATGAAGATAGTTAATCAGGGTTAGAATAAAATATTTTCATATTGAAAGGTCTATAACAGTTTGGAAATAAATTATTTAAGTTTCCGAAAAAATTTATTCTTCATTTATTTTCGTTTGTTAGCGAACATTTTCATGTTTCCCAGTTTAAGCTTCCGTGGCATCTAGGTACGTATGATCACAATGGT
The DNA here is from genome assembly GCF_022747635.1 of Hetaerina americana. Classification (NCBI taxonomy): domain Eukaryota; kingdom Metazoa; phylum Arthropoda; class Insecta; order Odonata; family Calopterygidae; genus Hetaerina; species Hetaerina americana. Next base: position 59,912,685 of record NW_027286069.1, read on the forward strand.
TTAGTATGAAATGGTATTTTTCATGCTGCCAAAGCTGTTAAAGTTTATTTATCATTAACTATAAGGGTTATTTCCCGCTCTACTTCAACATTTTCATTAATGCACAACTTAGAAAAACTCTTAATAAATTATCGTTTAAAACAGTATTTATGGAAGAGAAAGTTATTTATTATATGAGTTACTACATATTTAGGATTTGATGGGTTAAAATGGTAGCTAAAGAATTTTGAATGACTTTTGATTTTAAATGAGTACTCGAGGAAGAGACGCTTTGCTGATATTATAGTTTAGTCGGAATTGATAAATCTCTCCTTAATGTTCCACTCCTTTTACCAATGAGAAGTACAATTCTGTGCCATTGAATTATTTCCTGTGTGTATAGATTAAGGATATTTATTGAACATTTCTTTATGTTTTCTTCCACAACATTTTTTATTTGACATAGCAATGGAATTTCAGTGAATATTTCTTAAAAGTTTCGAATATTCTCCAGGTGAAATGTAATCTGGTTGCTAAGAGCAGGGCATAAAAATGAGCCGTCTTGGGGGGGGGGTTTCGTGTTTGCTCGCCGGCATTGGCACACTTTCTGCGCCGGGGCGTCTGGATCCGCCGTGCCAACCCCCTTTCCCTTTCAAGGCCAACACGCGCGCAAGGTTCTTTGGCCCCGCGCACGCTCCACAAGTGGCTCTTCTCTTCCCCGAGACTCCCGCGCGACACGTTTTTTTAAGGCACGACTGACACGGTGGTGCAGACGAGGAGTCTTTATTTTTTCCCAGCAGACTGTTCTACAAAAAGACGCGATCAGGCCTATTTCCTCGTCCACTGTTTGCGATGTCTCCTACAAAACCTCCATTATCGCTTTCAGTATTAATTTCCTTATTGAACAACCGTTTGTAGTTCGGGGAAATATTTTCTATACATGGTTTGCAAATCTTTTCCTTGCCAGCGGAATGTATAAAATCGCAAATTTTCTTTTATTTTCCCTCTTGGAAGTCATCGAAATAAATGACTTTGCAAATAATGGCTATTTGTTGAGGATTTTCTTTTTGGATATCTAAGTCATCAATATGAATATCATAATTGATTTATTTGTGAATAAGCTCCGGATTACGACTGTGAAGAAAGCAGTTTCGAGTTTATATTGTGCTGTGTCACTTCAAATTTAATAAAGAACACGCTGTAAAACGTACTTCTTCCGTTCCTACAAGTGTAAAGATCACTTTGTTTTGAATAGAATCACACGTGACTTAGAGGGCCAAATATACTCCCAATATGAAAGAAAACTTCCCTATATGAAATCGGTCGCATGGTATAATAAATATATCATATCCATATGGCATATAAAATGTGAAGCGGGAATACCGTCTACTCATTTTCCTAAGTCAACAAAATTTGAATTTGAAACCTTCAAAGTACGTATCCATATTGATTGCCATCCGAAATGATTTTGGAGAAACTGCAATGACAGTATCATTGCAGGTCTGATTCCTCATTCATTACCTAATTTTGACGGCAAATTTCCATGAGTGCCAAAACTAATTATCCATGATTGACACTTCCTTTAGTGGAGGATACGAAGGAAAGCCTTAACAACTTTTTTTTACAATAATCCTGGACCCATTAGTAGGGGTATAATTGACATTGACTACTTTTTTTATTGTTGCCATTTAAAAACGGCTTCGAATCCTTATCCTCCATATCTTCCTTTATTATCACCCGCCGTACCCTGTTCATTCAACCGTGCCTTGTTACCCCTCCCCTTTCCTAACACTTTGGGCCCTCCCCTACTCCCTTCCATCCCACCCCCTTGTTCCAGTCCTTTCAACCCCCACTTCCCACGCCCCGGATACCCATCCCAAACCGTCTCCCCCGCCTACCAATGCTCTACGTACCCTGTGCTTTCACCTCCCATTCTTCAAAAACCGTTCCGCGTTCACTTTTTTTTCTCCCAGCATTTTTTCGTAATTCTGTCCCAACGACCGTTCTTGACGTCCCTCTCCGCTCCGGAGTTTCGCGCCCCTCCCTCCTCTTCCTCCCCTCGCCATCAAACCACTGCGTTCCTCCACCCCACCACCTCTTCCGCTCTTCCCGCAACCACCCAACCCTCTCTCCTCCTCCCCCCTCAACTCTGCACACAAGCCCTTCACACCGTTGAAATGGTTCGCGATGCGGCCCCCAGAGGGAAACTGAGTCTGCGTGGGGAGGAATCCAGACCGACCCCGCCCATCTCACTGTTAATATGCACGTACTTTAGGTATTCGTCTTGGGAAACGCGTCACGCTACGTCGATAATCGGAGGAGAACCATGTACTCGTCAGAATAAATGGAGTCTCCTTCATCGTTCGATTTAATTTAAACCTTAGCACAAGATATTTGGTGAATATTGAGGGGCATATCCTATAGCTTACAGAACCCTGTGTCGAGTTTGATAATATTTTTGAAGTAACATTTTCATTATCATACTCACTATCCAAGTAGGTAATCTAAATTTATTTCTTTAATTGATTAGGTTGTTATTGTCAGCATTAGTTCCTAATAATTAAAACAAAGATATTTTTATAGATTATGCTAGTGTAAGGGTGAGATTTTCAAGAGACGGTGCTCTTTCATTTGGTTAAGTAAAATATCTAGGCAGCTGAACTGACACGACCTTAAGTGAACCCTAACATAGTACCGATACTAAGTTTAAAATAACATTGAGCTGCAGTTTCGACCTGAACGCAAATCACTGAATTCAATGTTTACCAAATCATAATAGAACTAAATTCACAAGAATAGAATCGGGGGAATGCCATTGCTTGCGTGTTACATAATTTTATTAAACAAATAATTGCCAACACAATTCCTTTCTAAAGCAAGTACTCAAAAAATAATCATTTTTATCTATAAATGAATGAAAACTTGACTTTATCGAAAATAATCATGGCACAGTTGTTTTAAAAAGTATTTAATTGATTCGATCAATGTTATGTTACCATTTCTGATTAATATTGGTAAAAAGCTTTGGTATAATTCTTCCTTTGAAGAAAATATTTTATCGTTCTAGCATGGCAAGGATTGCATTTATTTTCATAGATTTTCTTCCGTGTCCATTGAGCATGGTTAAACCCCTTAGCATTCAAAATAGAAGAAAAGAGAAATACTAGATTTCACTCACGCCGAATGTGGGGAAATAAATCGGTTTTTTCAGTATTCAAGAGTGTAACACACCCTTATATAGTTACCGTGACCTGTATGCCTTCCCTTCTACCACCGGAACTTCGGGAGCCTTTGACCTCCTTAACTCTATTAATTTATCCCGCCCATTGAGGATACGATTTCAACATTTTTAGCCAGTTGAGAAAGGCATCATTGTCGGACCAAGAAACTGAGAAAGGAAGAGCGCTCCACTCGCCTCCTCCCGGACGTTCGAAGAACTACGTGGTCCGCATAGAGAGAGAGAGAGAGAGAGAGGAGAGAAAGGGAGAGCGATAGAGAGAGGTAGCAAAAGAGAGAGAGGGAGAGAGGCAGGCCCGCCCAAATTCGGGGTTCCCGGGATCGATACCTTGCACGGGGCATATATATCCGGGAGAAGCCCTCCATTGACCCTCTCCGCCGCACCCCGACGCTCCCTCCCCTCCAGCTGACTGTCTCCCCCCGCCTTCCTCGCCAGCCGGAACAGATGACGGCTGGATGGTTTCCCGGAGTGGTGGGGCGAAGGTGGGGAGGGAAGACGGGGAGGAGAAAGGGAGGTGCGTGGGTGGGTAGAGAAGGGTTCTGAGTGTATGTGTGTGGGTGTGTACACGCGCAACCACTCCGGGATCACGGGCGTGTAAACTCCGGCACGCGCGGGGGGAGGAGCGCACACATGAGCGATAGGGAGGGTTCCTGTCTTTCGCGGGAAGGCTGGAGAATGGGGGGGTCGAGGGTGGGCAATTCCCAGCGGCGCGGCAGCGGCAGATTGCCTCGCGAGGGGGAGAATGAATGCCTGTTTGCGTGTGTGTATGTGGGTATTGGGTCGCGTCAGTCAGGAGGCCGCGTGTTCGGACTCGACTCCCGGGGGCGCTTAATCAAATCCCCTTGGTCCCTGTCCCCTTACTCCTCCCTCCCTTCCTCCCGCCATCCCCTCTCTCAGCCCTGCAATTTGATGATCCAGCGGCTCCTTTCCCGCGAACATCACCCTCCCATCCCTTCTCCCCTCCTACACCCCCACCCCCTCCCTCTACTCCATGTCTCCATTAAGTGCCGCCGCCTTCCACCGCCACGGTCACCTAGGAAATTAATGCTGATCACCGGCTCATCTTGAGGTTTGTCGGTAGGTGGAGTCGCTGGACGAGGGGATCGAAGGTAGAGGGTGGGCGTGGTGCTGCGGGATTTGGGGGGATGGGTGGATTGGGGTCTGGGGATGAGGTCGCGTATCCTCTCACTTCGTCTCACGGTGTTCAAATGGGTGCGAGGGCTCAGTCATGTCATACACAACGTCCATTAATTACGTCTTCTCCTCCCACTTCCAATAATTCTCCCGGGCAAAAAACCTCCGCATTACATGTGCTAATATGTCATACTTTACGCTTATTATTTACCGATTTCCTATACGCCCTAAGTTCCCACACGATTCTCCTTAGCGATTAAGGCAGACAACGTAACTAGAGGCGAAACAGAAGTTTTCGGGATTAATTTGTCTGATGAGTAGCCTTCGGGATTTCAAAATTTATATTTTATTGTACACTGATATTCCTAATTTTTCAGTGAAATGAGTGCTACTGGACTTTACTTAGCTATAAATTTTCGAATATATTTTATATTAAATTATATGAATATTTTGCTAGATGAATGTTGGATGTATTATTTACGCTTTATTCAATTGAAATGATATCGTTTGCCTATTTTTTTTGAAGAAATATCTATATTCAATTAATATATTCATCAAAATAAACTCAAAATACGTACCTATATTTGAATCGAACGCGCATTTTATATGCATTGGTTTATCGTATGTTATTTAATGAATTTGTCTGTTTTGAACGGCTTGAATCCAGACTCGTAGTTCACCCTGCTTCAAAATTCCTGCGGCAGCATACAACCCAGACGAATGCATAAGTAAAAAATTACATTTAGCAAAATATTGAACTAATATTACTCAGTGAAACGTAAATTAACCAATTTCAGACAGAAGTACCAAATTAATATAATGATGATATCCTCGAGTTAGGTATCACATCATAGACTTTATGGACCGCCCATAACCTAACTTTAATAGGAATATGATCTATTAATGAATTAAAAATGAAAAGGAAACCGTAATTTAAATGTTGAAAGAAGTATGATCAAAACTCAAAATACCTACCTATATTTGAATCGAACGCGTATTATATATGCATTGGTTTATCGAATGTTGAAAGAAATATGATCAAAACTTTATCCCTAGTATTATATTTTACTCCGGTAGGTCATTTACTTGAGCCACATATGCTAATTTTAGCAATAGAGTACTATCCAAGCATACGGAATTGAAGGGTGTCATGAGAAAGATGTGTGAATAAATTTTTTATAGCAAAAGCGAACAATATTACTAATGATAATTCATGGGTATAATTTTAAGGACACACCGTATAATGAGTATATGATTAGAGGATGACAATTTTGTGATACATGTATTTACAGTGGTTACTGGAATAATGATTCCTTATTCCTACATCCAAACAATGTTTTATTTCTATATATTGTATACTTTAGCCATGTGATAAAAGTTTGTGTTTCAAAATTTCCTTGTGTGGCGCGTTCCGAGGTTCGAAGGCTAGAGGTAGCGGTAGCTGGCGCCCAAGCAGGCGGCGGAGTTGACGGCGGATGCTTCAACTATCAACAGGGGCAACTTTTTTTGGCAGCGGGAATACGGGAGAGAAGTGCTTCCTCAACATAAGATAAAGGATGGATCCCCCCGTCTTAAATGTGTTTTAATCGAACTTCACGTGATCTTGAATAATAGTCTGACTGATGGGAGGCCATACTGACTGATGAGGAGATAAAAAGACTCGTTGTAATTTAACTACTACTATTTCGGTTCTCAAGGAGTTTATTGAACTTTTAATTTTTCCATAAAAACCTTGAACATTTCTTCATTTCTTCCCTTACAACTGCACTAATTACCATATCATTAATATCTGGCGGATCCTATTAGGGCACATGGCAGCGGGTGCAAGAATCATCCTGAAATTTTCCAGTGTTAGAAGATAATAATAATATATTTGATGTAATATTTGTAAAGTAAAATTTTAAATGATTAAAAAGTCAATTAATCTCAGAATATGATGAAATCAGGTTGAATTCGACCGCCAAATATTTTTCTGAAACTCCTTATTGTCAGAAGTCCAAAAATTCTTCTTGTCAGTAGTCTGTAGTAGCGGTTACCACCACGGTCTTCTCTCGATACTGCACAATGGGATTCGCTTCCGTTTATTTTAATGCAATGGTCCCCTTGAACCACTTTATGAAATATAATTCATTACCAATTTGATAATGCAATTCCCTGAAAATATTTTAAGTTTTGGTTGTAACTCTCCTTGTAATTGAAATCTTATTTGTGAGTCTCCAAATAAACCCTGATAGTTTTGACAAAGGTAAATTTAAATAATAAAGTTGGAACCGGAATGAGCCCTTTGGAGATGAGCACCCGAAATTCAGCCTGGTATCATACGCGTCTTAAGCATTATAGAAAGATTTAGCTGTAAAGAGCTAAAAATTGGTGATATCGTTTCGGCGAACCAATTCAGATTCAGGAAAAACTGGAAGGCTACTGGTATGAGAAATATAAATTATGGGGAAGGTATTTGAAATTTCCAAGTGGAATTAGATGTTGAATTGTTGCAAACACACGATGTGCATTAGAAAAACTAGCAATAATACGAGGGTCATCCGGAAAGTAGTACCCGTTCGTGCCGCATGAAGTGCTGACGACGCGAGTAGCCGCTGGACGAGGTCAGATAGCTTCAGTGGCTTGTCTGCCTTCTCTGAGCCAAGTTGCGTGACGCTAGCATTGCCTGTGTTGTTTCTGTGATTGTTTACAATGTTTAAAAAAATTGAGAACGCCGCCAGTTGTGAAGTGAGGGCAGTGATTAAATTCCTCAATGCAAGAAACGTTCGCCCATGTGATATTCATCGCCAATTAAAGGAGGTGTATGGAGACAATGTAATGGACGAGTCGTCTGTTCGGCGGTGGTGTCGCAACTTCAACATGGGGAGGGGGAACACACACGACGATGAGCGTTCGGAGAGACCGTCTGTCATTACAGACCAACTGGTGAGCTCAGTTGACGAATTCGTGAGGAACGATCGGCGCGTCACAATTGATGACATCTGTGAGCATTTTCCCAATGTTTCTCGAACAATTGTTCATGAAATTGTTAAACACCATCTGCATTATGCAAAAATTTGTGCAAGATGGGTCCCTCGCGTATCTCAATGAGCTGGCGGCGAAGGACTATGCAGCAGGAATACAGAAACTTGTCACACGTTATGACAAATGCCTTAATTTGCTTGGAGATTATGTTGAGAAGTATTTTAAAGTATCCTCTTTCAAATAAAAATTTTTATGTTTGTTAATATTTACTTTTGTGTCTTTATTTCACGAACGGGTACTACTTTCCGGATGACCCTCGTATATGGACCAAACCCATATAAAATTAACACAACATGAATACGAGTATAAGACGGCAGTAAAAGAGAAACGAGGAGGAAGACAAGAATGGAGCCTTTCACGGCACCATATCATTTATCATGTACTTATAAAATTAACGCTACTTCAATGACCCAAGAAATGACAAATGCGAATAATCCGAAAAACACTAATGGTGTTTAAATGACAGCGGGTATTGTTAAAATAATTGATTTATATTTAAGGGAAATAAAATGAAAATCAAAGTTTAATACGTGGCAAAGAGAAAAGCCGCAAGCAGATACTAAGAGAAGAGTAAGTCAGACAAGTGGAACCATTCACCTACTTCGTTAAGTACGTAGCAACATGGGGGACGAATGTCGGAGGGTAGCTCAAGAATAGAAGGCGTTTACAGTGAAAAGTTAATTGATATGTTAAAAAATTATAAGTTTGCATACAAGTATATGTACACGTGCAAACCTCTGGTGGTTCAAGGAAATCAGTGATATAGATTATTCGGAAATATGGCCAGAGAAGTCCAAGGAAACCTGTTTCAAGAGACGGATGAAGAAGATAAAATCGAGGATAAATTAAGATTATGTAGAATAAAAAAAGAAGTAAACGGATTTAGAGAGGAGGATACATAGTATAGATAATCTAAAATAAAAGAGAGAAACAAGTGTATTGAGTACAATATTGATGCATGATAATTTTGTGAAGTCCATGAAAGATGAGAGTTGCCTCAAGGGGAAGACTGTGGGATAAATACGTAGTTCACATCAAGAAGATTGTTAGTTGGACAATAGCTATCATAAATTAAGATACATTAAACAGTAAGAAATGGAGAGCTACATCCAATAAATCTTCAAATTGAAATACTGACGACAAATCGGAATCAGGCTTATCTATTACTAACCATTGGTTTCGATTGGGATTAAACTCTTTAATACAGTTTATCATGTTATAATTTATATCATATCCATAGAGCTGGTATATTAGCACTGTGCGAGAAACTCAGAAACCTTTCATAAAACAAAACATATAGTACTCTGTCACTTCTCCTGATCATAAATAGTAGTGTTCTTTGTAAGCTTAAATACGCCCACCAATATTTTTGGCCCGATATGCGTCCAAAACGGTTTGAAGCCCGGTTAATTTTTCTTCAGCTGGAGGAATTTTAAGGGAGGTTTGTCTAATTCACTGTCTTTATCAACATTATGTTATTACAGAAAATGGTGGAGAAAGATCTACTAACATAGGCGGAATTAAGTTGAAACTCTGTTAATCGTACCTCTATTGTATTTTTGTCCATCTACTGTGTAAAGTTTGCTTGGTATAGCATTCCTCTGTTGTTAACAACTGTAGAGACTCTTAAAGAATCATTATAAATGAAATATAGTATCCTGGACCATGGACGCATTATTATCCAAATCTCTGTTTCAAAAGTTATTTTTCCGCAATCTTCAGGGTCCCTTAATACGAGGCCTTCTTGAAAGGATATGTTCCAGTTCATGGAAAGTTAATAATTAAAAAAAAATATTTTCCTCAGTACCTATGTTTAGCAACATTTTATTGAATAATATGGAAGTAACATACTTTAATGATAACAGTATTTTGAATTGAAATCATTTGCCAGATTTTTGCAAGATTTGGAGGCTTTTCAGAAAATAGAAAAGCTGAGACTGGCGGAAAAAGAGTCTACGTTCCCACGAGACGAGATTTACGTTGTATTGTCCCCCTCCTACGAAAATTATCTTGTGTCATAACTTTGTATGATTCGGCGTTAGAGTAAGATACCTACTGTGATAGTCGTATCCTCATTGTGCCTGAAAGACCCTCTCTATAGACCCCATTGATTAGCTCGAAAATTCAGGCGGGAATTCCTCTGAGGAAGTTTTCCTAAAGCAAAGAATGGGGGGATAAGGACGAGCGTGGTAGGAGAAGACGGAGACATGGAAAAATAAGAGAAGGGGGAGGGAAGGCAGGAGCGAAATGTGATCGGAGATCTCTGGAAAGAGACACAGAATCCGGGGAGCGTGGGAACACTTCGGGAGCTCTGGGGGTGTTTGTGCAGGGATAGCGGGCATTGGGGAGGGGGGCTGGAGGAACTAGAGAGACGGAAAGAGTGAGGAAAGATCCTGAGGGATGGAGGGGCTTGGTTGTAATGGGGAGGTAGGGGTCGGATGGAGGGCGGGAGGGAATAAAAAGGGGGAAGAATCGACAGCGGAAATTGAGCCGAGGAGGTGAGACTGACGGAAATTGATGATCCACGGCACCTCGGGCCGGTTTGGAGGAAGTAAGATGGGAGGGAGGAGAGATTAGGTGAAGGGGAAGGACATGAAAATGGAGAGGGGGAAAATTTGGAGGGAGTAGATGAGGCTAAATGAGTGTATTGGTCCAATTTCGACGTAGAAGGGGAGAAAGACAATACGCCGTCGTATAAAAGGTGAGAGCCAGAATGCGACTCCGAATATTGGCTACTTATATCGGGAAAAATTTTTTGGGCTAATAATCTGGTGCCCATTTAGTCACGGGCTCATTTTGCACTTGACTTCGGCGGAAATGGTCGGTAATTTCAGATTATCGTTTGATAAAAGTAAATTGCTAATCGTGCAGTTGAAGCAAATTGATGTTGATGAAAATTAATCATCGTCTATTATGTATCAATTTGACGGTTAAATCTGTCAGACGATAGTCTACTCCTCTTCACTTGTATTTCGGGTTTTTTTCCATCTGATGTCTATCGTGAAGATATTAGGTACTCAAGTAAACATCCAATCGTATAAAATAGGAATCCAATCTTAACGCTCTCCTGACCTCATCTATGTTATTTAAATCATTTAATTAATCCTAGTCATATTTGAACTGAGGGTTCACTTTAAATAAGACCCGGTGTGTTTTGATTGTAATTTTTTATTCGCATTTAATTGAGACAGTTATTATAGCTTAATGATTTTCCTATGATTTATTTTCGGCTCTATTCCGGTGAAAATTCACCCTTCAAACTTCCCAAGCAATAATAAGAGTTCTTCTGTTTCGGGGACTCTTAATATACACCAAAATTCTCTTTCATTGTTATTTCACCATTATGGTTTATCAATCTTTGATTGTAATAGATAGTATCTTTAATAGTAATTTTATGGTAATCTTTGATAGTAAAACAAATAACTTCTTCAGTTTGTGTTATTACCACTGGAAAAGAAATTAATTCGAATTCTGTTTTTGGTATTTCATGTCGTAAATATAGTAAAAATCATTCATGAAAACCCCTTTCCAATAATATTTTTATAATATGCATTGTTTCATTTATATAGCTGTACACTTTTTAGTTATTAGATAGGCTAATTATTACCCATTTTAAGAGCGCCATGAAGGTTGAGGTCTAGGCTAACTTATTAATAATTATCAACCTTGGTTCTACTTCTATGCATAATACAATGAATTAACTGAGAAAACCTCCAATAATATTCTTGAGGTAAATCTGAATAATTTGAAAAAATAAAAATAAAATACCTGCGGAATATGGCCCGAGTTTGATTCCAGATACAGTTTGTCTTGCTCATAGATAGGTTATAATAATAACCACTAAGTTATACAATATCCTGCGTACTGCGTATTTGCTTCGCGCTATAAAATTCCAGAGTTCACGAATATGGAATATGGAAAATTTGTTTTACCATATAGGCCGATCTTTCTTATTTATATCATTGATCAAAGATGTTGATAGGATATTTGATGAAATTATTAAGTGCAATTTTCCAACATTTTTTTGGAGATTTTATCATCCTTTTTAGTGACATCCCCAAAGAGATAACGTTTTCATTATCTGGCCAGTCTTTATTGCAATGGGTAATATTTAATTGAATACGGTGCTATAATGTTCCGTCCAATAGGTGCCGCTTTCTTTCAAATCTTTCTTTGCCTTTCAAATGTACGAAGTGGTACGATAATAGCGCTAGGTACATTTGTAGCTAGACCGGTAGTCGTACGTGGGAAGAAATATCGATGGAATCCATTTGCATAAAGTATTTTGTGTTTCCAAATATGAACGTATTTATTATACGGCCAGCTTTAGTCATAGAGTAACAACCATATCATTATTAATAACAAAACCGGATTGTTTAATTAATCACTTTATCCGTGGAAACGCAATGTAATGTTTTCCCCACATTTAGTTTCACAAAATGAAGCCAAACTTTCTTTTGCACCTTTTTTTTGTTTCTTTCGGTCTCTTTTGTTTAAGTATATCTCGTCAATGTATCCAGGGATTTACAAAAAATGAAAAACAAAAGGAGTTATAATTCCTTGGCTTCATTTTATACTGAGTTTGACAATTGAGGCGACTTACTAATTAATTTTATGAGCAAAAGGTTGAAGAAATAAGTATTAATAAAATATTTTATTTTTTTCAATGCCTTCGACTAAATAACTCTTAAGGTTTCTGGGTTTGAACCCACACCAATTAGAGTAATTTCACATTTTATCCATACTGATTGTAAAAACAATTTTGGGTAGATATATTAATTTCTGAACTATATTAAAGTTCCCAGGAGTAGTGTAAATGAGGTGTAAAAGTTAGGTATTTTGTATCTTTATCCATTGATAATGCAAAAAAACTGACAATCAGTGCCCGGTGCACTTTAATCCTAAAATACAAATAAATTACTTATACACCCAATGCTTTTTGGGACTAATTAGGTTTTCCTCTTTGTCTTAGCGTATTAATAGTCTTCTTTCTGTAGTATCTGTGCACCTCCCTCACCATCATTAGGTATCAAATGCCTCCTAAAAAATTCTACATAATTTAATGCAAGTATAGCTCCGTGGCATACGAGCAGCCTCCTGATGCCCGATCTGACTGATATGGCACGCCATTGCTCCGTGCGGATTGTTTTTGTCCTCGTAAGTGAAATTGATTCCGCCTTCTATTTAAATACCCTTACATACCCTTACATCTACTTGGAACTGCTTTTTAGATATAATTTTACTGTTAAGCTATTTTTTTACCTATTCGGGGCTTATGAATGTAGTAGCGTACAACCTCGCGGTGGTATTTAAAAAAAAACTTTCTCACTGCATGCATCAATGCAATGCCTCATTCAGAGACTACGACCTCGCACGATTACATATCTGCTATAATATGCTAATTTAGGTAACCGCCACTCTTTCGTCATAAGTTGTAACTCCGTGGTATACTCGTGCATGTTTCATGCTAGAGATGCATTTACATACGTGTATATTAACTTTCTAATGTGTTTTTAAATATATAGGCTTCTCATTACTTCTTCATTTAATACATCTCATGGTTATCTCCTTAAATATTATAAAGTCAAGTTTTTGTATTCTATTTCGGAAATACATAGCTGTTTATGGAGCAAAAAAGAGGCTTGTAATGGGTTGTCTTTACAATAATTAAGATAATTTATCAATCTGGAGCGAATACCGCATGTAAGGAAAGAAATCAAGACTGTCAAAGGCGTCTCACGATAAAATATTCCTGTTATTATTGATCAAAGTTTGTAGTTATGTCTCATTTACACTTTAAAGGGTATGATACTATGTAGTTTTCGATATTCAAGTGAAATATGATATCATATGTTACTGTCTTGGTGGTCACCATTTTGTTCATGCAACGTGAGGATCAAGAGAATTGGAAGGCTTTCCATTTTAGAAAATACGACCGATTGAATCCCTGCTGTGCACAAATATCATGGAAACTTCAAGATTTTGTATACCAAGGAAAAGTTGTGTGCAACGATTCCCGTCCTACGCTAACCCATAAAAATTTATTTCGCATTTTTATATGAATTTTCAATTTTTAATATTTAAACGACTGAATTGCTCGTAATTATTTCTTCTTAAAATAAACAACGGTTATTTGCGTAGCCAAAAATGCCGCTCATTAATAAAATAGAGAACATGATACCGATTTAATCCCGTCACATAATAAGGATTCAAAAATTATTTTTGCCAGTCCATTTAAAATATTGAACGCCTTCGTTGTTGGAACATGAGTTTTGCATTTCTTATCATTAGCTTATTTTTATGATGTCGTTGATCATGAGCAAAATAATAGCTGAGAATTCATATTATTTTAATAAAATTACGCTTTTATGGACACGCACTTATGCACCTTTGTTTGTGAATGAAGGCCTTTGTTTGTGAATAAGGACCTTTTCCCTGAAGAAGGCCTATTTTAGGTGACATTACACTAAAATTGTTCCAGAATAATGTAATAATATGTTAATAAAATTTTGAATTAAATAATTCAACAAAGAGACAAAATAAATACATATTTATTAAATTTATATTATTCATACTTAAACATATAGTTCTCCTCTACTCTCTTCATGGTTAGGGAGGAAGTGGAAGGGAAATGAAATGCCACTTAAGAGGCCACTCCAACGTCTTGGGTGGAAAACTTTTGTGAGGCCGTTTGAAATCTATCAAAAATAATAACGGCCCCTTTAATTCTGATGAAAAATAAAAGGAAGAAAAATAGGGAGGGGTTGAAGAAGGCTGAGCAAGAGAGAGAAAGATATATATTAAGAAGTTTTGGAAAGAAGTTGGGGAGGGAGGAGAGGTAAGAGGAACGGGTGAGATTGCAAGAGCGCCGTAGTAGATTGTGAGTGGTCGGGGTGGGAGATTGTGGGTGGAAGATGATTGGGGGCAGTGAGTGGAGGAGAAAAAGAGAGAGGGAAAATGGGGGGGTAAGTTTTGGGCAAGGTTCGAAGGGTGAGGCGGATGGCGGGAGCGGCGTCGTGGGAGAGAGAGCAATCTTCGGGGGAGGGGAGACCGCCGTTGCGTCCTCTGGAGGCGTATTGATCTGACAGATAAAGGCCCGAGTCCTTATACCTCTCTTTCTCTCCTCCTCCTCCTTTAGCCTGCTTTCCCACTCCACTTACCCCGTTCCTCCCCTCTGCACATCCCCTCCCCAACCCGAACCACCTACCCTCTCCCCCCTGTCCGCTGTCCCTCCGACGAGGACACACAAACTGCCACATTCCATTCCTCCCATGTCTCATCCCTTTCTCTTCCTCTCCCTTCACCTTTCAACTTTCCTCCTCCCTTCCCGTTTTCGGCAATTGTGTCGACCCTTGTCTTGACTCAAAAAGGGTTGAGTTCTGTATTTGGCGCGGGGATGCGAGTGATGTAGCTGGTGGAAAAGAAGAGTCTTACAGGGTACTCGGATCGATGTTTCTTGCAATGAGCCAGTGTTTATTATGTATTTGAAATTCCCCGATCGTGATTCCAAAGGGGGTGGTGGGCTTCGGATGTTTTCCACGAGGAAAAAGAGCTGTGAAATGTTCTGCCCTCGCTCGGGAAGACTTCAAAATTTTTTAAACTGACGATATTATTTCGTCACTGAATTGCTCACTTTGCCAATCCGATGTATATATTTTGGAGATCCGATTTTATATTAATGGAAAATGAAATGGAGATACCATATAAGAAATGTCTTAAAATTTAATACATATTGGCTTTTGATAGTCGTCTGGTTTTACCATGGTAGAAACCTCTGATTATAGTTCCGTGACGGTAACGTTATTCCCAATGTCAATGTTTTCACTGAAAACTAATTTAAAGGTACTTTTTCATTCCTAGTTTATTAAAATCATGGTTTTACTTATCTAACCTATGTAAAGTTCGTAGTTCCACAATATTCCATCTCGTTTGTGTTGCATGACGTCTGTATCACTGAGACTTTTATTATTCATCATCTAGCCGCAAGTTTGCTGGCTTTTCCTCTTTAGTAGGCTTTTTTTGATTCTACCCAAATTTTTAGGCCTCAAACATTAGCTAAATAATTTTATGCTGAATAAATACGCAAAGTCTATTTATTCTTGATGATGTTGAGTTCACTCACCACTGTACATTTGTCTGACAAACTGGATGAGAATCCTTCTGTGACCTGAGCGAGTTAGGCTGAGTCCTGTCCGGTCTAGTGTAAGGATGAGAGAGCCTGGTGCCGTGTTCTCTGATTGGGCGTCCCCTTTGGCTAGCAGGCTTATCAAATATTAAAGGGATGACGAGTCATTCAAATGTAGTTCTTGCTACTCACCCAAAGTAATCGAGAGGGAACGCGACACACCTGCAGTAATGATCCCCGAGCGAGTTTGTTTTGTCTAGGGAAAATGGATTGAGCTTGGAATTAGGATTTGTCAAGGACACTCATCATCGCTACATCTGTGTTCTTTTGGTTCTGGCGAGGAAGTAAAGGTGAATAATTCATAAGAAGTCAACTCTTGAATGGAATACGTTTTAATGAAACAACAGGGCCATCTTAAAAGGTTATTGCAATACTGATAGTAAATGATGATAGTAAAGAACTGATGATGACGGTAAAAAATGAATATTAATTGGAAATAGTAGTTGGCATAAATAGTATCCGAATAATATCTTCATACCATTAACCATGGGTATAATCCTTTAAAGAAATTTCACTCTAACTCGGGCATATTGAAAACATATTGAAGTTTGCTAGACATTTATCGAACTGGAAATTCTTGATTACCGCTTTTAACTTACGGCCGTCAATTCGTCATTAAAATGCTCTCCCTTATTTTCCTTTGAATATAAATTTCTCTAATCCTTTGATTCTTCATCTATCCATCCTAACATCAGAATAGAAGAGATGATAATTAATAAAACACTATAGCAATCGTTTAATAACGTATACTTCACATTTAAATAAGCAAAATTCATGACATTAATAATCTCTAAATATCATTAATTTTCAAGTGGAAGAGTGATACGGTGAATAGTATTTCTTTCCTTCCCGGCATCTTCCTGTTCCCATGGCAATGTTGCCTTGTATTGCCGACTTTAACCTATACCTAAGACCTTGCAATTCAGGCTAAAAAGCCGCTCTCTTTTTTACTCTCAAATCCTTTTGCTCCCCTCCCGCAAAGATGGCGGTATCAGAAAATCCCTGCTCCCGTCACATCGCGGGGAGGGCTGGTATTTCTATCACGACATTCCTACCTTTCACAGTGTCAAGCACATAGCACTCCCGAAGCACTTTGTCAGTCCATTCACGACATCTAGCGAGATGTAGATGGCGGCATCTATCGATCTACACACGAAATTGGATTCTTTATTTATTAAATGGTGCCATGCACGTTGCACCGTCACGCCCTCCCTGTGTACCCGCCCTGTCTCACCTTCCACGTCCCTCCCACGCGAGGAATCGGCCACGAAATTTCGTCATAGAAGTTCAAAGCCCTCTACCGTCATCAGTCGTTAGACTCTATGCATTATTGCGCTACGGGAGCAACTTGGTAATGTTTTAGTAGTCATTTTACCTTCATGCGATAGTAAATGACTTATTCAGTGATATAAATATTAAATAAATTTCTGAAATTTCAATTCAACGAGTAATCCCAATTTTTAATGTAAATATATTAATTAACCTTCCTTCGTCCAATGCATTTTATCACCAATAAGTGCAGCCTTTCGCGTGTAAGACTATTTAAATAATAGTATTTCATCGTTTTGATAAAGAGCTGACAAAAACAAAAATGATAATGCCATTTGGTGTACTAAAATTCGTGGCATAACAGTAGACCCTGTTAATAACCGTCCAATAAAACGTAAAGAGTGGTATTTAGTATTGTTATGTTGGTTTTAAGAGATGTCTAGATTTATTGGAAGCACATGCTCTTGACAATTACCTCTTTGACAATGGAAAAACATTTTTGTCAAAATCTTAGATTGGATATTTTCTATTTTCATGATAAATTGATGTTATAACATGTGTAATACTAATTCGCGTACGCTGTGGATAATGTATTACTGGCGAATTATAGCCAAAACTTAATGATATTTCTTGCTCTTTTCAATTTGTTTATGGTATTATGACATGGAAAGTTGCCACGTAAATTAACAATAGTGTTTTCATGAAAATTCAATTTATATTTCTATTTTCGTAACATATTCGAAGTTTACTCTTTGTTTTCATTTTATCATATAATTTGTGACTTGAAAAGCTTCTATCTGAAATATTCGGAATAAAATGTTGATGATGTCACGTCAGTTTGCAAATGAAATTAGCCATTGTCAACCTGAAATAATATATTCTTGCGCGAAAAAAATACATTTCTGGGGTAGATTTCCTTAATAACTAAAGCCTTTGAATTTATAAGAGTTCCCACTATCCTTGCCAATCAACTTGGATACATATAGTACATTTATTTTCCCGAAGTCTTAAATACAAAGACTTGGATAACGGATAAATTTCAATCGGACCCTTTTTTTCTCGACTCTTTCTTTTACTTTTATATCAAAAGGGCCAATAAAAAAGATTCCTTACTGCCCTGGGCACACTAAGTGAGACATAAAACGTTTCCTGGGGCGAGGGTTTTGAGTTACAAAAGCTAGAGATAGCATTCGGGGGGGTGAAGGGTGTAGGGAAGGGGAGCGAGGTCGGCGGAGTCTTAGCAGTGGTTAGGTGGAGATAGAGAGAAGAGGGGGTGGATCAGAGCCGTGGAGGTCGGACTCATTCTTTTGTGCATGAGAAAAGTCACAAAAATGTTTAGGGAAAAGGCAAAAAGAAGGGAGGTGAAACATAGTGGGTAGGACGAAACGCAATAGGTCGGGTGGAGTGGTTTGAAACAGCTCTACTATGACGAATCTGCGCGCGCAGTACCTGATGAGTGCCGGCTGAGGAAAAAAAACTGCGGCAGATCAATTGATAGCTTTTGCCACGATCAAAAAGATTTTGGTGTAGATGGCAATAAAACTCGATTCATATGAATATGTGAAAAAATTGAGGAAATCTAATTTTGATAGTTAGTCGTGTACCACATGCACGTAATCATTATAACCATTTCATTTAGACATTAAAATTACGAGAGCATTAATATTGAAATTGCTGCATGACCTGTTTACATTGAATATCAAGTATTAAATATTTGAATTTCAGTAGAAAAAATCGGCTTTAAATCGAAAATTTGAATGCTATAATTAACTATGCATAAAAAGTAGGGGCTAAGTATCATAAATTAAAAATGCTATTAGGTATTTTAAAATATAAATGAAGATGCTGAAAAAGAATCACCGTAAATTTCGACCTTCAAATTTTTTTCAACTAAAATGTTTCTTTCCTCGGTGCGGGTTCTCGGGCGCTTTCAGTTATTTTAATGGGAGCTATGTCTTTCTTCTTTATCACTGAAAACCTCGTACTGCTTATTTTAGTTCATTGCCCCTTTTAAAACGATGGCGCTTACGGTGACAAAATGTGAGAGATTGGTGAGGCTTGATTCCGAGATGAGCCTACAGTGGAAAGAAAGGGGTTAATTATCTAAATTGATTTTATTTATGTAACGGGCTAACACCGGATTGAAAACTCATTTAAACTCTGTTGTGCAATTGTTTCATCCATTTAACATTACACGGGCGTGAGCAATACTACACATTGCGATGATGAGTCCTCCGTTTAGTGAATTGGAGCCGAGAGCTCTTTCACTCTCTGATATTTTTCGTATTAAGAGAGCATTTCTCACTTTAAAAATCTCTGGGAACTCAGTTGGCACTGTTCTTAGATTGATGGCACCTGGGTTTTATGACAGATTGTAACGTCATTAAGAGTATTGCACTAGGTTTAGGATAATTCTAATAAATAAATTTGCAAGCAGTTTCAGTGGCAAAGGTTTTCTTAGTCAGAAGACCTCCTGTTTGTTATTTTATTTGAATTTTTTATTAATAATACATAATAAGATACCAAAAATAATCTCTTATATTGTGCCAATTTTGCAAAGAGATACCCTATTTAGTAATCTCTCAGTAAACGCTTAGGTGTTTCAGACTCACTCTTAACTGTGTATAGCTTTAGAAGTTACATCAAAGATAATTCCCATTAAAATTTTAATTTGAACGGAGTGCATTTTCGATTCCATATAACCGTTTGTATAATAAAGTTCACAATCATTTTAAATCAGAGCATATCAATGGCAAAATAATTGAATGGTCGGTAAGAAAATATGTTGCAGAGAATATGTAATGTCGGCCGGATAAAATGAAAGGCAATGGTACAGATAAGTGATACTTATTTTACAATACTTTAATATCTTTTCTATTCACAAGATACTCAATTGAGAATCGAAATCAAATTTAAACATTATGATAAATAGAATACGTTTTACCGTATTAATACTGTGAGTTATATTTTACGATTCTGTCTTAAATTACAATAAAGTTACTTTAACTAATTTCGTTGTACTGGACTTCAATTTTGATATAAATAAACGGAATACTTCTTTGCTGTCTACAATAATTCCCATCAAGTTGTCTATACAAAATAAGGATTTGAGAATTGAAAACTTATTATTTTTGTGCACGATAACCGTACAACCTCACTGATGTTGACTAAAGGAAGCGCATTGTATAATTAAAATTGATGATATTGAATGTGGAATGTTTTTTACGATTGTAAAATAATTGTGTGATTGTAAATGTGCGTTGAGAAAATTAGAGTATGCATTTAGCGATAGGTACTGATATAAAAAGCTTGTGATTCTGAAGAATAATTCTACATAGAATAAATAGATATGATTTTTTGTAGCTTATAAGGGTTCTATGAACTAAAGGACACTTTGGCTGTGGTTAATAGTTTTGGTCATTATAGCGTCTATAATATTACATGCCATGTCTTCTATTATCATCCCATATTCCTTTTTCATATAAACCTGAGAGATTTTTATAAGAAATAAAATTTTACGCCACATAACTCAGTAAAAAAACAGGTGAAGCATTGCATTTCCCGTTATTCATTTTTCCAGTGGTTTTTTCCTTATCTTGTTCGACTATATTTTTCGTAAGTGTTCTTTGAGTTCACTGCATCTAAAAAGGAATTTTAACCATACCTTCTAGTTCTTTTTGGAATTGTATTGTTGGCAGCTAAAATATCTTGCACTACCTTCTTTTGTCGGTCTTTGTCCATTTTATCTCTCAATTCTTCCCCTTGTTGTTTACTTTTCTGTGGCAACCTTTTGAAATCATGCGTTTTCCCTTTTTATCTGGATTTGTGATTTTTTTTATTGTGTAGCTTTACCTTTCACTCTATCTGTTTATTTTATGTTACTAGCATCCCCAGCTCCACCAACTCCCTTTTTGAAATTAAGCTATATTTTCACTTATTTCTTTCTCTTGCTGCTGAATTTCATGCACCTCTATCTCATGGAGCTATTTGTACAAGTTTGTCATATCTCTTCATATTATACCATTCCCACTATAGGGTACCAAGCATTTAAAAAATAATGCCGGTTATTAATATCTGCAAAGATTCAGTGGAATGTTTTCTTTAAGCTAACGGAATGGTCTTGATTGAAACACAAATGCAGTGCAAATATGTTTGAAGTAAAGAAATTTGAATTAATTGAAATCTAAACTACATAAAGAATTTTAATGTTCAGAAAAAAAGCCGCGGAAAAAGAAATCTAGCGGAATTTGTACTAATAAAAATTTCCTATACACGTTTATGCATTCAAGTAATGTTACATGAGAGCTAATTTACATTTGTATTTAATTTTATTAATGCATTTGATCTGTTTTCTGGCTTTAACTGGAGGTCAGTCAGACATAGTAATGATTGCACGTTATCTTTTGACAACAATTGGCATGTGCCACAGCACCATTTGAGTATTGATATTTCATGAATCACTGTGAATTTTATTTCCCTAAATGATTTATTTGGAGCAGTAAGGCAATATTTGGGAGTGATTATATGATCAAAATTTCCATCGTGTTTGTGGATGCGTTAAAGAAAGTTTGTAATTTAACTCCATGGGTCACAAGGACTCTCTAAATTGCCACCCATCATGTCGGATCCACCGATTCGTTGCTGTAGGGGAGCGCCACAGATACTCACGGTGATTCACTGAACTTGAATCGAGTACGAAAATTATGTATGGCGGCAATTTTATTTTTCCCTAATATTTGACCTCATTTGGACTCGGCACTACCACCATTATTTGTTTATTTCCAGTGCAGTTAAATTTATCATTGGTCAAGCTTGTTTATTATGATATTAACGGGGAAATTTACTCAGGAATATAATTCTTCAAAAGTTGTTCTCTTGTTAGAAAATTAAGATAATGAGATTTAAAAATACCTTTAAGTGATACTGAAAAATGTACTAATATCCTAGGTGATAATGTCCTATCCTATGCCATTAATCATAGTTATCAAGCCGACGTCGGTTTGATAGGTTATGGTAGAGCCGACCCAGTGCTAAGCCTAACGGCAGGGTAAGCTCACACATTATGGTAGTGGGACCAGATTCTTTCCCTATTCTGCCTATTGTTTCCCAATAAGTTCTGTTAGCCTAAAAATTCATACAGACTGTGGAAAGCTGAGGATGCCCTGAGGTGTGCCCGAGAATCGTACCGGGATCCCCCGGTCAGTAGTCCAACGCTCAACTCCGGGATATATAATTTAAAATAAATATGAAAAATATGACTTCTGCTTTAGCCGTCATTGGTCGGTGGACTTGTTAAGCCCTAAATTTTCTATTAATAAGTCTATCTACTTTGTGTAATTTATATGCTTTTGTAAATTGTTAACCCTGAAAAAGAAATGGATAATCTAGTCTACGTAGCCGTAATAAACCTGTGATTCTGGAAACCACTAATTTTACTAATGCTTTGCGGAGATCGAAACGATAATTTTCGGGTTCTTTAGCATGATTTCAACCGTACATAAAATATCCTTGAAACTAGGCACCTAAAAATAGAAAGGCATACGGGCTACTTCATCAATACTAGATTATTCAAAATAATTCAAAGAATCAAAAAAATAGGTAAACGAATTTTAAATAATGTTGCATTGGTTTGGCTTTTTTCTTTCCACCATTTAACTTTACTGATGTTTATCCAATGACCCGTGAGAAATTGACTTTTTTTCCGAATGGACGTTAGCAACGGAGTATCATTATAAAAAGAATGAGTCAGGAAACCAAAGGAGGGAACACTCCCATAGCCGTAGTAGTGTTGAATATCAATTGTATTGTTTTAAAATTACAAGTAAAATTATTTTAAACAGTAAAACAAATTCTTGATTACATGACTCGTGATGATTTACACGGAAATCAATCTCAGACCAGAGATCGATCATGTTAGCAAGTAACTCCATACTCTCGAGCACTGACAAATTTCCACAATCACTTGCTATAGTTTACCGCAAAACTTAATTCCAAAAGAGAAATGACCACGAGGCCTCAATCACGCTGTCGATTGATGTTTTGTGGTTTTTCACAGGGGTATATGCGGAGGCCAATGCTAATTGCTAAGGCTATTTCAGCTCGTCGTACCATAGTAGCGTCTAGACATCTCCTACATGAATTACTCTCTACAAAGATTTTGAGTGTGCTACAGTGATCTCATGATTTCAGGAGCTGAACTGGTGAGAGTAATGACGATTGCTCTAGGTAGAGCCAACTGTGGCAAATTGGCTGAAGGATAAGAGACAACCAAAAGATTGTGTGTCCAACGTCTGCTCCACCATGATGTGGCTGCAAAGGCATTCGACCCCAGTGTGGCAATGCGGGCCATTTAATTGATGCTGTCACGTAAAAAACCGGATTGATGAAGGCAATGAGAGATCACTTCAATTATTCTATCACTTCAATTAGTGTGGCAATGGTAGAGTTCACCCAGTACGAGTACTAAGCCCGAAGGCGTGTACAATTCACACATCAGGGAAGGGGAGGGGGGGCAGTTCCTTTCAATGTGCAATGAATGCCATTATTTTCACAATAAAACAGATTTACATTATTCATTTTATCATGAAATGAAACAATTGTAAAAGCAAAGGAAAATATGACACAAGAGTTGGTATGATGAAAGAATTTATCTTGTATTCTACCTAGAGTTTGTTACTGGGCAAGGCTTCTGAGAAAATTTACTCATCATAAAATTTTATCATACAGTACTCTTGGAAAATACAGATGTCCTGACGCCTGATTTTAACAGTTTCAATAATTTCTTCATTCTCTGAATTAAGTTTTTCTAATGTAACAAATAATGCTGCACCCGAAGGCGTGGAATTTCTCATTTTTTCTTAAGCTTCTGATATGTTAAAATAACTTGTTTGTATAATTTAATCAGATAGTACAAATATTAGCTTGTACTAATCTCACTAGTGATGAGGTTCATGCTAAATCACCCTGTCTGGTGAAAACAATTGCCTAATGTAAAAACAGAAAGATATTTATTAAAAAGAATCAATCCTTCCAATAGGAGAATTTTCTTTAATAAAATCGCTAGAACCTCTTGTTATGTTAACAGCGTAGCTTGATATTAATTTATAGGTACACGGGAACGGTTTATTTTTATGGTAACATTACTTTCTGCTTAGTTTAAATTTATCTTACTCTCCAGTTTCTGGATCACAATTTATTTCTAACTCCTATTTTCACGTTAATCATTTTAACTGCGCATCCAAATGCCTACTCGTAAATCTCTAGTTCCAATTTCCTGACTGATACCTTTGCATGAGTTTTCATGCTTAAGACTGAAAAACGGAAGGAAAAATCTTTGATATATTTGGGAACATCAACTGTCATTTGCCGTAGGAATTGTAGGAGGGATATTTTACTCCAATATATGCATTTGATCAGTTTTTTCCCTATTTTCTCTCTTTCCATTGGCTTCGAAGAGAGTCTCAGAGTGATGCGGTTTTTTTCAAGTGAATCACGGCCGAAAAATCTCGAATGATGAATATTTCAAGCGAAGTGGGGAAAAAGTATCGGTCTCTATTTTGCTTTGCTAAAATATTACTATGCATTAAAAATGTGTACATATCAGTATATAATAATCAACCAAGTCTCAAATGGTACTCTACACGTATGTTTAAAAAATTTTTATTCTAACTTAGTGAAATGTGATTTAGGTTTGTTTTCATGCTAATAAAACAAATAATATCGTTTTTGTCAATTGAATATTTAAGTATCTCTTTAAATATTATTAAATTGCGCATAATTTTTAATATTTAATTAGAGATTCCTCTTTTGTGTAGTATTATCATGTGCCAAGTGAATATTTTTTTTCATTATTTTATAGTTTCGAACGATATTATTGGTTCCAAGGTTGAAGGTCCTACAAAGAGACTGCGCAAAATTCCGCAACAGTAGCTTGCGGAAAACAATTGGTGAAATTTACATAGAACTGCGAGAAATTTTTGCAGGAGAAAAATTGTTCTCACAGACAGGAGTTATTCACGGTGTAAGATCTCTTCAGTATTTAAACTGACTTGAAGCACTGAATTGCCAAGGTAATTGAAATAACAGTTTAAATAACTTGGCCCAAAGGGGAGGGATTTTGTTTAAATATCAAATATCGATCCAGGCAAATGTTTTTTGCATTGTAAAATATCTCGCTTGTGTCATAGAAGACATTGATCTCCAAGGTAAAACTTCTGGCACATTTACCTCCGCATTATTTTTAGGTCATGCAGACACAATTATAAAAAAATAAAATTGAATTTATACAATGTTTGGAATGAACCCTGATGTAAGATTCATCATCAATGGAGATTTTACCCGCAACTACTTTCATTTTTTTCTGCAAGCAGGTAGTGCCATTAATATGCTATTGATTAAGGATTGAATTCATACATTTTACTTGTGACTATGTTTTATGAAGCCTCTGATGAATGTTTTTCTCTTTCCTTTACAGGTAAGTTTAACGGGGAAAAGTATCAATAAACTCGACTGACTTGGCGATGGTAAGGTGAATTACAACTAAAATTAGATATGGACGCAGATAATGATTGTGTTGATTTTTACGCCACCGAGACCTTTGATATTTCTTTAATATTAGATATGCCAATTAGACATGCCAATTTTCATTTCTTCTAAAACTTTTATAAATCATGTTTTCAAATTTTAAATAGTTAAAAACATTTCTCATTTCATATATCCAGAAAATATTAGGAAAGTTTTCATTTTAACGGTACTTATTAACTTATTATTTTACTCTGGTTAGACGAACGGAGAAGAGACCAAATATTACATAATTATTTTGAATTAAATTTTAAGTTAACTTTATTTTAACTTGTAGCTATTACAGTTGACAGTTACTAACAATTTTGTTCGAATCAAATTTTTCTCATTTGTTGATGATTTCTATAAACTACTTTTGTTTGTATTAATACGTGGTAATATAAATACGTATATTGTCTTGTACATTTCAGACCATTAATAACACGGTATCAATCGGAGAAACTCCTACTATTAAAGTAAGTAACCGACAAATATTCTGTTACCGAGATATAAAAACGCTTTTTAGTTACCCTATCATATATTTTATCTGCCAGCTTTCTCTTATTTTCTTGTTTTATGCGTGTGTACATATCTATCTCTTTATATGTACTCGAAACGAAAATTCTTTCTTATGCCTTCTTATCTTCTCCCTCTATGGGACTCAACTAAGAGTCAATTGGTGAAATGAAAATGGGCCAAAATTTCTGTTTCCTTAAACAATCTCTTCTTGCTGTTTCTTCTTTTCACGAGATGGTTTCCTCGAATCCGTGAATTTACTGGAACCTATTATTTTATATAAAACCAGAAGGACATCTTTCACCCAGACATAGTGTACTTGGGACATCTATGTATTTCGACACCTGAAAATAAATCGGAAAAGTGATCATCTTCACAATGAAGAGTACCAAGGGGATAGATACCCTGGTAGGCAAAAGTGGAGCATTCGGGATATAATGTGCACTTCAAGGTGTAGCCTTAGCAATTCCCTGTTTTGGCTTCACCATCCATACGTTTCATTTGATCGTAGAATATGATTCTACAGAGCATCCTATAAAGGCGTCTTCCAAAAAGGTGAAAATAAATGAACTGAATACTCACTCTCACCACCTTACCTCTCCCTTAACTTTTCTTTAACATATCATCCGTACTACCAACAGC
The DNA here is from genome assembly GCF_022747635.1 of Hetaerina americana. Lineage (NCBI taxonomy): Eukaryota > Metazoa > Arthropoda > Insecta > Odonata > Calopterygidae > Hetaerina > Hetaerina americana. The sequence continues at coordinate 59,939,231 of NW_027286069.1, forward strand.
GATTTATATGAGCAAATACTGGGAATAAAGGTGACAAAGTAATTTATCTACTACGAATGTAAAGTAGATAGCTCCAAGTAATATTCTAATGAAGTGTAAGAGTTGAATATTGATAGATGTAGATAATAAGTGCCTAGCAAAATACAGTATCTTTGAGAGATAGTTAAGGCCGATACTTTGTGAAAATGCATTTATAAAGCACGAAGAAAGATTCAAAGACTTAGCGTTTCCACAGGACAGAATTTATTATTATCAATATTTGCGCTACACTGTAGCATTATCTGGCCAGTTTTTGACTCTGTCTTCGTGCTTTACAGTATCTTTGCACATCAAGAAAATACGTATTCATATACATTCAGATTAAAATCCGTCTTTAGTTGCGGTTACGAAGTATTGATTAAATATGTATCTAAAATATCACCTTGCAGTTAAGGAAGTGGTTGAATCATATCCTCTACATTGGCTGGCTTTCCTGGGGTCGAAAACTCATAGATTTTTAACTACGGTTACGAAATCATATTGGCTTTGGTATAGGCTGTGCAGGATGGTACGGTTAGAATGGTAGCGATTAAAATAGAACGCCAAAGCTATTTAATGTACTGTTTGCACGAATCAGTGAACAAATCAAATTTTACATAAATTGGAACACAAGTCCTTATATATTACAATACTGTGGATATCCGATTAAAATTTGCCAAAAATTTTACTAGTAGTTCAAATAAATAAATATTAAATTTTTCGGGATACTATATGAGTAAGGGTGATTTTATCGGAAAAGTGATGAAAATTCAGTGAAATATTTTTAATCTGCTACTGCATCAGAGACAGAGAGGAAATATACAGAAAAAATCATCTAAATACTCTCGTGTTCTAAACTAAGACTAATTCGGTGAAAACCAAATGTTAAAAATTGAAGAGAATGCTTAGAGCATTAATTTCTCTTTCCAAATGCATGATTTTATATTAAATCCTCTCTTGATGCAGATACTTTGAAGATTTAGAGTTATGCAAAATTAATTTTCCCTTATCTTTATTTGAAGGAATAGGTCTCAAATAATAGTAACGAAACTGTTGAAATATATGTGCTCGCTTTTTTTATTTCACTCATTTGATTCATTAGTTTATTTAAATGAATGGGTACTCGTTTTTGTGCAATAAATCAACCAAAATTAGGGATGCTGTTTAGAGAGCACAATGCACTTCATTTCGTCTATATAAATTGACATTATGTCATCAAAGTAGTAGTTTTTTGACCAATGATGATTAATCAATTTCTGAGTTTTTCGTTGCTTCTGATGCATGAATCAAAATATTTTTTCTCCTATGCATGGCTTTTCGTATACAAAAATGTCATGCCTCATCTCACCGCGTAACTGCCTAGAATCAAGGGCCTGTGAAAGTATTTCCCAAGGTAGATGTGCCTCAATCAAGCTGGGTCGGTGCGGGTCAGTGTTTAATCACCGTTCGTCTTCAAGCAGATCGCGGGAATTCCTTGAATGCGACGTCAATGTACCTTGCCCCATCGCCGGCATCCCAGTCTCCCCGCTCACCTTCTCTCGCTGTCCCACCTCCGCTACCGCATCGGATGCCCCGCATCTTTTTCCCGGAATCAGCTTTACTTATCCTTCACAAACTTGCTGTCAACATCACGACACGCGTACACATATTACGCACATGCCACTTTAAGGCAGAACCAAATCGCGCATTGGAGCTAAGTGTGTGTGGTCGTGCGCGATTCAAATACATTTCTCATGCCTATTCTCTGAATATTATGTGTGTGTTGCTTTTGACATGGTATGGTGTTTTCACCTGGTTAGAGTAATGGGGAAACGCTCTTTGGTGACGGGAGAACTAATAAAATGTTATGACCTTTTCTTCTACCGGTTGATGCTCGTTTCGAAAGAGTTTTGGCCGTCTGTTTCATGATACCAAGTATTGAACCCAACACACATTTCAGTTGAATTCATATATAAACCTTTTGATGATTTGTGGTAGCCTATATTCGTGAAATGGATTAGCAAGCTATTTATATTTTGCGTATTAAAATTAATTTGGGCCTCGAACTATGCTGATGTAGAATTAAATTAAATATGAGCTCTATAAAGTCATGGGATGCACATAAAGGGCATATTAACTTAAATACCCGTATTACAGCCACAAGCTTTAATAAAAAATTATATTGTTTAGCATTATATCCACAGAGCACAGTGAAGCAGCAGTTTAATGCTATTTAACTCCAAAGGTAGTGTTTACCTGTTTTTATGAGTAACCTCCGTAAGGCTTTCACCACCCCTGAGGGTGTCGGTTGCTCATTATCCTAGTAACCCGTGCAATTCCGAAAGCATGAAGAATTTCATGAATGCATACCATTTGCCTGCAGAATTGAATGAGACTCTTATTATCAAATCTTTTTATCATTTAGAAGCACGCGGTTCTTTTGTAATGCTCTCTGTGTGCATTTCATATGATTAAATTTTATTTCATTATGAAGATGACAATTCAAAGAATGAAATATTACTTTCTTCAACTCAAATGGAATTATGAATTTTTAATTAATATTTAGTCAAAATATTTCATAAGTTTTCGCTTTTTCAAGATAATAATTCTTTGAAAAGATGAAAACAAGGAAAAGAAAAAGTTTTACAATCAATAAATCAAATATTTCCAAAAGTTATTTGAGTTTAACAACAAAGTTTGCTTCTCTATTCAAAGTTATAAACATATTATATGGACCAACTGAACAAAGTTTTAATTGTTTTGAGATTTTAGTAATAATTTGAAAACAATTTCTTCGGATTTTCTCAAAATTCTGACCGGCAGAGTTAGCACAGGTTTAGGAGAAAACGGTCAGAATTTTAGGATATTAGAAAGCAGCATTTTTTCATAAAAATAAATCTTTAATGCTTATCTTTATTCAATCTCCAGCGTGAACTTTTGGTATCACTAATTTAAAGCTATCGGATAGGTCAGTAAATCGGAAGTGAAACCAGCGTATCGTTTATTCCTGTTTTTAAGTAAGGTAAATCCTTCCCTCAGCGATCTCGATTACTAAAATTTCTTACTAAAATAAATCACATGTAAATTTCCAAGCAAACCGGGTGAAGTCCTCATTCCAAGTTCAAATTTGCTTTATCCATATCCTCCATGAAATCACGAAAACAGACATAATTAACGCTGTCCTACTCCATCCTTTGTTGATCTTTCCCTTTTCCTCCCCTAACAACTCCTTAAACGTCCTTACCTGCGAGACTATCATCTCAGAGGCTCATGTCCTTTCTGGCCTTCTCCCATTCCCGTTCCTCTATAACGCCGTTCCCTACAGCCTCCCATCTTCTTGCTGTTTAACCCCTTCTATTTCCCCTCCTACAGCCGGTAATTCCGACAAAGTCTCTCGGAATGATGGTGAGCTAAGAGATTGACGCCTACTATTCTCATCGCATACTGCATCCCTCTCCCTCAAACTTCCCCTCCCTTCTCCTTCCAGCGTCTCCACATTTCCCAAAGTCCTCCCTGTCATATATCTCATTCCTATATACTTTGCAAGGAATTAGTCCTGCCGAGCCGTTCGCTCCGTTTAATGTTCCGCCCGCCTTTACGACCCGTACCTTATTTCGTCCTTATTCTCACTCCCTCCTTCGGCCTGTACACTCATTCTAAGTCATTTTTGTCGCCCATTACCCACGTTTATTGTTCTCCTTCATCAACAATATCTGAAATTGAGGTCGCGACCCTATGAGACACCCGGCGATCGGGACATGTTTGTCCAACAGAACAGGTCGGAAGTCAACCATTTTGGGTATTTTCATATCTTCGTTGTAGGAAACACCAATGGAAAATTTAATAATTGAATAAAATGAAATTGTACTTCAGTGACGAACGAAATCTGTGTTCAATGGTAATTTAGTTCTTCTGGGTTGCGTTGTTGGGAGACTTTCTGAAAACTGTTTCTCGCAGTGGGATATACTAAAATTACTCTCTTTCGATCACAAAATATCTGAATCTTAAAAAATAAAAATTATTGTCCTAAATGTTTGTAGTAATGGAATGGCTGGTAATTTACGGAATAAACTCTAGCATGCTTGCATTTTTTTCGAACTGGAAGCTAGAAATTTAGAAAAAAACCCAAAGTTTGGGTGTTTGAATTGCTAAGGACGACAACATGTATAAGAAAGAACACAAGGTAGCATTTACTTTTTATGGCATATAAATATCCTTAACTACACTGCAGTCGTGGTAAACGGCTGAATTTTCTCGTTAATACCTAGCATGTTCCCTTAATTTCATCCTGAACACACACATCCTTGGAAGTCTCCCGCTGTAACTTCCGACTTTCCCAGGGACTCATTACAAGTAGGCTGTAAGACTAAAACTCCACGAGGAGAATACCATGGCTTAAATAAGAATATGCCAGATATTACTCATGCATAACTTATGTATAAGGGTCAGGTCAAATCATGAATCTTGTTTTATTATATTAAATGACTATAATATAGTATGATTCACGATGAATATTTTAAAAATATATATTATTTATTAGAATTCAATTTGTTACATTTGAATAATATGATATTTGATTGATCAATAATAATAAATTATTTAATTGTTAGGTTCCTTTGGTGTTATGCTAAGTGAATGGATATCCATAGTAATTTAATAATGTGCAGTAGAGGATATTCATTATAATAACTCGTTTTTAAATTCAGAGGAGATCATTTTGGCGCTCCTTTTGCCCTAGTTGTAAACACAAATCCCCTTATTGGTTCAGCTTGCAATTACTTCACCTTTTTTAAGCTTCTTAAGTTATATCCGTTGGGGTTTCCTTCCTGCTAACCCGTAGAGTTCCCGTACATTACGTCTATTCGTTAAGGAATTCTTGGGTCAGCCTGACACTATAATGGAAAATGTCCATGTAAACCTATGGCCCTAATTTTTACATTGGTGCAATAGTTCATGTACAATACTTTCCGTATTCCCACAGCTTACTTTCACCCATATTTATTGACCAAATATATATGCACAAATAGCCTCAGAAATAAGCCGGAGGGCCCACTAAGCATATAATTTTTATTTCTGTGTTGATGAAGATTGCCCTAAGTCTACAGCTAGTAAATTAGGCGACCTATCCTGAGGAGGGTTGACATACAAATGCGACTTCCTTGCCGGGGAACACAAAATTTCTTCCCAATTTCTTGCAAAATGGATTGCCCAGAAATCAATCCCGACATCTTTCCGTCAAAAATATGGTTTTAAAATAATTTGGACCTTTTCCAAAAGGCAGACACTCGGCTAAGGGGAATTGTTTCCTCGTGGAAAAGAAGCCCCATTCAAATGCTGAACGTCTCTCCGCTCAATTGCTTCTAGTCCGTCATTCGCACCCGTAGTAACGGATTCGAAAGAAAACTGCTGTGTATATTTCTCTCAGCCTTCAACATGATTAATTATCTAAAAAAACTGATCAGTCGTCGTTAACCCATAATTGTCCTTCAATGTTTAGCTGGCGGACAACTTTTTGAGGCCTGGAATCCCCGAGAACGATATTTTTGGGGTCAATGAATCAGGATTGCCAACCTATGTAGATACCCCGGGATCTAACAGGACATATCCTTTGAACAACGAGAGGAGTGGTATTTACGGTGGCAAACTCAACTGAGAGCGAACCAGGGTCGTTCTCATCGTCGGAAGGGTAATTAATTTCTCGCTTTAATATTTTTCTTAAGAATTGTCAAGAATTACAATTTTTTTCCTTTCCTGTCATAACAATCCTTTTGTTTAGAACTACTTTTTATTCATTTCTTGACGAAACATGCTAAAATTTTCAGTTGTTTTTATAATAAATGATGTGACATAGTTTTGTGTTGTTCTAATGAATAACAATATTCTAACACTAACCAGAAAGATGCGATAAATCGGGTATTTCTACATCATAGGATTTGTTTCTTGTTCACACCTCTAAAAATAGAAAGAATTGTACAAATTAGGTGGGCAGTTGAAAATGCTTACTAAGTAACTTAGTTATACATTTTTAAACGGTAAAGAAAGGAAATGAATTTTATTGAAAATTGCCTAACATATTGAACAGAACCGAAGAAATAGGCCCGTTATCACCAGAATATTTGCGAATCCGCTGTGATTTCCTCTCCATTTGTTAAATTGAAATATATTCATAATCATTTGAAAGGATAGGGATATCAATAAAATAAAGTCAAATTTCATTAATATTTTATTCTGCTTTTTACAATATTACTTTAAATGTTTACCCACCTGCCAGTCAGTTTATTCATGAACATTTTTAGTATTTCATGACTATGTAGTAAAATTAACTAACTGGTCTCTTCCACGTTGCTCTTTGAAACTGTTCTTTGATGTTTCATTCATCATTAATTCTTCATTTTTAATTTGTTTACAGTATTAGTTATTCAGTAACTTTGTAACAACCGAACTCGAATTCGCTCGAACGTACGAGAAAAACATCAGCCATCCGTGGTGCAAAACCTAGCATTTCTTAAATTTTCCTCGACCCATTCCCTTAGTACTAATTTTTTGTACTTTATTGAACCGAAATATGATAATGCTTCAGGATATTTCATTTTTCATAAGACGTTGTTATAAAACTTCTAATAGTATGAGGAGTGGGGTGGAGTGAAAATTCAGGGAAGAGTAACAGCAAGCAATTTACTGTCTCATGTTGCCATTGACTTCCCAGAAAGTTCTGGTGCCAAATAAATTACATAGTGTTGCTGCGAGTGTCCTGGAGTAAAACTTGGAATTGAAAGAGAGAACCCCCACGAATGATTTTGTTTTAATAGTTGACCTAGGTGGGTTCCATTTCATCTGGTATACATAGAGGTCCGTTTAAAATGTACTAAATAATTATAAGTGTGCCACTGAAAACTGAACTCGAACCCCTAAGCAATTAGCTATTCTTGCAGCTATCGGTACTCTCAAATGGCGATTGAGATGGAATTTAGTAATCCATTGGCAATGAGTGATATTCATTGATATTATATATGTACTAGTGTATAGTTAGTTATTCTCACATTTTGTTTTTCCTCAAGTAATATTATTACTGATTATTTTAGTCAGTAATAAAATATTTATCACAATTTTCCACACAAACAGTAGATTTTTTAAAGTATGTTTTGTAGTACTTATGAAATGTTGTTTCTTTTATTTATGCAACTCTTAACAAGTTCTTAACCAATACGTGAAAGCGTTCTCCGCATAACTTTGGGAATTATACCATTTGCTAACTTCATCAAATAAATTGGTTGCCAAAATATACGGTTTTCATAATTTTATTCTTTCTGAAAATAAATTACCACGACTGGATGTTCGCACCTGAAACAGTTTTACATACCTCATATTACATACTCCTATATGAATGTAAAACTTTCAAAGGATATGGACTGTGGTTTTTTAATACACAATGTGTTCATAACAAGCCATATTTGGTTCCAGAAATGTTAAAAATTCTTCCGTGAAGTTTTGAGCCATTACCTGCCCTCCATTTTTTAGCGTTTATTACGAATATCTTACCTATAAAGTTGAACCCATATCCAAGGACTCATTCATCAAATAGATCACGAGCAAATATATTAAAAAAGATAGTGAGGGTCAGATGTCAATGATAAAACTAATTTTCACCGCGATTTATCAATTTAGATTTCTTTTGTGCAAATTAAGGTATTTTTTTCTATTTAATTTGACTCGGGACTTGAAACGGGTGAGGACGTGTAAGAAACTCTGAATGCTACCGATCAAATACTTCGGGAATATCATATGAACATCAACATGAAGAAAACCAAAATCCTTATGTAAGGAAGATAGATGCTGAAGGAGGAGTGCGACGTCACAATACGAGGAGTGACACCTGAGCAAGTAAATTCCTTCATCTACCTGGGCAGTAGTATAACCTGGGATGGGAGGGAATTTCGACTGACATCAAGCAAAGAATAACTCAAGCTAAAAAAGCGTTCCTGAAGAAGATACAATCACAACGTTCAAGTAATATAAGGCTGCAAACAAGGGAGCAGTTCGTTAAAGCGTTTATGTTTAGCGTGATACTTCACATATCAGAGACGTAGAACACGGATAAGTTGACCATTTAAATATAGAATCCTTAGAAACATTTTTCAGAAGAGAAATTCTGAAGATTAAATGAAAAGACAAAGTGAGAAACGAGGAAGCAAGTAGACAAGCAAAGGAAGAAAGAGGACCATATGGAGAATTATAAGGGGACTCCATGACAAAGAAGAACTAGATGGAATGGACAAATCTTAAGGCGCATTGGATTTGCATTGGAATGGATTAGTTAGAAACATAATAGAAGAAAAAAATCGAAAATTAGTAGACCACGCGACGTAGACCAAGAGACAAGTACATAGGCAAATGGATGTAAGGAAGGATTTAAAACCGAAAAGCTAAGAAGATATATTATCGCTGGATAGAGAATAAATTAGGGGAGCAGTAAACAAGTGCTAGGATTGAAGTACTGAATACCAGGTCACCGATGACAATCCTGCATTCTACCTCAAGTGATAGGTAGAATAATGATGGCGGGAGTTAGTTCAAGCTCGAGTTACTCCTTCCTCAAAAGTAAATTTATGTCAAATGTATAATGTTTTGTGATGCGCTACAGATACTATATGTCTCCTTGTATTATTAGGGGTCGTTTCGTTTTATGTGATCCCTTGATATATTGGTCAGACATTTAATCCTACAAGATTTCGAACCACCACGGGGTCACTATATCCGTCAATAAAATAGTGTAAGTGTCGACTCTGAGCCACATTGATACCTTTGAGCGAGTGATGTGGGAAGGGAGAACTATAACCTTTCTGGAGAATTATGGGGAGGTTTAGAAGTTGGTGGCGATGTGATAGCCGTCCCTTATGTGATTTGTGAGAACCTCATTTGGAACTCTCAAATGATGAGAGGCAAGGTACGCAGTGAACAATAAATATGGGGAAAACTTTGGCAGAGAATTGAAAACCTAAGGCCAATTTTTGCGTCGACTTCTGTGCCCAAAGTTCTGATAACTTATCTTTAAATTATAGTAAATGAATGATGGAGTTTTTTTTTTACAGCGCTAAGCAATTGTTGTATAACTATGAGTTTTTAACCTGCTTAACAGTCTTTAAAGAAACATTGAGTCTTATTTGATAAAAATATAGTATAAGGGAAATACACTAATGAAACATTTATTAATTTTAATCATAAATTTAACGATATGGCTAATTTAATATCATTAAAGCATAAAACATTGATTTCGTCATTACGTAGGTACTTATCAAAAAGCTCGTGGTATGATAATTTGGTATATAATGATTTCCCATTGATTATCAGACAACTTGGAGGAGCAGCTCACATTTATTCACATTTCTCGTTATTTAAATAAAATGCGAACTGTTCCAATTAAACCGTTTGCACGGCGGTTCCTGGGTTTCTATGCCATTTTGAGATATTTACTCTCCCTTACATATTCAAACATCATCATTCTTTCAAAAGATAAGTTAAATTTCCAGCCATTTGTTCGCGACTTTAAAATATAAACATTTTCTATTCTATATTGATTACGATGTTCGGAATTAGTTGAATGACTTTTATATTGATGATGTTAATTCCGTTGTTTTGGTATAATCTCTTTTTCGTTAGCGCAGCTGTAGAGTGAGGCTGGAATTAATAAATCGACCTGTTTTTGTGCGACATTATCGTATTTTTCGAAATGGCTTTTTCCTTTGTGATGCTGAATATCTCCGTTTAGGTCAGGAGGGATGAGGGAGGGAGTTAGGGGGAAGTGAAACACACTAGAGTGGTGCGAAGGACTTTGTGAATGGGCTAATTAAAATGCTCCCTGGCGCTGCGTCGTATGCGGCTGCTTATTAGTGCACGGCATGGAAAAAGGGAAGGTGGGGAAACAACTGAGGACTACAACGCGAGCGACTGACAGGAGCGGAATCCATCTAATATGCAATCTTTATCGCCGGAGGTGGGTCGTGTGTGCTGTTTTATTAGCACTAGAAGCATACGTTAATATTCGAAAGTAATTAATCCCACCAAAAGTAGGCTTACCTCGAGTTTTATCGCTTGCACTAGCCATTATGATTACAGTGCAATTACTTTTGCTTTTTATCAGTTTGTATTTTAATGACATTACCAAAACGTACTGAGATAATATATTAATAAATGCAACACTTATTACAAGGAATATATCACAGTACCCTTAAACGAAAGCATTTAACTTAACTTTGGAAGACATTTAATGCATAGTAAATGATGTTAATGAGTCTTTATCATGTGATGTCCACATATCCTGTTTTTATTTTAAAATTATTAGTGTCAGGTAACCTTGAGTTTAATTAGCATAACGTCTTGGCTGTTGTGGTCTCTGAAGCATAGTTTCGATTCACTTATATTTTATATTCAGAATTATTAATCAGGTTAAGAATTTATGATTTCCTTTTATTAATACTCTCCTGGAAATGATAAATAATACTACAATCTAGTGCCGGCATTGCCACTTACTTTTCCATGTTTAGTGTTCTTGGACGGATTGATTTTGTGATGCACTATTTTGAAACATATATAGTATATATGCAATCTGGATGTTTTTTACCTGTTTCGTAGATTTAGAAAATGCGTTTGATAGATTGGGAAAAGAGAATTGACAAAAACTAATTAGTATATTGAAGAAAATAGGAATATATTAGAGGAACAGGAGGCTAACCCGTAGCCTGTACATGTCTCTGACTGTTCAGGTGCGAATGAGGACCGGGGAGTCCGGATGGGCAGTGTTAGGAAGAGGTGTAAGGCAGGGTTGTCCATTATCACCGGTGCTGTTCAACGTTTATATGGAGAGATGTTGAGTTAGGATGTTAAAATAAGGCTCGTTTAAACTTTGATCTTGAGCGTGGTGATGTACGGCGTGGAAACAGGGTCGTTGAAGCAGGATGATATGCGTAGATTAGAAGCATTTGAATGCGGGTGGGGAGGAGGATCAACAAAGTGAAGTAAAGAGAAAGGAAAGCAAATGAGGAAGTGCTAGGTATGGTGGGGGAGGAGTGGCGGTGGTTCGGAGAAATTCTGAGGAGCAGAAAAGGTGGATTCAAGGCATTTTGATTGGCAGTGGGATGTTTAAGACTGTGATGGAGGAGAGAATGCTGGGAAAAATGGGAAGGGGAAGGAATATGATAGGGATTTTGGACGGAATGAATGGAGGAAGGAAGTATGCGAAGATAAAGAGGGTATACGGAGATGGAGAGGCTTGTTGTAGAGTAGGATGTTGGGTTGTGTATTTTCAGGAGGGGCAAAGTATTTATTTGACAGTTGTGTCCATACAAAGCCTGTCTTAACCCGTATATTACCCAGAATAAATGCAGAAATAGAAAATAACATTCTGACGGTACGTATGTAGCAGCATATTTGATTAGGTAATGACGCATTATCTTAGCTTAACTAGATGTTTGAGTGAGTTGGCGAATAATAAAAATAACTTAGCTACATATGAGATATTATTTTGAGAACTTGGAACATTTGTTGGTTAAGCCAGTTTCCTAAAAAATATGCATACAATGCGTTTTCAAATTACATACCCCCGTTTAAGTACTCCAATTTAATTTAAGGAATTCATTTATTTTATCTTCGGTGAAATTGGTCATAATTTACATTGATTTCCAACGGACATGTGGTTCTCGTATTTTTTTTTGGCTTTGTGCAGCAATTTTAGTTGCTGTTCTTGCAAAAATATAATAATATATCTTACTAAATTCCAAAGAAACTGCGGGAGATGCCGCAACAGTAACTTTTAACGGAGTCATCCGCTAATGTGCATTTCAATGCAACAATTTCAGAGTGTAAAAATCATTCGCCTTGACTGGGATTCGAACCCAGATCCCTCAATATCCGGTCGAGTGCTTTAGCCACTTAAGCTACCGAGGCGTCCTCTTAATCTCTGAACTCGTTATCTTACTAAATATTAAAAAAATAATTTTTGGAATCAATTTCCTTCAAAAATTGAAATAATGTGAAATTTTTTGTCAGAAATACATACATCGTGGGATATTTATACTTGAAATAATGTGAAATTTTTTGTCAGAAATACATACATCGTGGGATATTTATACTTTACGTGTTTATTAATTGTCTAGAGACAACAGTGTTTAGTAATGAAATCACCATACACGTGTGTACATGGGAGCAGTAGTAAAAATATATTGGGCATGGGATTTTCTGGGAGTGTTCAATCTTTTAATATAAATTTCTTTTTGAATAGGGATATTTTTTAAATTAAGTTTATTTTCTATTCTCTCATTCTTAAAATCAGTCAATGTGAATTATTTTTGTGCATATCTGGTGAACATGGTTGGACAATCTATTTATTTTCTATACTACCTTCTCTACAATTCATTTTCTAGTTAAGATTTCTGCGTAGAATATTTATACTGATTTCTCTATCCCTTCCTTTATCATTACTTTTTATTTAACCGAAAAGTGTAATACTAAAGAAGTGTAAAACAAGCCATATCTTAAGTGATATTTTCCGCAATTTTATCACGAAAACGTTTTTCACGTTGGGAAAATATGTTTCAGAATTTTACCTTTAATAATTGCCACAGTTGGCGTCAATAATCTCTACTTCTTCCACTAATCGAAAAATTCAATTTTTAAGACACATTTCCCATTAGGTGTAACACGTGTTAACAAGTGTTATAACAATATTATTGCATTTTATACTTTATATGTGTTAGAAATTTTCCTTTTGATAGCATTATTACTTCAATGGGTGCATTTCTCATTTCTAATTAATCGCTCATTCTCAAATTAAAGGGATATTTTTTTCATTAGCTAGCTTAAACATCTTGACTTAGAAAAAATTATTTATGCCTATAAAATAAACCAAAATCTCTATTTTCCAAATAGTATTTCATGATATTCTTCAGCGTAGACTCTACCATAGAGTGATATTTAAAGCCCATAGACACAAATTCACAAGATAAATTTTACTATTTGAATAGCTAATGGTTCATAAGTTTTCATTCTTTTAAGCAATAATTAATCACTTTCTTCTCAATCTCTCCTTTTATTTGCTGTCGACTAAAACTTTTTTTGAAAAAAAACTTTAAGGAAATATCTCCTATGGCAAAGAGAAGTAACACACACTAACTAGCTAAAATACATTCTTATAACACTATTCTACAAATTTGGTTTCATATTAATAGTAAAGATTAGTAGGAATATATTTAGGCAAATACATTTAGTATTTTTTAATAAATGATAATCTTTTTGGATGGTCTTGCGTTGTTTGTAAACTGAACTGCTGTAAACTCTATTCCTCCAAACTTCAGGTGGGAAGTTTTAACGTATTTCAAACACGATTCATTTCATGAGATATTTCTTTAACAGTTGAATTAAATAGATTAGTGATAAAAAAGTTTCACAATAAATACTATTCCAACTATCATTTAGCGATGTGCCTAAGTAGATATTTAGGAATTCCTATGATATTGGAATAACTTACGAAAAATAAGAAATAGTATTTGAAGTGAAGCATACAAAATCAAATAAAGATTCCTTGATGGGAAAAGGTAAAAGTCTTAGGAAGTACTGCTGGACGACAGAGCAAGTTCCATCTTGATCTCAATGACGTAATTACGGAATTTAGCAAAAATCAGAATTTAATTTCAGTTTCATTGAACTATATTTATCTTTTCTCCCGTATCTCAATAGAATCTCCTTTCAGCTCCATACACTTTTCCCAGCGATGTTCAATAAGTTCAATACCCTTTTTATAACAAGAACTGCCTTAGTTCTCAAAACAGCTGTTAACTGCCGACATCAATTCTTCACGGTTGGAAAAGCTTTGACTACCGAGCCATTTTTTCAAGTTTTCGTACAGAAAATAATCCGAGGGGACTAAATCTGACGAATAGGGTGCATGACGGAGCAATTTAAACTTTAATTCGTGAATTTTGGCCATTACTATAATGGATTTGTGAGCTGGTGCATTATCTAGATGAAAAAAACACTTTCTTCTTAGCCAAATGCTGCCTTGTTTTGCTTGATGTCTTCGCTCAAACGTTGCGATTAGTTCGCATAATACTTGTCATTGATTGTTTTTTCTTTTTAAAGATAAAGTTACCGAAAATTATCACATACGAATCCCAAAAAAACAACGCTATGACCTTGCCTGCAGATGAAATGGTCTTCGCCTTCCTTGGAGCCGTTCTCTCTTTTGAATCCTTTTTTTTCATTGTTTTTTGTCTCGGGTGTTAAGTAATGGACCTATACTTCATGCATGATTATGAAACGGCAAACATATTCTGCTTTTTTGCTGTGAAACTTTGCTAAACACTCAATTGAAAGAAACATCTAGCACACAGCTTTCTCTAGCAGTCTTCTAGCTCGTGTACTTTTAGTTGACGATCATACTGTATCACCTTGTGGATTTTCTTCACCGTTTATGGAACTTCATTTGGTCGACCGATGCGATGCTCGTCTTGGCAGCTCGTACGGCCTCGTTTAAACTCTGCTACTCAATAATTTACTGTTGTAAACGAAGGAGCAGACTCACTCAGAGTAGAATCTAGTTCAACTTTTATGTTGGTTGGGCTGAGGCTTTCCAAATAAAATTATTGTATCACATACAATTTTCTCCATTTTCACTAATTCACTGAAAACGTTCACTACTGGTGACTGCCAAACTAATTATAAAAACGTCTAAAACAACAACGTCTTCAAACTTGAAACATATGCTTTATAGGCTGCGTACTTGCTAATACGAGGGTTGCTACTGATACTTTGAGCCTTGACAACAATGAGTGTTTTCGGTGCCATCTGATGTTTCCATCTGAAAGTTTGACCCTTTTTACGCTGACCTTTTCCAGAACATTTGTCGTTTTGATCATAACTTGTGTTGTTTATAGGACTCGAAAATTTTGTCTCAGAAAAAAATTTGAGTAAACTCGTGCACACTTTCGTGAGATGATTTTTTACGACTTTAAACGTGAATAATCAAGACAGGAGTGATAAGATTAATTTACCTCCAGTTTTAGTGATGAGGCTTCATCCTTTTCCACTATGAAACACTGGTTTAACGAATTCCACCGCACCCGCCGATCGCTCAGCGACGAAAGTCGTAAAGGTCGTCCAAAATCAGATGTTGTGCCAGAAAACATTGATGCTGGGCAAGAACTAGTAAAGGAAGATAGTTATGTGACTTATCGTAAGATTTAGGCATCCTTGGGGATTAGCATGTAGAGCATCAATAAGATATTGTATGAACAGTTTTAGCTGTGAAAAAAATTTGTCCGCGTTGGATCCCGCATAATTTGGCAAAAGCTCAAAAAGATGCTCGTGTCAATTGGTTTAAAGAAAGGCTCAGTAAATACAATCGCGGTGCATCAAAAGCTCTTTATAACATCTACATAGTTGACGAATCTTGGATCTATACATATGGCCCCGAAGCAAAACAGCAACCCACGTTCATGTTAGAGAAACGTAGAACCGTGGATTCTGAATGGTACAAAATTATTTGTTTGCCAGAAGTGCTTGGTGAAATACGGAAAAAGAAGCGCCAACGAAGGATAATTATTCATCATGACAATGCAAGCTCTCACAGATCAGCTGAAACAACTATCTATTTGACCGGCCAAAACGTCGAATTGATGGGTCATCCTCCGCACAGCCCTGATTTAGCTGCAAATAACTTCTTTTTATTCCCGTTTATTAAGAAAAATTGCGTGGCTAACGTTTATCGGCGACTGATGAAGCCGTTGATGCAATCAAAAGCCATGTTTTGGAGATACCTCAATCGGAGTGGAAAAAGTGTTGCTAAAATTGGTTTGAGCGTATGAAAAACTGCATTGATTATCATGGAGAAAACTTCGAAAAGCAATAAAGCCATGTTCAACAATAAATTACCGTCTTTTCATTATTAGGCTAAAAATATAAATAGCATCCCTCGTACAGTGATATTTTTCAAACAAATACCGCCTCCTCTAGGTCAGGCCGGATAATTATGGGACCACCCTCGTGTGTTTATTTTCCTAATTGTTAGGTATAAATGTTATGAAAGTACATTATTTTGGTTCTCTACTTCCGACGAATTCCAAGTAACTGCGGGAGATGCCGCAGCAGTAACTTTTAACGGAGTCATCTGCTATGTGTGCATTACAACACAACATCTCAGGAGTGTAAAAATCGTTCACCTCAACCAGCATTCGAACCCAGATCCCCTTAAATTATATCTAAAACCTCAAATCTATGTCTTTTACTTCTTTTGTATCATGTTTGTAAAAGTAGAGTCATGTCTTAACCAACCAACTACTTGTCCTTCAAGATCGTAATATAGAATGTAATGTTAACTCATGACGACATTATGGTTAAAGTAGCCGTTATCAAAAATGAAGAGACAGTTTTTTTAGGTAAATATCCCAGCATTTTGCATTGGAAATTGGTGAAATTTGTTTTAGAAATATAGTGAATGAAAGAAAGCAGCATATTTTTCTTAATTTATGATGTAGTTTGAATGCAGAATTGAAGAACAGTGTAGGGTAGTGCAAGTTGTCAAGTTGCCTTTCTAGACAAAATTAAGAAATGCCGCGATACTAAGTCATCAACCGTCTTAAACCAACATTAAAAAGTAGACTACAAAATGATAACTATGCACGTAATCTTTGTGTTTCTTATCTACCTTACATGGTAGACAACCTTCTAAGGAGACATCTATAGAGACATTTTCATCACCAGGTGTTTTAGATCAGCTATTCACCTATTAGGTTGATTAGGACAACCTATTCTAAATTAAATTCTTAAGTTTGCTGGAAAGCAGTTTTAAACCTGATATCCCGGAAAATTTTATAAATCATCCTTCCTCTACTGCCGATTACCCTCAATATTTCAATTTAGTTCAAGCCCCAAGCCTGTTTTCCGCATGCCCCGTTATTTTTATCAGCAACCAATCAGGTTAAGAACACTCGATTGAATTGTCACGTTCCCTCAGGAGGTACTTAGAAATAAAATATCAAAGACGGAAGTAACGAGAAAGACTAGAGAAGTTAACTTTTTAACGAGCCATCAAGGAGAAAGAGAGAGGAAAGACTGTGTGGCCCGAGACTCGAACTTCGTTATCGTCTACGGACAACAGCAGCCACGCCGATTTGTCTGCTCCCCGTGGCCTGGAACTTGCCCTCATCTCGTCGTCCCTTTCCCATTTCTCTTCTCCGCCACAGAAATCCACCCCCCCCCCCATCTCCCAGGTAAGAATCATATTCTACCGTACCCTCCAAATCTCCTGCTAGGCAGGCCGCCAACATCCTTGAGAAGTCAATTTCGAACGATCTCGAAGGATAGGCGTCCTAAGAACTCCTCTCCCTCTCACTCGCTCTCTTTCCTTCCTAACCGACCTCCTTAAAACTCTTCCCTCTCAAAAAAACGAAATTCGTTTTCGTGTCCTTTACCCTCCACCCATTTTCCTCGTCCTTCTTACATATTACTTATTCGTCTCTCCTCTTTCCCCGACTTTCTTAGGACACTTGAGTACTCGGGCCCACTTCGCCGCCCGTACAAGGCTCCTCCTCCTCTATCATTTCTGTTATGAGTTCAGGGGAGAGTCCAAGGGATTATCGTTTGGGGGAGGTACCCTGCTGATTTTTGTTCTTGAACTCCGATAGGCAGATATCACTATAGCGGGATCACCGATGGATTTGCTGTACCTTCCTCAGGATATTATAACTTCAATGAACAACATATTAGTGTTGAGACAGAAAATCATATCATGTAAAGAATGTTAGGTTCAAAGCTGCCTCATTTCGAAAATTTAATTCTATTGATTTTTATGGTCTTGTGTGGTTTCTTAGTGGCAAGGTATTATTTCATGGCTGTCCTATAATACAATTGAATTACTTCTCTAGAATAATTCATATCCTACGTTTGAAGTGAAATGGCTATGCTCCTAAGGCACTGAAAAACTGAGCTAAGTATCCATAACTCCTATTTAGAAATGCTCCTTGGGTAAACCTGCGGTGGAAAATAATATTTGAGATTAGAAAATAGGATTGTCATCTGTTAACGAGTATATGCTAAACTGGCAAATGATCGTTGAGTGATAAATAAAGACCAACGTAATGTAATTTGCTATTTTTGCATTGAATGAAATCAGTGGACGCATATCATAGTACACATACAGCTTTCATTTGTGAATAACTAAT
This sequence comes from Hetaerina americana, assembly GCF_022747635.1. Classification (NCBI taxonomy): domain Eukaryota; kingdom Metazoa; phylum Arthropoda; class Insecta; order Odonata; family Calopterygidae; genus Hetaerina; species Hetaerina americana. The sequence goes on from NW_027286069.1 coordinate 59,957,437, forward strand.
GTTTTTCAAAATTTTTAGATCTTATGCACAGGTCTAATATAACAGTTTCACTGCTCAGGGATCTTTAAATGTACCGATGATCCCAAGGATCACAGGCATGATATTTTTTTAATCGATTCAAAAACGAAAGATTTCATCGGAGTAAACAGCCTTAGTTTCACATCTACTGTGGAAAAAATTTAAGCGAGCAATTCACAGGACATCTTCGGTCAACAACATAGGCAAAAGATTGACTGTACATTTTAAGTTCAGAAAGAGAGACATTTATTTTATACCCGTAAGATTTCAAATATCACTGCGTTATCATTGATATATTTATCAGGAGATAATTTTTGAGTTAAAATATATCACGATATGCGGTACGGTCATCAAATTATCTTGCTAGTTTCCATTAAACTTATATACCTTATTTTTACTATTAAAAAATAATCATTTTAGCTCTTTGTTTACAAATGACAAGCCGTAATTATAAAAAGGTATAGAATTTCTGTACATTATCATTTAAGATATGCTACTTAAAAGTCATTTTATGTTGAATATTTTACTGTCCTAAATTTTTAATACAAAAAAATTTTTTCTAATAAAATAATTTTAATCTCCCCAGTAATGTATTATTGCAATAAATTATCCTTTTTCACCCCTAAACTAGAGGTAAATGAGATAAATACTGTGCGTATTATTTATTGGAAAGATTAATATTTTCTGTGGTAACTTTTATGATTCATGTTTCACAAATTAATTACGAGATGCTATCACAGGACTCGGTTCGTCCAATTATGACTTCTCCGATATTTTTTTGGGATTTTTTTGCTAAAGTTACGTATAAGACGAGACAAAAAGAATTATATGCTTGCATATTAGAAATATTAATTCATAGTAATGCCCACAAGGGGGTTTAGAATCAAAATTACTTTAACTTTATTGCTAGACTTTTTATGACGAGGAAATATAACTGTCAAAGCATATTTAATACATAAATCTGGTGATATTGAATTTGCCTAATTTTAAAATTCCTAGTGTGGATTATAGAAGATATATTAATTCATGCACAACTATTATCTCGTTCGTACTTTTTGAGAGCATAATGACTTTATTGTTTCTATAATGCATCACCAAGCTGCATTTATTCCATTCCGCAGGAATAAATGCTGAGTGAGATTGCACCATTAAACAGCGATTTTCTTTCCCCTTCACCATCAACTCCATCCCTTCCACTCAATTTCCATTCTTTTCCTAATTTTTTAGTCTCTCGCAATTTCGTCCGTTGCGTTTTACCCTCCACTCATCCATAAACTATTCATCTGAAAGAACTGAGTCTTTAAAAAATTCCATTTTAACAAACATTTGACTGATTTAATGAAATTGGAGTTAGTAAAAATCCATCAACCCTCTGTTATGGAAGTTGAATCAAATTAGATATGAAATTCCGTGGTTGAAGATTTCAAGAGACTAAGAGAAGGGAAGAGATCAGAAGTTTTTGAATCAGTATAAATATGGATCGGAAAATATTCAGGGACAGAGTATGCGCCACGAGTATATTTGTCAGGGAGTTTCGTTGCGACAGTTATATGCAAAATACATTTTGTGCGCGTGTGTGAGCCATATATCTGATATTCAAATGTATCTCCCTTTGAAGAAGTTAACGCTTGATAACCTTGGCGAGGCCAAAATCAGTTCACCTGCCTAAAGTTACATGCCCTATTACGCATAGCACCAGGTGAGCTCTATCTTCACTCTTCAAGAAATTTTCTGGTGTTCTCAATAAAGCCCTCAAAGAATCAACTCTATGAATTTTATTATTTTTCTTAGGATTATACACACCAAAGTCATTTAAAAACTATGGTAATTTATGTTTATGCAGAATGAAATCAAAGCTTTCTTCAAAAACTCATTCGTACACTACTTTGTTTTTATTTTCAATGCACATCAATCACCACGTGACGTGAAAATTTTGGTTGTAAAAATACATATGTTTGCACCTTTCGAGTTCGCAGAGCACAAAAACAATCTTACCAGTGTTTCATGCAAATCAATGGGCAGCAGAAAAAGAACTAAGATATTTCTGATACCAAGGCATCGTCTCGCTGGCATCCGAAATCGAAGACAGAGGCAATGTAATTTATTAAGTTAGTTGAAATTGCGTTACCTTGGCGACGGAAGTGTTGCCAGAGAAACCAAATAAATTGGCGAGGAAAATGGAGATTTCCCTGTCTGCCTCTCTGTCAGAGATTCGTAGGGATGTGGAGTGGGTTTTAAACGTGTGGTAGTGGAGCCGAGCTAATGAAATAACAGGGAAAGAAAAGAGAAAATTAGTGGAAAAGTTTTGACAATGGCTTTGAAAAACACCGGTGCGCTGAATGGAGAAATTGTTAAGAGTAAAGCTTTGTAAAGAGAGACCTTGGGTAAGTTTCAGTCTTCGAAACTTACGCAGTGGCAGCTTACTTTGAATAAATGATTATTGACAGTTGTAGTCACCGAGAATGGAAAATGAATGATCGTTTATTTTTATTTTGCTATTCAGATGGCATTGTCATTTTGGAATTGGGGAAAGAATTTTTCCTCATGCTCACCATGCATGGTTTAACTTTCATTAGCCGATGAAATGTGTATGATTTGATTGCTCTTCGGCGTACACACTCGGTACAAATGCGGTGTGTCGAAGTTTTGCCGGATTCACTTGATTGTGGAGATTGCACTATGAATTAGAGTTCTCAGCGTGAAGCCAATATTGCAGAAGGCCAATGCTTTCTTTCAATGCATGAATAGCTGGAAAACTGGATTCTGATAAACATATGTTGTGCGAGACTCAAAAAAGCATGTGAATCGATTCAAATAAGGTAATAGAAAAACAGAATTTTCAGGGGGACAAAATGGAGAAATATTTGAGCGATAAATATACGAGAGCCCTGTGTCTGGTTACTAAGAATTTTAAATGAAGCGTTCCCAAATGGTATGAGAGTAAGATCGAATTTTCCTTAAAGAAGACGTTGAAAGGAAGGAGTAAGGATATGGAAAGGATAAGATAAGGTCAAAGTCTTCCCTGGGGAAATATTTCCCTCTGTAAGTCAGTTTGGGA